>NC_133622.1:77493069-78143069 GCF_048593235.1 Sminthopsis crassicaudata | reverse complement strand
GGGAATATCCAGAGAACATTGAAAATATCAAGAAATACTTGTTTATAGTGTAAATCATTATTTAGAATTAGGTTTTCATTGAACATGAAGTATGTGTGTATGTGTGTATATATATGTGCATATGTACATATACATATATATGTAAGAGCTACATTAAAATACAATAGTCAATCTTTAAGAGGTATTTTCAAAATAATAACAAACTATTAACAACCATATGAACAGATGCCTCATATCACTAATAAGAAAAACACACATCAAAACAACCCTGAGATTTCACTTCACATCCAGTAAATAGACATAAATGACAAAGGATGGGAATTAACTTGTTGGAAGGAGTGGGAAAAGATAGGCACACCAACATATGCATAAATTAACATAGCCATTTTGGAAAGTAATTGGGAATTATGCAAATAAGGTGACTACAAAGTCTGTATTTTTTCACTCTGAGATTACTGATTTAGGCAGATCATTCAAGGAGGTAACAGATAAAAAAGAAAGCTCCTATACATACAGAAAAACATGTTGTTCAGTCATTTTTTATTAATGTTTGACTCTTCATCACCCCATTCTCTTGGCAAAGAATGATTTGCCATTTCCTTCTCCAGCTCATTTTACAGATGAGGAAACTAAAACAAATAGGGTTCAATGATTTGTCCAGAGTCATATGGCTAGTAAGTGTTTGAATTTTTGAAGATTTGAATTGAAGAAGAGGAGACTTCCTGACTCCAGGTCCAGCTTTCTATCCATTGTACCATCTAGCTATCCAAGTATATATAGACATATATATATATAAACTATGGATCCTGAATGTTAGGGATATTACTGTGCTGTAAGAAATATGAAGAATGCAGAGAAGTATGTAAAGACATGAACTCATGCAAAGTGATGATTTTTACAATAGGGTCAAAAGCATGTGACAGACCTGACACTGAGATAAAAGCATGTCCCGTAGCCAGATATGGTTTTCTTTGTTCTAATTGTCTTTCTATGTGACCACCACCTTGCTGGTGGTCAGTTATGCAGCAATCACTCCCAAGTCTTAACTCCAATTTTCACCTTACCCTATCCAGTTCAAAGCATTGTTATTATTTTTAGGTTGAAGTACCCAGATAATTTTGTCAGTTTTCTTCTCTTTTCTGGTGCAAGCATGACCTAGAAAGAGAATAGTTTTTAGATGTGAAAGGAACTTGAAAGATTATTTTCTTGACTTAGAGGGCTCAGAAGACCCTTGGGAGTAAGGGTCACAAAAATGAGAAAAGTCCTGGTGGGCAGCCCTCTGTCCAAGGTCACAAAAGGAGGAAATAGTAGAGCTAAGTTGGGGTCTCTGATCCCAAATCCCATGATGTTTCCAATGTGCTATCGTACCTTTCTCAAACAACACACCAACTTTCATAGTTGCTACCAACAAAAATAGAAACAGGAAGATCTGGATTCAAGTTCTCCCTCTAGCAATACTGGTCACATGACCAGCTTGCCTCTCCTAAAATAAGTCACTTGGGCTCTCGGTGTTTCTAGCAACTAAACTAAATAAACTATAGAACTGGTACTGATCTTTAGTGGTAGAAAAAAAATTGTCATCATCTCATGACAGCACAGGTCAAGTTAAGAAAAAAAAGGCCCCTGGCCATTCCTAAAGTTGAGGCTATAGCAGGGAAACATAAAAAAATTGAGCAGAAAGAATATATCTTTTTTTCCCCCTCAACAGTATTTTATTTTTCCAAATACATGTAGAGATAGTTTTCAATATTCAATTTTGTAAAACTTTGTTCCAGATTTTTTCTCTTTCTCCCTTACCTCTCTCCTCCCCAAGATATCAAATAATCCATTATAAGTTAAATATGTGCTATCCTTTTAAACATATTTCCATATTTGTCAAGTTGTGCAAGAAAAATCAGACCAAATGGAGAAAAAAACCCCATGAGAAAAAAGACAAATAAAAAAACATAATGGTGAAAATACTATGTTTTGGTCCACATTCAGTCTCCATAGTTCTCTGTCTGGATGCAGATGGCACTTTCCATTATAACTCTATTGTGATGGAATCACCTCATTACTGGGAAAAGCCAAGGCCATCACATTTGATCATCACATAATCTTGTTGCTGTGTACAATGTTCTTTTGTTCTGCTCACTCCACTTCATGTAAGTCTTTCCAGACTTTTCTGAAATCAGCCAATTCATTGTTTCTTACAGAATAATAATATTTCATTACATTCATATACTGTAACTTATTCAGCCATTCCCCAACTGATGGGCATCCACTCAGGTACCAGTTCCTTGACATTACAAAAAGGGCTTCCACAACATTTTTGCATATGTGGGTCCTTTCCCCTCTTTTATGATCTCTTTGGGATACAGAATCAGTGTAGATACTGCTGGATTCAAGGGTATGCACAGTTTGATAGCCCTTTGGGCACAGTTCCAAATTATTCTCCAAAATGGTTGGATCAGCTCACAACTCCACCAATAATGTATTAGTGTTCCAATTTTCCCACATCCCCTCCAATATTTATCATCTTTTTCTGTCATGTTAGCCAATCTGAGAGGTGTGTAGTGGTACCTCAGAGTTGTTTGAAAAATTGTATTTCTCTGATCAGTAGACTTAGAGCATTTTTTCATATGACTAGAAATGGTTTTAATTTCATCTGAAAATTGTCTGTCCATTTACCAATTGAGGAATGATAAAGGATATAGTTTGCTGGTGGTCTCCAATTAGTCTGGTCCAGTTCACTCACTAGAGCAGAATAGAGATAAGTTGGGGGCTACCTGTGAAGAACTATTTTTTAAAAACCCCAAATAGAATATTTATTGTTCATCAAGGTGGTACATTGTACATCAAGAGCACCAATAGTAAGGAACACATCTTCCTGAGTTCAAATCTGGCCTCAGACACTTACTAGCTGTGTGACCCTGTGCAGGACACTTAAGTCTGTTTATCTCAGTTTTCTCATCTATCAAATGACCTGAAGAAACAAATGTCAAAACACTCCAGTATTTCTGTCAAGAAAACTCCAAATGGGGTCATGACAAGTCAGATATGACTGAAATGACTGAATAGCTAGAAGAATGTTTATTAGCTTAAATGTAAACTTTATTGACTTCTATTATAAGTGTAATATCACATTTAATTGTTTTCTGTATTCTATGCTTTTCCAGATGCCCTAAATTTCTTTTTAAAAATAAATTAAATATTGGGGCAGCTAGGTGGTGCAGTAGATAGAACACTGGCTCTGAAGTCAGGAGGACCTGCGTTCAAATCTAATCTCAGACACTTAACACTTCCTAGCTGTGTGACTCTGGGCAGGTCACTTAACCCCAATTGCCTCAGGAAAAAAATTATTTTATTTTTGCTTTTTAAAAATTTTTGTCATTTTTGAGGTAACAAACTGGGTAGAATGCTGGGCTTAAGAGTCAGGAAGCCCTGAAATTAAATACTGCTTTAGACACTTGCCATCTGTAAGATTATATAACAACACATAATAGCTATTATTTAGATAGGCACTGTTCTAAGAGCTTTATACTCATCTCCTTTTTTGATTATAACAACCCTGGGAAGTAGGTACTATTATTATCTCCATTCCCAGAAGAGGACTTGTATAGGGTGATACAGATAGTATGGTCCATCTAGATCCATCTGAGGCTGAATTTGAATTCAGGTCTTCCTGAATCCAAGCAGACATTATCTGCCTTGCCACCTAGCTGCTCTATGACTCTAGGCATGTACTACCTCAGGCTCCATTTCCTTATTTGTAATATAGAAATAATAACAGCACCAATATTACAGCATTGTTGTGAGGACAAATTGAGATAATATTTGTACCTTACTTTGTAATCATTTAAATTCATATAAATACCTACAAATGCTGTTGATGATTAATGTTGTTATTATTTATTTCCTCAACTGAAATATGGACAAATACTACATAAATATATAAACACCTATAAAATTATTGATGATGATGATGATTCATTTCCTAACCTGCAATATGGGGATAATAATAGCATTTTTTCACAGCTTTGTTGTGAGAATCAAATGAGATAATCTGTACAAAGCAGCTTGCAAACCTTAAAGGGATATGTACTATATAAATTGCCTCCTCCCAGACTCCTTTGAAACAAAATATAGCTAGTATAGTGCATTTAGGTGGTGCAGTGGATAGAGTCCTGGGTTTAGAATCAGGAAGACTCATCCCCATGAGTTCTAATCTATCCTCAGACACTTACTAGCTGTCACTTAACCCTGTTTGCCTCTGTTTCCTCATCTGTAAAATATTCTGGAGAAGGAAATGGCAAAAACCCTTCCATTTTCTTGGCAAGAAAAGCCCAAGAAAAGTCTGACGCAGAATTGCAGAATTGCAGAATTGGACACAATTGCACAATATTTAATCCAAAACAAAACATCCCATTGGCCAACCTAACAAAGTACTCCTCACCCTACATCTAGAAGCATGCTTATGACTAATGATTTTAAAAGGGCTGTAAAACAGAGCTTTCCTCAGCATCTCAGAGAGAACTGCTGAGTGCCTCAATTCCCCCTGCATATCCTTGCAATAAATCTATCTCATTACTAAGCAGAGCAATCTGGTCCATCTGGTCTGGGGGCTAAAAGAAGGATATTAGTCTGAGCTTGTGCATCATCAGGCATAGGCCCAGGATCAAAGATTTTTGGCTTTTGGTCTATTTTTTTTTTCTAAAATGATATTCACCCTCTGTTTTGTTTTAAACCAAAATCATTTTTATAAGCTTGAAAAAAGGTAACATTAAACATTTTAAAAAATATCATATGATGTTTTAATTTCAACATACTTCTAATCAACTTTACCCTTCCTAGCAGTGCCCAAAGCCACATGAGAGTAAATTAAGACGTTAAGATGTTGGAGAATTTGAGCATTACCATGGATGACTTAACATCTATATTTGATAAATGTCGAACATTCTTCCTAATGTTCCAGAACTTCATAAGCAAAAAGAACTGCTAACCACTTTCACTTTGCTACACAATATGTTTTGCTTTTAAAAAGAAAATTAGTAGACAATGAAATGAAAAATTATGCAGATTAGATGAGCACAGATTTGCTTGAGCTAGCCATATAAGTATTGACTTTGACTCTTGAATGACCCCGATTCTTCACCCCATTACCTCCATGTCCCAGAAAAGCAGGGAAATCAGTGGCTGAGAAAATCACCCCTCCTCCCACAGCACTCACTGTCATTGAAACCTGAAATTTTAGAGAGGAAGGACTTTTAACTCATGGCTTATTATGAATTAGAGGCAAAAGGAGAAGAGAAATAGCTGTGAAAATTTGTATATTTGAATCCTTATTACAGAAAATTTACATTTTCAAAATGATTGGATGCCGATAGGAATTTCCATCTGTTTTAAATGAGGTTTAACATTTTGAAATGCTTGCCTATATAATGAATGCTTTTGTTCCTTTGGTCCAGATCTGGGATTTTATAACTAAGAGTTAATATTCAGCATGGAAACTCCTTTCATGGATTCAATTGGTAATGCATCTGTAACTTATGATATGCTGCATGTCCGAAGAGGAAAAAGAAGTTTTTTTCACTTAATAGTATTTTATTTTTTCCAATTACATGTAAATGTAATTTTCAACATTAATTTTTGTAAGATTTTGAGTTTCAATTTTTTCTGTCTCCTTTCCATTCCCTCTCTCCTCCTCAAAACAGCAAGCAACATGATGTAGTAATCATTTTAAACATATTTCCATATTAATCATGTTGTGAAATAGAAATCAAAACAAGGAGAAAAACTACAAGAAGGGAAATAAAGGTAAAAATAATATGTTTTGATCCACATTCAGTCACCATAGTTCTCTCTCTGGATGTGGATGGCATTTTCCATCCTAAGTCTATTAGAATTGTCTTGGATCACTGTACTGCTGCTGAGAAGAGCTAAATCTATCATAGCTGATTATCACAGTCTTATTGTTACTGCATACAGTATTCTTCTTCTGCTCACTTCACTCAGCATCAATTCATATAAGTCTTTCCAGGATTTTCTGAAATCAGCCTGCTCATGATCTCTGATAGAGCAATAATATTCCATTGTATTCAAATACCACATCTTATTTAGCCATTCCCCAACTGATGGGTATCTACTCAATTTCCAACCAAAAAGTAACAAATTTGAAAGTGAAATAGCTACCAAAACATACAGGAAGAAAACGATAAAGATCTCTATTGATCAAACAATGAATTGATCAATTCACAGCTATTTATTAAAGTACCTGTGGGAGAGTGAGAGTTAGGAGGACTTGAACTCAAATCTGGCCTCAGACACTAGTTGTGTGACCCTGGAACAAATCACTTAATTCTGTTTGCCTCAGTTTACTCACCTGTAAAATGAGTTGGAAGAAGGAAACCTTTTCAGGATCTTTGCCAAGAAAACCCAAAATGGGGTCACGAAGAATTTGCAAGTGATTGAATGACAAGTACCTATTTTGTGACAGGAATTATGCTGGACTCTGAGGATATAAATTCAAAAGTGAGACAAGTCCTTCTTTGCATTATAACATTAGTAGACAGTATCCATGAGTTTATGTCCCAGTTTGTTACCCTCTGGTGATGATAATGATTCTAAGAACTAATTTTACATAGAATTTGAAAGTCTGGAAAGCACTTCATATATATTATTTATATATGGATATATATTTATATCTATACTTCAAATATTATATCCATTTTAGAGATGAGGAAACTGAGTTCAAGGACATTATGTAACTTGATCATTATTGTGAGCATTTCCAGACTTGCTGGACTGGTCTCCAAATAAAAGAAATACAATTTGATATCTGGCCCCTCCTACTTCGGCATTAATTAGCTAGAACTTGTGTTCTACTTGCATAATGTTGGAGAATCCAGAGTCATCTCCATATCACCATTAGATTGACACTGGAAGAGGGCTTAGCAGAGGTTATTGAATAAAAAGATTCCACATTTGCAACTAATATGCCTTTTTAGAAAACTTTATCTATTCAGACTTGGTTGTCAAGAGAATGACAAGACAGAACATATTACCAATGCAAAATCCGTGTTGGAACAATTTAAAATTATAGAAACTGCCAAAAACTTCATTTAGATTCTTTTCACCAATGAGAAAACTGACTTCAACAATACTGGGCACAGACAACGAATAATTTCTGCTAAAAGATGAAAAATAAAACACAATTTAAACTTTGTGGATTTGATCTGAGTCATGCTCATTCTAAGATTCCATGATTCTTTGTCAAAGGAGAAAATTGTCTCCCTCTGTTCAAATAAATACACCCACACACTTTGGCATCTGCCATGTTTTTTAACATTTTAATCCTGGCTTCATTTTGGAGCATTAGAGACAGCTCAGTTCAGTGGGGAAAAAATGCTGGATTTGTAGTTCCAATGAATGAATGTACAAAAGAGGATTTATCAAGTACTTACTACATACTAAGTGAGGCAGCTAGAGAGTAGCTCTGGGCTTGGATTCAGGATGACCTGAGTTTATATACAGCCTCAGAAACTTCCTAGCTGTGTGATTTTAGACAAATTATTTAACCTCTAGTTATCAATTAAAGAGAACTGGCAAACTATTTCAGTATTTTTTCCAAGAAAACCCTATGGGTAGATATCCACAAGGTGATGAAGAGTCGGACATGACTATCAAGACTAAACAACAACTAACATGCTAGACACTGCACTAAGTGCTGGAAATAAAAATAAAAAAGAGAAATAGCTCCTACCCTCAAGGAGCTTACATTTTAACAGAAGGAAACTGTATATACAAGATGTTCCAAAGGTCTTAGTGCCATTTTAAGCTATAAAACACAACTTTTAAATAAGCTATTAAAGCTTTAAGTGGAACCAAAAACTTTTGAAACTTTCTGTATAGAAGAGTAGTGTCTAAGAAAGTGACTTCACTGGTATGGGATGTGAAACCATATGGCAATTGATTGCCTTGTCTTTTCTAGAAATCATGATTATTTGGGACATGATGGTTTTTTGTAGAGAGAGGAGCAAAAATGAGGAGAAGCTGATATGTGTCCATGCAGGAAGATGGCAATAAAGAAGAAGGTCTAGCTGGTTACATGTAGAGAAGTCTCACTATTTCATGTGACCCGGATCTGGAGGTCTCATTGGGAGAATGTAGCATTAGAAGGTTTGTGTTTGAATCTCAGCTTTACTGCTATGTGAAATGGGGCAAGTCATTTAACCTCTCCAGTCTGTTTCCTCATATGGAAAATGGAAGATTGGATTAGATAATCTATTTCCAAGATGATTTCTAATTCTAAATCTATAAACACATAGCCATTATTTCTATTCAAGATTTAAGAAGCAAGTTCAATATTCCCATAGTTTTATCTCTTTAATGTCAATATAATATTTAATTTCTATTTGTTAAATATAGTTTTTATATCTCCTTTCTTCAACCACACATGTAGGTCTCCAGAAGAGGTACTTTGGTCACTGTGTGGAAAAGCAAGTCTTGAAACTAAAACTCATGAACTCTCACTTATGTTGACTTTTATTAAGCAAACCAGAAAGGACATATTAGTTCAAAGCAAAAAGAATCTTCTCAAATAGTATAGCAAGACAAGCTCATCTCATCTCTGCAAGAGTACATTCTTTCATGTGTTATCCCTATGTTAGTTGAGAGAGTATACATAAACAGAAAATTCGCATGATCAGGGAATATTTAAGAGATCTTTATTATGAATTAATTTGAGCATGTTATTCTTTTGTCCATAAATTTTCAGTCTTTTTCTTTGTTAGCAAATAGGATCAATATCCATCAAAGTTCTGTACTTAATATAGATTAGGGTGGTCTTTTCCCTAAAAAGTCAAGGAGAAGCTATTCCTAAGATTTGATTAGTCCAGGGGATAAAGGCTCCTGTAGTGTTATCATGGATGGAGCTTCCAGGTAGTGCAAGACAAGTGCAGGTAGTTAACTGATCACTCTAAGAAGGGATGCTAATAAGCACTTTGCTTGGTTGTTGGGAGGATCTAGAATTCCCTGGCAGTCTGGTTGGTCTGGCTCAGTCCCCTGAGGCCCTGTCTTAGCAGGAGGACAACTAAAGCCTGTATTTGCAAATCTGGCCTCATTTTACAAAAGGCCTTCCAGCAAGTCATCTTGATTTGCATACACAAATTAGATCAGGGTGTGTCTAAAGGCAGTTATTTTTCAGGTCACATCAACACCTTCTGGTTACAGGGCTTTCTCCACTACCATCCTTCTACAATGACCTCCAGTTCTTAAAAAAATACCCTTGGATGTCAGCTTTATGTTTTATTTTCCATTTCCTTATGATTTCCAAACCATTAATCATATTCTAGAGAAAATGACATTTCTTCTGCTTTTTCTTGTATAGCCTTAAGTATACAGACCTCCAAATAATCGAGCTCAAGGGCATATTTATTCTACTTAGCTCACAAATCACATTTCACTGAACATGGGTATCTTTGTCTCTGCTTTTAGCTGTCAGATGATGTTAGGCAATGGTTTTAGGAGCTAATAATAATTGAAATAGTGAGTTTTTAAAGGCTGTATTTCTTAAATCTGAACTTAAACACCAAAAAGGATATTTTCATACACACAGAATAACACAAAAGGAATTCTCAATGAACCCATGCATTTCAATTTCATTATTTTAAATAGTATATAATACATTTTACATGATGATTTTCAAAACTGCCCTTCTTGTCAGTGCTTCCTTCTGAACTTCCGTCTATTCTCTTCTGTGCATTTTTTAAAAAGCTTTTCAATGGCCCTCTTTTTTCTCCATCACTACTTTTGTATCCAAAGGCAGGATCCCACTTTCAAGAAGCTAGTCATTTGTTGTTTTTTCTTTTTGTTATTTCTGTGACATTTGACATCCTCTAACTCACAGGCTTACATCCTTTGGGAATAGCTTTCAAGTCTTGTCGTCTCCCTGCCTGCTCAGCTTTAACAGTGCTTTTAGGAGCAGCAGTAGCATTTAGGAATGTTATTTTGAGCTTCGGCCTCCACACTTCCTCTCTCTTCAGTGTTTGTTTTGACTTCCGTCTATTCCCCAGACTCCCTTTAGATGCCTTTTGCAAAGTAATGGTGAATGTAGGTCTGTGAACCCTGAGTTAATTATTCAGTCTCAGAAGTCCAGTTTTATCCCTTTGTTTCTTCCGCTGATTTCTCCATTTGGCTCCAAGTGAGCTCCTTGTCGCTTTCAATCAGACTGTCCATTACATGCAATAATTTCTGCTTTGGTTTTGTCATTTCCAGAGAATTCATAATAAGTTTTACAAGCCAATTCAGGGTTTAAAAAATGAGCACAGATGAAGGATTTTAAAAACTTGATTAACAGTTTGGAAAAGATTGAATCCATGATGGAAACTCTCTCAAGAAGAAGTGAAAGAGAGATTCGTACTTTAGGAATGCAAAATATTGAAGCGGAGGAAAATTTGGCAGAAGAGAAGCAAAAGGCAACCACGTTAAAAGAATCCACAAATGCTATACAAGCGGATGTAACTGACCACAAGTCCAAAAATGTTTAGAGAAAATTTAAGGATCATGGGTCTGGGAAAAATATGATATATTTCTAAAAAAAAATTATAATGCAGTAAATAACAAAGCTAAAGTATTCAGACCTTCTTAATATTAACAATATACTATTAATTAAAATAATTTATAGATTACCACCTGAAAAGAAAACATGTACTTCAAATTCCAAGATTCCAATGAAAAGAAATTGGAGAAGGGGATAGAATAATATATTCAAAAAGGCATCTAGGTGGCATTGTAGACAGAGGGTTAACCCTGGCATCAAGAGGACTCATCTTCCTGAGTTCAAATCCAGCATTAGACACTTACTGAGTATAGCTGGGCAAGTAACTTAATCCTTTTTGACTCAGTTTCCTCACCTGTAAAATGAGTTGGAAAAGGAAATGGTAAATTACTCTAGTATCTTTGCTAAGAAAACCCCAAATGACATCTTAGAGAGTTGTATATGATTGAAATGACTGAGCAATGTATTTTTTAAAAGCAAGAAAACCCTAAATGACATATCCTATAAACCTGACCTTAACCATCAAATAAAAAAAAAGATAGATTTTCAACACAGAAACATTTGAGATATTCTTAAAAAGTAGAAATGTTTAAAGAAAACACTTGAGATGAGCAGATTATTTGATTTGTAGAAATGACTAGATCACAACCTATAACTGGCTATATAAGTAACATTTCTCTCTTTACTTCTTTAAATGAATGAGACGTGGACTGAAATATTCTTAGGAAGCAGGTTTCTCTACAGTGTTTAGTGACAAGTGAAGTCAGGGATATGGGATGTTCAGCAACACTTTTACAGTTGCCTATAAATTTACCTTGTGAGTTGTTAAGACTGTTTAATACAACCAGAGTCTGTCAGTCAACAAACATTTATTATGCACTTACTATTTGCTGGACACTGTGCTAAGTGTCTACAAAGAAAGACAAAAACAGTCTCTTGTTAAAGAAACTCATGATTTAATCAGGAAAACTACTTGCAAAGAACCTTGTTCTTATAAAATACAGAGATGATAAACTGGAGATACTCTCAGATGGAAGGAAGGCACTTACATTGGGGGAAGAGTGGGAGGAGACAAGAAAGGCTTCTTGTAGAAATGATATTTTAGTCAAGACTTGAAGGAAGCTGGGGAAAGTGGAAGGGAGAGGTGGTTAGGAAAAACATTCCAGATGCATAGTCACATCCATGGATATTAGATGTTCAATTTCTTTATTTCAAAGAAGTCATTTATTAAATGATAAATCATGACTGTCCACGCTTACTTCTTTTTATTAAAGTTTTATTGATGCTTGATATTTTTATTAAGACATTTATTTTTCATTAATTCTACCCCCTTTTTCCTCAACAAAAACATCCAACCTTTCTTTGTAACAGAGAAACATATTTAAGGAAAATCAGTCAACACAGTGATCATGAATGCATATTACATTCTACAACTGGAGAATTTCTCTATTAAGGGGAAGATGCATTTCCCTATCAGCTCTTCAAGACTGAGGTTATTCATTATAATTCACCCATTTGCTTTTAGTATTATTATTTACATTATTGTCATTCTTGAGTAGTGTAGTGGAGAATATATTGGGTAGAATTAGTAGCAGGAGCTTAGAGTTTGGAAAACTGAGTACAAATCCTACTCAGACATAATGTGATTTTGAGCAAGTCCCTTAATCTTTGCTTCAGTTTACTCATCTGTAAAATAGGAATGAAAAAAATTATTATCTCCCAACATTGTTGTGAAGCTCAGGTGAAATATTAATTATAAAGCGATTAGCAGAGTGCTTGGCACATTGTGCAATATAAATGTTAGCTACTTTCATTATTTTTCATGTGCTAGATTTGGACTCTGCTATTTACTCCCTGTGTAATTTTAGGAGAGTTCCTTTTCTGGTCCTCAGTTCATTCATTGGTAGCTAGAGACTTGTGTTACATGACCCCTTCAGTCCTAAATGTATCAGTCTATGCTTTCTTCATTATGTATTACTTCATGCAAATCCTACTATATTTCTCTGATTTCCTCATATTCATCATTTTTAAGGCATAATAAAATATCATTTTATGTTCCTATGGAATAATTTGTTCAACTATTTACCAATCAATGCATCCCATCTTAATTCCAGTTTTTGGCTAAGTTGTTTGGCCTCAGACATGCCTTGAATTTCAAGTAATACAATTGGCCATGTACCAAGAATTTTGCTACTTTATAGTCCCCCTTCGTCCATTAACTTTGCCAGTAAGTCATAGAATATTATTTATTTATTTTCAGTGGAACTACTTTTTAATTGATTTTGACTGTCTGTGCAGGATTAGTTAGCAGACATGAAAAGAGGGAGATGGAGACTTGTGGAAATTCTGAACAAAATTGCATTTTACATGTTAATGAGTTTTAGAAGAAGATGACTTTTCATCATGATTAATTTTACTTTCAGACTTATAGACTTTAGAAGCAGAAGAGTACTGAATTTAAATTTTATACTATTACTTATTATCTGTATGTTTATATCGCCTCTCTGGACCCTGTATCATCCATGTAAAATAAAGGGTTTTTTGCTTTCTCATTCTTTGTGATCCCATTTGGGGCTTTCTTGGCAAAAAAGCTGGAATGTTTGGCCATTTCCTTCTCTGGCTTGTTTTACAGATAAGAATATTGAGGTAAATAGAGTTATGTGACTTGCCCAGCTTACCTAACTTATAGTTAGCAAATGTCTAGGGTACGATTTGAACTGAGATCTTCCAAAGTCCAGTACTCTATCTACTGAGCCATCTGGCTGTCTTCATAAAATGAGAAGGTTGAATGGAGACAAGATTAGAAGGGAAGTAGTAAACTGGGAAAAGGGTTCTGTTAAAGGATTCATTTCTAAAATACATAGAGAAATGACTCAAATTTTTAAGAATTCAAGACCTTCTCCAATTGGTAGTCAAAGAATATGAACAGACAATTTTCATGTAAAGAAATTAAAGCCATTTCTTTCTAGTCATATGAAAAGGTACTCTAAATCACTATTGATTAAAGAAATGCAAATTAAGACAACTCTGAGATACCACCACATACCTCTTAAATTGGCTAAGATGACAGGAAAAGAAAATGACAAATGTTGGAGGGAATGTGGGAAAACTGGAACATTAATACATTGTTGGTGGAGTTGTGAAATGATCCAATCATTTTGGAGAGTAATTTGCTCAAAGGGTTATCAAATATATAAATTCTTTGATCTATCAGTGTCTCTACAGATCATAAAAAAGAAAAACTACTCACATATGCAAAAATGTTTGTTGTAAGCTTTTTTTTAGTGGCAAGGAACTGGAAACTGAATGGATGCCCCTCAATTGGAGACTGGCTGAATAAGTTAGGGTATAGAATGTTATAGAATATTCTTGTTCTGTAAGAAATGATCAGACAGATTTTTTCAGAGAGGCTTGGAGAGACTTACAGGAACTGATACTGAGTGAAGTGAGCAGAGCCAGGAGATCATTGTACATGAAAAGAATAAGAGTATATAATGATCAGTTCTGATGAATATGGCTCTTTTCAGCAGTGAGGTGATTCAGGCCATTTCCAATGGTCTTGTGATAGAACTCTCTGCACCCACTGACTGTGGGAATTGAGTGTGGATCACAACATGGTATTTTCACTCTTTTTGTTGTTGTTTGCTTGCATTTTTTTCTCATTTTCTTCCCTTTTTGATCTAATATTGGATTACTTGCTATCTAGGGGTGGGGATGAGAGGAAGGAAGAGAGGAAAAAAATTTGGAACACAAGGTTTTTCAAGGGTGACTGTTGAAAACTATGCGTATCATTTGAAAATAAAAAGCTTTATATAAAAAAAGATAAGATACATTTCTATTACTGCCCCCTCTCCAAATGGGAGGGTTGGACTAGATGGCCTTAAAGTTCCAATTCTGGTATTATTTCCATTATGCCACATTACCTCTCTGTTGTGCCATCAAACCAATAATTCCTTCAAGAATGATATTTTTTTTATTATGTGGGTAGTAAATTTGCTTGATGTTTTACTATTTATTAGTTTAAATAAAACAAAACCGAATCATAATGGTGTGGAGATATTCCTTTTGCTTAATACTAATGTATCATAAGCATAAAATATATTGAAGGTTGGCCTTGAGTTTTGGCTTATAAACTGACTGGAGAGAGGGAAAAAGCTATTTCTGAGTTAACTGTGTTTGAGTTAGGAAAGAGCGAGAGGAAAAGAAAAAGGATCAAAAAGAAAGTGTCTATGTATTGTCTGAGAAAATACTTGAGCTGTAAGTAGTGCAAGACAGAGAAAGTTTGGAGATTATGTTACATATATGCTTTCCCTGAGAGATAAATTTGGTGAGTAAAGGATATTATAAGAAATAGTTTCATGAGTGGGGTAGATAGGCTATTAAGGGGCAAATGGGGGAAATCATAGAAAAGGTAATAGGTGAGAATAGCAGTGAACACTAGTGAAATTTATAAGTCTGTTGTGGGATGTGATTTTCAAAAGCTCAATGACTCTGCTTACACACTCCTGATATAATTCTCTTTTGGCCATAGGTTGCCAGCTGTAGGTTGAAAAAAACCAAAGGTAGCAAGTTTGCTTTCATTTTGACCTCACCTGGTAGCTTATCCTTGCCCAGTTTTTGGGACCCATCTGAGAAAGAGAAGAATTTAGACCTGTTATTTGGAAACATGTGTGTCTTGCTGTTGGTTCAGTTCTAGGAACTAAGATCTGTTGCATACCTTAGGTTCAAACCCCTTCCCCCCACCCCCTTGGAATTCTAGTTTCCTAGTAATTGGTCACTGTGGGACTGGAGTCAATCTTGTCCCAATTTCCCTTTAAACTGGAGTCCTATCCTAAACTCTAATTTCTTGCTTACCCAGGTAAATGTATTATTGTGTGATGCTCTCACTCCATTTCTCACCATTTGATAGTAGGAGCTCACTGACAAACCTCCCTTTTGATCACTGTTTATCTACCTGAACCTTTACTGCTGTTAGGTTCCTCTGGGACATTCACTTATTATCTGCTTTTGCTAAGCTTTGATGCATTCCCTTCTTCCAACCTTCCTCCAACCTGTTCCCACATTGACTGAGCTGAAAATTCAGCATTTTCAGGTATTAACAATTATCTACCACTTGTAAACATTGTACTTTCATCATATTCTGGATGTATTTTTTTCTCTAGTTGTTCCATGCAGGATCAATCTAATGTAAAATATCTATCAGTCAAGGGCAGGGAAGCCAGGTTCAAACTGGAAGAAATATTTTTGTTATAACTTTTTATATGCAAAACATATGCATGGGCAATTTTTCAACATTGACTCTTGCAAAAACTTCTGTTTCAACTTTTCCCCTCCTTCCCTCCACCCTCTCCCCTAGATGGCAGGTAGTCCCATTCATGTTAAATATGTTAAAGTATATGTTAAATATAATATTTGTATACATGTTTATACAGTTGTCTTGTTGCACAGGAAAGATCGGATTTAGAAAGAATGTAAAAATAACCTGAGAAGAAAAAACAAAAATGCAAGCAAACAGTAACCGAAAGAGTGGAAATGCTATGTTATGGTCTATACTCATTTCCCAGTGTTCTTTCTCTGGGTGTAGCTGGTTCTGTTCATTACAGATCAATTGGAACTGATTTGGTTCAACTCATTGTTGAAGAGGGCCAAGTCCATCAGAATTGATCATCATGTAATATTGTTGTTGATGTATATAATGATCTCCTGGTTCTGCTCATTTCACTCAGCATCAGATCATGTAAGTCTCTCCAGGCCTCTCTGAAATCATCCCGCTGGTCATTTCTTATAGAACAATAATATTCCAAAACATTCATATACCATAATTTATTCAGCCATTCTCCAATTGATGGACATCTCTTCAATTTTCAGTTTCTAGCCATTACAAACATTTTGGCACAAACAGGACCCTTTTCCTACTTTAGTATCTCTTCAGGGTATAAGCCCAGTAGTAACACTGCTGGATCAAAGAGTATATGCACAGTTTGATAACTTTGTGAGCATAGTTTCAAATTGCTTTCCAGAATGGTTGGATCCTTTCCTAATTCCACCAACAATGTGTCAGTGTTCCAGTTCTCCCACATCCCCTCCAACATTCGTCATTATCTTTTCCTGTCATCTTAGCCAATCTGACAAGTGTGTAGTGGTATTTCAGAATTGTCTTAATTTGCATTTCTCTAATCAACAATGATTTAGAGTATCTTTTCATATGACTAGAAATAGTTTTAAATTCTTTATCTGAAAATTGTCTGTTCCTATTCTTTGACCATTTATCAGTTGGAGAATGGCTTGATTTCTTATAAATTAGAGTTAATTCTCTCTATATTTTGGAGGTGAGGCCTTTATCAGAACCTTTAGTTGTAAAAATGTTTTCCCAGTTTATTGGGAAGAATTTAAAAAAAAAAAAGAAATTGGAAGTTTATTGAAGGATGACTCATAGATTCACCTCTGATGGATGAATCAAGAAATTTAAAGAATTGGTTTCCTTGTGTTCTCAAAGGTAATAAGATACATCTTCATAGGACATTTGCTCATTTCATCTTGCAGGATTCACTGTGTATAAATTAACAGAACCACAGCTTTGTGTTAACAATCTAATCAGAGAATTAAGAAGAAAATTCCTAGGTAGAACTTGATATATGCCTTCAAACACTTTCACAAATATTTGGTGGATTAAATTCTGAATGGGATTACAAAGGAAGACCACAAGAACTTTGGGAAAATATACCTTATCACCAAGAAATAAGTCATCAGTACAAAAATTAGTAAGATTTTACTTATTTATATATTATGAATTTCTTTGAAATGAAAATTTAAAAATAACATCATAAACCTGGAGCTATATCATTAAAAATAAAATTTACATTATCTTAAGAAATAGAAAAATAACTGGTTACTGATTATGCAAATCAATTCAGAATTATTTCTCTACATAGTCAGAACCATAACTTGGTCAATGAGGAACAAAGTCACTGGAAAATCTGATGAAAGACTAAGAGATATAGGCAATTTAAGCAAACAAACAAGCAATCAACAAACCTTTTAAGTAGCTACTAAATGACTACTGGTAAGAACTGAGAAAACAAAAAGAGGTAAAAGAAAATCCCTGGAAGAATTGTTGATAATGGCTTTGTGCTCTTTGGTTTTTGTTCCATCTAGAGTTCTTCTAGGCAGTTAAATGGCACAATGGATAGAACACCAGGTGTGGAGTCAGGAACACTCATGTTTGTGAGTTCAAATCTGGCCTCAAACACTTACTACTGTGTGAGCCTAGATGAGCCACTTACCCCTGTTTATCTCAGTTCCTCATCTGTAGGAGATGGAGAAGAAAATGACCAACCATTCCAGTATCTTTTCCAAGAAAATCCCAAATGGGGTCCCAAAGAGTTGGATATAACTGCACACATAACCAGAGTTCTGGGAATTTCTGACTTTAGCACATTTAAAGCTCTCTGCTAGTTCCATTGAAAGCATTGATTGAAAAAGTTATGGAACATAGAATAGGCTTATGAATACCATAAAGAAGATAAAATGAACTTGTACATAGCCTAGCCAAGAAAAATTTCCCATTTCAGTAAGTTAAAGATATAATTTTCCCACTAAAAATCCACACTACCTTAATTTTTGTTTTTTCTGAATGTGACAAACATTAACAATCATGAACTTCTTTGTCTACAAAACACACACACACACACACAGAAAGAAGCTATTGTATGCAGCTGTCTATCTCTATTATGCACACTTTGGTTTTTGATCCTTACTTTTCCTAGGGGTCTGTACTGTCACTATAGATTTAGCATGATCCTGGAGTTGAGCCTGACCTCTCCAGATGAAAAGAGAATCTGGGTCTGTTAGAGAGGACAACAACTTTTCCTCTGGAAGCTTCAGGGCTTTCACAGTCTTTAAGACACAGAACTTGGGAATGACAGCTACATCTCTTCTTCCTCACAAAGCTCATAGGCAACATTTCTGTGATTCTGTGTTGTTACTGAACATAGACCCTCCAGCTAATCTATAGCTTCCTCTTTCCATAACTGCTAAACTGAAGGTTCTGATTCTTCAGGATGTCAGCTATTTTGAGAGGGAGACAATGTGCCTCAGGGATAGTCCCCAAATTTCTAGGTTTATTGTTCATTAGACCTCAGTCCCACCCATTCAAGCATGGAAAAGGGCCAATCAGGCATTTTCTAAGAACATATAATTTTTGCTTCTTCATCAGGGAGTCTTTAATTTGTATCTCTATTTACCTTAGAGTGATTCAATTCTTTTTTTTTTCCAGTCCCAGAGGTCAGGCTGTGAGCCCCACAGATGGTTAATTTTCTGTGTTTAATCTTTTAGACAGGAAAAAATACTTGCCTTCATTTTCAGGTCATAGCAGCAAGAGTAGTTTTTCTAAAGCTCTTGGCAACTCTTGGGTCAGAGCAGCCAGTTCAGCTGGAGGTCCAGCAGGGAACTGCTGCTAGCTCACTCACTGATCACAGATGGAGTGTTTTACAGAAAGGGATGGAGTCCTGTTCTGACATGTAAAATCTATTTCTACCTCCTACAAAATCAGGCAGAAGGACACCTATCATCCAGAAAACTGGAAGTTTCTGGTCTGGAATAAAGTATTTTAGCTATGGAAGCAGAGGTAGACAGAAAAAGGACAAGGCTGTCTTTTGGAAAAGAGAGTATAGATAGGGGTTGGAGAGACTGATCAGGAAGTCATTAATGGCAGAAAAAAAAACAAAACAAGTAGGCTTTTTTCAACTACTACAACATATGTAAATGTTTATTATTTAAAAAAAAAACCCTCTCCATTTAGCTGGATATGCTCTCTTCCTTTTTTTTTTTTTTTTTTTTTTTTTTTTTTTTTTTTTTTTTTAATTCTAGTCATCCTTGGTTGTTACTTGTTTTGTTTCAATTTTTTTCTTGAATGTAGAGTGTCATTCTATTCTCTTTGTAGCTACTACCCCTACCATCGCTCCCACCACTACTATTACCATACCAGTACTATTGCTACTTCTACTACTGCCATTATTATCACCACTACCAAGGCTATCATCATCTGCTATCACCACTATCATTAATGTTGCTACTATTATTACCACTGCCCCTATTATCACCACTACAAGAACTATGACTACTATTACTGCCGTTATTGTTACCACTATCCCTACTACCATCACTACTAAACACCATTATTACTACTATTTCTACTTCTATTAGTATTACTACCATTACCACCACCACTACTACTACTATTAACACTGCTTCTGTTACTATAGCTATTACTATTATTAGTTTGCATTATATTGCATTGTAAGATTTGCAAAGTATTTTATATTTGTAATAAAGATAGTAGGTTCCCCATCAATGGTGAAAAATTGGATGAACATTTTTTGGATATGCTACTCTAGGGATGCTTTTGCAGGATATAGGACTAGATGGCCATTGGAGTCTCTTTTTACTCTGAATTTCTAGCTCTAAATTCTAGGATCTCAGACATATTAGAGCTCTCTATATATGTATTATATATTACTGGTCCAGAAAGTGCTGCTTTCATAAGATCATACATCTACAGTTGGAATGCTCCTTTGTGGCAATCTAGTCCAATTTTCTCATTTTACAAGTAAAAAAAAAACGGAGGCAGAGAGAAAGTATATGACTTGGACACATAGATAGTGTCATTGTGCTTATCAATGCTTATCAATTAATTGGCTAATGGATCATAAGTAGCAAAGCTGCCATGTGAACAGTAGAAATCTTGACTCTCCCTCTAGTGCTCTTCTGCTGCAATAAAGTGTGCTTTTATTTCTCACTTTCCATATTTAAAGCCATATTTTCACACCGTCTCTAAAATGAGGTCAATCTGAATTCTTTGCATGAACCACAGGACAGAACAAACACAATAGATTATTTTTAAAAAAATGTAGGCCATTCCTCCTGCTAAGTGTGGAAATACTCAAGGTGGTAATGACTGAGTGTATCATCAGCTTTAAGAAAGCTCACTTCACATCGCAGGGTGGCAGAAACTGTGAAGAGATGGTGATTCAAATTTACTTAGCAATGCTTTAAGGTCCATCTTTTCAGACATATCATCTGATTTCTCCTTTGAATCAAAAGGTGGCAGCTTTAAACCTCTTAAATGTGCTTTCCTGAGGCTAAGAGCTTCTCCTGCTGTGGCTTCTGTTTGTCTAAAGGGAAAAAAAAAACCCATACAATAGCAGCCAACACAGGGAAGAAGCTATAGGGGAGCTGGATTTTAATTTTTTTTTGTCTGTTTCTCCAGGGGGAAACACAATCCCTAAGTACTTTCCCATTTGGAATGAGCAGAAATCAATTCATTCAGTTGGCCATGGATCTTGGTCTCTGTAATGCAGTTATTGATTAATACAGGCTGTGCAGGCAATGCTGAGTGGAAAATGTTGGGTTTTTTGCCCATTAAACTTTTGGACAGCTCTAATCATTACAAAGTTTTCTTAAATCCTTCTCTGTAATTTTCAGCAACTGTTGTTCCTGTTGGTGGTCCCCTAGGGCCAAATAGTACAAGTCTAAAAGCCAGGTGGCTCAGTGGATAGAGCAAAGGGGCCTGGAGTCAGGAAAATCTGAGTTCAAATGCAGCTTCAGACACTTTCACTTCCTAGCTGTATGTTCCTCAGCAAGTCACTTAACCCTGTTTACTTTACTGGAGAAGGAAATAGCAAACCACGACAGTATCTTCACCAAGAAAATCCTATGAACAATATGGTTCAAGGAGCTTGATGGCACAGTGGATAGAGTGCTGGACAGGATTGCAAATCTAATCTCAGACACTTTCTAGTTGTGTGACCTTGGCCCACTCACTTCAATGTGTTTGCCTCAGTTTCCTCATCTGTAAAATAATCTGAAAAAGGAAATGGCAAAACACTTCTGTATCTTTGCTAAGAAAATTCTGTGGATTGTATAGTCTATATGGTCCCAAAGAGTTGGACACAACTCAACAAGATAGTCCTTCAAACATTTGAAGATATTTACCATATGCCTCCTGGGTTTTCCTTTTTCAAAGACAGACATCCTCAAAAAAGTTTCTTCAACTGATTCTCATAAAGAATGATCTCAAGATCTTTAACCAGCAAAGTTGCTTTCCTTTGGGTCTATACAGTTTAGCAATTTTATCTTCTGAAAAAATGAGATGATTTCTTAGGCCCCTCCTACCTCTAAATTGTAGGAACTCCTGTGATGTCAGACAGAGAAATGTATAGTTTTACTTTGTTACAAATAAGATTTGGAAAACACTTTGATTTTTTTCTCTTCAATCACAAAATGTTTTAGATACATTTGATCTATTATGTTTCTTCTTGTGCTTCTCACATAATAGAGCTGGGATATTTACTGTCTCAACTTTCTTACTCCACTCTTTCCCCATCTGCCCACCTCCTGCCCACAAAACTCAACCTTTCAAAATCCTAGGTATAATTCATTAAATATTTATGAGATCAGATTTGATTCCACTATGTAGGGAACAACTTAAAAAAACCATTCCTTTTTAGATAAAATAGACTTCTAAGATTATAGATTGTAGGCTTCTACACTCTGGTACATTGGAAAGCTATGTACATTTTTCTTTTGTTCACAATTTACAAGAGCCAAAAGCCACAGATATTTGCTAACACGGGTGTCTCCAAATTATTGCTAGGCTATTTAGAATTTTAAATAAAAATCAGAGGAGGCAGGATTTGAATTGATATCTTCCAGGTCCAGCTGTATCTACTGCCCCACCTAGTTGTCACTCCAAGAGGAGTTAGTTCTATACTTTTAAGTGGTTACCACTTTAAGCTCTAGCTCTGAAATTAATGTGTCCTCTAGTGCAGCTGGGGAATCAGAGGCATTAAAGAGGAATTAGATTACAGCTCCCTTGGTGGTGTAGAAGATTGTTGACATTTGTATAGAGGTGTTAAGAGAGTGTTTTTACTAGTCGATTCTCTTTCCTATTATTGAGATAGTTTTGTTTCTTAAATGATTCTTGCTATGGAATTGATGTGTCCCTTGGATGATCTGGCAATAGAGAATAGATTGGATGGGGATTTAAGCCATGAATTGTGTGATTGATTACCCCAAATAGCCCCACTGAACCTAAGGGTAATAGGAGGAAATAGAAGGAGATCCCTCCCAATCCCTTAAATCACATGCTTGTAGAATTTGTGGTATGAGAAACGTGATGGATTTTTGCAAACACTATGCTAGAATCGCTGAAATATGTAGTAATTATAACTATGTAGGCTTCCATAAAATGAAAAAATAATAACAGCCAAAGAATTGGAATGAAAGGAGGTCAGAAGTTCAAGAGAACTCAGAAGATTTGATAAAACTTTATGGAAGGTAACTCAGGGAAGGAGAGATATATAAAGATTCCTCTATGACCTTCCTCAATGACTTGAGTTACTAGCTCTCAGCCTCTCTTTCTACCATGACCACTAATGACTTCCATAATCATATTATTGACTCTTGTAAGACTCTGGGCTCCTAGCTTATCAATTTCATTATTTCCGCCATCTTCCCTTTGCTTTAGCTTTTTACAAGGCTGGCTATATACCTTGAGCTTTATTTATCCTGTAAACTGCTCTATCTGCAGAAGTCTAAAATTCTATTTGACTAATTTTTTCTGAACCTATTCTTTGCCCTCATGTCAGTCTCCTGTCTTAGGATCCTTCCATGTTTTCCTGGTCCCTACCTTTTAATATAGTTTACTTTCTCATCGAACTCTTGGTCAACAAAGTGAAAGAATGCAGAAAGTGCTGGCCTTGGAATAGGAAAACCCGAGTTCAGATTTGACTGCAGACACTTATTAGCTGTACAGAAACTTGGAAATGTTACCTAACATCTGCCTGCCTCAGTTTCCTCAACTGTTAAATGGGGATAACAACAGGATACCAAAGAGGTGTAGTGAACATAAAATTAAGCAATATTTATAAATCACGTTGAGCAATTAGTGGCATATAAAAGGTGTTTAATAAATAATTTTTAAACTTCTCCTCTTTTAACCTTTTGGTCCTAAAGTTAACTATTTCAATGTTATTATCTTGAATGTATTGGCCCCCTTTTTTTGCACTTCCTTTCCTAAGCTGATAATCCACAATTTTATGTTGCATCATCCATCTACCTTGCTCATTTCTACCCCTCTACCCTTTTCCCACTCTCCCCCCCCCCTTAGCCAATGGGTTTTGTTGAAGGAAATCATAAAATTGTATTGTTTACCTCTACTACAGATTCATACTATCTCACCTTACTGTGGCCTTACTGCTAGATAACAATTCCCTTATCCACATCGGATTTCCTATTATACTTTACACCCTGCATGTAGAGTATAACTTTTTCCTTTTCCTCTCCAATCTTCTCCTTTCTCCTCTAGCTCTTTTCTCTATTTTTTCTACCTCAATGACCTCACTTTTTAAATGCCTGAGATTGAGCTCATCCACCATGTGCTCCCTCATTTTTCACACTCCATATTTAATAACTACTTTATTCTTATCTCTTTTGCTCCAACCTCAGAGGATGAATTGGCTTGCTTTCTTTCCATGGCTAATCCTTCATTTCTACCTTTGAACTTTTACTTTCCTGCTGATTTTTTTTTTTTTTGCTCTAATTTTCATTTTTTCCTTTTCCATTGGCTCACAATAGCTGATTCGCAATCCATGGCCCACAAACCCTCCTTATCCTAGAAACATTCCCTCACGGCCGTTTTTGCAGGACAATGTGGCTGCAGTGCATTGGCTCCTCAAACAGTAGTACTGGGAGGGCATGGAGTGATGGGTTTGCTTACTGGGAGGAAGAGCAGTAGCATCCGGAGCCCAAGCAGAGGCGTCGGCAATGGCAGAAGCCATGGAAGACCCAAGACACCTTTATTGCATAGCCAGAGCTGGGCGCAGAGGATACCGGGACTACAGCTTCTGCCTTCATGTCCAGCCCCCCTCCCCCAGGAAGCTTGGACAGGGGGGGCTGGGGAGAGAGTAATCACGGTTTAATTCAAAGTGAATTGGGTTAAGAAGCAGTTGTCCCTCCTAAGACGGCTCCAGAGGACTTCAGGAAAGACCTGACCACTCCGGGGTGCAGTTTGGTGGGAATGGAGTGCGCATACTCCCGGGCAGATGCTAAGTATCTATAAGTCTGCGGGCAGATGCTAAGGATCTATAAGTCTGCGGGCAGCAGCCTGGTTTAGGAACTTTTGCCCGGTGGACAATGTAGAAGGTTGATCTGGGGAGTTGGCAGGTGGGAATACAGAGCCCACGTGCGCTGACCAGACAGACCCAGGCTGTGGGCAAAAAGGAGCAAGCACAGCTGCTGAGGAGTTTGTTTGCAGAGAGGCAGGAACCCAGCTGGCGGAGAGGATTTGCAGGAGAGTAGAGCCCACGGTTTCAGTTCCAGGGCAGAAGGGTGACCTGAAGTTTAAAGCAGCAAAAAGAGATGCAGGGAGTACGAGTGTTTGCAGTGCCTGTGCTGCTGGGAGTCATGGCTTAAAGGGCAGAGTGGAGGACTTGAGATCAGTCTCCCAGAGAGAGTTCAGAAAACAATAACATGAAAAAATCTAAAGCTTGGGATATTATTCCCTAAATCTGGGTCTAATGCTCAACTCGAATAAAGTGATAATAGGCAAAAATAAGCCACAAACAAAATAAGCAATATACCCAAGACAATAAGAAACATGCATGTCTCTGATTTAATGCTACTACTAATAGGTCTGTATCCCCCCCTAAAAATAAATAAAAAAAAGAAGAGTACCTATATATACAAATAATTTTTATAGCAGCTCTCTTCTCAGAACAAAGGATGGAAATTGAGATGATGCCCAACAATTGGGGAATGGATGAACAAACTGGGGCATATGATTATGATAAAATAATATTGTGGTATAAGAAAAGATGAGCAGGATGTTCTCGGAAAAACCTAGAAACTCTTCCATGAGCTGATGGAAAGTGAAATGTTCTGTGTACACATAACGGCAATATTGTAAAATGATCAGCTGTGAATAAAATAACTATTGTCAGCATACAATGATCCAAGACAACCCTGAAGGGTTTATAATGAAAAATGATATCCATCTCTAGAGAAAGAACTGATGATGTCATAGAATTATCAAGTAAAATTTCCCTGAAGTTTTCAAACTAGAAGGTAAACTATAAATAGAAAAAAAATCCACCTATCACCACCTGAAAGAGATCCTGAGCTGAAAATTCACAGGACTAAGTATTAATGCTCCAAGGCTGTGGTCCTCAAACTTTTAAAACGGGGGCCAGTTCTCTGTCCCTCAGACTATTGGAGGCCGGACTATAGTAAAAACAAAAGCTCACACTGTCTCTGCCCTTCAGCCCATTTGCCATAACCCGGCGGGCCGCATAAACGTCCTCAGTGGGCACATCTGGCCCGCTGGCCACAGTTTGAAAACCCCTGCTCCAAGGTTAAGGAGAAAATACTACAAGCAACTAAGAAAAAAAACCCCACAGCAATTTAAATACTGTAGAGCTACAGTAGGATAACATAAAATTTAGCAGTTTTTATATTAAAAGACCTAAGGGCATGAAACAATAATCCAAAGAGCAAAGAAGCTGGATTCACAATCAAGAATAACTTGCCCAGAAATGCTGAATGCAGGATTCTCCATGGGAAAAAATGGATATTTAATGAATTAAAGGACTTTCAGTTATTTGCAAGAAAAAAGACAAGAACTGAATGGAAAACTTTAACCCATAAAAATCAAGGGAAACATAAGAAGGTAAACATGAAAGACCAATTAACAGGGATTTAGTAAGGTCAAATTGTTTACTTTTAAAGGGGAAATGTTATCTGTAACTCTTAAAAATGTTCTTACTAGGGTATTGGAAAAAAACATAAATAGAAGGCTTGGGGTTTAGTTAAGTATGATGGATGATCCTAAAAATAAAATGGAGTAGAGAAAGGCAAAATGGAGCAATTATCTTACAAAATGAGGTGTGAATATAAGAATTTACAGTGGAGAGAAGGGAGTATAGGACTGGGAATTCTAGAATCTTATTCTCATGAGAACTACATCTAGAAAGGTTTAAAAGTCTTCTTAACTTAGAAATAGGAGGGTGAAGGGATAAGATGAGGAAGGAACTCTGAAGGTTGGTAGATTAAGGAATAAGAAGGTAAAGGCAGAGGATAAGGAAGCACTTAGAACATAGAAGGGATACTGATTAGGGAGGCAATGGTCAAAAGTACATTAGATACATGAAGAGGAATAGAGTAAAAGGAAAGAGAGAGAAGCATAAATAGTGACAAAAACAGGATGAAGGGAAATACACAACTAGTAATTATAACTCTGAATGTGAATGGGATAAACACCCATAAAACAGATGGATAGCAGAATGGATTAAAAAGGAGAATCTAACAATATGTTGTTTACAAGAAACACATTTTAAAATGAGAGATACACATAGAAGAAAACAAAAGGGTTGAAGTGGAATTTATTATGCTTCAGCTGATGCAAAAGAGAAAAGAAGCAAGGGTAGCAATCATGATTCAGCTAAAAGATATTTATTTAGACAGGAGACTACCTTATATTATAATGAAAGGTGTCACAGATAATGAAGTCATATCTATATAAAACCTATATGCAGCAAATGCTATAATAGCCAAAATTTTAAAGGAAAAAGTATATATAGATTTGATACCTTCATTGAAAAACTGCCTGCTTATATCATTTGATCATTTGTCAATGGGAGAATGACTCATGGGTTTTATAAATTTGACAAAGTTCTCTATATATGTGAGATGTGAAACCATCATTTAAGAAACTATCTCTAAATTCCCCCAGTTTTTCTGCTTTCATTTTAATCTTGTTTTATTTGCACAAAGCCTTTTTAACTTAATTATAATCAAAATTACCTATTTTATATTTCACAGCGCTCTCACTCTTGTTTATTGATAATTTCTTGTCATATCTATAAGTCTGATAGGTAATATGTTCCATGTTCTCATTTATCTATGGTATCTCCCATTATATCTAAGTCATGTATCAGTTTTGACTTTATCTTGGCAAATGGCATAAGATATTTCTCATCATATTCTTTTCTGCATTCTATTTCCAATCAAACAGAAGTATTAGCTAGTCTCTGTTCTTCTTCTAGCTTCTTACATCTCTGGGAATTGGTACATCTTTTCTCCTTTTTCCTAGCCTAGAATGCATTCCTTTTGAATTTTCATCTGTTTAAATTATCTCTTTTTTTTAAGACTCAGGGTCCACCTTCCCTTATTAAGCCTTCCATAATCTTGACTTTTTTCCTGCCATTGGACTTCGATTACTTCAGGAGAGAGTAAGGCTAATGACTTTGTACAATTCTGCCTCACTTAACTCCAGTACATACCCAAATCAAGACATCATTGCATCATGTCATTGGTCCCCTTAAAAAATGAAGGATTAATAAAATAACAATAATCTTTCCATCTCAAAGTTATTTTTCTCTCCTCAAATCTGCCAATAACACTTAGTATTTCTCTTTTTTTGTTCTCATCGTTTACCTTGCATCAAACTTATTTTTGCATGTTATATTTCCCTTGTCAGGTTTTGACCTCACAGGTTTAGAATGTCATTTTAATTCTCTATCCCCAATGCCTTTCACATAATAATAGACATTTAATAAATGGTGGTATAATTGTTTTGATGAAGGAAGAAGCCATGTGATAAAGAATTGTGCTATATAGTACAAAAAAAGGAGCAAAGAAATAACAAATTATCACTAGAGAAAAGGATGAAATTAAATCACAGACAGAAGAAGCTTAGCAAAGAACAGATTATATGGCACCCTTCATGGCACTATCTTCTTCAATTTAGACTTGATTTACTTTTCTGTTATCATTTTATACTCTTCCTCTACTTTTCATTATATCAGAGTTCTTAAATCTTTTGGTTTTAGGAAACTCTTTACATTTTTAAAAATTATTGAGGACCCTGCCCCACCAGATTTAATTTATGTGGGTTTTATTTATTAACATTTACCATAGCGGAAATGAATGAAAAAAATGTGAAAATACCTGATCATCTGAGTCTATCATCTCCAGCTATCATTCATTTTTTTTTGTTAAAGCTTTTTATTTTCAAAACATATGTATAATTTTCAACATTCGCTTTTGCAAAACCTTTTGTTCCAAAATTTTTCTTCCTGCTTTCCCCCCACCTCCTATCCTAGATGGCAAGTAATCTAATATATGTTAAACATATGCAATTCCATATGTATTTCCACAATTACCATGCTGCACAAGAAAAATCAGATCAAAAAGGAAAAAATGAGAAAGAAAACACAATGCAAGCAAGCAACAACACAAAAGTGAAAATAATATGTTGTGATCCACATTCAGTCTCCACAGTCCTTCTCTGGACACAGATGGCTCTCTTCATCACAAAACCAATGGAATTGGCCTGAATTACCTACCTCATTGTTGAAAAGAGTCATGTCCAACAGAATTGATCATCATGTAGTCTTGTTGCTATGTACAATGTTCTCTTGTACTCTGCTCACTTCACTCAGCATCAGTTCAAATAAGTGTCCCCAGGCTCTCTAAAATCATCCAACTGATCATTTCTTACAGAATAATAATATTCCATAACATTCATATACTGTACCATACCCCAACTGATGGGCATCCACTCAGCTTTCAATTCCTTGCCACAACAAAAAGAGCTGCTATAAATATTTTTGCACACATAGAACCTTTTCCCTTTTTTAGGATCTTTTTGGGATACAGGCCTAGTATATATGCACAGTTTATAGCCCTATGGACGTAGTTCCAAATTGCTCTCTAGAATGGTTGGATCAGTTCACAGTTCAACCAACAATGTATTCCACTTTTCCCACATCCCCTCCAACATTCATCATTACCTTTTCTTGTCATCTTAGCCAATCTGACAGGAGTGTAGTGGTATCTCAGAGTTGTCTTAATTTGCATTTCTTTGATCAATACTGATTTAGAGGATTTTTCATGTGATTATACATGGTTTTAATTTCTTCATCTGAAAATTGTCTGTTCATATTCTTTGACCATTTATCATTTGGAGAATGTTCAGCCTTCATTCTTGCTGTGTGACTGATAGACCATCCTTTTCTGTTTATATATTTTATGAATGATTCCTCTATGAAATTTTTTATGCAAGTGTAAGATATGGTCAGCCACTTTAAGATCCTTTTCATATAGAATAGTTTAGTGCTGAAAATCTAGAACAGAAAGTTACTCCTTTTTGTAGTAAAATATTTAAATCAACTGCTAAAGGATACAAGGACATTTCCTATGCTTTCTCTCCTTATCTCTGACTTAATAAACCATTCTCTCCTTAAAGGCTATACTCAAATGATTTCCTCCTCCATGAAGCTTTCTGGAATCCTTACTGGTGTGATAGTGATTATTCAATTTTTTTCCAGTAATGTCCAATTCTTTGTGACCCCACTTGGGGTTTATTTGGCAAAGATTCTAGAATGGTTTGCCTTTTTTTCCTTTGCTCATTTTACAGATGAGCAAACTGAGACAAATAGGATTCAATGATTTACCTAGGATCACACAGCTAGTAAATATTTGAGGCTGGATTTAAACTTGGGATTTCTGATTCTGGGTTTGGGACTCTAGTCACTCTTTCATCTAGCTGCCATCTTTCGTAGTATTGATAGGGATAGATGTGTGTGTGTCCCACAATGTTCATATGTAGGGGCAACATTCCTACTGGCTTTTGCCTGAGAAGGAAGAGTTAGGGCCTGTGAGAAAGTTCTCCCAGTGTGTTCCACTTATTCAGCCCAGGCTTTATTCATTTTTGTGTTTTCCAGCTAGAAGCGTTCTCATCCACAATTTTTTCCCCTGACACTGTATTTCTAAATCTCCTTTGCCTCCACTCTACCTGACTTTATCTTACTTTTCTTGCACATGTTACCTTCCCCTTTTCTTCTCTCTCATCCTCTATCCAAAAACCTGTAGCTTTGGATTTTTTATTTTTCAATGCTCTAATGTTGGAATTATTAAGTACCAAATTACAGAAACTTTTATCCTGTTTCAGTGAAAAAATGTCAGTTCTAAAGAATCAATCAAACAATATGAACTTAGAAGAAGATTATCTAATTAAATGTTGATAAATTAATTGATTTGAATGGAAGTAAGTAGAGGCTTGAGAGGTTTTCAGATTAAAGGAAAATAAGGAAATCTAAAAGAAGGAAGAAACCATTTTTGATCTATTTATCTTCATTAATGAATCTGTGATATCACTGACATATCTACATCTTCTATTTGTTCAGATTACAACTCATCTCAACCTTTTTATCCTGGGAATCCTTGTCTATGTCTTTCATTGATTCTCCAGAGAAACAGCCTCCTCTCAGTGATGGAAGTCTTCCTCTAGGGGTCTTTAAATGTTTTATGAATACTGGTTCAATGCTATTCCTCAATGGATGTCTCAGGTTTTATGTTTATTATTTTTCACTCTTGTTGTATGACCGGTTCATGGTTCTATTCTGATCAGATATTGTCATGGATGTTGCCTCTATGTAAGAAGCAGTCAATCCTTTTAAGACCCTTTTAATATTGAGCAGTTTAGTGATGAAAAGGACAAAAGAGTTACTTATATATAAAGAAAAAATATTTAAATCACTTGTTGAAGGATGTAAAAGGTGTTAGTGCTGCTAGAGATGAAAAATTTGAAGACTGAATAGAGGGAAGGAAATTTGGTTTGACAAAACTGCCAAAATATGTGTATCTTTTAGTATATTTATATATGTATACGAAGCATATGTACATATGTATGAAGAGACACAGCTTTCAAATAGGGTTTTAGAAATTTTGGACAGAAAACTAACTGTTATGTAAATATAAAAAACTTAAATCACTCCAATAATTCTCCCCTCCTCCCCCAAGTGACCCAACCAGTACCCTGTACATAATGACTAGAGCAGCAGGATTTGTACTAGTGGGATTAGTTTTTCTGCTAGCACTACAAAAATGAATTTTAAACTGTTTATATTAGTCTTAGGAACAAAGACCTGAGAGATTTGAAAGAGGAACAGGGGCAGAAGAAACGGCTTCCCCTGGCATGTTAACTATTATTTGTTTAAGATGCATAAATGGGAAAAATTGTTGGAACAACTTAGATCGCCTTATCAAAACTGTTAAGGAGTATTTGGAAATATATTTCTTTACTTTTCTTTATTAGAAAGTGTGATCTTATACATTGCCAAAACTAAGAAACTGTTTTCTTTGATTCATGCTTTTTTTTTTCTTCTTGAGAAAGAATTCTCATTTTTGTGTGAATGGTTTTGTGGCTTAATGAAGAGAGGGGGGACTTTTTTAAAAAATTAAAACTGGAACAATTTTAATTTGGAGAAACATTTTCAAGAATGCTAAACGAGATCTTGGACTTGCTTTCAGTCTTAAGAGCTACAAGGCATTAGTGTCTTGTTGGTATATAGCTGCTTTGTGATGAAAATTTTTCCTCCCATACAATTTGTCCATTATTATTTGCATGTTGTCGCTCCCATTAGATCATAAATTCCTTGAAATCAGGAGCTTAGCACAATGCATGGTTCATAGTAGGTCTTTAAAAAATATTTGATTGACCAACTGAAGGTCCTTTTATGGGGACTTGTATCTTCCAATAGGAAAACAGATTTAGATGAACAAGACAACATAAGAAATAAGTACTTATCAGTAGCCTAGGTAAGAGCGAGGAAGTTCTAAAGCATGTCACTTTGATCACACAAGCCCTCACTGGTTAGGTGACATAATCTTACAGCTACCATGCATGGGTCCATGACTATTTTCATGATATTTGAGGCAGTGTGGTATAAAGGACAGAACTAACACTGAGGTCAGAGAGAACGTTTCAATGATACTTGTTAGCCTTGTGATTTCAGGAAAGTCTTTGGGCTTCAGTATTCTCATTTGTAAAATGGAGGCATTAGACAAAATGACCTATGAAATCCCTTCTAGTTCCAGATATGGGATCTGTGATTCTTCAGAGACTGTGGTGTTCTCTCTGATTCATGGCTCTCATATATTCTGGGAGAATATAGATTATTAAAAACTTGGACTTCTTGAGCCAGAGAGCAGCTTGGGATGGTTAAAAGGACCATGCAATTTCCCAAATGAGCTTTTAACATATAAAAATGATTTCCAGGTGTTGAGTCTTAAATATCACATGTTCACACACACATGTGCATACACATACAAAGTATTACTTAGAGTTTGCTGATAATGACCTCATACACAGGGAAAAAAATGGCTTTGGTAGGGTGGGGAGGGATATTTTCAGAGCATGCTGTTGTCTGAGCCATAGTTATTGGGGGAGGTGACTAGGGTTTGCTCCAGCACACCAAAATTTAGGGAATTCTGAGAGCACTTTCAGTAGTGCAGAACAAAGGAAGTTGGCAAATTGTTAGCAAGACTAATTGGCTAAGGGGGGAAGCTACCAGATGTGCTTTCTCTTTGCCCACCCCTACCAGTAGCCTTAGTGAACTTCTCTTTGGTCTGGTCTCTGCCCTATTCCTTCCCCTTCTTTCAGCTTCCTCCATCAAAGTCTTTGGGTGTCCCATTGTACCATGGCCCCTTCCTGTACCCAACTGAATTTGTAGAGTTCAAAGTGGATTTGATTTGGCTCTACTTACACCAGGCATATTTTGTGAAGCTAACCATCAAAAAAATTGCTAGTTATGGCTCTGCTTGTTGGAGGTAGAGGGAAAGAGCAATGATAATAACTAACGTTTACAAAATCTTCTAAACTCCAGGTCTGTTATTTTATTTGATCCTCACAGATTCTGAAGGAATATTTTTACTCCCATTTTACAGATAAGGAAACAGATTGGAGAGATTAAATGATGCCTACAGATCAGAAAGGCAGTTAAGTATCTGTCATATCTTTTTGATGCTAAGTTCACTGGATAGACATTAAAATTGGATGGGATGCTACAGCAGTAGAATTTGACTAGCCAGAGGAGGCTGGGCGCTTGAGGGATGTGCTATTAAGAGAAGAAAGGTGGCAGGGTGCCAGCCTTCTCCTTTAGCACTCCTCTGCAAGCCCTCCAGATCCTCTGATGCTCCCCCCTCCTGGCTACCCAGGGTCTTCAGCGGCAGAGCTGCAGTTTTGCTGACCTTCAGGTCACTTAGTGAGACCATAGTGTTCAGTAATAGCATGCCTAGGACCGATTATGCTATTTTAAATAACCACAACATGCAATCCATTTTTGCTGCTATAAGTTTCCTGACTCGGAGAATTTTTCATTAGGGGCCCTGTGCCCTCCTTGTAATAAATCATGCCATTGCCTTAAGGCAGAGAAAACCCTATGTGGGTAGATAGACTAACAAACCGTGGAAGTGACATGACTTGAGGGAAACCCCTGTATTCTCTAGATCCTCATCCCCCCCATGCTCACTCCTGCTTTTTAATGACTTTGAATCTCATTGAGAAGCATCTGTGATGTTCTGGGACTTGATATCAGCACAGTGTCATTTATAAGTGATGGACAACATCATCTGTCCTTTGGAAGGGCTTTGCTCCCATTGTCAATTCCTCTCTTATTTGAACTTTGCACTAGATGAGAAAACACTAAAGATACCCTTCATGACAAGGGTGAATACCTCTGGTGAGTTTATCTATGCCTTCCTGCTTTCTGCTTTTGCTTGCTTTAACCAGATAGCCAACTAGTATTTTGTTAGTCAACTAGCATTTATCAGGTGCTTACTATGTGTCAAAAGCAATAAAATAAAAACCCAGTCCCTCCCTTAAGAAGTTTATAGTCTAATGGTGTAAGGTACTAGGGATACAAAAGCAATATGAAACAGTCCCTGCCCTCAAAGAGCTCACATTCTACATTTGGGATATAGCATGGACACATATAAATATATCAGATAATTTAGGAAGAAAAGAATTATCTAAATTGGGCAGGGGAGGTTTCCTGCAGATCTTGGCATATGAGTTGAACTTTAAAGAAAGATAAAGACTCTGAGAGGCAAAGATGAAGAGAAAGGATATTTCAGATGTGGGGAAAAATCCATACAATGGCATAGGGGGCACAAGATAGAGAGAGGAATTGGAATGGATGGAGATGGGAAGCAGAGGGACCAATTAGGAAACTATTATTATAGCACAGGTGAGAGGTGATGAGGGTCTGAACCAGGGTGGCAGATAGAGTAGAGAGTAGAGTATGGATCCGAGAGATATTGTGGACCTAGACCTGGACCTTTGTGACAGTTTCCTTTCCTTTGTGGTAGTTTCCAGGTAAGGAAACTACCTGAATATAGGTTAGGAGGGAGTGGGAAATAGTTGCTGATTCTGAAGTTATAAGCCTAAGTAATTGGGATAATAGTAGTACCTTCAACAGAAAGGAAATTTGAAAGAGGTGGATATTTTAAAAACTTTGAGTTCTAGATACTCTTCCTTCCTGTCTACTCTTCCCTTCATTAGAAAACACATGTAATATTATGCAAAACATTTCAATAAAAATTATATTACAAGAAAAAACATGGATCTCCTGACCCCCCAAAAAACTTCAAGAAAAATAAAGTTAAAAAATTATATTTTGACCTGCATTCAGACACAATCAGTTCTTTCTCTGGATATGGGATAGCACTTTTCATCTTAAGTCCTTCAGAGTAATCTTGGATCATTGTATTGCTGAGAACAGCAGTCATTTCCAGCTGATCACCCCCCAAAATTGCTATTACTTTGTATACTTTTCATTTCACTTTGTTTGAAAATTTTATAAGAGTATTTCTAGTCATTATTATAAGATTATATTTAAACCTGATTAAAATGTCTATCACCAGAAAATCTTGAAGGAATAGTTTTAATGGTGAGTTTTTCCAAGCACTTTTGTATATGAAGTGGGAAATTAATATGAGAGAGAGAGAGAGAGAGAGAGAAAGAGAGAGAGAGAGAGAGAGAGAGAGAGAGAGAGAACCAGAGAGAGAGAACCAGAGAGAGAGAACGAGAGAGAGAGAGAACGAGAGAGAATGAGAGAGAGAGAGAGAAAGAGAACCAGAGAGAGAGAGAGAGAGAGAGAGAGAGAGAGAGAGAGAGAGAGAGAAGAGAGAGAGAGAACGAGAGAGAGAGAGAATGAGAGAAAGAGAGAGAGCGAAGAGAGAGAGAGAGCGAAGAGAGAGAGAGAGAACGAGAGAGAGAGAGAGAGAGAGAGAGAGAGAGAGAGAGAGAGAGAGAGAGAGAGAGAGAGAGATCTCTTTGGTCTCTCTGCCTTTTGATGCTACTCAATTCTATCATAAAAATGATTTTCTCCTCTAGCTACACACGGGCTTGGTTGTGCCCTTGAGTAATGGTAAGGCTTTTTTTTTATTTTTTATTTTTAGCAGCATAAGCAAGCTCTCAATTAAAAATTCTCCAAGATGAATCTATGTAAGCAAAATGGATGACACTCTGTGGTTATTTAAAGCAGTGTAATCATTTCTAGTCATGCTATTATTGAACAGTCTAGTCTAGTTAAATGACCTGAAGGTCAATAAAGCCAAAATATTATCAAATCAGGGCCAATTGGGAGGAGCAAGAGCTCTAATTCTCCTTGGAAAATACCCTGCTGCCTGGGATCATGTGGGAAAGCACAGATCAAGGTGGTCACCAATGGTCAAATAGGAAGGGGTGAGTCAAGGGCATGCAGGAATCAGCATTTACAGATAGAAGGGATTGCAGCAGTCATCTCACTCTAGAAGTTCAGTGACTTGCTCATATTCACACATAGATAATGAGCCTGGATATCAGCTTCTGGCTCCAAATCTAGTGCTCTCTTTCCATTCTACCATGTTGAGTCACCTCCAATGACTCCTTAAATCCTTTGTGGATCCACAGGTCCCTGACCTTCTATTCAGTCTTCTTTTGTCCTTTTTTGTGATTGTAAAGCATCCAGGGAAGAATGATGACCTCAGATAGCCATAAGAAATGGTTCTGATCATCTCCCTGAGTTGTACTTGCAGACAAAATGCAGCCAGTGGCTGTTATCAGCTTTCAGCGCCAAACTGATGGGTACTGAGCTGGGAGAGGAAGAAATGACATTAATATTCATGACTAGCTCCAGACCATTGAAATATGAGTTGATCAGTACCATAGATGGTCATAGCATACTGAATTTTAAAGAAGATGTCCAAATAGTGCCAAAAGAGCTTTGACACAATCAGAAATCTCATGAATTATTAAAATAAAACAACCTCCCCCCAAGACAATCAAAGTCCTTCTAACATGATCCTAACACTATTGTATTGTAGATTTAACCTCCAAGGCCATCAAGTACCAGACAGCTCTAATCACTTTCTAGAGCTGATTGTTGAATTTTCAGTGTGGATATTTACATCTCTTGAAATCAGCTACAAATTGGTTTGATTCATTTATTATTTGTTTTATTGATTTCTAGACCTAAGGAGATATTAATAATACAGTTAAAACTTAAAAGTATATGATATATCTATTTTCCTTCGCCCAGGATAGTCAAACATTTATTTACCAGCCCACCCCCTGAACTTATCCAAACTTCTTCAGATGAAGAAACTGAGGTATATGTTAAATGACTTAAATGTCTAATATGGGATTTGAACCCAAATCGATTCTGACTCCGAGTCCAATAGTCTTTCTAATAAATTATGTTGCCTCTTCCCATAGTTTCTTAGATGGAGGAGAAATTGTTTTTCATACTCAGTATAATAATCAGCAATCTCTCAAACCACTCAATACCCCAGGAGGGTGCTGGTAAATGTTTAACAACCAGCTCTCTGGAAAAAAAAATTGGTTCTTAAAAGACTTTTAAGTTTAAACTGCATTATCAACATTTTCTGCATCACTTTTAAGTCTAAAGTTGACAGTCAACATAACAATGTATTGAGCGCTGATTTGTAGTGCTGCCATCTTTTTGGGTGCAAATGCACACACTACTAATTTAGCATTTATCTCATTATTCCTGGCAGTGGAACTTAGTTTCCTCAACCATCAAAAGAAAGTGTTTGACTAGCTGGCTGCTGAAGGTTCTTCTAGTTTTAAGTCCCCAGCGCTTTAGAATTGAAATGACTTGCTTAAGGTCACAAAGGTAGTAATTGGTAGAAGTAGGATATAAAATCTGGATTTCACTTTTCTGTTATAAGATGCAACGTATAATATAATATTGCCAAAGACTGTCAAAATTTGAGCTTATCCAACTTTGCTATTCTTCTCTAGAATCCCCAAATCTTTTAAAAGGATATTTAAAAATAAATTTAAATTTGACCCAAACTCTAGGAATATCTCCACATTACATTGTCTGGTCAATGTAGTTTTTCAATAATATCAATTTTTCAATGAACATATTCAAACACTCCGATGGATCCATGGTGACATTGATCTGGAAGACTCTACCAAACAAGAAGTTTGTGAAGCTTTCATGTCTGCCTATCCTATGTAACTCATCTTTTTCCTCCTAAAACTTTTCCATGAAGGACCAATTAAAGAGTTGGAAGCCTTTCTTGTCTTCTCATGACACCCATGAATTTTTGTCATTCCTCACCCTTGCTATATAACGAGCCCATTTTTTTCTTTCCTATCATTCAATTTCTTGATATTTTTTGACTCCTGTTATTTCTTGGATTTCCTCTTTGGTTATACAATGCAGCTTGATGTAACATGCGTTGTCTAATTGCTTGAGATGCAGATTTCAGGAACTTAGTTTTATGGAATAGTCTACCTCCAATATATTATATCATTAACAGTTTTATTTTATTTTTTAAAATCTATTTTTTATTAATTTTTATAATTATAACTTTTTTGACAGTATATATGCATAGGTAATTTTTTTTTTTTTTACAACATTATACCTTGTACTCCCTTTTGTTCCAAATTTCCCCCCTTCTTCCCTCCACCCCCTCCCCTAGATGGCAGGCATTCCCATATTATTGTTCTGTAAGAAATGACCAACAGGAGGAATACAGAGAGACTTGGAGAGACTTACATCAACTGAGTAAAACGAGCAGAACTAGGGGATCATTATACACTTCAACAATGATACTGTACGAGGATGTATTCTGATGGAAGTGGATATCTTCAACATAGAGAAGAGCTAATCCAATTCCAATGGATCAATGATGGACAGAATCAGCTACACCCAGAAAAGGAACACTGGGAAATGAGTGTAAACTGTGAGCTTTTTTTTTCTTCCCAGATTATTTTTACCTTCCGAATACAATTCTTTCTTTGCAACAACAACAACAACAACAAAATTCGGTTCTGCACATAAATATTATACCAAGCATATACTATAAGATATTTAATATGTATGGGAATGCCAGTTTTATTTTTTTGAAGCTGATATATAGTTGCATGAGTTTATGCTTGGAGGTAGGGTGTGACTTAGGGTGGAAGCTATTGAGATAAGAACAATTGAAAAATGAAAATTAAAAGAAATTTCATAGTTTAAATTTAAAGCATTAGATTCCTCACAATGAAGAAAATGTTAGGAATAATTTGTTAAATAAATATATATGTTATCTCAGCAATCCATATGGCAGACAGTAACATCAACTCTGCCATCAAAATGGACATCCTAGGGGCAAGTTATAAATGCATCGAACTATTTCAGTAGAGCAAACAACAGAGCTTGATCTCAGTTGCCTCACCTGTAAAACTAAAGCATTGGACTATATGGCAATATATATGAATAGCGAGACTAGACTCAGATTCTACTATCCTTGTTGAACTGAGAAGAAAAGAAGTGATTCTCTTGGGGACATTGCTGTTGAATTTGCTGCTATTGTATTTTGTTGTATCAAAATGCTTTTTATCTTAAATAAATCAATATTGTTCTCATTATCTTATAAGGCAAGGTGGGCTGGAGGCAGCTCATTCCAGCTTCAATAATTAAATATTTTCCATATGACTATTTATGCTTTGAAAATTGGCAAATACTACAATTCTGAACTTTATTTATAGTTTTATTTATTGTCTATACTTAAGAAAGTGATACAGAAAATATTAATAATGCAAATTAAACTTCAAATGTATCATAAATACTTTTTTTTCCCTTTAGAGAGTAAGTTATTAAAGACTTACAAGCGCATACTTGGTATGATAAATATGTTAACTCCTGACTGAGCTGAAATAATGGGAAGTTAATAGATGAAAACTTTTCTTAGATATTTTAAACCTTGAATCTGGTAGATTTTCAGGATAGCAGTTTGATGTACTAGTATATATTGAAAGTGAGTTAGAAGAAAAAGAAATCTACTTTAATTGTCATATATACCTATACATATATCTTTTTGTTTTTTAATTTTTAAACTATGTTTTTAAAGGAGAAAAAGAATTATGAGACTATTTTGTCTAATCTAACAGACTATCTAAGGGAAATGTTAATCTTTTAAGCTAGGCAAATACTTAGAAATCATCTATTGGGGAACAAGAAACACCAATAACTGTGTTGTATTTTCCCCGAGTCTGGTTTCTGAACCCGGCTGACTCCAAATAAGGGAAGAGGCACCCTTGGCTTCCACCCAGCTTTAGAGCCAGATAGGGAATCTTTGAATGGCAAGTCTGAATATTTAATTGAAATGTTGACTTACAATATGCAGCCACTGGCACATTTTCCAAGAACAAAGGTAACAGCAAGATCCCTAAAAGCTTTCTGATAAGAGCACTCACTCCTGGTAAGAACCACTATTTTTTGGTAAATCATCAAAGATAACTTCACAAATAAATCCTCCAGACATCCATCTCCAGTGGAGCAAATACCTAACTCTGCAGAAACAACCCAATGCCTGGACTGTTCAGCATTTATTTAGAAAACAGTGGTATTTTTAGCTGATCAGCTTAGAGGAGAGTGAACTGCTTTTTCAAAAGACAACTGGGCTGCATTTTCATGGGACTCTAAACTAGTTTCTATATATTGTGTAAGGAGGTAGGTTAATAGCTTTAAATGCTCAAAATGCACTTGTAAAAGACAAAAAAAAAATGACAGACATCAATAATGATCCTTAGCTTAGGAATCTAATAGAATTTAGAGTAAGAAGAGACCAGCTCCCTGAGTTTACAGATAAGGAAACTGAGACTTAGAGATGAAATAACTTGTCCAGGATAAGATAGATGAGTTGTAATTTTTAATTGAACATATATATATTTATTTATTTATTTAAAAGGCTTTATTTAGTTGTTAGAAATAGAAGCCTTCAATCCTATTCACCTCCAGTTCATTCAAGACTAGACCATTTTATTCTCTCTTCGATCACATGAGCTACTGGCTTAGGTGTACTATAAAAACCAGAGCCCAGGTTATTTAAGTTTCAAATTCCAGATGCCAACTCCAGGTTCTCATTCTTAGATTGATATAATTTTTGACATTTTATATTCACAAAATTATTTAGTGCAAATGACCAGCAGGATGATTAGTTCCATTATTCAAGGAAAGACAGCCACAATATACTCTAGAGCAAATGGAAGAAATTAAAAAAACCCCAAATATCTGGACATATATTACCACTACCACTACTATCATCATTATTATGTTTCAATAGCTCTGAAAATCAGGGATACATGTAAGCTTTGATCAAACCCTGGAAAGATGTCATAGTGCTTATTGTTAAACTTGGGAATTAGGATGATCTGATTCATATTCTATGTTTTACTGTAATGAGGCATGTAATCCTGAGTAAGCCATCTAGATTCCGTGAGATGTAGTTTATTTTTCTGTTAAAATGGAATAAAACCTATTATATTTCCTTTCTTACAGTTCTTATGAGTATCAAATGAGATAATATAAATAAGATAATAATATTTATGCACTTTAAATGTCAGTTATTATTTATCAAATGTAATCAAAAGCAATGCAAGAAATGAGATGTATATAGACCAAAATGAAAATTTTATTCAGTGAATTAGGAAATGGGCAAGGTGGCAATAATAAAATTGATCAGTATGTACCACCTAATAGCAGAAGGGAGATTTTAAATACTAACATTTTGGGGAAAAAATATTCCTTGAAAAGAATGGTATAATGAAAAAATAGAGGAGAATATTTAGGAGAACTGAAGGAAACAAACATTTATACAGTGACTACTATATGACAAGCACCTTTATAAATATATTATATTATTATAATTAATATAAATATAATATATTATATTATATTAAAATATATTATAAATATATTTTATTTGATCCTCACAGCAACTCTGCAAGGTAAATACCTATTACTATTTTCCCTATTTTTACAATTGTGGAAACTGAGGCAAACACAATTACGTTTTAAATATGTTGTTTTAAAAATATAATTAAGCTATTGTTCAGTGAAGTAAACAGAGCCAAACAGAGGTTAAGCTCCAATACCAGCTGCTTATTTTGTAAGTAGTTCTAGGATTTTGCTAGTTTGGGAAACTCCAATGTGAAAACTCCCTCCACCCCTCAGAAATCGGCAATTTATAGTCTCAAAGAGTTGGTTTAGTTAAGTGGCTTCCTCATGATCATACAGAGCTTGATTGGTCCCAAGATGATTCCAAGGCCGCTCCTCTTTCTCTCCAGCCATTTTTACCTCTTATTAGCCGGTTTTTTTGGGGCAAGTTTCTTCATCTCTCCGTCCCATGGTTTCCATGTGAAAGGGAGGATTCAGACTCTACAATTTCTTAGGGATCTCCAATTCTAGTAGTTTTGTGTAAGATTTTGTAAGAATTCTATTAAAATGGCTTTACTGAAGCTTTTTAGAAAAATCTTCAAAGGTTGGTTGATATAATGTCTCACAGAGAGATTGTTGATTCTAAATGCGCAAATGGGACCACAAACTGATGCGTGTACATATATAAATATGCACATCATCTTCAATTCTAATAAGCCCTTGGAAGACTAGCCAATTCTGCAAATAACGGTTTTCTCTACTTTTCCAAGTATCAAGTTTTCCCACATATAGCGCTAGTGCCCCCTGCTGTCAAGCGGGGAGATTTGTTCTGATGTTTTGCTTTCTCAAAGGTCCATCTTTCAAGTGGAATGAAACATTCCTTCATGTTACAATATTTATTTGATAGCCTCCAAATAATGGAAATTGTAAGACTACTGGTAATTTACCCTCAAAAGTGCTATGCACTCTGTGGGCAGTCAATAAATAATGTTGCCTGAGTGACCAAAGCCCCCCTCTATTTCTCCACTTTCCAGAAGTCATTGTGTTTCTAGACAGACTCAGCACTGGATCATGACCCGGAGGTATAAAATAGGCTGAGGAAAGCTATGAAATGCATCTGGTGAATAACTAGGCATTTGATACTCCTCAGACCCCTGTGAAAAAGCATGAATGAAATGTTTTACATGTATGGTAACCTTACCTGGCCAGAGGCTCCCTCACCCAAATTCATGAGTTATTTTTTAGTAAATTTTTTTCTAAACAACCTAAAGAAATGAGGATAGATAGAGTTTTCTGAAGGGAGATAATTTCATGAGAAGGAAAAGAGATATGAGCCAAGGAGATCTGGGACCCCTGGATGCTTTATGCTATCGAATAATTTTCAAGGAGAGCTATAGGAACGGAATACCTCCTAGGAAGTGGCCAGATGGATATGAATGGATACCCTCTGCATGGTCCTTGCCAGTGAGGCTCTCAGGAGCATATGTTTGGGCTCAAAGAGACCTTGTTATCATAAAGTCATATGCCTTTTATAGATGAGAAAATTGGAGTTTAAATGTCACAAAATTTTGAACTCAAGTCCTCAGATTCCAAATTACATAACTTCCCCACTCTACAACACTCTCATTTTCAGATTCATTTAAAGTATAGGTAAACTGTATCAGATTGCTTGCTGTCCTGGGGAGAGGGGAGGTAAGGGAAGAAGGGAGAACGAAACTGGAACTCAAAATCTTACAAAAATAATGTTGAAAACTTCTTTTACATGTAATTGGAAAAATATAATGCTATTGGGAAAAATTTTAGCCTAAAGACCTCCTACTATAGGAAGTCTTACTTGATTTTCCCAGATAGTATTCTCGGTGCTCTTTCAATTGCTTGGTGTTTTCTCTGAATTTATTTTGTATTTACTTCTCTTTGTATATGTTGCTTTTCGTTTAATAGAATGGAAGCTCTTAGACTATTTCATTTTAATCTGTTCTTTCTAGAGTTCAGCACTGTGCCTGATATATTGAAAGGACCCAGTAAATACTTATTGATTTAATGCCCTAATCAGCTTTCAGTTGGGTGGGCACAATCTTCACTGAAGTAACCAAGTTCAAGTGTCCCTAAGATCCAATGGAGTGTTTACTCTGAGAAAATAAAGAATCTCAGCGCTGGGGGACCTGAGAGGCCATGTAGTACCCCATATTCCCACCTGAAAAAGAGCTTCTTTTCCGCTTTTTGTAACTCAACACTCTACGATTCACTTCGTGACAAAAGATCACCCCGCCTCTCATTTCTCCCTCACCTCTCGTGAGGGAGAACTTATTACTTACCCAAATAGCCACTTCCACTCTGAAGGTTTTCCTTACATTGGTCTAAATTTGGCTCTTTGAAATTTCCAAATACTGACTAGTTCTGCTCTCTGGGTTCAAGCAGAACAATATGTGACAGTCATTCAGATACTCGAGGGCCACCATCATGTCCTCATCTTTACTTTTGCTCTCCTTCCCCCCAAGTCTTCTCCAGGATAAGCACCCCCAGTTCCTTCAGCTGACCCTCATATGGCATGCTTTCCAGACCCTTTACCATGCTGATCACGTTCCTCTGTATGTTAATCTTGACGTACAGCACTCCAGATGTATTCTGAGCACTGGAGCAATTACCCTCTCTTTGCTGGGCACTTTTGGCCTAGGATCACATTTGCTTTTCTCGTTGCCACATCACATTGTTTCCTGTTGAGCTCACGGTCTAGCCTCTCCAGTCTTAAATAGATAATCACATCTGATGGGAGGACCTGCAATCAACTTGGTCTGTCACCTGAATGAAAACAAAAAATCAAAGTTACTTTAGTGGGAGTCATGGGCAATCAGATTCCTTGGACAAAGCCCATGTTTCCTAATCAAATAGAGCTGTGCAGGCAGATCCTTGGCTTACGAGCGTGCAGAGAACAAGCAGCTGTCTGGAGAACGGTTATGAACATAAGTGAATCTTTTAGAGAATCTGTGTCTTCAGAATTGGAGGGAGACAAGATGCTCTGCTTTTATTGATCCATGGACTCACAGGAGAGTGGTAGTGCTTCTGAGTGTTTGTTCCCAATTACCTCCCCGCCTCCCCACTGTACTTTTGAATTGAGGATGTCAGTGGAGTCTTTACTCCTCAAGTGGATGATTGTGCATTCTCCCTCTTGGAATAATTTTATATGTAGTTTGAATTCATTTGTTTATCCCTTATTGTCCCTCCAGTAGGATGTCTATTCCTTGAGGGCTGAGCTTATTTCCTTTTTGTCTTTGTAGAATATTGCAGTTCTTTAGGGATTGAAAGAAACAGAAGTGTAGAGTGAATAGAGTGTAGATTTGAGCTACAAAGGCCTAGATTCAAAACCCACCTGACTCTTGAGGCCATGGGCAAATTACTTAAACAAGTCTGAGCTTCTATATCCTCATCTATAAAATGTTATTGGGGAGGGTGGTTTGGATTAGGTGACCTCTAAAGTTCCTTCCAGTTCTAAATCTATGGATTTATGATCCCATAAATGTTTGTTGGAACAAAATGAAGCTATAAAAATCAGAAACAACTTAGGAGTATTAATTCCTAGACAGAGGCAACCTGTTCAATGTACCCTCTTTCTCCTACCCCCAACCCTTCCAGTAACCATACCATATACTACCTGAATTTTTTCACTGTTCATAATTATATAGATTAGAAATTCATTTTGGCTTTATATCTTTGAGACTTTTTGGAATATTAGACCTTTTTTTAGAGTCAGATGAAGTCTATAGCCCCCTTCTCAAAATAATGTTCTTAAATATATAAAATGAAATACATAAGGTTATACTTATATTTTATTAATACAATACAAAGCAGTTATATTAAAGTACAATTATCTAACTATTTAAAGAACAATTAAACTATTAAACAAACTATTTAAAGAACAAGATTATAGACTCCAGGTTAAGAACCCGCCGCATTACCTTTTGCTAAGGTTAGCAGCTATCAGTTATTCACGAAGTGGTGGGATTTACTTCAAGAGATTGTGCTTCTTCCTAATAGTGAATTGAAAGCCTTTACTCCGAAGGAATAGAATTTTTAGGAAGGGAAAGACAAGCATCCTCCTGGGAGGTGTAAGGGAGATCATTAGGAGTTTAGGAAAAGGAGATCATTAGGGGCTTAGGAAAAAGAATGGGGAAAAACCTCTGAAAGGGAAGGGAGAGGGAGGAACCAAAGCTACATATTTCAAATTCAGCTTAGAGCTAGCCCAGAGCATGGAAAGGAAAAGAGAAAAAAAATGAACTTCTTTCTTCTCCTTCACATAGTTCCTCCCTTGCTCTCAGAACTGAGTTGAAAGCATTTGTATCATAGCTCAGTTGAATTATGAGATAAATAGGCTTCTGAGGCTCTGCTAAGACCCTAACAACCATTTATCACCATTGTCTCTTTAGGAAAATGTGTTTGGAGTTCCTAGGAACGGACTTACAAACAAACTTTTGGAACATGACCCATTTGTCTGCACTATTTTGACATCAGCACATAACATAACACAGCACATAATTGCTGGCTATTTGACTTGTACACCATTTAAAGGCCCTGAGTTTGTGGATGTAACAAGCAAAAGTTCCTGTAATGGGATTTTACCTTTAATGTAGCCTTCCATCCTGGTGAGATTTTGGGGAAAGAAACATTAAACTGGCAGCCAGGAGGAAAGGTGACAAACTGGATGATGTCTTGGACTGAGAGTCAGGAAATCCTGAATTCTCATCCTGTCACTGATGCTTATTATGTTACACTGTGAAAATCATTTAACTTTTCTGCATCTGAAAGGATTGGATTCAATGACCTTTATGGAGTTTTGTAACTCTGAAGCTTAGAGTCCAGGTTGTCTGGGCTCTAATTTTGTGCTTGTCACTAATTAGCTATGTCAACTTGGACAGACCATTCTTCTGTGTCCCAGTTTCTACAAATGGAAAAACAAGAGGGTTGGTTTGCATGATTTCTAAGACCCATTTTGGTTAAATAATCTTTCACAATTTCTGTTATCTCCCCAAAACCTAAACACTTGGCAGACAATCTTATGTGATGAGCCTCTTTGCCCATCTTTGGGTTGGGGTGACAGAGATAGAACCTATTGTTAAGTTCTTTGACTGTAAGCCTGACTCACAAAAGAGCTAAAACAGACTGAGTGTTATAGGATTTGGAATGTGGAATTTGTTCTCTGAAAAATCCAGGATCAACTCCATTTCATGGTGAAGTATCAAAAAGGGATTTTCATAATTCAGTATGATGATCACAAACAAGAGATGGCTCATAATAATTCATATCACTCTTGAGAGTAGTAGTGTGAGGGCTGTTTTGGTTCTGTGAACAATTTATCCTTTCTACTAATTCTCAAGACTCCTATGTCCTATGGAAGAATGTTTCATATATACTCCAACCTCCAAGCTTTTCTGTATGTATTTGCTTTTCTATATATTCTCAAAGTTTTCTGAATTACTTCTACCTTTTAAAGTCACTTCCTTCTGATATCCTACACCTGTAAGCAGGTCAATTTCTCTGGAGTAGGCATTAGTTAATGACTTTATCCTAGTCTAAGACTTCAGCTTGGAGACATAAAGATATAAAAAAAGATATTGCAGAAATTCTGAAATCAGAGATATGGTGATAAGAAACAAATAGGGGGAGAGGGAATTGAGATTTTTTTTATTGTGTCAAACAACATGGAGAAGAAAAAAAATAGGTAAAGAGACAGGAAGAAAGCTCTTCATTTAAATATGACTTTTGAAATGTCTTATTTTCTGAGCTTTCAGTACTGGCATTTTTTTCTTTTTTTGATACCTCATTTTACCATCTTTATAGATTTCTCTGGATTGAGACAAGCTTTTCTACTCATTCACATATTAATTTATTTCTTGCTTTCATATTTTTTTCATTTTCTACAGAATATAGAATAAATTGACCCATGTCAAGGTGAGATACTTTTTGTTTCTAATTTCTATAAGAAAGTGTTACTACTGGTATCCCACCTTTGAGGAAGATAGGAATAAACCTACCAATAAAATTAATAGGAGAAAGTCTACAAAGAAGTCACTGACTTCTTCCTCTTTTAAAAATGGCAGTGACTCCTAGAGGTAGCTTAAAAAGACCAAGGCCTCCCTTGCATCCAGGGCCATTTTCAGTCATCCTGATCTATACTTGGCTACTGGACCCAGATGGCTCTGGAGGGGAAAATGAGGCAGGTTACCTTACACAGTCCTCTTTCACTTAAATCCAATTCACTTGCATATCATGGTATCACCTTCCTGATGACTTGGTCCTCTTCAAGAATAAAATTCAAACAACAGTAACAAACAACAGCAAATAACATAAATAGGTATGCTTTGTTTCCTGTATGTCCACAGGAATGTTTTTTTTACAAAAATGCCTGGCATTAGAGACAAGAGTTCCTAGATATCTGATTAAATCCCTAGGGCAAAGAAGTATAAAAGAGTCATTCCTGCATGAAATCATCTTTGGTCTCAAAACTTTCCAGCTTTCCATCTACAAATTATACAGTTTGATGAACTAAAAGTTCCAATTAAGGGAAAATATATGTAGGAAGAATTTTCTTTTTTAATTTATTTTGCTATGCTGCTTGAAGAAATGTATTTTGTTATGAATTAATGTGTCTTTTGGTTGGCCGGTAAAAAGGAATGTTGGTGGGGACTCCCAAAGTGTTTTGTTGTTTTTTTTTTTTTGTTTGTTTGTTTTGTTTTGTGTAGCAATGACCTAAAGAGTAGCTGAAACTTGGAGGTACTTTTAGGGGCTGCAAGTAGAGGGAAGAATCTAGACTACACATATAGAAATCTTTTATTATATGATTTTTAGAAATCATTTTTGCATATTAAGATCTGGGTAGCAATATATAAATATATCAAATCCTTTGTTCATTATTCTAAAAAAATTAATACATTCAAATATTTCCTTTTTTTGGGAGGGAAGATAGCTTTGGGATTAAAAAATGTCTTTTTCAACTTTTCCTATTTGTTTCCAGGCCCTTCACATTTCTATGACAATAACAATTACATGAAAAACTAGGTAATATGGATGAGTTGCGAAATTTATTTTAATATTAAAGGGACAAAAGATCAAAGACAATTTTACTGATTAGCAAAATTAAAGATGTGCTTCAAATGTAATTCTGGGTCATTAGCAACGACTCTGCTTCTTTCATTTTGCTCAAATTTCCCCAAATTGAGAATTACTAACCACTCTGTGTGGAAATTTCTGCTGCCTACACTATCAAGAGGTAATGGATCCTCTCGTCTGAATACTTTTCAGGAAAGAATATCTTGAATGGTATTAAATATTGGCTGTAAAAGGAATTCAAATTATTCCTACTAAAATAATTTTCCTTCCACAAAAATCCAATGAGACATATGTTTTAAAGCAAAAGGAGGAGGAAGTTTGGTGTGATTTCCACTATGTTGGTGGTAGAACTCAGGAGAATCCAAATAAATCTATATTTATTTTTTGCAGTATTTCATTGCGAAACTTTATGCCGAAAATCTACCGCAATCACACTCCAGGAGTTCTGTTAATGAATGCCACATGTTCGGCACTCCCGAGTTTTCAGCTGCAGTGGTCGAGATTTCTGTGTTAAAGTCATTCAAATAACAAATAGCTATCCAGGCCCATTTCAGCTGAAGCAAGTCAACTGTATTGAATGTGAGTGAAACATTAATTCTTTATAAGAACATACCCAATTGGCAGATACTCTGACATGTAATACACATTAGTCCTCCATTCTCCCCACCCCCATGGATTCATTTTATCCTTTGCTTGAATATGCATATTATATACATATATATATATATATATATATATATATATATATATATATATATATATATATATATATATATATATATATATATATATATATGCCTATCTCCAATCAACTGAATCTGTCTTTGGGGTATCGCTTACATGTACTTACAACACATACATTTTTAAAGAGACACATGCATGAGAATGGCTCTGTTTCTTGGAAATGTTCGTACATCATCATTTCCATTTGTTCTACAGCATGTACTTGCAATTTCTTTTCTCCCTCTGGAACTTTCTTGTCCTTCTTTATCCTCCGGGTTCTGTTAGTTCTTCTACCATCTCTTCCCACCTCCTCCCCCTTTCCTTTTTTCCCCCAAGACCTTAAAAAAAAACAGAGGAAGGAGAATATTACATGTTGGCATTAGACACAAAAGGACACCTGGGGCTAGTTTTGGCTCACAAAATTAAGAAAAAAATTCAAGGAATGGAAAGGGAGAGACAGACCCCTTTTTAGAGACTGTTGCCTTACTGTAGAGCATATTCACATGGGACAAAGTCTTTCTTTTGAAAGCCAGTCTTGGAAAGCAGAGAGACAGGAAATGCAGAAGGGAATAAATCTGTCAGACTCATTTTCCTTTCTGCTTTACTTGGGGTTGTTTGTTGGTTTTTTTCTGGATGGCAGCCAAATTCCCCAGTGACTTGTATGAATCCCTTAAACAGAAACAGTGAGTAAAGGTGTAGGGAATGAAAAGTTCCCCTCCCTGAAGTTCCAGATAGTCAGTTAATGTTTCCTGACCATCCCTCCCCAAAAGGGGGGAGATTTGAATGTATTAATATTTTAGAATGATGAACAAAGCTTTAATACATATTGCTACCCAGACCTTATTCGCCCAAAAGATTTCTCAAAACCATACAATAAAATATCTTTGTATATGTGTAGGCTAGATCCTTCCCTTTAGCTTCCTGATAAAAGCCAGTTCAGGCTGAATGTTCAGCCCTCTTTCTTCTCCTACCCCTCACAAATCTTTAAATCAATTCAATTCTAGGGCACTTTCACTGAGGTCTAGAAAGATAATTAAATGATACTCCAGTGTTGAGACAAGACTGGCAAAAAGTGACCATATAGAAATTGCATTTTCCAACTGGCCTGCCCTATTCTTCAGAATCCTGTTCTTTTTTTAAAAAAAATTATTTTTTATTATAGCTTTTTATATACAAAACATATGCATGGATAATTTTTCACCATTGACCCTTGCAAAACTTGTGTTCCAAATTTCCCGCTCCTTCCCCCCACCCCCTCCCCTAGATGTCAGGTAGTCCCATACATGTTAAATATCTTAAAGTATATATTAAGTTATACACACATACACACACACACACACACACATTTATACAGTTCTCTTGTTGCACAGGAAAAATCAGATTTAGAAAGAAGGTAAAAATAACCTGAGAAGAGAAAAACAAAAATGCAAGCAAACAAAAACAGAAAGAGTGGAAATGTTATGTTGTGGTCCATACTCATTTCCCAGTGTTCTTTATCTGGGTGTAGCTGGCAGAACCCTGTTCTTAAGGATGTTAATTCTGTGAGAATTTTGGTACAGGTGATGACATTTCCCTCTAAAATTGCAAATCCTTTATTAAAGTCCTAAATTAACATCTCCTAGTGGCAGGAAAGTGACCATATTTTTAGAAGGCTAAAGATTTTTTTTGGGATCAGCCCTGTGTTTCCCACTGGTACATGGAGCTTGATGTGAGGAATTTTCTCCTATGCTTCCAGGGTTTCCTAGAGGACTCTAGGGGGGTACCCCTATAGTCACAAAATGGTAGTGGAAAGGTGTTAATAGGGATAGGGGATTGGGTCTTTGCCCTAAGGTGCCTCCTTTTTCTGGCTCATCATCCCTGAGATTCACAGCCCTTCACTGGCTGAACCAGCACCCCACTCTACCCTTTTCCAGTTCCTCAGTTTTGCTGCCTTTCTCGGACTTCTTATTTTTGAATTCTCTGAAGGATGACTATGCAATGTCCTCTATCAGTATTTATTCATGTTTTGGACTACAACAGTCCAGGGCTCTTAATTTTCTCCTTCCTCCATCCCTCACTCAAATTTGTCCTCGGCACCACAAATCCTACTTATGGCTCTAGTGGGATGTCCCAGAGGGGCACCAGTTTTGATACTGGAAAGATCAATCCTTTTTGAACATTGGGAAGGGAATAGTAACAAGAGGTTGTTTCCGTATCTTTAAAATGATACAAGAACTCTCAAGAAGTTCTCCCCAGCAAAGTCCTCAGCATTATCAATGTCAGAGACTAATATATTTTTATCAGTAGAAATGGCATTAAAGAAGATACCTTACCATCTGCTTCATCACTATACCCTGAAGACCACTGAGCTTAGCCATTTGATTAACAGCCAAAACCTCCTTGAGAACAAGGATTGCCTTTGCAAACTTTTAGACACTCTATAAATGTTATTAAATGAGTACTGCAAATGTGCGCGAAGAAGCCAAATATAGAGGCAACCGGGTCCACAAAGTGGGGAATAGCAGGGAGACTTCTGCTGCTTTTTTTCTATCAATATTCTCCAAGTTTAGTATAGTTCTTTGCATATAATGAGTTTATATGCAACATTATCCTTTTTACTACTTCTCAATTGCTTGGAAAATTCTCCTTTACCACCTTTAAGATTCATTGTTTCCATCAAGACTCACCTTAACTTTCAACTACTGAAAGCCTTTTCAAGTCTTTTCCCACCTTTGGTGCCTTCATTCTAAGTTTACCTTCCATCTGCTTGTATCTATGGGTAGTATATATGTGTATATATATATATATATATATATATATATATATATATATATATATACATATATATATATATATATATATATATATTTTTTTTTTTTTTTGTATGTTTCCCCTCATTAAAATAAGAAGTTGCTCAGGATAGGGACCATGTACTTGTGTTGTTGGTTTTTTGTTTTTTGCTTTTTGCATCTCCAGTGCTTAGTACATAACATTAATGAATGCTTTTTTCCATTCAGTTATTCTTTTTTTTTTTTAATTTCCCTGAGGCAATTAAGATTAAGTGACTTGTCCAGGATCACACTTCCAGGAAACATTTAAGTATCTGATGTCAATTTTGAACTCAGGTTCTCCTGACTTCAGGGCTGGTGCTCGATCCATTACACCAACTAGCTATCCCTAGTTATTATTTCAACTAGATATAATCTTGCATTAGCTTGGAACAGTAGTTAGAGTTGGGACATATGAGCCTAGCTAAAAAAAAAAAGAAGAACCAACCTTATTTATACATTAGTTGTAATCCACGCAGTGGTCCTGAGCCAGCAAGTAGCAAGACTAGTAGTCTCAAGAAACAAATCAGGAATGTTTATTATAATTTCCTTCTTCCCATCCCTCTTTCTCTATGATACCATTTTTGTTCCCAATTACATGTGATCATAGGATCTAGAGCTGGAAGTAATCTTAGGACATTATCTAGTTCAACCCCTTTTATAGTATAGAAGAGAAACTTAAGGCACACTAAGATTTGTTAATTTGTTCAAGGCCATATAGGTTATAAGGGAGCAGAACTGAGATGATATCTCCAAATCTGGGCTCTTTTCTACTATCCATGAAATAAAAGTGTAATAGCAGAGCCTCGAATACTCTTGAGTAAACTGGGCCTAAACTCTGTCTAGGAATGAGTATGGATCTTGTAACATTTTTGCACCTAAGAATATGAAGGTTTCTATGGGCTGAATTTCCCAAAAATGAACAAAGAAGCAAAAAAATATTAAGGAAGAAAAACCATTCATCCATTTAATGATGATTTATTGTATACTATGTGGTAGGTTAAAATGAAGTCCTATCCTGATGCCTCACTGTAGTGATATGATGACCTTGGGGTAGCACAAACCATATGAATATTAGAAACTGCTAGCAAGCTGGAAAAATATCCAAAGACAAGCCTGGTTAAATTCAGAGAAAATTATCACCAGGGTCATTGCAGAGAGACTGATGACTTAAATCCAATGAATGACACAAGTCAAGACATCACCTGTGATGTCATTCATCCTTTTCAAAAATGAAGAACCAGCAACAACAACAAGCAAACAAGGTAATAGAGTGTTGGACCAAAAGTTATAGGATTATAAATTTAGAGCTGAGAGGACCTAAATCATAGAAATTTAGAGATATTGTATATTAGGCAAATTGGGAATTTCAAGGCTAAAAATCTTTCTAAAGTTCCATAGATTCAAATAAAAAATGAATTATACCTATTCTTAAGGAGTTTAAATTCTAATTGGTTTAACATGATGAAAGCAGTGGCTTTCAGGGAAGATTAACCAAGGAGGAAAATGCATGGTTAATTACAGCAAGAGGAGAATGTAGACTCTGCAATAAGACATTGAAATGAATGGCAATTTCTTCATGTATAAATGCTGAGACAAAAGGCTTTTGTAGGCTTATGGGATTTAGTCGAGAAGGGATGTTGGAGATCTTTTTGTTTATTATTAGAATAAGACAGAAGTCTGCTTCCATGGGACCCCAGCTCATAGTGGTATGCAAAGGCCATTTTGGACCTCAGATAAATGATGTCTCTTTTGTGCAGCATCTCTCACAGAGCCTAATCCCATGGGCAACATTTGTTTCTTAGTTCTAACTTTAATTTCAAATAAGTCTTTTTTTGAGGTGAACAGAGCGATAAAAGAGATGATAACTCTTCAGGTGTTCATACCATGTTCTTGTATTTCTTTGACTTTAAATCAAGAGCTTCTTGAGGTTAAGAATTGTCTTCCCTCTTCTTATACTCCAATTGCTTAGCACAGTTCCTGGAATACAGGAGATGCTTAATAAATGGTTATTGACTGGAAGACTAAATTAAAATTTGATTCCAGTTCAGATGAACATTTATTACATTTTCAAGCATTTAAAGCTTTAAAGACCTGGCTTGCTCTGAATTGGTAGCTCCAATTCAAAAAATGTTTACTAGATACCTACTAAGCATCAGACACAGTGCTAGGTGTTTGGGTTACAAAAATGAAAAATGATACAGACCCTCTTCACAAGGAGTTTACAATCTAGGGAGATACATGAATAAAGATGGAATAAAGTATATTAGGGGAAAGATGAGATGGCTACAAAATGGTGATATAAAAGTTTTGGAGAGGAGGAATAACTTAATGGTCTGAAAGATATTTCTGTTTTTTTCATTTATTTTGTTAAAATATTTTGTTTGTTTGAAAACAGATAGGAAAATAGCAGAAGAACTTGAGACTTATGCAGATACCCCTTTGTTGAAGATTATAAGGCTTTTGCATCCATGTATCTGCCAATATTTCCTAAATAAAAGGATATGTTCTAAAGAAGATCCAACTCACTTCCAGTTGATCAATGATGGACAGAAACAACTACACCCAGAGAAGGAACACTGGGAAGTGAATGTAAACTGTTAGCACTACTGTCTATCTACCCAGGTTACTTATACCTTCAGAAGCTAATAATTAATGTGCAACAAGAAAATGGGATTTACACACATATATTGTATCTAGGTTATACTGTAACACATGTAAAATGTATGGGATTGCCTGTCACCTAGGGGAGGGAGCAGAGGGAGGGAGGGAGGGGATAATTTGGAAAAATGAATACAAGGGATAATGTTATAAAAAAATTACTCATGCATATATACTGTGGAAAAAAAATTCTAAATAAAAAAATAAATAAAAGGATATGTTCTTTCTGCAGAGATAGGTGGCCCGGTAGAGTGCTTGGCCTATAGTCAGGAAGATTTGAGTTCATTTAATTGCTGTCTGTCTCAGTTTCCTTAACTGTGAAGTGGGGATAATAAAAACACATACATGTTTGTTTCCTTCCTTTCCTTACATTTCTGGGTAGAGTGTTGGACTGGTGTTGACTACAGGACCCTATAATAATAGTCTACAATTGCTGCAATCTATAAAAGAGGGATCATGGGGGTAATTGATTTAGACTTAAAGTCTTGAAATCATAGATTTAGAGCCAAAACAGACTTTGTAGATAATCAGATCTCCCAACCTATGTGTGATAACCCCTACCTCTTTTTTCTTTTTAATAGACGAAGAAGCTGAGAAATGGAGAGGCTAAATGGTGTGACCAGAATCACCCAGCTAATAAACATCTGAGGTAGAATTTGAACCCAGGACTTCCTGACTTCAATACTCTATCCACTTTTTTAGAAAGCAAGTTGCTTAAGTGACCCTGGGCGATTCACTTAAGCTCTCAATGCCTTAGGCAACTCCTTTGGGTTTGTCTGCATTGGTAGAAGGAGCTCCCATACAGGGAAGCTGGCAAAGATCATATACTGTCTTACCTCTCAGATTAGTGAATAGGAGGACTAATGGGATCTTTCCCCATTATACTGTCATGATTTAGGGAATACCCTCTCAAAAATATTTGAAGTATCTCCTTTGGTATTTAATCTTTTAAGTGGCCATGAGCCAATGGGAAATCCTTTCTCCCAATATCTGCCCCCTCTCTCCCGCCCCCCTCCATCCTGGCCGCCTTATTGATTCTCCAGAACACTGGATCTGTGCCATTGAGGAATGTAATTACCGTCTGAAGTTAGATGGCATTGATAACCATGCCCTCTGGAAGGCTGAAGGTTTTAGCCCCCAAATCCACATTAGATGATGAAATGAGGGCTGCTGTATAGCCAAGCTGTGCCAAGAAAGGTCAATAACTTCTCAGGCAGTGGATTTTTACAGGGAGTGGGCTGCCTAATGGAACAGCACTGATGATTGGAGTATTCAAGCAGAAGAGAAAAATCCTCTCTCTTTCAAACGGCATGTTTTTGTCATAGAAGCCTCGGCTTAAGTGATTTTCTATCTACTACCATTACAGAGAACGCTGCTCTTTCCTGGGCCCTTTCCTCCCTTAGAAACAGATTTATTTGATTTTGTATGTCTACTGTTTTTTTCAAAACAAGATTCCCCCTCTCTAGTTGTCAGTTATGGCCAATATTCCATTTAACTTTCTCTCTTGTTTTATTTCCTGTATCTTGAGGTACCTGACTATGCTTGTTTTGATTTGCTGTCATCAAAGAATCTAAATAATCTGCCATAAAATATTAATTGTTCAATACATAAAGAGCAAGATAGCATAAGGGGAAAATGTTAGCTTTAGGGCCGGTCAGAAATAAGCATTTACACAGTACCTATCCTGATAAGTGCCTGAAATTGTGCTAAGCACAGGAGTTATAAAGAAAGACAAATGACAATTCCTGTTTGTAAGATGCTCACAATCTAATGGAAAACCTAGGATGGGGGGGGGAAGCAACTGAATAAATTCTGGTCTATGAATGTAGGTATAAAGACTGGAACTGTGAGTGACTGAGAATATATCTGTAACTTTTAGTGTTAAAGAAGTCAATAACCTGTCCAGAGATAGAGTCAGAATTTGTCAGAGTTAGAATCTTTGAGGTTCTAAATTAAGCTCTCTATCCATTATACCACTCGGTCTCTGTGAAAGTAATGGAATATTATATTGTATAAAATTATAAAGGAAGTTCCAAGAAATTGGAAGATTTCTATGGACCCTTTGAGCTCTCGATCCTATTCTCCTTTACAACAAAATTCATAAAAGTGATCTATACCTTCTTTGGAAGTTTTCTCCAACTTACTGGTCAAGCCCAATAACTTGAATATAGATAGCCTGTAAGGTGTTGAGTCACACAGACTTACACACGGAAAATCTCATCTGTCCTGAACATTCTGGCCGAAAGCTCTTGTTTCTATACAATATAATAGTTTCTATAGAGAGAAACATTAGAAAATTGCTGCTAGAGACTTACATGAATTTATGCAAAGTGAAGTAAGTAGAACCAAGAGAACATTGTACACAGCAACAGCAAGATTATGCGATGACCAATTCTGATGGATGTGGGTCTTTTCAACAGCAACGTGATTCAGCCATTCCAATGGTCTTGTAATGGAGAGAGCCATCTTCACCCAGAAAAAGGATTGTGGGGAATAAATGTAAATCACACCATTGTATTTTCTTTTCTTTTTTTTTTTTTTTTTTGTTGTTTGCTTGCATTTTGCTTCTTTTTTCAATTTTTTCCCTTTTTAATGTGATTTTTCATGTTTAGCATGATAATTATAGAAACATGTATAGAAGAATTACACATTTCATAGCAAGGGTGAATGTTGAAAATATATATGCATATGTTTTGAAAACAAGAAGCTTTTTTTTTTTAAAAAAAAAAAGAAAATTGCTCCAAGAGGATGAATATTATTAATTATTTGATGCTGAGGACAGAGATGAAGAATCTAAATAAACATTTTGTTTATTTTTCCTCTGTGGTAGAATTCTACCTCATTGATATCACAAATTAACATTTAGGGATTGGTTTGGATTTGAAGAAAAAATACTATTCGTCCTTTCTCATCACTTCTTCCAGTCCCTGAGCTCTGATTTTGTTCCACAGCTACTTATATTATTTAGAGTGAGAGATAATGCTGCTACTGAGATCCCTGCAAAGAAAAAAAGAATCCATTTCAATATTCTCCCATCAGGATGGATTGCATCTTTTTGAGTTTGGGAGAGGAGAGGATACTATGTATATAGTATCTGCTGGAAATCTACATACATTAGCCATTTTAGAAAGAATTCTGATTTTTTTTTTTGACTTAGAACTTGAGAGAAATCTAACTTTTTGTAGGCTGTGAGTGCTCATTTCTGCCATCTGGTGTAGAGAATCAGAAAAACATGCAGGCTTGCAGAATAAAGAAATGCATAAATAATTTGAAATGAAAAGAGAGCAGAGAGGTCTATAATCTTGAACCTGTACAAAAGTGATTTCTTGGCAGTGCCTTCTAATTAAGTTTGCTTTGTATCGTCAGGGGGAAAAGTCATTCTGTCTTTACATTTTAAAATTACTGTTACTTGGCATCTTGGGGGAGGAAGGAATCTGGAGTTAGAAAATGTTTCAAGGAGGAAAAGGGTTAGAAGTTGAACTCTGCTAGTAGAAACTCTCTTTCCCTGTCCCTTCACATTCCGTGAGGTTGAGTTAGTTACTGCACCATCCCAGGAATTTGGGGGTAATTGAGGGCAGGGATAGAAAAGGTAATTCCAGGGACAGGGTTGATTGACCCTAATGTGAAACCAAAGCCTTCGATTAGTCCAAGAATTATCCCAGTCTATATTTAGGTAGAATGTAGGACTTAAAGTTAGCAAAACCTGACCAGTCCTGCCTCAGACATTTACTTAGCTTGCCCAGCTGTAAACCTGTGCAAACATCACTGTTTTTTCTGTGCTTCAATTTCCTCATCTAAAAAATGGGAATAATAATAGCCTTTACCTCACAGAATTGTGAGGATCAAATGACATGATATATAAAAAGTGCTTACAAAGTTTAAAATGCTATATAAATGCTGGATATTGTTATTGTTATAATAATTATTATTACTGTTATTATTATCATTAATCCATAGAGTAGAAACAATTTAAGTCAGGTAATATCTAATGTCTAGCCCATTATTTCTCCCATCCCCTTTTCACTAGAGTTAGTCTCTGAAATCCATTAGAAATTGGGTCACTATCCACCTGGGCATTGCTGAAGTATATTCTTCTCAATAGTGTGACCCTTGGCTGGAGCTAATGGGACTAGTGGGGTTGATTTTCCTTCCTGTAACCATTATATTTATACCATGGTGCCATATCTGGGGGGCGCACTCTGAAGGATAAAACAACTTTCAGAAAAGCCTTTCTAATCTAATTTTTTTTCTTTCACCAATGTTGCATTGGCTCTGAGACCATGAAAAAGACATTAACCTATAGACTTGAACTTTATCAACTCAATATTAGTGATGCATTTATAGGGTCATAGATAGAAGATACAAGAGGCACCTGAGAGCTCCCCTAGCCTAGTCCACTAATTTTATATTTAATGAAACTAGAGCACTAGAAAGTAGAGCATCTTGCTCAATGTGATAGATATAGGAAGTGATCAGAAGCAGAGTGTAAATTCAAGTCTTTTGACTCCAGACCTAGTGTTCTCATTATCACACTGTCTCTTCCACTAGATTTGCATTTATTCATGGAAAAACAGAACTATAGAATCTTAGAGTCTGAAGAAACCTCTAGGGGCATCAGTGCCATCTCTACTTTAACAGGCTAAAACTAATTCCTAGTCCACACTAAGTCTGGCACAAATAGTGTGAGATTGTAGGAACAGGCAATACCCAGTATATAAAGAAATACAAATAAGTGCAGATCATATATAAAGCAGTAAAATGTTCAAAGGCCAGAAGAAGTAGAATTAGCCCCATTAGTAGTCACTATACTTCCAGGATGAGTAAGATAGAGAAGATCAGACTCCAAAATTAAAGGAATAAGTAGGTAGATGGGTGGCTGGATTGATAGAAGATGGATGGTGATATAGATAATGGATAGATACAGAAATTGGTGATTAAGTTTATAAAAAAATAGATGAATGGAAAGATATATGAATGGATAAGTAGATAAATAAATGAATAAACAAACAAATAAACTATCTTTTTTTAACCTTTACAACTCTGCACTTGTAAAACAGTTTCTGTTTTCTAACAGTTAAGAGTGATGTTCAAGAGAAATGAACTACTTTAGGGAGTGGGTTTTCCCATCACTAGGATCTTCCATTAAAACTGGGCAACTTTTGTTGGTTTCTGTTTTATTTCTCCCCTTGTACCTGTGATTTCATTAGTGTAGTTAGGAACTTTCTCTACAAATGTATGGAAGTACTTAGATTGTTGTTTGGAGCACTGATAGATTAAGTGACTTGCTTAGAGTCAGGCAATGATTCAGAACTGGAATCCAGGTTTTTCTGATATCCTATCTTTCTGCCTCCACTTGTTTTTAATTTCCTCTAAAAATCTGTCTTTGCTCTAGAGTCATATCCTTTAGGAGCATGGAATTTGAGAGATGAACTAGTACCACTGTACTTGGCCATGGAAAATTTCTGAACCAAGGGCCCAGGAAAAATAGTAAGCACGAGTCTTTCTAGATAACTCCAATTTAGAATAGCTTGCTCTCAGGATTCCATGTCTTCCCATAAATATTTGATAGAGCAACAACCCACAATGTTGGAAGCCTTCCTCTGGAGCTTTTAGTTTTCATGGACATCAGCCCAACTCTTAGACCATTCATATGTCATCCCTTGCTCTTGTTATGTGCCGTCTCTTATTCTGAACCTACATTTCATTATTCTTTTAAACCATTCCCTATTTATGAGTCATCATTGGTAATATACTAGCCCCCATACACCTTATACCTAGCTGATATCCCTCTATCTACTTTGGGGCTACAGAACTTTTACATTATTTGTAAAATGTGGATAGTGTTATTTGTGTCATGGATCAGTTTGGTATCTTTGAAAATGCCACACAGTTTCCAACATAAAAATCCATCTTGTTAGAAAATAGAAGTGACATGGAAGAAGAGAGCTGGGAATCTATTCTTTTTAAAAATTAAATTGAATTAATTTTTTGCTACATTTAAAGTTGTGAATTGTCTGTCTTCCTTCCTACCCTGTACTAAAGAAGGTCACTATTTGACAAAATATATACATAAATATATATTTTTATTTAAGCACCACCCACCCACCATACTATTCACACTCATATTTATGAGTTGTTTCTCTGGAGGTGGATAGTATTTTCCTTCATAGGGCCTTTATAATTGATCCGAATATTTATAATACTCAGAATACCTTAGTTGGTCACAGTGTTAATATTACGGTGTTCAGTCTTCTTTTGGTTCTGCTCATTTAATACAGGGATCTGTTCTTGACTTAGTTAATAAGAATATTGCATTCATATCAGTAATCATTAATGCTTTAGGGAGATACCGATTGAGTGTAGCCAGAGTAGCTGTATTTTAGCTGGATCATCTAGTGGTTCTGGAAAGATGGTGAGGAAACAAAGGAGAAAGGGAAATGAATAAGCATGTATATAACAATTATCATATTCTAGGTACTGTACTAAGCACTTAAGCACTTTATAAATATTTCATTTTATTCTCATGACAAATTCCTGAAATAGGTATTTATTATTTTCTTTTTTATAGTTGAGGAAACTGATGTAAATAAAGGTAAAGTAACTTAGCTAAAAAGTGTCTGAGCCAGAGAAAACTGACCATTGGATGTTGCATAGTGTTGTGGATGGGAGGAAGAAATAATGTGTTTGAAAATTAATACTTCCTATACACACATGGTTTTTATTGACATTGGTATTGTCTCCAGTTGTGTAGATAGCATATTATCCTGTGTAATTCTAGTCCATGCCCTTTTATTTATTTTTTTTTGGTAAAATGATTTTAATTTTTATTTTCAAAATATATGTATTTTGTATAGTACATGTATAGTACAAAATATATGTATATGTATAGTTTTCAGCATCCACCCTTGCAAAATCTTATGTTCCAAATTTTTTTCCTCCCTTTTCCCTCTCCTCTTTTAGAAATCAAGTAATTCAATATATGTTAAACATGTGCAATTCTTCTCTACATATTTCCACAATTATGCTGCACAAGAAAAATCAGATCAAAAGGGAAAAAATGAGAAATAAAACAAAATGCAAGCAAACAACAAAAAGAGTGAAAAGGCTATGTTGTGATTTACACTCAGTCCCCACAGTCCTTTTTCTGGATGCAGATGGCTCTCTCCATCACAAGACCATTGGAAATGGCCTGAATAACCTCACTGTTGAAAATAGCTGCGTCCATCAGAGTTAATCATCACATCTTACTGTTGCTGTGTCCAGAGTTCTCTTGGTTCTTCTCACTTCATTTAGCTTCAGTTCCTCTCAGTCTCTCCAGACCTCTCTGAAATCCTCTCACTGATCATTTCTTACAGAACAATAATATTCCATAACATACATATACCATAACTTATTCAGCTATTCTTCAACTGATGGGCATCCACTCAGTTTCCAATTCCCTGCCACTACAAAAAGGGCTATCCTTGTCCTTTTATAACTTTTTCAAAAAGGATTTATGCTCAATAGGTTTCCTCTCTTTCTTTAAGGTGAACCTCAAATACCATCTTCATGAAGCTTTGCCTGAGCCCACCATCTGCCAATTCTCTCCCTTCCAAATCTTGTTATTAACTACTTTGCATTTTTTCACTTTTTATTTATGCTGTAACACTATATATCTCTATAACTATCTATAAACATGTATCTTCTATTATGATATAAGCTCCTTGAGAGTAGGACCAATCTCATTCTTTATACTAGTATCTCCAGTGCTTGGTACATAAAATACATCTAATGCTTACTCTCCCATTAAATGGTGAGTTCCCTGAGAACAGGGACTTTTGCCTTTATTTGTCTTTTGTTTTTATTTCTGCCTGTCTTTTTCCTTTCTTTGTCTCCTCAACACTTAGTGTAGCTCCTGATATTTGTTGTTTGTTGTTGTTATTCAGTAGTTTCAAGTCATATCCATCTGAGTTTTTCTTAGCAAAGATACTGGAGGGTTTTGCCATTTCCTAATCCAGCTCATTTTACAGATGAGGAAACTGAGGCAAACAAACTGAGTTGTCCAGGGTCACACAGCTAATAAATGTCTGAGACCAGATTTGAACTTATAAAGAGGAGCCTTCTTGATTCCAAGCCCAGTGACTTGATAAATGCTTATTGAATGGATGATTGATTCTTATCACCTGGAGAGTTTATTTTTTGTCTTTTAATATTAAAATAATTTTCAATATAAATAATAATATTTAATATTATCAGTGCAGCACTGGGGCTATCCTTCTGTTATCCATTCTTTTTGATATATAACTGTCCCACCTGCTCTTCCAATTAGAGATAATATTCCATATCATAGATGCATCAATTATACAACTTTTTTTGTTCTCTGCTCATGAGAATGTTCTGCAATATATACATAATCATTCTTGGTCTCAACAGAATCCTTTGGGTCACTTGCAATTTTGATTCTCATGAAATTGTTATATATAATTTCTAAAAAGTATATATTTCATTTAATTGAATAGCAACAAAATAGCCCAGATCCAGATTGTTCCTAAAAATGGGATTAGGGTAGTATGTAATAGAACTATATAGTGGTTAAATTTATAATGGAGAAGCATGTCAGTTGAAGTCTTGTTCAGACTTTGTATAGGAACTTAGTTCTGGGTTGTGGAATATGGGAACATGGCATTGCTATAAAGAACTGGGCCCAGACACAGGAAGATCTGAGTTAAATCCAGCCTAAAATACTTATTAATTGTGTGTCCCTGGGCAAGACAAATTTTTGTTTGCTTCAGTTTCTTCAACTGCAAAATGGGAATAATAATAGTACTTACTTAGAGTTAGTGTGAAGATCAAATGAGATAATGTTAGGATTACAAGGTGAGAACTCAGGTTGTCTGGGCAATTCTCTAGCTCAGAATTCACACCTTTGGTTCAGGCCTTTGAAGGGAGTTTACACCTTTGAACTTCTGAAATAGAGTTTGCATGTTTAAAAGAAGTTTGCCCCTTTAAGAGGAGCAAATTCATTGGTTGAAGTATTTCTCCAGGCCCTGTTGAGATCTCACATGCCCATTTTCTTCAAGGATAAAAGAAGACAACATTGGGCCTGGAGAAGCAGTCTGGATTGGGGAAGGACAAGAGCTGGAGGAGATTCAGAGCTCCCAAGAAACCTGCTCACAGAGAAAAGATTATACAGAAAAGAGATCTCCTCCCAGAGAAGGATTATAATTGAAGAGACGACAGGACCTTTACACTTTGGCGCCCAACGTGGGGCAAGGACTTTTGCTTATCCTGACAAGGACTGATTCTGAGCCCTTCAGAGGAGCTAGCCCGGACCTTCACAAGATAATATTTGTAAAACGCACTTAGCACAGTACCTCCATGGAATAGAAACTATATAAATGCTTATTTCCTTCCTTTTATCTTTTACTGAAAGACTTTCTGGGTTCCATTTGGAGCAAAAGAGAAACTCAGAGGGGATGAATCTTCAAAGCACTAAGGAAAATCAGGTCCTGAGAGGTAGCTTCCTAAGGTAGCACATTTATATAGTACCATGCGTAGAGCAAAGAAAGAATGCTAAATAAGATGACAAAATTCAAGAACTCTTTCTATTCTTGAAGCTAACATCTGTAATGAGACCTTCAAATATTCAGATGCTAAAATAGCTTTTAGAAGAAAGATTCCAAATGTGACCATAACATAAAAATTAAATGAATATATACTTTAAAATTATGTTTTATCTTTTTCAATTAACTATTTTTCCTCTTCCTTCCTTCTATCTCTTCCACTGTGGGAAACAAAAAGCATAAATAGGCAAAACAAACTCCCATATTAGCAAAAATGTCTCATTCTCCACATTGGTCTATCACTTTTCTGCCAGGAGAAGGATAGAATTCCTCATTCTCAGTCTCCTGGAAAATGGTTAGTGATTGCTTTAATCAGAATTTTTAAATCTTTCAAAAGTGTTCAGTTTTGTAATGTTGATGTTATGCTATAAATTATTCTCCTGGTTATGCTCGCGTCACTCTGCATCAGTTATAAAAGTCCTCCTAGGTTTTTCTGAAACCATCTCTTCATTTCTTACACCACAACAATGTTCCATTAAATTCACATACATAATTTGTTCATCCAGTTCCCAATTAATAGATACCCTATTTAGTTTCTAGTTCTTTGCCACCATAAAAAAGTTGCTATAGATATTTTTTGACATATGTCCTTTTCCCACTGTATTGATCTTTTTGCATATAGGTCTATTCATAGTATTTCTGGGTCAAAAGGTAAGCTGACTTTTGGGACATAGTTCCCAAATGTTTTCCTAATAATAATTGTACCAATTAATAGCTCCACTAATTCTGCTTCCTCAGATCCTACAATATTTGTTATTTTCCTTTTTTTTTTAGTGAACTTTGCTAATCTGATTAGTCTGAGATAAAAATCTAAGAATTGCTATAATTTGCTTTTCTCTAAATATTAATGATTTGGAGAACTTCTTTTCATTGGTATAGAGAGCTTGAATTTCTTCCCTTTTCTTATCCTTTGATTATTTATCAACTGGTGAATAGCTCTTATTATTATAAATTGGAATCAAGTGTTTCATTGTGTTGGGAATGACTGTTGTCAAGAAACCTGAAGCAAAGTTTTTTTTTTCTTTACTATTTAAGTGTTTCCTTTCTAATCTAAATGTACTGGATTGATCTAGTGAACAGAATATTTCTAAATGCTCTATTTGCCACAGAAAAATTTGTCACCAGAAAATAAATTTAATATCATGTGGGGATTAGGTGATGGAAATGAGGTTGCTTAGCTTAAAGGAAAGAATATTGGAGGGGGCATGCATGACAAATGTTTTCAAATATTTAAAAAGTTGTCTTGTGAAAAAGGGGTTAGCTGGCTGTGTGATCTTGGGCAAGTCACTTAACCCCAATTTCCTCAGCAAAAAAAAAAAAAAAAAAGATTAGACTTATTTTGTTTGCACCCAGAAGGTAGAAATAACAACAATGGGAAGAAGGTCCCAAAGGACAGATTTAGGTTTAATGTAAGACAACATTTCTTGACAATTAGGACTATTCTAGAGTTAGTGGCAGCCACTTAAGCTTAAACAAGATATGCTAAGAGCTGTATGTTAGCACTATGAATTTGTTAGCTACATTTGGATGATAGATTGGTGAAAGGAGAGGCTGGAGAAAGGCCGACCAATTAGGAGGCTATTGCAAGAGTTCAAGGGAGAAGCGATGAGAGCTTGAAGTCATGTGGTGATAATATAAGTGGAGAGAAAGAGAGAGACACAGAAATGTAAGAATGAGCCTGCTGTCTAGTGAGGAAACTTAAAATTCTTTTGCCTGTAGCACATTTGGTCCACTATAGTCTGGCCAAGTCCATTTTAGCTTCATATTATTGTCTCTTCTCCACGAGCTCTATTTCTCATCTTCTCAGTTGTATTCTACTTGAATTTTATCTCCTGTTACATTATAAGCCTTTTGGAGTCAGAAAATATGTTTTTTTTCTTCTTTGGAGGTCGACTTCTTTGCTGAAAAAATGAATACTTAACAGTTTATGTTTTATAGAACATTTTAAGGTTTTCAAAGTGATTTATATAGAGTGAATCATTTGATTCTTATAACAAAACTGTGATGCAGTTCCTACCTTTTAGTCCTATTTTATATATGAGAGAATTAAGTCTCAAAGAGAAAGAATTTTCTGTAGATCACAAAGCTAATTAATGTCTGATGTTGAATTTGAACCAAGATCTGAATCTGTTCTAAGCTTCCTGCTTTGTCTGTTATACTTCTCTACCTCTTTATTAAGACTTGTTTAATAGATATTTGTCAGGCAGCCTGTGAACTCTTGCCAGATAGCCCGTGAACTCCTTGCTAAATGTCTTTGTTATTTTTGGTTTGTCTTTGTATACTCATTGCCTAGCACAGAGCTAAATTTATCAATTTTCAGATAAATTTTTAGATCAAGGAAAACTAATTTAAAAATTTTTTTTATTTAATAGTTTTTATTTACCAGATATACACATGGGTAATTTTACAACCTTGACAATTGCCAAACCTTTTGTTCTAATTTTTCCCCTCCTTCCCCCCCTTCCCAGATGGCAGGTTGATCAATACATATTCAATATGTTACCAGACAGTTGTTTTGCTGTACAAAAAGAATTGGACTTTGAAATAGTGTACAATTAGCCTATGAAGGAACTCAAAAATGCAGGTGGACAAAAACAGGGGGACTAAGAATTTCATATAGTGGTTCATAGTCATCTCCCAGAGTTCTTTTGCTGGGTGCAGCTGGTTCAATTCAAGGAAAACTATTTTTAATCAATGGGTTTCAATTCCACCTACCCAATAAAATGACATTTTGCTCCTTTAAATAAGCATTATTTAGATTGTAATTTATGTGTGTTCTTAGCATTTTCACCTTTAATTCTTAATAATTGTACAAAGAACTGTCCACATCTGCTTTCTAATATTCTGTATATATATATGCTCTGCCAACCCATAAAGTGTGTGGTACCAGTAGCCAATCCCACAGAGACAGCTCAGAGTTGCTAATCTCTTTTTTCAGCACCTTCTAACCTGGTTCCTGATTAATTAAATCAAAGAACATGTTCTATATAATAGTTATTGATTGATTAATACTGTGTAGTTTTGCTCTTAATTGAGGGCACTTCTCCACCTGCCACAGGTACAACTCAGCATTCCCAGACTTTGGGATTTATAAGGTATCTGGGATGAACCCTTTTCTAATGGGGAGGACCTCAGGTCTCTTGCTAAATATACAAAGACTCTGTAAGCATTGCATGTACCACACATGAAATATGAACTGATGAGGAAATGGAGACCAAGAGGTGAAGTACTTACCTAAATTCATCCAGTGGATCAATGACTGAGCTGGGAATAGAGGCCATGATCTCTGACCCAGGACATTCATCAGTGACTATGTTTCCTCTCCCAGCAAATGATGAACAGACACAAGAAGTGTCAGGCAGATCTTTAAACAGTTAAAATATGGATGCTTATTATGTCTTGCCTTTCTTTTTTCATTTAGTCTTAAAAACAGGTACTTTGTGATTTTTAGTTGGAAGATGTAATATGCATCCTACTTTTGCTAACTGTGGACTCTGGAACAGTCACTTCTTCTTCTGAGCCTATTTCCTTCCCCCTTAAATGAAGGGAGATTGAACTGGATTCATCTCTAAGGACTGTTCTAGATCAAAACGCTTTGATTTTGATTTATGGTGCTTTGTGCCTGGGGAATTCTGTGGTTTTAAGATAACCCAGACCATTCCCAAGAGACAAAGCTGCTGGTGATCTAAATTTGTTTTCAAGTTCCTGTTGGCATAATTGAACAGAGTATGTTATAAAGTCATTTGCTGACTCAATGAATTGTCTGATTTATTTTATTCTCCCATTTGGTTAATCAGGACTGGTCTTAAGCAGGATTGAGAAATTATGTTGTTGGAGGTTTTTCTTCATTGCTTTTCCCCCAACCTCCTAAATCTTCCTCGAGGACAGGGATTATTTCTTTTTTTTTTTTTTTTTTTTTTTTTTTTTTTTTTGTCTTTGTACTCTTAGTCTGACATGCAGTAGGCACTTAATAAATGCGATATGGTGATTGAACCTACTCATTGTAGCACTCCTTGGACATCTCCAGTGCTCCAAACCCTATTCATTGCAACTACCAAACTCCTCTCAAGACGATAAGATATATTTATGTCTCATTACTTCAGATTTCCACTCGCTGACTTTCCAACAAGTTAATATGATAAATCTGATCAATTAATAATTGATATAAAAATTTAACTGAAGTAATTGCTATTCAAAATGAGCTTCAAAAACAATAGGAAGACAACAAATACCTACATAAAAATGAATAGAATCAATAGAGAGAATAAATACTAACAAATGAAGTGCCCTGGTTATCTTTGGTATGTATATGTTTCCCATAGATGAAGTAGACAACATCAGGGTTAGCTAAAAAGAAAATAATGAACGTTTCAATAAGTGCACTTGGTCCCACCTTTCCATCCTTACTTCGGGGGTAAAATCCTGGCAGATTGCTAATTCACAATCTTGCTCCTTCTACCCTTTAGTGCATAGTTAGAGCTGTGAGGGAGTGAACACAGGAGCCATTGAGTCCAAGCTCAATGCTAGAGACGAGACAATTGAGAAAGTCAGCTAGGTGTCCCAGTGGATAGAGCCCTGGACCTGGAGATTGTTGAGTTGAATTTAAATTTGTTCTCAGACACTCACTAACTGTATGATCCTGGACAAGTGACAACCTCCATTTGCCTCAGTTCTCTTGATATATAAAATGTAGACAGTAATAGCATCTACCTCCCAGAGGATCAGTTGAGACATTATTTGCAAAATACTTTGCAAATTTTAGAGCATTATATAAATGTGAATTGCTGTTTTTATTATTGCTGTATCAATTACATAGAACAATTGTGACTAGTTTATGTGTTACTCCATGCTGTTTCTCTTTGTGAGGATTCCCTTTGGATTCAAACTTCTCTTGATGAAGTTCTCTACTTCTGCTGGTACTATTATATTAATATAAAGGCAGCTTGAAGGTGTGACAAAACACTGGATTTGGAGTGATGAAAACTTTGCCAACTTTAAAGTCAGGTCTGGAGCTAGCCAGGACTGCCTTGTGAATGCCTAGTGTTAAATTTTCAGTGTAAACATTTATATTTTGGAAATCTGCAAATACTACAAATCAGAGACACTAAAAATTGACTATTGTTTTGTTGGTTGTTTAGATTTAAAAAGTGATAGGAATATGTTAATAACATAGATTAGATTTAAAGAGTATCATGTGTAAAAATTTTTTTCCCTCATGAAAAGCTAGTTATTTAATTTTTATCACATACTCTATTTAAAGTGCTGTAGAAATGCTAGTTGTTGCTATTGTAATAAAATTTTATATTATATAAACTAACATCTATCTATGTCATTCTTCCAAGCTCTCAATTTTTGGAAGGAAGGAAGCATGTCTTTTTAAAACCTTGTACATTATCTTCTCATTTTTGTTTCAGAATTATTTTGCTTTTTCCAAGGATATAGTCCTAGCATTATCTTGTTTTCCCCTGAGGCAATTGGGATTAAGTGACTTGCCCAGGGTCACACAGCCTGGAAGTGTAAAATGTCTGAAACCTGACTTCAGGGCTGGTGCTCTATCTACTGAGTTACTTACCTGCCCTCAATGCAAGCATTATCTTCTGCACAAAGATTTTTTTTTTTAATCTCCGCCCCCCCCTTCACTAGTATCCTATTATCCACTTGAAAAAGTTTTGTGTTCTTAGAGTGTGAATTTTTGGAGAGCAGAGACTTTCTTTTGAAAATTTGTATTCCTAGAATTTAGCAAAATATTTAGCACACAGTAGGTACTTTTTCCTTGATTCATTTATTAGTATTTATCCTCTCTATTGATTCTATTCATTTTTATGTAGGTATTTGTTGTCTTCCTATTGTTTTTATGCTTATTTTGAATAGCAATTGCTTCGTTTAAAATTTTATATCAATTATAAATAAATTTATCAATTTGTAATCAATTATTGTTCAGTCATTTTAATCTTGTCTAACTCTTTATGACCCCATTTGGGATTTTCTTGTTAAAGATGTTAGAGTGGTTTGCTATTTCCTTTTAGGGCTTATTTTACAGATGAGTAAGGTGAAGCACAGAATCACATAGCTAGTAAGTATCTGAGATGGATATGAACTCAGGAAAGAGAGGCCTTTCTCATTCCAAGTCCAGTGCTCTATCTACTACTTTTTGTTAATTAGGTGCTGAACTCTGTGGCTTTTATCTTGCTAAGGGACAGTAAGTGCTTCTAAAGTTCGAATCCTGGGACAAAGCCCTGTTTTCCCTGACTAAGTTATGACTAAAGATGGGAAGCATCATGGCTTCATGGACAGCTCCCTGTGGTATTCTTGCCTTTGAGTTTTGCAATTTGTGTGAGCCTCAGCTTCTTCACTTAATCTCTTTAAGTCTTAGTTTACACATCTGCACATTGTGTCTCTATAAAAAAGCATTTATTAACTACTATGCATAAGCTATTGTAAGAAACTCTAGGGTTAGAAAGCCAAAAAAGCACACAGTTCCTTATATTACAAAACAAGGATGTTAGGGATCCAATGAAAAAATGTTTGTAAAGTGCTTTGTGATAATAAATTGTGCTTCTGTTTTTACTATTGTTGTCCACACTATTAAATGGCTGAAGTTTTTCTCTTTTCCTCCTCTACCATGTCACATTGCCAGATTCTTTTCTATAACTGCATGAGGCTAAATTGAAAGGAAAAATATAATTTAATGAAACAAAATTAAGCTATACATTATATACATAATCAAAAAGATTCATCCTCATGAGTTCAAATCCAGCCTTGGATACTTACTAGCTGTGGAAACTTGGGCAAATTGCTTAATACTGATTGCCTCAGTTTGCTCACAAATAAAATGAACTGGAGAAAGAAATGGCAGATCACTCTAGTATTTCTGCCAAGAAAACCCCTTATGGGCACACAGAGAGTCAGACGTGACTGAAAGGACTGAACAACAACAGCAACAAAACTCTGTATGTACAAAATAAAAAGAAACAGATCCTAGTAGAACTGAATATCGGTAACATGTTTTAATGAAGCAAATAGATAAAAAATTATTAATCATTGTTAGTGTATATTCCATCCTATTAGACACAATTAAATTTCCTTTAATTTTGCAAGTAATACACTCACATCCACACATACCCACACACATACATATCTGCACACTCCTTCAGGTAATTCAGAATGCCCAAATGGTACAGTGGCTGTCTTAGTTCACCCTATTAGCTGACTTACCAAATGGGAACCAAGAAATTGAAATCCAGCCAAGAATCCTCATCAGGAACCCAATGACTTCCCCAGGAAAGATTAATGTCTGCACCACAAAATGCCTTTATTCCAGGAAAGGGATTTAGGCTATACACTTTACCATAGGGAAAGAGTCTTTTGTAATATTACACCTATACCTTGATTTTTATTTGATTCCAATTTATTTTCAAGCCTTCTCTGAAGTCTCATATTCTTTCTGCTGCTAGGTTTCTTTGCTCTTCCTCCACCCTTGACCTCAATCACGAAAACACCCATCTCTAGAAGTTTACCCTTGTCTTGGTTGGATTCCCTCTATGCCTCAGATGGAGGTACTCAATTATGTTCAAGGGAAGCAGGTGGGAGAAAGCAGCTGGGAGGAGAAGAGGTGAGCAGCCTGACAACAGAAAAATTGAGAGGGAGTGTGTGTGTGTGTGTGTGTGTATTAGGGAGAGGTGTTTTGGGAAAGTGATTGCCACAACATGAAAAGTTGCCTGGGAAATTGCTAATCTCACAATCTGTTCACAAGAGCTGAGAGTACAGTAAATACATCAGGTAAAGGATCAATGAGACTTGAGACCCTTTCAGAAGATGAACAACAAAAGTTATTTTTAAAAAATAATGAATGCCGACTAATATCCATGGCTAAATGTCAAAAGTCTTTGCCATTTTTCACCTCCAGCACCCATGAATTTTACTTACAAATCGTTTTGAGATGAAGAGATTTAATGTGTTTCCAAGATCAGGGCACATTTCATGAGATTTGGAGACTACAGAACCCTTGTAGCTGCTTTTTTTTTTAATATCAGGAATTGAAACTTTTCTTTATTTCTAGTTTATTTTATTGACAGCTCACTTCATGATTGGATCAAGTTGTGCCAGAGCTTCTTATGGAGTGACATTCAATTTAAAATTCTGCACTTTTTATATGGAGAATGCAAAAACAAATACCGAATCTTAACCTGGAAGTAAAGTCTCATCTGTAGCTCCAGACGTTGCATCTTCAGTAAATGTATGAGCCATAATTGTTTTGCACAATACAAGTCATGGAGATAGCATTTTCCTTTAGATTCAGAAATTGATTTTTTATTTTATTATAGATTTAATCATCTTTCATTTGCACTTCTTCCTATTTGGCATTTGGGAATGTTAGGAAATCATCCCCATCACTGGTGGCAAAGCCATTTAGAGATTATCCTAGCTAGGATGTCTTCCTTTGCTAGCATGTTTGTTCCCATTAGGGTGGAGGAGGAGGTAGGAAGGGTGAGTATAGGGTATATATATGTGTGTGTGTATATGTGCATATATCTATACACATAAGTATATGTGTATATATACATGAATATATTATAAAGAGAAGGAAAGGAGAAGCAATTGCCAATAAACAAGAGTTTTACGATAGTCATCTTTAGGTCACTATTCAAAGATTTCCTACCTCTTAGATTGCTTCTCTATTTTTATCTCTTTGATTTATTTTTCTTCAAGTTTCATGATTTTCTCACTTTAAAAAAAAAGTTTTACTTTTTCACATAGGATCCGTTTGGAAGGGATCTCAGAGATCATCTTGCTTAATCAGTACCTGAACAGAAATGCTCTCTGCAAATGGGCTAACAAAAGAGCATCAAGACCATCAGAAGATCTCTTTTATCTCCTTTCTTCCAATGTAGCTAGGAAAGCCCAAAACTTCAATGAAGATAAATTTCCTTTATAATCTTAGCTCATTCTGAATTTTAATATTCCTGAACCCAGAGTACCTCCTGGGATTCTACCATATATGGGGTCCTTAGAAAGTTCTTAAAAATGAAAGGTATTTTTTTTGGAGGGGATCAGCATTCATTCAAAATTATCATTTAAGAATCTCCATTTATCTGATTGTTTTTATTATGTCAGTCAGAAAGTATACATTTGTTACAAGTAAAAGATTAAGGTAACTACACTATTAGTGAGGGGATGACACATGAAAAGATCAGTACTAAAAAAGGAATAATCTTGGAGAACATAATATAAAGAAAACATATGTTTGAAAAGAGATTACAATGACTTATCAGCAAGATATACCAGGAATGAGGGCTGGTTCTACATAAAGAAAACTATTGGCATAATTGACAACATCAATAAGAAAACTAACAGAAATAATATAATAATCTCAATAGATGCAGAAAAAGCTTTTGACAAAATATAGCAAAATACTAGAGAGCATAGGAATAAAATAGTTTTCCTTAAAATGATAAGGAGCATCTATCCAAAACCATCAGCAAACATTGTTTGTAATGGGGAGAAGCTAGACACATTCCCACTATTATTCAATATTGTACTAGAAATGTTGGGTTTAGCAATAAAAAAAGAAAAAAGAAATTAAAGGGATTAGAGTAGGCAATGAGGAAATAAAAGTATCACTCTTTTTTTTTTTAAATAGCAAACTTAAAATTTTACTCAGTCTTTCTGGCTCCAAATTCTTTGCTCTTTCTTTCTTTTTTTTTTTTTTAAATTTTTCATTTTATTTTATAATTATAACTTTTTTGACAGTACATATGCATGGGTAATTTTTTACAACATTATCCCTTGCACTTACTTCTATTCAGATTTTTTCCCTTCCTCCCCCAACCCCCTCCCCCAGATGGCAAGCAGTCTTATATATGTTAAATATATTACAGTATATTCTAGATACAATATATGTGTGTAGAACCGAATTTTTTGTTGCACAGGAAGAATTGGATCCAGAAGGTAAAAATAACAGTTTACATTCATTTCCCAGTGTTCCTTTTCTGGATGTAGCTGGTTCTGTCCATCATTAATCAACTGGAATTGGATTAGCTCTTCTCTATGTTGAAGAAATCCACTTCCATCAGAATACATCCTCGTACAGTATCATTGTTGAAGTGTATAATGATCTTCTGGTTCTGCTCGTTTCACTCAGCATCAGTTGATGTAAGTCTCTCCAAGCCTCTCTGTATTTCTCCTGTTGGTCATTTCTTATAGAACAATAATATTCCATAACATTCATATACCATAGTTTACCCAACCATTCTCCAATTGATGGACATCCATTCATCTTCCAGCTTCTAGCCACTATGAAAAGGGCTGCCACAAACATTTTGGCACATACAGGTCCCTTTCCCTTCTCTAGTAGTTCCTTGGGGTATAAGCCCAGTAGTAGTATGGCTGGGTCAAAGGGTATGCACATTTTGATAACTTTTTGGGCATAATTCCAGATTCCTCTCCAGAATGGTTGGATTCTTTCACAACTCCACCAACAATGCATCAGTGTCCCAGTTTTCCCACAGCCCCTCCAACATTCATCGTTATTTGTTCCTGTCATCTTAGCCAATCTGACAGGTGTGTAATGATATCTCAGAGTTGTCTTAATTTGCATTTCTCTGATCAATAGTGATTTGGAACACTCTTTCATATGAGTGGAAATAGTTTTAATTTCATCATCTGAAAATTGTCTGTTCATATCCTTTGACCATTTATCAATTGGAGAATGGCTTGATTTAAAAGTATCACTCTTTGCAGATGATCTGATGATATATTTAGGGAGTCTTAGAGACTCATCCAAAAAACCTACTTGAAACAATTAACAGCTTAGCAAATTTGCAGGATATAAAATAAACCCACACAAACCATCTACATTTCTATATGCTACTAATGAAGAGATTGAAAAAGAAATTTCATTTAAAATAACTGTAGAAAAAATCAAATATTTGGGTGTCCACCTGCCAAGACAAGCCCAGGAACTGTATGAACACAATCACAAATAGAGTCGTATTTAAATAATTTGGAAAATAACAATGACTGATGGGTAGGCTGAGCTAATATAATAAAAAATGATAAATCTGCCTAAATTAGTCTACTTGTTCAGTGCTATACCAATCAAACTGCCAAAAAAATCATTTTATAGAGCTGGAAAAAAATAACAAAACTCATCTGTAAGAACAAAAGGTCAAAAACATCAAGGGAATTAATGAAAAAAAAATATATATACACATACACATATATATACATATGTGTGTATATATATACATATATATGTATATATATATACACACATATGTAGGATGGTGGCCTAATAGTAGCAGACTTAAAACTCTAAAGCAGTAGTCATCAAAACAATATGGTACCAACTAAGAAATAGAGTGATAGATCCATGGAGTAGTATGGATACACATGACACAATAATCAATGACTATAGTAATCTAGGGTTTGATAAACTCTGAAACACCAGCTTCTGAGATAAGAACTCTGTTTCACAAAAATTACTGGGAAAACCAGAAAATAATATGTCAGAAACTCAACATATACCTACATCTCATACCCCATATCAAAATAAGGTCAAAATGGGTACACGATTTAGGATCATATTATTAGCAAATTAGAAGAGCAAGGGATAGTTTAATGACCAGATCTTTGGTGAAGGGAGGAATTTATGACCAAAGAACTAGATAACATCATGAAAGGCAAAATGGACACCTTTGATTACACTGAATCAAAATTTTTTTTGCACAAACAAAGCCAACACAATTAAAATTAGAAGGGAAGCAAAAATCTGGGGAAATTTTTTTTTACAGCAAGTATTTCTGATAAAGGCCTCATTTCTAAAATACATAGAGAATTGGCTCAAATTTATAAGAATACAAGCCTTCCCCAGTTGATAAATGATATGAATAGACAATTTTCAGATGAAGAAATTAAAGCCATCTATAGTTATATGAAAAATGGTCTAAATCATTATTGATTAGAGAAATGCAAATTAAAACAGCTCTGAGGTACCACTTCATACCTCTCAGATTGGCTAAGATGACAGGGAAGATAATTATAAATGTTGGAAGGGATGTGGGACAACTGGGGCTTTATGCAGTATGGGTGGAATTGTGAAATGATCAACCATTCTGGAGAGCAATTTGGAACTATGCCCAAAAAGCTATACTCTTTTATCCAGCAGTGCCATTAATGGGTCTGTATCCCAAAGAGGTCATCAAAGAGGGAAAAGGACCCACATGTGCAAAAAATGTTTGTGGCAGACCTTTTTGTAGCGACAAAGAATTGGAAAATGACTAGATATCCATTATTTGGGAGAATGAATAAGTTATGGTATATGAAAGTAATGGAATATTATTGTTCTATAAAGAATGATGAATACACTGGTTTTAGAAAAGCCTGGAAAGTTTTACACAAACTGATGCTGGGCTAAACAAGCAGAACCAGGAAAACATTGTGCACTGCAACAGCAAGATTGTGTGATGATCAACTTGGCTGTTCTCAACGGTTCAAGAATCCAAGGGAATCCCAGTAAACTTTGCATGAAAAATGCCATCCACATCCACAGAGAGAAAACTATGGAGACTGAATGTAAGCCAACATGTCCTTTGTTCACTTTCTCCCCTTTTTCTTCTGTTTTTTATATATAATTGGGAAAAATAAAAATTAACAAAGGGAAAAACATATGGCTGAGAATATACATAAAGGAATATATATATATATTTAATATGTATAGGCAAAGGTCATGTAGCTAGGGAATGTGCATGGATGGCACATATTTAGGGACTTCTGGTCAAAGTGCATATCTGCTCTGAGCACCTCTTATTTTCAAATTCGTAGAGTTACCCACATCCTTGATTAGTGTTCTCTAAATGGCTTGAATTTGTCCTTCATTAAATTACCTCTGCTAGATGTTACATCTTTGTTTTCTTTCACATCATCTTTGGCTGAATATTACTGCTGGTCTCATGGTTACTTCTCTGTTGACATGCTTTTATTATTGGCTATTCTGTACTTTCAGGGCTTTCTCCTATTCTCTACTATCATCTGTTAGGGTCCAGTGGTTTGTGAGCCTCTTCTAATAAGGGAGACTAAAACTTTAAAAGTCTATATGCTTTTAAAGTGAAGCATCGTACCCATACAACCACTGAGCAAAAGCGTACAGAGGTTTCTGGGTCTATTCTTTTGATTACCTTTCTCCTAGTCTTAAAGTCTCCAGCTCCAGCCAGCTACCTGATTTAAGATTAGAAAATGTCATTTGGCTCTCAAAGCATTTTGTGAACTCCTCACAAGAAAACCTCATAAAAGTATTGCAAAGCTGTGACAATGAGACACTTCTCAGTTTCCAAAATAGCCATGCCAGTGGCTAATAGCCAAACTAACGAAGGAGGATATGAAAACAAAACTGATAGATTAAGTTGATGGAACAACACTTCATTCTAGGTTCTACTTTCCTGCCTTTTTTATGCATACCAATCTTCAACAAAATAACTGGGTATGATTTAGCATTCTAGTCAGAGCAGCTCAGGATCATTTGTACAGTACTATGACACATTTAAAAATATATCCATTGTTACCTGCATTAGGTTTAATCTCTTGTATTTACCTCATCTCATTCAACTTCAGTCATATCTATAAGATCCAATTTTCCTCTTATATTCTCTAATTCTTCTTGCTTTTCACCTGTGCTCTGTGCATTTGTGAGCAGATATCTGAGACCAGGATTTTTATCACTGGCTTCTTTTTTGAGTTTGTCTTCTGTGAATTTCTGGTTATCTTTACTGCTATTCTTCTTCCCACCTGGAGCTACTTTCTTGGTGTCTAGAATACTAGATAGAAATCATTTTCTCCTTACTAATCTTTTGATTAGATTTCTATTACTTCTTGCCAGCTCTTGTTATCTCTTTGCTTAATACCAGTGAGGGAAAGAAAATCCTATATTATTTAATAGTGTGCGATTTAATGGTTTTAAGAGCCAATGGAAAGCTTCCATGTGTTAATTGCACACCAAGTAGTTATGCATTAGACATTTACCAAGTGTTTACTTTTTGCAAGATACCATATTAGTCACTGTTTGGGATACAGAAAATTATGGATGTATCTTTTTATTATTAGGGACATATATTTCACTGTTTGGAGATAAAAATAAGGTAATGTAGGTATCTCCCAACTTAAAACCAAACTTCTTTTTTTTTAATTTTGTTTTTTACTAATTTTTATAATTATAACATTTTCTTTGACAATACCTATGCATAGGTAAATTTTTTTTTTTTACAACATTATCCCTTGTACTCCTTCTGTTCCGAGTTTTTCCCCTCCTTCCCTCCACCCCCTTCCCTAGATGTCAGGCATTCCCATACATATTAAATATCTTATAATATATCCTAGGTACAATATATATGTGTAGAACCAAATTTTGTTGTTGTTGTTGTTGCAAAGGAAGGATTGTATTCGCAAGGTAAAAAATAATCTGGGAAGAGAAAAAAAACAAAGCAAAACAAAAACAAAAACAAAAAAACAAAAAAACAATGCTCACAGTTTACACTCAATTCCCAGTGTTCCTTTTCTGGGTGTAGCTGATTCTGTCCATCATTGATCAATTGGAATTGGATTATCTCTTCTCTATGTTGAAGATATCCACTTCCATCAGAATACATCCTCATACAATATCATTGTTGAAGTGTATAATGATCCCCTAGTTCTGCTCATTTCACTCAGCATCAGTTGATGTAAGTCTCTCCAAGCCTCTCTGTATTCCTCCTGCTGGTCATTTCTTACAGAGCAATAATATTCCATAACATTCCTATACCATAATTTACCCAACCATTCTCCAATTGATGGACATCCATTCAACTTCCAGTTTCTAGCCACTACAAAAAGGGCTGCCATGAACATTTTGGCACATAGAGGTCCCTTTCCCTTCTTTAGTATTTCCTTGGGATATAAGCCCAGTAGTAGCACTGCTGGGTCAAAGGGTATGCACATTTTGATAACTTTTTGGGCATAATTCCAGATTGCTCTCCAGAATGGCTGGATTCTTTCACAACTCCACCAACAATGCATCAGTGTCCCAGTTTTCCCACACCCCCTCCAACATTCATCGTTATTTGTTCCTGTCATCTTAGCCAATCTGACAGGTGTGTAATGATATCTCAGAGTTGTCTTAATTTGCATTTCTCTGATCAATAGTGATTTGGAACACTCTTTCATATGAGTGGAAATAGTTTTAATTTCATCATCTGAAAATTGTCTATTCATATCCCTTGACCATTTATCAATTGGAGAAGGGCTTGATTTCTTATAAATTAAAGTCAATTCTCTGTATATTTTGGAGATGAGGCCTTTATCAGAACCTTTAACTGTAAAAATGTTTTCCCAATTTGTTACTTCCCTTCTAATCTTGTTTGCATTAGTTTTGTTTGTGCAGAAACTTTTTAATTTGATGTAATCAAAATTTTCTATTTTGTGATCAATAATGGTCTCTAGTTCTCCCTTGGACACAAACTCCTTCCCCCTCCACAAGTCTGAGAGGTAAACCATTCCATGTTCCTCCAATTTATTTATGATTTCGTTCTTTATGCCTAAATCTTGGACCCATTTTGATTTTATCTTAGTATGTGGTAAAACCAAACTTCTGAAAAAGAATTTTTCTGTTTCCTTCTAAATATTTTCTAATATTTCTAAATATTTTGTATGAAATATAGAACACATTTTCCATTTATCCAACTGATGTTTACTCAGCCTTTGTATTTATATTATTTATATGTTTATATTTGACTTTGTAAGAAATTTGAATATAAATAAGACAAAGTTATAGGCTTTAGGGCATTTACAATCTAATAGGGATGATAAGATTCAGATAAGTGGTAAGGGACATGAAATTCAAAGTCTTATAGTATAAGAAACTTTTCACTTTTAGCTACATTAATTATATTAATGGAAAATTTGACATTTGAGCTAGATCTTGAAAAATGGATATAATTTATTTATATAATGACCTTTTATATTTAAGTTTCAAATTCACTTCGAACTTATTATGGTATATGATATTTCCAGTGCTTCTTGCTTCAATAGTTTGTCTTCTTGGCTTTATTGAGCCCTACACATTGTGTTTGATTACTTTTGGATATTGATTAATCTATTCCTTTGAATGACATTTCCAAAATTTTTTTTTTGCACTAACAAATAATTTTGTTGATTACTGGTTTGTTATGTAGTTTGAGGTCTGGTAATACCATTATGAGAATTTGCCAGTTGTTAGGCCCTAGTTGACAGAAGTTCCTATTTAGAGAGGTATATTTCCTAATTTTTTTCTCTCTGATCAAGATTGGTCATTTTGATAATAAAGTTGCATTCAGTTTTGTTTTTACTGTTCTTTTCCTTTATATTGTTGAAGTAGTTGTGTATATTGTTTTCTTGGTTTTGCTTGTTTTATTGTGTTAGTTCAGACAGATTTCCCCACATTTCTCTGAATTTCTCAAATCATTTTTTCTTACTGAACAATATTTCATCATATTCATATGCTAATTTCATTTAGCCATTCCTTAATTTATGGGCACTTGTTTCATTTATAATTCTTTGCTAGTACAAAAAGTACCATGCATATACAATGCAGGGTTCACCAGTGTGAGTAAAAGTACAAAATGTCCTTTTTCTAGGAAAAGGGATAAGAGCAGGAGACTTCTAATCTCTGGGACCATTAACTGGCAACCGCAGATGAAAAAAAAACATGTTATTGATACATAATAAGCGTCCAAAAACCACAGAAGAACAAGTAAATCCAGACTTGGATACAGAATGAGCCAAGCAATTTGGTGAAGATTATAAATGGTGTTTGAGGTGGCATTTTAGGTATTCTTTTTCTTCTTTTAAATTGTTCCAAAAATATGTTTTTTAAAGCCATCCCTAGAGGAAATGAATTGAGGATCTTGATTAAAAAGAAAGTCACAAGCCAAAGTGTAGGACAGGAAATTAAAGTTGCTATGCCCAAACTATGCATATCCTTTGATCCAGCAGAGTCTCTACGGGGCCCATGGATATCATAAAAGAGGGAAAGGACCCACAAAATGTTTGTAGCAGCTCTTTATATAGTGGCAGGGAACTGGAAACTTAGTGAATGCCCATCAGTTGGAGAATGGCTGAATGAGTTATGGTACATGAATGCTATGGAATATTATTGTTCTAAAAGAAACAATGGTTTCAGAGAGCCCTGGAGACTTACATGAACTGATGCTGAGGGAAATGAGCAGAACAAAGAGATCATTATATACAGCAACAAGATTATGCAGTGATCAATCTGATGGACAGGGCTCTTTTCAACAGCAAGGTGGATTCAGGACAACTCTAATAGACAGCTTAATGTGGATCACAACATAGTATTTTCACCTATTTTGTTGTTTATTTGCTTTTTGTTTTTTTCTCATTTCCCCCATTTTCATCTGATTTTTCTTGTGCAGCATGATAAATGTGGAAATAAACTCAGAAGAAATGAACATATTTAACTTATATTGTATGACTTGCTATCTAGGGGAAGGGGGAGAAGGGAAGGTAGAAAGAAAAATTTCAAACACTAATTTTTCAAGGGTGAATGCTGAAAGCTATCTTTACATGTATTTTGATAAATAAAAAGCTATCATTATTTAAAAAGGCAAAAAAAAAAAAAAAAAGGAAGGAAGGTTGATCCTCAAAGAGGTTAGGTGGGGTATCAGACAAGAAAATAAACTGATTCTTCACCTTAGTCAAACATCTTTTACCCTGAACATTACCAGAAGCATACTACCACCATTGCTAACCATGTTTGGGCATATATAGTACTCATATTTTTCTCTTTGAATTACTTGGGATATATTCCCCACAATGGGGTCTCTAGTCAAAAGATATGAACAATTTCATTATTTTTGACCTTACATAAGTCCAAGTTGTTTTTAAGAATGATTTTTATCAATTTGTAGCTCTAATAACATTGTCTAAGTGTGTCTTTTCCCTTTGCCTCTCTAATATTGACTATTTCTGTCTTTTATCATCTTTATTAAACTAAGTATGAAATTACCACTTTTCATATGGATGTTAACAATTTGCAGTTCTTCTTTTGAAGATTACTTATATTTTTTGATCACTGATCTGCCAAAGAATGGCTTTTGGACCTTAAATATGTATGTTAATTTTCTGTTTTTCTTCTTTTTTTTTTTTGTTATTACTAATTTCCTTAAATGGAGCGGAGAATGGATTTTATTGATATTAGAAAGTCCTGGGTGTAGAAACTCCCTCTACTAATACATATTGGCTGCAATTTATAATCTTAGAGAGTAGCTAAGGACATTGAGAAATTAAGTTACCTAGGGTGACATAGGCATTAAGTATCAGCCAGATAGAAATGGAGTGACTTGCCTAAGGTTATAAAACTAGTAAATGCTGGAGGCTAGTTTTAAACTATTACTATTATTATCATCATGAGGAAAGAGTGCTCCTCATATTATCACTATCTCCAACAGTCATGTACTTCTGGTTGTCTTTATTCACCTTGGCTTTAAGATCATTATGTTTTCTTTTTATGGAATGGATGATTTCTTTTAATGTTATTATTGTTTGTTTCTCTTCTTCCAGATTGCCCTTCACTTCCATATATTTGCATTTCCCTACAGTTACTTTTATTTCTTTGCTAAGATTTGCCACTGTAGATTTAAGTTTTTGCTTTTTCCAATTATTCTGCTGTATAGGCAATAATTTTACCCTAGAAATAAGAATTACTAATTCTTATTTCTCTTTTAAATCATTCCAGTATATTATTCTATAGTTCTGTGCTGTCTTCACAACCCACAGGATCCTCTGCTTTATCAGGTGCTGTATTCCTAGTACTGAACACACTTATCCTATGTGGAGGTCATATTTTCTTCTACCACAAATGTCGTCCCTGTTGGTTTATATATTTATGTTTAAGATCTTTGAATTTTCTTCCTTTTGAGAACTTTGGTAATTTCAGTCTGCTATTTGGAGATTGGATTTGAGAAAAGAGGGAGTGGTAGGGTGGTCATGTGACCCAGAAGTGTTTTTATGTCATAGTTGAGGGGAAATATCTTGAGGACTTATATCTCTAAGGTAAGGAGATTTTTATTTCTTAATTAAGGAATGCCAATTTAACTGACCTCTGGTATGGAAGGAAGGTGGAGATTGGCATCCATGTTCATCATGGCAAGAGAGAAGAGGTTTCCTGAGAAATTATCAATAACTTGAGCTTTAACAATTCTGATGAATTTGTCTATGGGGAAGCTGCCTGGTTTAGAAATAGTGGAAATACACACACAGAGTTAGGAGAGTTAGGGTTTTTTTTTAGATTAATATTTTATTTTCCAAATACATATAAAATAATTTTCAATGTTCATCTTTATAAGATTTTTAGTTCCAAAATTTTTCTCCCTCTCCCCAAGACAGCATGCAATCTGTATAGATTATACACTTATAATCATTGTAAATATATTTTCTTATTAGTCATGTTATGAAAGAAAAATTAGAATAAAAGGGAAAACCATGAGAAAGAAAAAACAAGTGAAAATATTATGCTTTGATCTGCATTCACTCTCCATAGTTCTTTCTCTGGATATGGATGGCCTTTTCCATCTCAAGACTATTAGAATTGTCTTGGATCATTGCATTGTTGCAAAGAACTAAGTTTATCATAGCTGATCATTGAACAGTGTTGCTGTTACTTTGTACAATGTTCTCTTGGTTCTGCTCACTTCACTCAGCATCAGTTCATGTAAGTCTTTCTGGGCTTTTCCGAAATCAGCCTGTTTATCATTTCTTATAATTCCATTACATTTAAGGGGCTCAATTTCTTCATTTGTAAAGTGAGTGGGCTGGACTACATGCTTTCTGAGGTTTAATTTTATGGTCCCATTATCTGTTCCCTTCTAACAATAAGTCCTATGAGAATAAGAAAAATAATTTTACCTGTGAATTTATGGGTCTCAAATCTATTGTCTGGCTCTGAGAACCTAGGATACCATATATATGAAAAATTATAAGAGAGTAAGAAAGGGATTTCTGGATCTTTGTTTCTTGAAGATGGAGAAAGGGGAAATGAAGAAGTAATTAGAGGTGTAATACTAGGTTAAGATGGGTGGGGTTGACCTGAAAGAAAGAAGAGTCTGAAAAGAAAAACTCAGCTAAATTGTCCTTGAACTTGAAATTCCATCTTCTGCCTCTCAGCCTTGTCCAGAGGGCCCTTCATGCCTGGAATGCACCTCCCCCTTATGTTTGTTCCTGGGAATCTAGTTTCCTTTAAGGTTCAGCTCTTTTCTATGGGCCACTTCCTAGGAAAAACTTTCTGGATTTCCCCTAGGTCCTTACATCCTTAAATAATCACATATGTGTTTATCTATTTACATATATTACAACAGAGAAGACTTTTATTGATTAATTTATTTTTGGTGTCCCTAAATACACCTATACACAAAATAAATTCTTCTTATATTAGATTAGACTGTCAAGACGATAAATAACTAGCCCTTCTCTTAAGTAGTGTATTGAAGATGTTTCATTTGTACTTATGTGTATAATCCTTAGTTTCCTTTTGCCCTCAGCTTAAAATCAATTTTAGAGTGATGCATTTGCCCACAAGATGAGACATCTTGCCTCTGTGATGAAATAGATACAGTGCAAAAATGTATTGAGGAATAATTGTAATGTTATCAGCAAAGTTAGGGCTATTGTATTAGTCTCAAATGCAAAAGAAGTTGGTGAATCAGGGTTTAGTAATCACATATTCTGTAAGGGTTCTTGTGGTTTTGTTTTGAGAGGCAACTTGATAGGATCATGGAATTATGGAGTTAGAGATGGAATGCATTATAGAAGTCATTTTGTCCAAACTTTTATTTTACTGACTAAGAAACTGAGACCTAGACATTGTCATATGTCCACGATCATAGAAGTAGAATGTGTCAAAGACAGGTTTTGAACCTAGTTCTATGATTAGCAGTCTTTCCACTACACTATATGGACACTTTGTAGGTAACTATCCAATTGTAAAATGAAGATTGGACTCAATGATGCTATATGACTTTGAAAGTCTCATCTAGCTCTCTATCCTATGATCCCAGTTGTTTACATTTTGCCATGGGGTTGAATCTAATTTTCTAGTCTAGTAGTAATAGAGCTAAATATGGCAATTGATTAAAGGAGCATAAATATATACCACTTGCCCCTACCTGCACTTTCCTTGTTCTAATATGAAATGTAATTTTAATGCAGGTAACTAGAGTATATGATATACATATAATTCTAAATTGCAGAAAAGCTTGATTTTAGTAGAAGACAATGTCTAATTTTTTTTTCCTTATTGTGTCGCTTTCAACAAAGCTGCTTAGCTTTCCTTTATTGGGGAGCTTCTTAAACACTACTTTGCAAATTTACTTTCTAGAAGGTCTTTTAAAAATAAGATATAGTCTCCTACTTTTAGGATAGCTTAGTTGTACCTCTTCAGTAGAGAAACAACCTTGGAAAGAAGCAGACACTCATTTTCCCTAGGAGTCAGCAATATCTGCTAGGTTGGTAAACAGCCAGGCAATGGAAGATAAAATATGCACATTAATGTTAATTTATCTGCACATTATTCTGTGGGATGGTGTTTTCTATGTGTCGGTTCCCTATAAAAACAGTATTACAATGTGTCATTGTTTACTCAAATTGATGGCAGGGGGTTAACATGGGAATATTCAGTGAAGGGATGTTTTTCCTTGCAAAATTGACTTCATTATGTATAAAGGTTGTGTGAACTAGTGTTGTTAGGACAGTTTGAGGAAACTCTCTGTATAAGTTTGAACTTCATGATTCATTAATGCCCTTATCGTCTCTGTTAGTTTATTTAAAAAACAAACCTGGAAACAAACCAACTATGACAGAACAGAGCCATCAGAAATAGATTAAAGTATATACCATTTGCCCCCACCTTCCACTCTCCTACTTATCCTGGTACGAAATGAGATGACAGAGTTGCTAGTAAATTTGCCTTCTAAAATCAAATATTTCTTCATTATGTTTCCCGAGGCATAGAAAAGCAAGGGGGTCCTGATTCTTCCTCTAACTCTTATTTTGGATTTGGAACTTATGCAAACATTGTTTGGTAATGTTTTCCTGTTTGCTGGTTAGACATAGTGCAGGGGGAAAAAGGAAAAAAAAAAAAAGCTTGTGAATAGAAGTGGGAAGATTGGAGACCATCAAGTCAGGTGGTAGAATATTCTGGGAGCTGCTTGCAGACACAGATGGTCTCTGTAAACTGTTGTGGCAGGGAAGCTCTGCCAGACATCCTGGGGAGTTTATTACTAAAGTGTGGGATCAGTAAACTTTTAAAAACATACTGTGCATGTAGAGTCATTTAAAATAGTGTAAATTAAAAAACCTTTTTGTATTTAAATCTCCCAATCCTCTCCTTCTGTCTTATAAGTACTTTATAGAAAGACCTCAGTTTTAGTGCTGTACAATTTTCTTTTCTGGTGTTCTTCCCAGCAGGAAAAGTCAATATTCTGATGGTGTTGTGGCTTTTGTTTTTCAGAGTTTATTTTATTTGGTGCTCATCTCTTCTCTCTTTTTCTCTCTGTCTGTCTCTCTGTTTCTCTCCCTGTCTCTGCCTCTCTGTCTCTCTCTGTGTCTCTGTCTCTGCTCTCTGCCTCTGCCTCTGTCTCGCCCTTCTCTTTGTCTCTCTCCTCTCTCCTTCTTTTCCCCTTCTATGCATTTCCTCCACTCTTCTCTCTTCCTAATCTTTTTTCTTAGCTACTCTATTTCTGTCTTCCTCTTTCATCACTGGGATCACTGGATTGAGAGTTGTAAGGAACATGAAATATCAGACATCCCAGATATCCCTCATTTATCAATTCCATTAATAACAGATGATTTAAAACCTGAAATTAATATGAGCTTTGGTATTTTTTTTTAAGAAAAGAGGAAATTATGTTAGAGATTGTGTGTGGTCTATGGCAAGGAGCACAATTGCTCAGCCAGCTGCTAACAGTAATACTAGATGCAACATTTAATTTTGTATGGGTTGTAAAACAAGATTAGGGAATGATTATATCTTTTGAAAAAAAACAACCAAGTGCAGTAAACCCAGATTTGATAGAAGTATTTTTGTTGTTTTTAAATATGACTTTATAACCATTGGTTTCATATCTATAAGGATGCACTACATGCAGAAATAACTTTGGAGAGCTTTCATTTTCCAGGGGTGCTAAGATGACACGGAAATGAAGGAATTGGTTTAAATGAGGTCTTATTTTCCACTCGCATCCCTTCTTTGTCCAAGAAACTTTTACGTGACCATGGGTATATAGGTATATATACTATGCACACAAATCAACCATTTAATGATAATAAATCATAATTTTGTGACCTTTACATTCCCTTATGAGAACCCATATAGAATAGTTTTAGAAGCTGGGGTTTAAATGATGATTACTGAAACACAACTTTTTTTGCAAATGAATTTCTCTCTAACTTACCATCATCTCTGCACTTGGAAGAGTCTGGGTCTTCTTCAAAGATGAGAAATATAATATACACATAAAGTCATACTGTAAAAATAATAGGCTAAGATGTTGGCCTGAATTAAAGAACTTGATTTGTAAAGGGGATGTAAAATCATTGGGACCTCACCTTGGAATCCCAAAATGGTGGTTGTTATAATACCAGAGTTCTAGGGGATCATCTTGTAGCTCATATCAGCTCATGAGCCCTTAGAAGGGCTTCTCTCTTAACAACCAGCTGGTAGGCTTATATAATTTTTTTTAGCAAAGGTATGGATGACATGGCAAGAACATAGTTGCAAAGAATTACCCTCAACATCAGGAATATGTTCTCCCACAAGTACTCTAGAATCCATGAAGGTTAAAGCATGGGAATGATTGGACAGTGCAATAGTATTGAGAAACATGCATAAAAATCAGTGCTGAAGGCAAATCACAACTCAATTCTTCATAGAGTTATAACTTTGATATTCACCTTGTCTCTTCATGCATATACGAGGCTCTACATTTCCGAGACCAGCAATTCAGCTGGTCTTCCTCCAGGTCACTCCTAAGGGATCTACTGCTGCTGGCTGTGTTCAAAGAACTACAGATGCCTGAAGGCACAAAACGATTTAGATGAGGACATTTTAGTGAACTTCAAATATTTCAATGGCTGTGATTTAGAGGAGGGAATAAAGTTGTTCTCTGTGACCCAGGGGGAAGAGTTAGAAGTGATAGGTAGAAGTTATAGAGAGAAGATTTAAATTTTATGTGAGGAAAAAAAATCTTTCCTTATAGAGCTATTCAAAGGTGGAAGAGGCTATCTTAGGAGATGGTGAATTCTTTATCACTAGAAATTTTCGAGGGGACACTAGATGATGAGTTGTTAGTGACGTGTAAATGGGATTCAGAGACAACATGGATGAGGTAATTTTTAATGTCCCTTCCAACTCTGAGATCCCCTATTCTGCAGGTGGTAGTTAGAAAGCATTTCTAGAAGATTTGGGCTGTTTAGAATAAAATAAATTTATAAATAGACCTTCCTCAGGGTAATCCTGGTTTTTGAATTTGAGTAAAAGTGTTGATGTTTATAGCACCTTGATTGGCATCTTGATTAAAGGCAACAGATGATTCTCCACTCCACTTCCTATGCTCAGTAGTAGAAGTTCAAAGTACCTTTGTGTCTCCTAAATAATAATGCTTTCAAAAACTCAGAATCACCAAAGTAGTTCCTTTTAAAACCATGTTTATACACCACCTGAGAAATTTTCATTCACTTTGAGTGAGCAAGAAATAAATATGGTTCTTGGTGAGAAAAAAAAAGATAGTTGCAATGAATATTTCTATCACTAAAATGTATACCTGAAGATAAAGCTTTCAATGGTATTTATTTTGGATTAGAATGGTATACTTGTTAGCAACAGAAAAAGTTGGTTTTAAATAAATATTTTGAATAGTGCTTGTCTTTTTAGATACCAATGACATTTAATTTTTCTGTATTGGATAAGACCAGTCTGAGAGTAGCATTTAGAGTGAGCATTTAAAGATCTTATAGTCTTACTTTAAATGAACAATATGATATCTTATTTTATTTTATTTATTTTTTAATTTAAAAAAATTTTTATTTATATTTTTTTGACATTATATATGCATGAGTAATTTTTTTATAACATTATCCCTTGTATTCATTTTTCCAAATTATCCTCTCCCTCCCTCTACTCCCTCCCCTTGATGACAGGCAATCCCATGCATTTTACATGTGTTACAGTATAACCTAGATACAATAACAATATGATATTTTAGGCAAAATGTAATAGAGATTTAAAAGAACAACTTAGAACTTTTATTTATTTGACAAACATATATTGAATGTCAACTAAAATCATAGCACTTCTTAGAAATAGGGTTCCAATGATGATTTTACTTGAATGAATGAATAAATAAAGCATTTATTGTGTTTTTAATATGTACAAAATACTGTGTTAAGTAGTAGGGATACAAATAGAAAAATAAGACAGCTCTCAAGGAGCTCACCTTTTAATTGAGGAGCTAATACAAGTGAATGGTTTTATCTGCAAGTTAAATGGAATGACCATAGCCCCTGGAGTGTGGTGGCAAAGGATATGGTAATTTCTCTTCTTTCATATAATTTCCACTGATAATAATCACATTAGTTTTTGATGCTGAAACATTTGCTGGTATGAAGGCCTTTGAAATTTTTACTAATTGTGATTTTAGCACCTACAGAAACAGTTGCTAGGTTTCATCTCCTTAGGAGTTGCTTCTCAGGATAAGGGGAAGGGAAGCCTTTATTATATTCCCACTATGCTCTAAGTGCTAAATGCTTTACACACATTTGATCTTTGAAATACTCCTGTGAGGTAGTTGCTATTATTTACCCTAGTTTACAGTTGGGGAAACCAAGGCAGACAGGTCACATGATTTTCCCTGGATCACACACTTAGTATCTGAATTCAGATTTGAACTTAAGCCCAATGCTCTGAGGTAGGTACAATGCATAGAGAACAAGCTTGAATTGGGAAGAGTTGCATTCAAATCTGTACTTAGACATTTATTTGCTGTTTGACTGTTGGCAAGATACTTAACTTCTTTCTCAATATCTTCAACTATGAAATGGAGACATTAATAGCATTTATTTTTCAATTTCAAATTGTAGCCAGGGCAGCTGTCAAGAAAAATGTGCTGTAAGAAATTATTGAGAAATAATAAAATATAAATAATTACATAAAATTATAAATAGTAAAATTATATAATAATTATTAATGACATAATAATTATAAAAATTATAAATGACATATAATTATAAATAATTATAAATTATTAACATAGTACCTGGCATATAGTAAGCACTTAATAAATGTATCTTACATTTCTTTTTTTTTTTCCCTCCCTACTCACTGAGTCATTTAGGATGTTAGCTGACGACACTGGACTGGCAACATTACTACTCCCAAGATTCTTGGGCTCAGAATCTGTGGCTGTATCCATTCGGGATATAGGGGATATTTTAATTCATATTTCCAATGTTTGCAAACACCGTTGAACCCAAAGTTTCTATATACGCAGAGTGAGAAACTGAAAGGGATTCAGGTATCATCTTGTCTACAACATGAGGTAATTGAGGTGCAGTTAAATCATATGCTTAGGGTCACACAGACAGTAAGGGCCCAAAGAAGACAGAGGTAGAAGAGCTCCCTTAGAATATAATGCCTTCTATTTTTGCATATGAGGGCCAGATAGGTTTAGTAATTTACCCAAGTTGCCCCACCTGGTAAGTAGCAGAACTGGTTTTCACATCCAGGTGCTCTTTCTCCAAATCTATGGCTTTTCCTATTAACTATGCTACTTTCCAGGATACATGCTTTTTGAAAAAAAATTTAATCACATTTAAAATTCAAGATAAGGGATTCTCTAGGTATGGAAGGTAAAGATATGATATTTTATAGCCATCCCATGACAGTGTCTGCCCTGTTTCACATCCAATCCCCATCAAACAATTCCTATTATGTGTCACTGGAAAGCTGTTGACAGACTTCCAGTCACGATATACCCCTTGGGTCTGGAGAAAAAGTAACCGTGCTGGAATGAAACTAGAGGAGCAACAGGAAAAGAGACTGCCAAGAGAAACTGTGAGGTTGTAGCCAGGGCAGCTGTCAAGAGAAATATGCTGTAAGAAATCATTGAGAACGAGAGGCCCCTGAAGAAGGAGTGTTAGAAGGAGAGTTGCTTTGAGGATGTGATAAAAACAGTCAATCCTTAAATCAAGATGTAAAATTTCTGGATGTTGGAAGCCATGGGAAACTCCAAGTCTGTCATGATGAGTGGGGGAGGAGCAGACAAGGAAAGAGTACAATATCAGGCAGCAGCTGGAAAGGAAATTTTGGGGAAAAAAGGTGACATTACTTTTTTCCCTAATGTCTTTTATAAATTTAAAGCCATTTTGTTAATTTTGGAGTGGAAAACTGTATTAATCATTTTCCCCCCTGTTGGATTATCTAGGTTGGTCATGTTAGATGTAAAAGTTTAGCTTATTCAGGTGGTAATTCTAAATATTCTGACTGAATATACTTTATTTTTTTTCACAAATGCTGCTTAGAGCTGATCACCTATGGTTTCTTCTTTTTCTCAATTTTATGAAGAATAGATCTTTCCAGGGCAACTAGGTGATGCAGTGGAGAGAGCACCGGCCCTGAAGTCAGGAGGACCTGAGTTCAAATCTGGCCTCAGACACTTAATACCTAGGCAATTACCTCTGAAAAAAAAAAGAAAGAAAAAAGAAAAGAGGGAAAAAAAGAATAGCTCTTCCCCTTCAAAGTCAGTGATCATAGCTCTAGAAGGAGAAGAATCTAAGAAACCACCTTGAGAAGGAACTTTCAACCTTTTCTGTGCAATGGACTCCTTTGTCAGTCTAATAAAGCTTATGGATCCCTCTCAGAATTGTATTAATTGCATGCAAGACATAGGAAACCAAATTATTGAAATAGAAACTATCAAAAAATTTCTCTAAAAAATTTTACTGACCCAAATTAAGAACTTTGGATCTAGACCGATGTTCCTATTTTACAGAAGGGGAAATTGGGGCCCAACAGGTTATTCAGATGATTTATCCAGTGTCACACATATAGCGAGCAGCAGATGTAAAATGTAGACCTAAATTCTTTGTCTCTAGAATTAGTAATTTATCCATTGTACTAACCACTATCCCATTGTAGTGCTTTATGGCATGGAATTAACACTGGGTTTTGAAAGGCTGTGGAAAGATAGTTCCAGCTTGGAATCCTCCAAACTTCTGAAATCCCATCAGATCCTAGCATGATGGACAGACTTCTGGTACCAGTCTGGAAACATGGTATCTATTGTTTGAATTCTATTGTAAAGTGTATCACCAGAAAATTGGCTCTGAATGAGTATATAGTTTGTATTTACTAAATGGTTGTTGATTGACTACCTGCCCTTAGATGACTATTTTGGCTGTATTAACCAATCAAATGAACAAGATTACAATATGGCCTCCAGTCCTATGTGGCCCCTTCCAGTTTGGGCAGTGAAAGTGGTAGGGTGTGGGGTAGTGTTGGAAAAGGCAAAGAAGTCAAGAATCAGGTTTTCTATATCATCATTGAATGTTAATAGTGAGTCCTCAGAAAAGAAAAGTTTTGCTCAATGAGGATCAAGTTGATATACTATTGGGGAAAGTGAATCATATAATTATTAACATACTCACAACTGGATCCAGAGGAAAGCCTCCAACACATTGGATGCAATCTCTGTGGGGGAATAAAGAGAGACAAAGGCAAGAATTGAATGAGATTAGAAGGTGAGAGAGAAAGGCTTCACACCCCTACCAGGGAATGCACAGATGTATCAAAATGAAAGAAATGTGCAAAAACTTGTGAAATCAACATTTTATATAAAACAAAGCCATTATTCTTGCTGAACATTTGTGTAACTTCCTTTGTGTCAAACACAAACACTTCGTTTTCACAAGTGTAGCGGAGATCTTAAAAAAAGAGACCAATCCTCTTTTCCCAAGGCACTGAATATGAACTTTGCCATGGAGAACTTTGTTATAATCTGGGTAGCTCTCTGAAGTCTTTCTTTTTGTCATTGGGGAAGAGTTAACATGTTTGATGCTTCCTTCTCTCTGAATAATTTTCATGGACTTTTGCTTTGCTTAGTGGGAGTTAAATCCCTTTTATATTAGCATTCTTGAAACAAAGGATGCATTTTCTTTCTTTTAAATTTTTTTATTATTTTTTTAGAGCTTTTTATTTTCAAAACATATGCATGGGTTATTTTTCAACACTGACTCTTGCAAAACTTTGTGTTCCAGATTTTTTCCCTCTTTTTCCACCTCTTCCCCCAGCGGCAAATAATCCAATATATGTTAAACATATTAAAACATATATGTTGAATCCAATATATGTATACATATTTCCACAGTTATCTTGCTGCACAAGAAAAATCAGATCAAAAAGGAAAAAAAGAGAAAGAAAACAAAATGCAAGTAAACAATAAGAAAAAGAGTGAAAATGCTATGTTGCGAACCACACTCAGTTCCCACAGTCTTCTTTCTGGGTGCAAATGGCTCTCTCCATCACAAGATCATTGGAACTGGCCTCAATTATCTCATTGTTGGAAAGAGCCACGTCCATCAGAATTGATCATTGTATAATCTTCTTGTTGCCATTGTACAATGATCTCCTGGTTCTATTAATTTCATTTAGCATCAGTTCATGTCAGTTTCTCCAGGCCTTTCTTAAATCATCCTCCTGCTCATTTCTTACACAATAATAATATTCCATAACATTCATCTACCACAATTTATTCAGCTATTCTCCAATTGATGGAGAAGATGCATTTTCTTCTTATCCTACAGAAGATAGATAAGAAAGTGAAGCAAGAAGAAATTAGAGGTGTCAGAGGTTGTGCTGAAGAAGGTCTCACCACAGTGAGAGGGAATGTGGTTGTCAAAGTCCCAGGCAAAGCTCCTAGAGCAATTTAAAGCTACTTTGTTAATTTTGGAATGGAAAATTATACTACTCGAATTTTTCCCCATTGTATTATCACGGTTGGCCATGTTAGCTATAAAAGCATAGCTTGATAATATTTGGAAGTAACTTTAAAACTTTATATTTCTGAGCATAATGTTTGGATTAAAATCTGATCAATACTACAATAATGCCATCATACTTTACATCTTCTATCTTGAATGATAGAAATGGTAAATAGAAATACATGAAAAAGTTGATAGCCTAATTCTTCTGGCTTTTTTGTTTAGTATTTTATTTTTACCCAATTGCAGGTAAAAACAATTTTTAACACTAAATTTTAAAACTTTGAGTTTCAAATTCTCTCTCTTCATTCCTCTTCCCCATTGAGATGGCAAGCAATTTGATATGTTATACGTGTGTAGTCATGGAAAACAAATCAGAAAACATAGACAAAAAACCCACAAGAAAAATAAAATAAAAAGTATGCTTTAGTTTGTATTCAGACACTATCAGTTCTTTCCCTGGAGATGAACACTATTTTTCCTAAGTCCTTCAAAATTGTCTTGGATCATTACATTACTAATAGCTAGTCATTCATAACAGATCATCTTACAATACAATAGTTATTACTTTATGTAAGTATATGTCACATTGCATCAGTCTTTCCAGGCTTTTTTTGAGAACATTTTGCTCATCATTTCTTATACCAGAATAATATTCACAATCATATACCACAATTTGTTTAGCCATTCCTCAATTGATGGGCATCTCCTCAGGTAGTCTAATAATTTAAAAACTATCTACCCTGTATCTGTTTTCCAGATCAGTTATTTTTTCAATGAGTTATTTCACATTTTTTCCATTTTTCATTCTTTTGGTTTTGATTTATTGTTTCTTGATTTCTCATAAAATTATTAGCTTCCATTTACTAAATTCTTCAGTGAGCCTTTGTATCCCCTTTTCCACTTGGCTTATTCTGCTTTTCAATGCATTCTTCCCCTTGTTGATTTTTTGTATCTCTTTTACCATTTGGTCTAGTCTGTTTTTTAAGTTGTTATTTTCTTCAGTATTGTGTATATGTGTGTGTCTCCTTTACAAAGTTAACTCTTTCTTTTATGATTTTCTTGCATTACTCTTGTTTCTCTTCCCAATTCTTCCTCTATCTCTCTTAATTGATTTTCAGAATCCTTTTTGAGACTTTTCATGGCCTGAGACCAATTCTTATTTTTCTTGGAGGCTTTGGATATATTATTTTTGACTTTGCTCTCTTCTGATAAAGTGTTTTGATATTTTGATCAAAATTTTGATAAATAATATTGTCACCATGGTAACTTTCTATAGTTAAAATTTACTTCTGTTGTTTGCTCCTTTCCTCAGCCTATTACCTGCCTTTTAATTCTTTATTAAAGTAGGACTCTGCCTCCAGAATGGAGGATACACTATCCCAGGCTTTAAGGATTTTGTGTAGTTATTTTCAGAGATACATCTATGAATCTGTAAGTTTTCAGTTCTTCCAAGGTGGTATGATCTAAGGAAGGCTGTGTCTACCACTCCCCTGGTCTGTTCTTTGATTGGTGAGCACCTAAGAGTACTCTTTTCTGCCGTGGAACTGTGAGGAGAGTCAGGGTTCCAATGTAGCTACAAGCTCTGGTGTGCTAGTGCTCCTTCTTACCCTGGGACTGCCATGCAGGATCCCAATATGGGCAAAGCTACAGAGTTCTGCCTTAGTGTCAGCAAAGATACCCCTGTAATCTTCTGATCAGTGGGCTGACAGCATCAGAAGTTGCCATTGCCATTGCCATTGCTCCTAGGGCTTCTAAGACCTGCTCCTGGTTTGCTTGGTCCCAGGCTGTGCTAGCATGGACTGTGCTGACTGTGCTCCACCCTCACCTAGGTGTGACAAACCTTTCCTGCTGACATTCTAAGTTGTCTTGGGTGGAAAATTATATCACCCTGCCCTTTTCTGGGTTCTGCTGCTCCATGATTTTTTTCTGACATTATTAAAAATTTCAGAGCAGTTTGGGGAGGGCTCCAGTGAGGTGTTGCTTTTTCTCAGCTGCCTTAGCCATTCCTCCTTTTGGCTACTTAATAAAGTGCTGCATATTATTTTCCTCCTCAACTAATATATATGAATGTACATAAATTTCCCCAGTTGGCTTTATCGAGGCTGTTTGGTAAAGAATTGCTGACAAAATTATCTTGTCTGATTGAGATGCAATGATTACTGTAGTTTTAAGCAATCTCTTCCCATCGTTGAATTTTTAAAAGTTATTTTGTGGGTGTAAAAGGAGGGTAGCAATGCATGAGTTATCTTATCTTAAACATATTAATAATTCTAAAAAAAAAGCACAATTCCTAAACAAAACAAAAACAAAGCAAGATCAAAAAGCCCTCCCTTTTTATTACTTCTTCCATTTACTCCCATCCCTTTTTCTTCTTTCCTTTCCCTTCTTTCTTTCCCTGTTTTATCTAATCCTTTTTCTCTCTTTTCTTTCCCCTTTTCTGTTTCTCTTCCTTCCTTCTCTGTCATCTTTTTTCTCTCTTTCTTTTATTCCTTCTTTCTTCTTTTTCTTTTTCCTCTTCTCTCTCCCTTTTCTCTCACTCCTCTTCTCTCTTTTCTCATGTTCCTTTCCTCTTCTCCCTTTTCTCTCTCACTTTCCTCATTTTTCTTTTTCATTCATGTCCCTTTATCTCACTTCTTTCACTCTTCATCTCACTTTTCATCTCTTCCTTCTCTAACTCCTCTCTTCCTGCCCTCTTTTTTCCCTTTCTCCCTCTCTTTAGTTTTCTTATTTTTCTTCTTTGGATTTTTATAGGAAGAAAAAGGCAGACTGAATCTTGATCCTGTCTATAAGGATAAGTAAATAGGGCAGCACAAAATATAGAACACAGAACTTAAAGCTAGAAAGAACCGCTGATGTACACGGTCATGAGTTCACAGGATATAGTGCTAAAAATCATGGAGAACACCTATTCTATTACCTTCATTTTACAAATAATTGAACTGAGGCTCAGTTGGAGGAGACTTGGACAATGGCCCACAACTATTTAGAGGCAAAGTTTGGAATTAAACATGGACCTCCAGATTCCCAGGCTGTTTCACCCCTCATTGCAAGCTCAAGCACTACCTCTTCTGGGAAGTCTTTACTGGGAACTTCAAGCTGCTAGTGCCATCTCTTCTAAGATTACCTTCATTCTGCTGAGTTATGTTCATACACACATATATAAGTATATGCATGGTGTCTTCCCCATGAGGTATGCTCCTTGAGGGCAGGGACTATTTTTGCTTTTTCTTTAAATGCCCAGTACTTAGAACAGTAAATATAATAAGTGTTTAGTAAATGATTATTGATTAATTGATTTATAGGCTACTCAGAAGTACTGTGACTATATTAGGAAAGGAAGTGATGATTCTTAATGAGAGTCATTTAAAATCAGTTGTCTTCATGCAGTAGTACAGAGAAAAGGTCAAAATTAGAACAAGAAAAGGATAAAGATGAAAATATTTCAATTGGATAGGAGAGACACTTAAAGCAGGAAGGGATAAAATTAGGATGCTAATACTACTGGTGACAGGTAATGAGAGCCACATAAGATAGTGGCTGTGTGAGTAGACAGAAGGGATGAATATGAGATGCTGAGATAGAATTAACCAGACTTGCTTTTGGGTTAAGGATGTGAAGATGACTTGAGTGGATGGAAAGATGATGACACTGTTGATAGGAATTGTGAGGTCCAGAAGAGGGATGCATCTAGAAAAATAGAAGTATTTTTCCTCTTTTGAATTTGAGATGCCTATGAGACATCCTGTCTAATTGGAAATGTCCAAAAGCAGTTGTTAATGTGGGAGGGGAGTGTAGGAGAGAGCTTAAGGTTGGATAGTTTTTGCAATCCATTATTACAATAATTGAACCAAAAGGAGTAGATGAGATCACTGAGACATTATAGGGAGAGAAGGAGGACCAAGACAAAGTCTTGGGAAATACCCATAGTTAAGGATAGTTCATAGATAATTATCTAGTAGCGAAGACTGAGAAAAGAACATGCTTATCCACAGGAGAAGAGGAATATCATGAAACTTCAGTGAAGAAAGAGAATACAGAAAGAGAGGATGGTTAATTTTTGGTCAAATATTAAGAAGGACAAAAACTCAGAAGAATGCATTTGATTTGTCAATTGAGAGATCATTGGAAATCTTGGAGAAAGCAATTTCAGTAAATTGCAGGATATGAAACCAGATTACAAGAGTTGAGAAGTGATAGAAAGCAAAGGAAGTGGAAGCAACAAATGTCGAAAGCTTTTTCTGGGAATTTGGTTAGGAAATGGAAAAGAAATATAAAATGATAACTTGAAAGAATGGTAGACCTTGTTACTAAATTATTTAATTTTTAAAAATTACATTTGATTGTTGCCTTTTATTTTCGTAGCATGGTCATTGTGAATATATCTTTCCCCTCCTATTACCCAGTGAGACCTATTTATTACCTTGCAAACAAAGAGAAATAGCTAAGCAAATCAAATTATACAGTGACTGTGTTTGGTTGCATACATGTACAACATTTTGTACCCATGGTCCTCCTTGTCTCCCAGGAAAGGAGAGAAATATATTTATTCTTTTTTTTCTTCTGTAGCCTTATTTGGCCTTATTTTGGTGTACTTTTTATTTATATTATTATAATTATGCATATTATTTCTTTGATTTGATTACTTCATAATATCACATACTCTGTGTTTTAGAACTGGAAGGGATTTTAGAAGCCATCCAATACAAATATCTCGTTTTACTTTGAGCTAAAGGTTATATAGTTTAATGAATTTCATCACATAATTAAAAAACATTTTTTAGAATCATTGGGTCAATTCATAGCCCTACCAAACAGGGAAGGAATTGATGCTGAAGAAATACTTCCTTAGGGAAATTACTCATACTGATTAACCCAGTCAATCTGCAGAGACTCAGGAAGAATAGCCTACAATTGGTCTGGAAATTGAGATCTAAATTTAACCTAAAATGGTTAAAAGAGTGGAAAGTAAGAGTATAAGATCCCTGAGAGGAAGTATGTAGGAGTTAGAGAGAGGGAAATTTGCATCTTTCAGCACTATTTTGGTTGCAAACTAATAATAGACCTTATTGATGTAGGCCATGTTTCTTTCTGTTAAATGTGAAAGATGTGTTGCTTATCCCCATTTCCCTGAGATGGGGGGGAGGTATTTCTCTAATGAGTAAGTATGGGCTAATGCCTTGAAAAACTTGTTCAGTTATATATGAAAAACTTGTTCATATATGCGTGTTACAATTATGTCATGGAATCGAAGAAGGGGAACCAAATATTCACATAAATACCCCTTAATATTCCACTTATTCATATCAGAAATAGGGAAGAGTTGCCCAGCCTACTTCATTTGCTGCAGTAGAACCCAACATTGTTTAATTCAAGAGTTTCATCTTAAGAAGTAAAAAAAAAAGAGAGAGAGAGAGAGAGAGAGAAAAAGAGAGAGAGGTTTAAAAAACGAACAAAGCTGAACGGATTTTTTTTCTCTATTTACTGAATGCTTTGAAGTATCCAGTTTTGGTTTGGAATTTTACAGAGCCTCACTAAGCAATCTTGGCACTAAGGATAAAATAGCATAAAATGCCTGTGGGTAAACCATTTTCAAATTGACTTTGTAATTTGTGATGTTAGAATATTAGAATGAGTAATTATTTAATTGCCTGATAGAGGAACATAGATTACTTAAGTAGCTTGTGTTAACTTGGTGTGTGTTCACACTATATTTTGATGTTCTGAAACAATTCTGCAGCCACCTAGCCCTGTGACTTCAACTTGCACCCAAAATATATCAGCTTTGAAAAAAGTACAAAGCTTTTCTAGAAGAAGCAGAGTCAGTGCTGGGGACATAAGACAGTCAGTCTGGAAACAGGTGTTTATTGCCTATTGAAGCACAGAAATGGATATTTTAAAGTCGAACAACATTGTCCCTCTAAGTTGGGATCCAATTGTATTTTGGCTGTATCGTCATTGGAATTTTTAGTTGAATATCATCTACTTATGATTCCTACATTCCTTCTATCATGGCCAGAAGAGATTCTGGCCATCCTTAACCATTCATGAAAAATGTTTCATTGTCCTTTCATAACCACACAGACACCTTTGGACAACGGATAATGGATAACACTATTCAGGGGACATTTATGATACTGAGATGTTGAATGAGATGTTGAATCTCATGTTGAACATGAGATGTTGAATTCACTGAGTAGTAGGTTTGAAGAGATTAAACCCATTGCATTTATTTCAGACTAGACCAGAACAACAGTATAGAGAGTGTTTCTTGGCATTTAGATGAAAAGCTTTTCTTATTTCTTTGACAAGCTTATGCATACTTATTATTCAGGATGCTGGCAGCTATTTTTAAAAAGTCATTAATGATCATGACTTTAATTCAGAATGCACAATCATTTACTTTTGCTTAGCAACTCTTTATGGATGTCTCATGACTTCATAAATATAGAGTTTGAAGAAATCTCAGAGATGATCTAGCTTAACCCCCCCCTTATTTTGAAGATGAGGAAACTGAGGACTTATCCAAAGTTACACAGGTAGGAAAAGAGGATTTTTAACTCAAGCTCTTTTGAATCCAAATTAGTTATTTACATTGTAAATAACTTAACTGTAAGTAAATAAGTGAAGAAAAGATTGCAGGAATAACTGTTTTAGTTGGTTTGTATCCCAACTCCCACTTGATTTGATGAGTCAAGTCCCCAGAGTATAGCTATAAAGTCCTGTTATGGTTCTAGAAGAGGAGTTTTAGTTCTGAAAATATGGGGGGGGGAATAATTTCTAGTATTATAGCTCACAATTTCCAAATGATGCGTTCCCTACCTTGCTTATTATTTGAAAATCATTTAGTCAGCAAGACTTATTGCTTTCGGAAAATATTTACTAAAGAATTATAGTAAAAAGAGTTAATTCAGTTCCTCCACCCCTTCTAGTGCCTACCAAATTTCATGATATTCTGTCTCATAAATATATATAAAATGGATTCAAGTTTGGAGAATACATAAAGCAAAAGCGAAACTGAGCTTCTGGTTCTTGGAAGTCCTTTTCCTCTCATAGTGCTCAAGACATTCCTTATAGACTTGATGGAACATCTTAAAAGTATTTTATTTTTCCAAATACATTCAAAAGTGGTTTTCAACATTCACTTTTGCAAAACTTTATGTTCTAAATTTCTCTCTCTTTTTTTTCCCTTCCTCCTCTCAAAATAGCAAGTAATTTGATGTAGGTTAAACATGTGCAATTCTTCTAAATATATTTCCATATTCATCATTCTGTGCAAGAAAAAATCAGATCAAAAGTAAAAACACACACACACACACACACACACACACACACACACACACACACACACACACCAGAAAGAAGAAAAATAAGCAAACAAACAACTAAAAAAAAGGTGAAAATGTTATGCTTTGATCTACGTTCAGTCTCCATAGTTCTTTCTCTGGGTGTGGCTAGCACTTTCCCAAGTGTATCAGAATTTTCTTGAATCACTTCATTGTTGAAAAGAGCCAAATCTATCACAATTGATCATCAAGCAATATTCTTGTTTCTATGTTCAATGATCTCATTTCACTCAGCATCAGTTCATATAAGTCTCTCCCAGCTTTTCTGACATTATCTTGCTCATCATTTCTTAAAGAAGGATATTCCGCTATATTTATATAATATAACTTATTCAGCCATTCCCCAACTGATGGGCATCTGCTTAGTTTCTAGTTCTTGCCACTATAGAAACAGCTGCCACAAACATTTGTGCACATCTGGGACCTTTTCCCTCTTTTACGATTTCTTTGTGATACAGACCTAGTAGTAAGACTTTTGGATCAAAGGATATGCACAGTTTAATAGTCCTTTGGGCATATTTCCAAATTAGTCTCCAGAACAAGTTGGATCATTTCACAATTCCATCAACAATGCATTAGTGTCCCAATTTTCCCACATTCCCTCCAAAATTTGTCACTATCTTTTCCTGTCATCTTAGCCAATCTGAGAGGTATAGTGGTATCTCAGAGTTGTTTTAATTTTCATTTCTCTAATCAATAGTTATTTAGAACATTTTTTTCCATATGACTAGGAATGGCTTTAATTTCTTCATCTTACAATTGTCTGTTCCTTTAACCATTTATCTATTGGGGAATGGCTTATATTCTTATATGAACATCTTTTTGTACTCAGGGGAGAGCTGTATCAATTTTGTATTCCTGGGAGAGCTGATAACTGGGACACCATTAGGACACCAGTAGGAAGATGGGAAGTCCAAAATCCTCCTAACTCTATGAATAACTTAAGGGCTTTCTCTTAGTGCAAGATGAGAACAGAGGAGGATGGAGAAAGACCCAGATCATAACCTTTTCTTCTCTATCCTACCAATCCCCAAATGGTTTCCCTTTAGGGGATTTTATTAAAATCCATACTTATTCCAATTTCTCATCTTGTTCTCAACTAACTTGATATTTTGTATCTGACCCTGTAGGTATGACCATCTTTCCTTAGCATATCCAAACATTTAACTCATTCCAGATCATGATTATGATTAGTTTCTACTTTATTGAGAAAATCAAGGCTTTTTGACATAAGCTTCCTCTTCTCCCCCTTTCTTAATTTTAAAATTCTTTGATATCATCTCCTAATTCCTTTTCATTTCTTTATCTCTGAAAATGGGGTTAGTCTTCTTAAGTCCAACTCCTGTCCCGGTAAACTTGAGACCATCTCTTCCAGAAGAATGGAATCTCAACCATCCTCATTCCATTTTCTATAAGTATTTACTCTCCAATCTCCCTGTCTACCCATTCCTTTCATACTACCTTTAAACGTGTCCAAAGGTCTTCATCCTTAAAACAAAAATGAACAAAAAAATGTCATTGGTTTTATTATAACTAGACCCTTCAAGCTATTCTCTCTCCTTCCTTTTTTAGATTAAAACCAGTGACAACTCTGTATGTTCTCAGTACCTTTACTTTCCCTCCTCTAATTCTCTTCCCAGACCTCAATAATTTATTGTCTGATGTTAAAGGGCAACTGAAACTGCTTTCTTCAAAGTTACCATTGATTTATTGTCATGTCTACAATCTTTTCTCATTGTTTATCTTTCTCTACCTGCTATGTTTGACACTACTGACCATCCTCTCCTCCTGGATAGCATCTGCATTTTCATGACCCTACTTTCTCCTACCTTGCCTCCTTCCTGTCTTGATCACTCATCTTCAGTATCCACTGATGTTCATAGGGAGTATTTGTGTTCAATCTGTTGCAGAGTATTCCAAGCTTGTATTGGACTGGTCAGTCATTTGGATACTCTGAATTGACCTTTAACATAATGATGTCATTTTAGTTTTTGAGAACAAAGAACGACAACTGACTAGACTGGGTCATCATTCATACTATTCCCTCTAACTATTGGTGTTCTACAAATCTCTGTCTTAGAATCATTTTTCTTTTCTCTGTACACTTATTCTTTTAGTACATAGGCATCTCGTCGATAGAGGATTAGACTTGGATTCAGGAAGAACTGAGTTCAAATCCAACCTTGGACACTTATTTAGATACTTGTCTATTTGATCCTGGGCAAGTCACTTATTCTATGTCTACTTCAGTTTTCCTCAATTGTAAAATGGTGATCATAATAGCGCCTGCCTCAGAGGGTTGTTGTGAAGATTAAATGAGATGTTGAAAGAACCTAGCATGTAGCAGGCTCTTATTAAATACTTGTTGCCCAACTGCCTAGGTGATCTTTGAATATGGGATTTAAGTATTCTCTGTTAATTATTCCTTATATATATGCATATTTATAATATTTTATAATATAATAATTTATTCACAATACATATATGTATATGTGTAATTTTACATTGTGGTATATAAAATATATATATATACATATATATGTATATATATGGTATCTCTCCTCTCTGTTTCAACATGACAGCTTCTTTAGAATAGAGATTATTTTGGGCCTTGTCTGGCTTAGCTCACAGTGTTACTTAGTTTAATTATCCTCATTTATAAAGTGAAAGTATTGAGCAAGATAATATCTAAAGTTTTAAATCTTATAAAATCCTTTAGTTTACTTGAAATGTGTGGGATAATTCTGGGTATTCAGCTTGGGTTAAGGCTTCAATTTAATTCTTCCTTATTGGTCCAATTGATTGATTAGCACAAAGCTTTTTGCTTAGTAGACACTTAATAAATAACAAAGGCTTGTTGCTTTAATTTAACTTCATATTAGATTTAGAGTCAGAAGACACAAGGAAAAAGTATGGCTTTCATCTGATGCTGGATATTTTTACTTCTCTCCTGACACAGTTTAATAATTTCCCCCTTAAAATATTTTTTATTATTTCTAGCTTTTTGCCCAGATCCTTGCGATTTCTTTTTTAGACTTATTTCTTTAAGGCAAATTCCTCATTTTTTTTTCTTCAGTAAAAGTGAGGGGGATTTTATTACCCATTAGATCATTTCCAAACATTCTATTTATATTGTGTGTACCTCCCACTTTGTGAGAACCTGGTATATATGCATGGGTGTGTGTTCATGTGACAGGGCATGTGTGTATATTAACATCGATCTCTTCTCACCTTCTTGGGAGAAAAGAGGCAGAAAAACTGAAAATACAGGGTGGCCTATTTAAGAGAGACCCCACTTGAAATCATGCTGCAAAAGGCATATATGTATGTATATGCAGTGTTGACATTATACATGTACCTAATCAAAGATAGATTTATATAGAGTATGCCCCCATTCAAGTCCTATTCCTCATGGTGAGGAGGTGACTGTGAGTTCTTGACAGATATGTGAGTGAAACAGAATCTCTGGACAGATCTGTCAAGATGAAAAGGCTTTGTGCATGGGCCTGATGACAAACTGTCTATCTGTCATCTGAGGCATGGCCTAGGGTAAGTGGAGAGAGACTTAGGGACTTGCTGGTCAACGGCTAGGTGATTAATTTTATGACTTCAACAATTCAGTTGGGATTTTTGCTATTCTTTACATAGATGAAATCAAAGATCTTTTAAGCACTTAATGTTCCATAAGCATTAATAATGACAATTTTTGTCTGGACTTGTGTTCATTGGTGTAGGGTCATTCCAGTGAAGAACTTCCTCTCTCAATGTAGATTGGCAGCTGCTCTGCTGCTTAGCATCTTAGAGAGGTTCCTGGGTAAATCAAAAAATCTTTTCCAGAATCACTCAGACTATGTCTCAGAGTGAAACTTAAACCTTTTAATACATTATTTTGTATTGCTTCTCATCATCAGCATCAAAATTTAAATATTGTGTTAGCATTCGAGGTATTCTCTCATTTGATTCTTATAACAACCAATAGAAAAGCTTATTTTATTTTATGGATAAGAAAAGCTTTAGAGAAATTATGTGAGTTACTGGGATCATAAAGGTAATGAATATTTAAGGTAAAAGTAGAACTTCTGGCTTTCTATTCCAAGTCCCTTGTTTTACTCTCTACCAAGCTGCATTATATATGGCTCAGTGCTAGGATTTTAAAGGCAAAGGAGAGAGAAATATATATATATATATATATATATAATATTTCTAAGGTAAAGAACCCTAGATTGAAAATCAGAGGTCTGAGATTCAAATTCTGGCTCTGCCTTCAAACTTGCCCAAATCTCATCCTTCCTTCAGTAGATCACTAGATCATTGGATCCTCAAGCTACTGTTTTATATATTTTCTCTTTTTCTTAGACAAACTCCTTGAAAAAACTTCTTCCTTTCCTTCCCTCCTCCCTTCCCTCCCTCCCTCCCTCCCTTCCCTCCTCCCTCCCTTCCCTCCTCCCTTCCCTCCTCCCTCCCTTCCCTCCTCCCTTCCCTCCTCCCTTCCCTCCCTTCCCTCCCTTCCCTCCTTCCTTCCTCCCTTACCTCCTCCTTTCCTTTCCTTCCTTCCTCCCTCCCTCCCTCCCTCCCTCCCTCCCTTCCTTCCTTCCTCCCTCCCTCCCTCCCTCCCTTCCTTCCTTCCTTCCTTCCTTCCTCCCTTCCTTCCTCCCTTCCTCCCTCCCTCCCTCCCTCCCTCCCTCCCTCCCTCCCTCCCTCCCTCCCTCCCTTCCTTCCTTCCTTCCTTCCTTCCTTCCTTCCTTCCTTCCTTCCTTCCTTCCTTCCTTCCTTCCTTCCTTCCTTCCTTCCTTCCTTCCTTCCTTCCTTCCTTCCTTCCTTCCTTCCTTCCTTCCCCTCAGCTCATCAACTTTCTCATCATGTAGGATTGGGACATTGAATAATCAATGATCTCCAATGAGGAGAGTCTTTTGCAGATAGACTTTGAGGCTTGGCTTACACTTGTATGATTCTGTACTTCTTAGTCCTCAGTTGTATAATGAAGGAGTTGAGTTAGATGGCCTTTGAAATAGTGTACTGGATCATCAACAATCTGGTGCAGTCATTAATTTGGTAACACTAATATCTGAAGAGCTAAAGTTGCTAGGCCTCTAACAACTTTTTTTTCAGCTTCTCTCACTGACAATCATCCAAGATGGGTCATTTAATCACTTAATTTGACATCCTTTTCTTCTATCATCTTCTGTTGTCTATCCAATTCTCTGTTCTACTTTCTTGTGATAATGACTTGGCTCCCATTTAGTTGCACATCACTTTCACTCACCGCACAATTATCAGCAGGGATTTAGATATGTGTTGAACTTTGGGAAAAGACATGTACATCCATATTTGTCTTCCCTGGCTACCAAAGAACACAATTCACCATTGGTATTATCTGTCTTCTTTTCCCACAAGTACTCTTCCTCTGATTACTCTACTTTAGAGTAATTCTTTCAAATATAATAAAAAATGAAAGCCTTTTCTCTTTTCTCAGAAGGTATTGGCTAACTTGATATAACTGTGTTCTCTTAGTATCACCAAATTGACTATTTGGTACAGGGTTCTTAAACTTTTTTTGTTTTCCTTACATTAATTTATTTAATCAAATGCTGTGATTGAACAATTCTCTTTCTTTTTTAAAATATATGTCAAATCCAGTATATCTATACATATTTACATCATAATCTTGCTGCACAAGAAAAATCAGATCAAAAAGAAATAAATGAGAAAGAAAACAAAATTCAAGCAAATAACAACAAAAAGAGTGAAAATGCTAATGTTGTGATCCATCCTCAATTGCCACAGTCCCTCTCCAGCTGTAGATATCGTCATAAGATCATTGGAACTGGCTTGAATCATCTCATTATTGGAAAGAACCACATCCATCAGAATTGATCATTATATAGTCTTGTTGTCATGTACAATAATCTCCTGGTTCTGCTCATTTCACTTAGCATCAGTTCATGTAAGTCTTGATTGAACAATTCTCTACCAATTTTCCGGTATCTTCCTAATTGCAAAAACATTTACATTAAAAATTGTAGCAGTTATTATGAAACGATGTCAATGGTGCCATTCTTATATGTTATGAAACAATATTAGATTCATGACTACTACATGTTCTGTATTTGCTCATACTTCCAAGAGTATTCAGAGTATTTCAGAGTGGTAAATCATTATTTTGATTGAATGTAATTTTAATTGCATTCAACAATTGTGTAACTTTGTAAACATTAGGGGAATTGTTTCAATATACATATATTTTTATACATATGTACATTTATACATATATACATATATATATATATATACAGGAAAGTAAGGGCCTGTTTTGATATAGTTTTCTAAAGTAGCTAAAACAATGAAGAAATACAAAAAAAGTGACAAAACAGGTGGTTTCTGAATTACCCACTTTCCTAAGATTTCTGAGAGGTATTAGTTATTTTTAAAGGCTTAATTTTTATACTTGGTATGGAAAGTGGGTATGTGATTTAGCTAGTGCACTTGTTTGAGCCATAATTCTATTAGCAAGTAATTAACATATTTTAAAAAAGAATTATTAAAAAAATTAAAGGCTATGTACTCCCAAATTATATTCTAGTGATTTTCCATGGAGAGAGATGTTATTTGGGTGGTGATGGGGATGGTGGTGTTGATTTTCTAGATTTTGAAAAAGGTGAAAGATATAGTAATAATAGAGGAGAGGGAAAAAGGAGAATAGGAAGAGAAAGACATTTTATTTGGATCTCACAACAAAGAAGAAAGAATAGGTATTTTTAGGCCCATTTTACAGATCAGCATACTAAAGCACAGAATGGTTAATCCCATGGTTGTATAACTATGTACCAGAGACAGGATTTGAACTTTGATTTTCCTGTCTGCAAGTTTAGTACTTTCTCCATTCCAGACTACTCTATCTCTTTTAAGTACCCTGAAATGTAATTCTATGACCTTAAGGATCTCCTCTACTTTCAAAAAAGGAGGTTCTGTTGATAATCCATTCCAAAATTGAACAATTGACATCACCCCTACCTCCTCTCCCCAGCAATTATTTTCTCTCTTATTCTACAGATAAAATAAACCAACATATCAAATGTGTCTATCACTATGCAGTGTTCTGCATCCATAGTCCACCACTTCCCACTCATAAATAGAGAAATGAGTCTTCTTATCAGTTCATTTATATCGAATTGATATGTATTTAGCATTCTACTCATTCAAACGTACAATATGTATGCACAGTCTATTTATTCATTTCAGTCATGTCCAATTCTTTGTGACCCCATTTGGGGTTTTCTTGGCAAAGAAATTAGAGTGGTTTATCATTTCTTTCTTGATAAAGATAAAGATAAAGAACATAGGCAAACAGGGTTAAGTGACTTTTCCAGGATCACATAAGTAGTAAATCTCTGAGGCCAGATCTGAACTCTCAAAGATGAGTCTTCCTGACTCCAGGGTTGGCACTCTAGGCCCAAAGTATAGCCTATCATTTCTTTTTTCTTTTCTTTTCTTTTTCTTTTTTTTTTTTTTTCCCTGAGGCTGGGGATAAGTGACTTGCCCAGGGTCACACAGCTAAGAAGTGTTAAGTGTCTGAGATCAGATTGAACTCGGGTCTTCCTGAATTCAGGGCTGGTGCTCTATCCACTGTGCCACCTAGCTGCCCTTATCATTTCTCCATCCAGTGTAGTTTCGCCATTGATCATTCCACTGGCATCAAAACTGATCATTGAATCAGTCTAAATTTTTAATGTCTTTTAGTGCTATTTCCCCTCAAATTATTATGGTCATTGTGTATATTATTCCCAATTTGGTTTTACTTTCTTAATTATCTATTTCATGATAAGCACTGTGAACAGTGCATACATCCAAGGTTTTTATATTCTACAATATTTCCAAGTTGTCATTGTCTCCTCCTTCTTTTCTTTTTCCTCTTTCTTCTCCTCTTCTACTTTTTTTCTCCTCTTCTTCCTCCTCCTTCTCTTCCTCCTCTTCTCCTCCTCTTCCTCTTCCTCCTTTTCCTTCTCCTCCTTTTTCTTCTTTTTCCTTTTCCCTTTCATCTTCTTTTTCTCTCACAGGGGATCTGTGAGGTCATTGATTTGAACATTCTCTCCAGTGACATTAATAGCAATGCATTTGCTATTCATTTGCTCCTGTATAGCACTTTCATATATTGACCATAAGGAGCTCATCCATTGTGCTAGGGGCCTTCCTCACTTTCCCCTGAAATCATAAAGGTACCAGTGTAAATTTAGGGATACCTGCCCATCACACTTGACTGACCCCATGACTAGCCCATCTTCTTTTCCAATCATGTTTCTCTGATGATGTCTTTTGTTATTATTTTTCTTTGAAGCTTTTTTTTCTTTTAATTATTATAGCCTGCTTGCAATAATCATGTATTTCTCCATTGTGTTATGTGTGATTCAATTTAATTCTTTGAAACTTTTGAAGTCCATGTCTTGTTGCCATACAATAACACTGGTAAAGTGTTATTATTAAAAAGATATCCTTTGTTTCTACGGAAGTTCAAAATGCTTTATAATTTCATAAAGCAATCTGCCTACTATTCTCCTTCTGTTCAACTCTGGGACTAATTTGTCATCACTCTACTATTTGTCCCCAATATACAAATTGAGGGGCTGGCCCTAAAGGTTGTTCATACATTACATGTCACAATTTGGACAACAGACATCTCTATTCATCCGGTCTTTTTCCATGTGCTAGGTGAAGTGCTTATGGACCTCTTCTGGGAATCTCAGCATCCAACATATCATCTGCAAATAAGAGTGTGGGGAGATCTCACTAATGCAGAGACAACCTCTTCAACTTGAGATAAACACTGTCCTCCATCACAGTGATGAACACCTATGGTGTTTCCTGCCTGATACTTATGATTAGGTCATTGTTTCACCATTTTTATGACACCATAATATTCCTTTATTTTTATATATTATCATTTCTTTAGCTATTTTCCAAATAATTGACATCTACTTTGTTTCCATTTGAAAAAAAAGGATTTTTAAATTAACAGTGCTACACTGATTCTTAATCAATTTTCTACTCCCATGACCCTCCTCTCTCTCTGTCTCTTTCTGTGTGTGTGTGTGTGTTTGTGCTGTGTGTTATAAGGATGTGAGTTAAATTATATTAATTTTATTTCTTTCCCCTGTCTTAGTGAACATGATGACATTGGTTCTGAGTAGTTCTCCAATTCACTAAACTTGCTTTGGATTTGTATCTGTCCTACAAAGTAATGATGTTCTCCTATTCTATCTCCTCCTGGGCCCTAGGACATAATCTAAAAACTTAGTGAGCATGCTTTATGTTTTCAATAAAGATTCCTTAGAGTTAGCATGCTCACTTTACTGTGTCCCCTGCAGTTGGCACTGATCCATCACTTGGCTGGGAATAACTGTCTAGCAAGTTGTGAACCACCCCAACTTTGTAAAAGTCCAGACCAGTAATCTTCAGACTTTTTTGATCTTGCGGCAATAATTTTTTAAGCACTCCTCCAACATGTATATGTTTACTTATTGATAAATTATATTTGAGCACTACTATAGCTAACAAAGTTCTTGGAACTGCATGGGGGTTCAACATCAGAAATGGCTCTAATGTTAGAAAAAAATAATAAAATTCATCTGGAAGTACAAGGTCAAGAATTTCAAGGGAATTAATTTTTTAAAAGTGCAAAGGAAGTTGACCCAGTTGTCACCAGACCTAAAACTATATTATAAAACAGCAGTTGTCAAAACCATTTGGTACTGGCTAAGATACAGAGTGGTGGAATAAGTTAAGTTCACAAGACAATAGTCAATGGCTACAGTAATCTAATGTTTGATAAAACCAAAGGTTCTAGCTTCTGGGATAAGAACTACTGTTTAACAAAAATTCCTGGGAAACTTGGCATTGATCAATATCTAATATCCTACACTAAGATAAGGCAGAAATGGGTTCATGATTTAAACATAAAGGGTGATATTATAAGCAAATTAGGAGAACAAGGGATAGTTCACCTCTCAGATATGTGGAGAAAGAAGGAATTTATGGCCAAAGAAGAACTAAACACTATGGAATGTAAAACAGATAATTTTTATTACATTAAATATTGCTGCCCTTTTTGTAGTAGTAAGGAAAGAGAAAGTGAATGAATGGCCCTCAGTTGGAGAATGGCTGAATAAATTATGGTATATGAATATAATGGAATATTATTTTTCTATAAGAAATGATGAGCAGGGTTTTTTTTCAGAAAGGCCTGGAGACTGACATGAACTGATGCTAAGTGAAATGAGTAGAACCAAGAGAACATTGTACACAGTAACAAGATTATGTGATGATCAATTGTGATAGATTTGGCTCTTCGACAATGAGGTGATTCAAGGCAATCCCAATAGATTTGTGATGGAGAGAGCCATCCAGAGAGAGAACTATAGAGGCTGTATGTGAATCAAAGCATAATATTTTCACCTTTTTTTTTTTTAGTTGTTATTATTTGTTTGATTTTTTTTTCTTGTGTTTTTTTCCCCTTTTGGTCTGATTTTTGTGTGTGTGTATGTGTGTGTAGCATGCTGAATATGGAAATATATTTAGAAGAACTGCATATATTTAACCTATATCAGATTATTTGCTGTCTTGGGGAGAGAAGGGGACAGGAGAGGGAGAAAAATTATGAACACAAAATTTTACAAAGCTGAATGTTGAAAGCTACCCTTGTACATATTTGGAAAAATAAAATGCTATTAAAAGAAATAAAATCCCACACAAAGAAGAAAAAAAAAAAAGAAATGGCTCTGATTCTAACAATGGAAATAATATTGAAGAAGATGAATTATAATGATTTTTTTATTGCAAACTAAGGACCATGAAATCTTTCTGTCCAATAGAAGTATATACAAAATAATTTTACATTGATATACATATTTGTGTCTAATAGTAGGTATCTTGAGAGTAGAATGAGGGAGGGAAGAAAAAGGAAAACAAAGGAAATTTGTATAACTTAATTATATATTTAAAGGAAATAAGTTGTATACGATAGATTTGAGCTTCATGTGTAACATCTTTTTTTCTTATATAAAGTATTGCTTTATTCCTTAAATTAAAAGTAAAATAAAATTTGAAAAAAGAATATAACTGTCTTGAGAGACCTAGGCCCAAGACAGAAGCGGAGAGCCTGGGAACTTGCAGAGTAGAGAGAGGAGGGGGAGAGGGGGATTGGGTAGTTGTGTTTGGGTCAGAGATCCGCCTCACAAAAGAGTATCATGGGATGAGTGGGATGAAACGTGTCTTTCACCCCCTTCCTGTACCCCCCATTGGTACATGCTTTGCAGCAACTTCCTTTGGGTCAGGCCACGGCCCCTACCTTGGAGACCACTGGTCTAGACTGTGTTTTCTCATGTTGTTGATAAATATGCTTTGTGGAACAGAATCAAAAGTCTTGATAAAGTTGAGGGATTCCATTTATCTCTTCCTCTTGATCTGCCAGGATCTACCACACTGCAAATTTAGGCTAGTCTGACAGGAGCTGTTTTTTATAAAGGCAAGTATGCTGTTCTTTCTTAGGTGTTTGCAAATTTATTTTGTGATTTTTTTTCCCCTCAATGTTTTCAAATAAAACTGAATTCTCTGGAGGGCTTTTTTAAAAAATAATTTTCCTGGGTTTTTTAAAAAGTATTGATAAAAGTAAAAAAGAAAATTGTCTCCTTCCCAATCATCCAAAGATTCTCAAAAAACAACAGCCTATCCACCTGAACTGTATTTGGTGTTTTCATCATTCCTTAATATTATTTATCAGAATCTACTAAGAAATATAGTTTATTTCTTCAGGAAATTTTCACTAATTACCACCCCTTTACCTCAACTTTGTAATTCTCTTTTCTAATGTTCATAATCAAAGTTTCCTTTCTTACTTCACATTTTTAGAAATAGATGTAGGTTTAAACATGAAATAAAATATTAATTTATTCTCTTGGTATCACTTTATTTTTAAGCTTTCTTTTCACTTCCTAATAAATGAAACACTTTTTCTTAATACTTAAAGCTGGAGGGGGCATATTTAAAGGATATTTCTCTTTTATTGTGTTTTTATGTATTGAGTTTGAACTTATCCCTTTTAAAATCTAGCTGATATAAAATCCAAATTCAGTCTATAATTGGTATTTTTTTCAGTACATATTTACATAATTTCTCTTCCTTAAGTAATCTAATTCACTCTTTTTTTTAAAGATGAGGCCTGGATTCATAGCAATATCGTCTCAAGGATACATTTATATTCACACATACACACACACACACACACGCACACACACACATATATATATATATATATATACATATATATATACACATACACACACATATATACACATATATATGTATGTACACACACTTATATATGAACTTCCTATGCAGGAACCCCCTCCAAAGTTGTCCACTTTTTTGATACTTTAGAGAGTCTTAGAAAGATGCCCAAGGCTCGAAGAAGTCATATAGCTTGACCGATGGTCAGTCAGAATTAGCTGTAGCTATTTCCTCAAAGGCAGATCCAAACCTGTTTGTAATTTAGCTTTAGGAAGTTGAGTGAAGCTTAACTCACACTGTGGAAAATCTCTCTTCAAAGCAGATTGCAAGCAGTGTGTAATGCAAAATTTTACAGATATGAATGAGGTTCAGAAAATTTGAGTTACTTATTTGTGGTCACAGTATCAAGTAGATAACAAAGATTTATTAAGCGCTTCCTAAATTCCAAACACTTGACTGGGGATACAAAGAAAAAGCAACAACAGTCCTCGCCTTCAAAAGGTAATATTCATATATAAATATATGTTTTTGTATATGTGTGCACATATATGAATAGTGATTAAGTTCTTCATTGGACCATAGTGGGATGTATATTCTATATTACATAATAAATGTGAGAGGCAGGATGTGAACAGATTTTCTGATTGTGGGGTTAAAATGTTATGCTGACTCTTGCGTTTTTGTTGTTGAATCATTTCAGTCATATCCTACTCTTTGCTATTCCATTTAGGATTTTCTTGGGAAAAATCTTTGAATGGTTTGCCATTTCCCTCTCCAAATCATTTTGGAGAAGAGGAAACTGGGATAAATAGGTTTTAGTTACTTGTCCAGGGTCACACAGCCATTAAGTGTATGAGGCTGTTGAATTTAGGATGATGAGTCCAGGCCTGGCATTCTATCCACTATACCACCTAATTACCTAATGAAAGTAATACTTGAATTTTAAAATAGCTGAACTTTCCCAAATCTGTCCTCCTTTAAATTTCCTAGGAATCTGGAGCAATTTTTGAACAGGGTCTTACAAACATTGAAATTAATGTGTTTTTTTTTTTTTAACACCATACTCAGTAGAACCCTCAGACCTGCAAGATGGAAATCTGAATGCACTTGGCTGTAGAAGCATTGTTCTATCCATTAACGAAGTTTTTTTTTTTTTTTAAACATGCAATGGTCTAACTATTTTAGACTTATCTGGTTTAGGGCTGGAAATCTAATGACCCTATACACATTGTTTTTTATGGTACAATGATTTGTAGCTCCAGGACAACTGATTTATAAATGAACAATAGGCTTATAGTTCTTCCTGTAAATTGGTTCCTGCCTTGTGAGTTTAAAAGCAGAAGCAGGGGAGTAGAGTGTGTTTGGAAGAACTGGGAATTGGGTGGCAATAACCTATTATACACTGTGCAGAATAAGGATGGATTTTTGGAGTACAATGGAAACAGAAACAAAATTAATCTCTTAGGGAAATCTAGTTTTTGCTTTGCTACTCATTAGGTTTTTTTTTTTTTTTTTTTTTTTTGCCTTAAATGAATGTATTTTGGCTGTGTGTGTGTGTGTGTGTGTGTGTGTGTGTGTGTGTGTGTGTAACTAGAAAGATATGCTATGGCGGTTAGTGTGCATGCATTCTACAGAAGGATGCTTCTAGGTTTGGATTCAATGAAGGGGGAATTTACAAAAGACATTCATAGTGGGAGCACTTTCCCAGTAATTAGAGGTTACACTCATGAAGGAGGGAGTATCTCGGTATTTGCAACCTGGTGAGAAGATTTTTCCTCACCTAGCTCTTCTTCAGTACTTAGTTCTTCGTTCTCCATTTCTATATTCATTCTTCCTTTACTTAGAAACTTTGCTTTCTCTCATTTAAGTCCTTTCTTCACAGCAGTAGCCATCTCCCTGCTGGCTGGCAGCTTTTTCTTCTCTCAAAGTCATTGCAGTCATTGTTCTTCATGCTTCTCAGAGGAATAGGAAAGGGCTTGTCTCTGAATTATTATTTCTCTTTGAAGCAAGGAGAATGCAGTGTGTTTAAAAAAAAGGAGAAAGAAAAAAATTAGCTTAATTTTAATAAGCCTCTGCCCCAAAGTAAATGTTGATCTTCTTTCTTTCCTTTTAGAAGGTGGAATGTAGGAAAAATATCCCTCTGATTTTCATTTATTTGTTCTTTCATTCTAGTTTGACACTCTTTAATAAACAACCACCACCAACAACAACAACTTTTAGCATTTAAAAGGATATTAGCACTTGACTTTCCTTTTAGGATTTACCTTGAAGCAGTTTATAAAAACAAGATTTCATTTTGTTTTTGAAAATTCTTTGATTTCTTGAAACAAATGTCTCAATGCAGGTTTCTCTTGGAGTGAAGTAAAGTTAGAAGGCATTTTTTTCTTTGTCATTCTCCCCACTTTGCAATTGCTCTCTAGGTATATTTCCCTGAATTTTTTTTGGGGGGGTAGATACTATATGGAGATAGTGGTAGGACGAAGGAGTCCTTAAATTTAGTTCCTCAAACTAAATAAATAATGTATAGAGAAAATGAGACTGAGTAGTTTCATTCATAGCTTATGAATATTTGTAGCTTGGACTTTACCTCACTCTCCTTAAGAAGCCACACTTCTCCCTACTAAGGGTTAATAACTTTGTCACTCTCTTTCTCTTATAATCCTGACCTTAATCTCCTGTTTGAATTGGCTGGTTTCTGAGGCTACTTTTAATCCTGTGATTCCATCTCTTGAATGATTATAGTAACTAATTCTCCTTCTCATTCAAATGTATTTTTCTTATTTATTTGTATTACTTTTGCATATTGAATCACAAAATTGATTTAGGGATGTATTTCTTGCTACTTGTTTCAGTGATTTCCACTTGATGGAAGTAGCAGTTGCCTTTTGAAGGGCAGAGTTGCTAGTTACTGAGCTAGATAGAGAAGACAAAGAGAGATAGGATGTGGAGGAAAGTAAGGAAAGTTAAGTACTCCAATGAACTAGGAACTTATTTCTGTTTATTTACATTAAAATAAATTTCATTACTATGCCAGAGGATAATACTTATACTACTTTTTTTTTTTCTAAGTCAAGGGGTAAAGTTTAAAGTAATTGTAATGCCAATTGAAGTGGGCTAAGTTCCAAAAGGATTTAGCAAAGAACCAGGAGCAAGAAGTTCTAGGAAAAGACTGAGAGATCTGGTTCTTCATGACATTGATATGCTAATTTTATGACTCAGAGATAGAACTCAGTACTGAGGAGTAGTCTGGTATGCACCTCACCATTTGTCTCAGAAACTCTTTTTACTGCTGTTACCCATTCCTCTTATTAGATATATAACCATCATAATGATTCCACATCCAATCTTTTACCAAATGGCATGTATTTACACAATACCAACTATTAAATCAGAATCCGAACATTTAGAATACTCAAATAAAATTTTTCTTTACTCTCCTGTGATAAACAAAAAACAGATTGTTATCTTGCAGTTAGGAAAGTGTTTAGGATTATACTATAGTATTCCTAAAGCCAGGAGACTTTAGGATCATTGACAGAGAGATTGTTAGAACAATAGCACTCTAAGATCAGGGAACCTCAGGATTACTGCTATGTTTCTCCTAGAAGCTGTACCTTCTTTATTTCCCTCTCAAGCAGTTGAAGCTCAAATTCATTTGAGACAAAGAGATGAAGGTGTAGAGCTGCCTTTCCTAGTGGGGTCCAGAGTGAAGAAGGGAGACATGTGACTTAAAGGTGGCAGCAGCAGCAGGGGATTATTTAAATAATTTTATGTTATAGGGCATAAGGTACAGGTAATAAGAGACAATGAAGCATAAAAGCTTTGCCCAGATACTCTAAATTGGGGAAAAGTCAATCAACTATGTAGAGAAATGTCCCTTGTTGAACAATTGTTTGTTGCTATTGCTGAGAAGCTGGAAAGGCAAGAATGATTTTACATGAGACCACAGGAATAGAGGGATATGAAAAATTGACATTGAACTTTAGGAAGCAAGAGTTCCTTAGCTTGAATCACCAGTGAAATTTCCTTTGAGAAGCCAATTATTCTTAACCATTTAAGTCTTTGGGGTTTTTAAGGGTTATTATTTAAGAACTACTCAGTAGGTGAAAGAGTGTTCCAAATCACTATTGATCAGAGAAATGCAAATTAAGACAACTCTGAGGTATCATTACACACCTGTCAGATTGGCTAAGATGACAGGAATAAATAACGATGAATGTTGGAGGGGCTGTGGGAAAACTGGGACACTGATGCATTGTTGGTGGAGTTGTGAAAGAATCCAACTATTCTGGAGAGCAATCTGGAATTATGCCCAAAAAGTTATCAAAATGTGCATACCCTTTGACCCAGCCATACTACTACTGGGCTTATACCCCAAGGAACTACTAGAGAAGGGAAAGGGTCCTGTGTGTGCCAAAATGTTTGTGGCAGCCCTTTTCATAGTGGCTAGAAGCTGGAAGATGAATGGATGTCCATCAATCGGAGAATGGTTGGGTAAACTATGGTATATGAATGTTATGGAATATTATTGTTCTATAAGAAATGACCAACAGGAGAAATACAGAGAGGCTTGGAGAGACTTACATCAACTGATGCTGAGTGAAACGAGCAGAACCAGAAGATCATTATACACTTCAACAATGATACTGTACGAAGATGTATGCTGATGGAAGTGGATTTCTTCAACATAGAGAAGAGCTAATCCAATTCCAATTGATTAATGATGGACAGAACCAGCTACATCCAGAAAAGGAACACTGGGAAATGAATGTAAACTGTTATTTTTACCTTCTGAATCCAATTCTTCCTGTGCAACAAAAAATTCGGTTCTACACACATATATTGTATCTAGAATATACTGTAATATATTTAACATATATAAGACTGCTTGCCATCTGGGGGAGGGGGTTGGGGGAGGAAGGGAAAAATCTGAATAGAAGTAAGTGCAAGGGATAATGTTGTAAAAAATTACCCATGCATATGTACTGTCAAAAAAATGTTATAATTATAAAATAAAATAAAAATTAAAAAAAAAAAAAAGAACTACTCAGTAGGGCATGAGGAGGGAATAAGGGAGCTATAGATAATAGAATTTTAAAGTTTTTTTGCTTATTACTTAGCCCTTTCATTCATTATTTTAAGCAGACTCTCTTCTTAAACATTCTTATTTTCCAGTATCTTCCATTAGTAAAAATTCTTAGAGACCTTAAAGGAAGGCTGTATATTTTTGTATATTTATTTCAGAATTGGCAGGGTAGAAGAGAAGTTGTTTGGGAGTGTCAAGATTATAGGAATAAAAACCAATCCACACCAGAACAAAAACCCTTTCACAACAACAACAACCTAATAATAATAATAAGCTTTTGCTTGAAGGCATTTTTTTTCAAGGGATATCTTTAAAATATCTTTGTTTTGCTCTAAGTGTCCAGAGAAAATATTTGTTTATATGGATTCTTAATTGGAAGTTCATGAAGTTGTATCATTGTTGTTTCTTAAAATTATATTGAAACTATATTTCAGTATAACAAGTTTTCATTGTAATCATATGTATTTTATTTTGTGCATTTAAAGGCAATGTTCTGAGTAAGGAAACATAGACCAAAACCTGAAAACTCAAGAGAATATACATAGACTATGTTTAAAAGGTGGTCTAATAAACATGAATGCTATAAACTTGTTCAGAGAAATAACTATGGGAAAATAAGAGACACTATGAGAAAATAATAAATTTATTTTATGGACTTGTTTAGTGACTATGTAAAATACCCAAAATGAAATTATATGATCAGCTGAAAAAATAAATAAAAAGCCAGAACCTTCCAAGAGATCCATGGAATAAAAAGCCCTTGGGTTCAAGAAGTCCTTGGTCTATTTCCTCTTTCACAGGAATGCCCTTCAAATATTTCAACACTGTATTTTAATTTGTGGCTTATGAACTAAACACATAAACTATAAGGCAAATTTGATTTTATGTTGGAGCTGAGAGCTATAAGCCTGAAATTTTACAATGGGTTTGGAGAATTTGGACTCAGGCTTTGGAAGAAATATTACAAATTGGTAAATTAGTATTGGATGTTAATCCAAATGGTACTTTTTATGACAAATCTACCACTCATCTCATTACACATATGTCCATCATATTGATCCCACATTCAACCTTTTACTAAATAATATGTATTTTTTCTCATACTATTGACCTTTAGTTTTTGGAGTTCTGTTCAGTCAGGGAACCAAATGATGAAATTAGATTCAGGGAACCAAAATAATGAGATTAGGGTTCCTGGTGGTAAGGGAGTTAATTATGAGGTTAGTGGCAGATTAGGGATTCAGGGAACCAAATGAAGAGGTTTGGCACCCCTCAATCCCCTTAGGATTCAACACAGGATAGGGAGTTGTGGGAACCCCCTTATGGTGATGCAGAGGTCCTTTGTAAAGGAATTTAAGAACCTGAAAAGCAAGACTGGTAAAAATAAGTTTATTATTGGCATTGGGAGGTCAGCCTTTGCTATGCATGAATAGAAAGGCTGAATTCTTTAGTGGCAAGGTCCCAGCAGAGAAGTAAAGTTTCTAGTAGAGAGATCCTGACAGAGAGGTATAAAGTCTTGTTAGGGAAACAGGTGAGGATAAAGAGAGGGTAACTCTGAAAGAGAATATCATTCCAGCGGGCAGAGATTGCTGCTATGTCAGGGATGGCATATTAGGTCCTCTGCAAGGACTGAGCCCCAAGTTGGCTCTTTTATATCTACAAGCTGGGGGTAGTTCTTGATAGGGCTGGATATAGCTTGAACTGAATTGAATAAAAAAACTTAGAATTGAATGGGTGTCTCTTCAATTCAATAGGGTTAGAATTCTCCAGCTCAGGACTCAACCAGCCCCACCTAGATAACAGAATGAAGCTGTTTGTCCTGAAGCCAGAGGCCAGAATTCAAGGATACTTTCTCCTTGAAGGAGTTTTAGAGTATTTTGGGGCTCTCTCATCAATACCAAATATTAAACCAGAATCCAAACATTTAGAACACTCAAATGAATAAAATTTCTCATTACTCTCTTATGCTAAAAAAGAAATGAACTGATTCTATAGAATGTTAAAATTGGGAGAGACCTTAAATGTTCCTCTTTGGACTAATGAGGAAACTGAAGGCTAGTGATGGTATTCCATGCTGTATCTACATCATGTGATGGGTTTTTGGTAAGCCTGTGCTTAGCATATAGGTCTCTAGACAGCAAATCCCAGTCCTGTTTCCAGGATACCACGCTGTTTATTAGCTGGTTCTTTCTAGAAAATGCCCCAGACTGAAATTTTAACCAGAAAAGCCAAGAAAACATCCCAGTGAACCATTGTTCCTAGTCTAGCACAGCTGAGGGAGAGGTATGTGACACTGAGCATGGGGATGGTCATGAGCTTAAGCAAAGGCAGTAGTAGAAACCATTCTCCTTCTCAAGAATTGAAAGAGAGCTGAAACAAAGCAAAGAGCACCAGGGTAGAAATAGATCCAGGGGGTATCCTTGAAGTAGCAGTGGGTGAAAGAAGTAGTGCCATCTGGCAGGGCTGTTGTTTATTACCCAGTTCTAAGTCATGGATCTTGATTGGAAAAGTGTGTGTGTGTGTGTGTGTGTGTGTGTGTGTGTGTGTGTGTATGTGTATGTGTGTGTGTGTGTGTTTGTGTGTGTGTGTGTGTGTGTGTGTGTATGTGTGTGTGTATGTGTATATGTGCACTGAGCAGGGAACAAAAGCTATATGGTTCTAAGTCCAGGAGTAGTTATTTGTTCTTAGTGATTCAGCCTGCAATGTAATAACCAGGGCAGGAAACCTAGACTAAAGAGGGACCAACAATTCAGTTTTTCTAAATCTATAGAACCTCCTAGAAGGAAAAGAATGACTTAGTTTAGCATCAGTTCAAACTCTATTATACAAGCTGCCAGAACCAAAACTGGGTCAGAAATTTATAGAACTTAGAACAGGAGGGCAGTGACTAGACTGCTCTCTGGTTCACATCATTAAGGAAGCACTGAAAACCTGCACACCTCCCCTCCTCCCCACAATGTGTTATCAAAGCAGCAGAAAGACATAAACAGATAGAAACCCAGGACAGCCATTCCCTTCAACCTCCAGAAATACACCAAATCTAACACTAACAGAAAATTCAAAGTGGACTGGAAGAATGAGAAAACAAACAAAAAAAGGAATCCTACCATAAAGAGCTATAATAATGACAGGAAAGCTCAAGATACACAGGAGAGAATAGTTTAAAAACATTTATTAGGAAAGCATCAAAGAAAAAATACAGATTGGATATAACCCCAGCAGAAATTACTTTAAGAGTTAAAGGCTTAAAAAAGAACAGATATTATTTAAAAAATGAAATGAGAGCTATAAACGAAAGTTACAAGAACAGAATCAAGAATTTGATAAAAGAAGTACAGAATCTTACTAAAGAAAATAAATCCTTTTAATTAAAAACCATTAAATAGAAGCTGATTGTATGAAATATTAAGTAATAATAAAACAAAGTCAAAAGATTAAAAACATTGAAGAGAATATGAAATATCTCATAGGAAAAACAACTGACACAAAGCAGATTGAAGAGAGATAATTAAAAAATGATTGGACTCCTTCATGGGTATAAACAGTAACAAAAAGAGACATCATGTTTTGAGGAATCATAAAAGAAAACTGTTCAGATTTCTTAGACCAAAAAAAGCAAATTAAAACCTAAAGAACCAACAAGTCATCTCCTGAGACAAACTCCAACATGAAAACTCTTGGGAATATCATAGCCCAAATCCAGAGCTCCCATATCAAGGACAAAATATTGCAAGTAGTCAGAAAGAAAAACTTCAAGCACCAGAAAGACAGAATCATACAAGATTTAGCAACCACAAAAATGAATGAGTGGGGAGCTTGTAATAGAATATTCCAGAACACAAAGAATCTAGGCTTGCAATAAAAAGCAATCTGCTTAGAATATAATCCTATGGGGGAAAATGGATCTTTATGATAGAAAAAGATAATGATGAATGTTGGAGGGGAAGTGGGAAAGCTGGAACACTAATACATTGTTGATGAAGTCATAAACTGGTCCAACAATTCTGGAGAACAATATGAAAACTATGCCCAAAGACTATAGATTATAGACTATAGACTATAGACTATAGACATTAAAAGGATTGAACAACAGGATATTTATAGGAGTCATCAAAGTCAAGACTGTTAAATTGTCTATACTTGAATCTAGGATGCAGTCTGGGTCTTCATCACTGTACAAGAAGGAGTAACAGCAATATTGTATGATGATCAACTGAATAATTTAGCTTTTCTCAGAAATACAGTGATCCAAGACAATTCTGTAGGTCTTATGATGAAAGGTGCTGTCCATTTTCAGAGAAAAAAAACTGATAGTGTCTGAATGCAGATCAAAGGTAATTTTTCTTTATTTTTCTTACATTTTATCTGTGTTTTCTTTCATAAAATGACTTTACATGAAAATGTGTTTTGTATGACTACACACTACACTAACCTATGCCAAATTGCTTACTTTCTCATTGGTGGGGAGGGGAAGGAAGATGAGAATTTGAAACTCAAAATTTGAAAAAAAAACAACAACACTTTAAAATTGTTTTTATATGTAATTGGGAAAAAATCTTAAGAAAAAAGAATAGATGAATCAAAAACAAATAATAGAAAATGAATAATTTCATTAAAGATAATGATAACAAGGAAGCATCATGTAAAATTTTTGATATGTAGCCTAAGAATTACTTAAGAAAAATCTCTCTCTAAATTCTTCTATTAATAAAAGAAAAAGCAGATTAAATTACTATTGATCAGAGAAATGCAAATTAAGACAACTCTGAGGTCCTGCTACATATATCTCAGATAAGCTGATAGGAAGATGATGATTGTTGGAGGGAATGTGTGAAAACTGGGACACTAATACATTGTTGGTGGAGTTGTGAACTGATTTAACCATTCTGGGGAGTAATTTGGAACTATGCCCAAAGAGTTATCAAACTGTACATACTCTTTGACCCAGCAGTGTTTCTATTGGACTTGTATCCCGAAGAGATATTAAAGGAGGGAAAGGGACCTGTATGTGCCAAATTATTTGTGGCAGCTCTCTTTCTAATGGCAAAAAAATGGAAACTGAGTGGATGCCCATCAATTGGAGAATGGCTGAATAAATTGTGGTATATGAATGTGATGGAATATTATTGTTCTATAAGAAATGATCAGCAGGATGATTTCAGAGAAGTCTGGAGAGACTTATTTGAATTGATGCTGAGTGAAATGAGCAGAACCAGGAGATCATTGTACATGGCAACAACAAGACTATATGATGATCAATTCTGATGGACCTGACTCTTCTCAACAATGAGATGATTCAAGTCAATTGCAATGGTCTTGTGATGGAGAGAGCCATCTGCACCCAGAGACAGGAATATGGATCACAACATAGCATTTCACTCTTTTTGTTGTTTGCTTGCATTTTGTTTTCTTTCTCATTTTTCCCCTTTTGATCTGTTTTTTCTTGTGCAGCCTGATAAATATGGAAATATGTATAAAAGAATTGCACATGTGTAACATATATTGGATTACTTGTCATCTAGGGGAGGGATAAGGGGAAAGGAGGGAGAAAATTTGGAACACAAGCTTTTGCAAGGCTTAATGTTGAAAATTATCTATGCATGTGTTTTGAAAATAAAAAAGCTTTAATAATAATAAAAAAGACCAAAGAATTAGGTATAACAACTATGAAACAAATAAAACCCAATAAAATCACAAATTAGAACCCCCAATTAAACACCAAAATAGAAATACTAAAAAAATTTTGAGTGATATCTTCAGTTTTAAATACTTGTATTTTGCAAAGTAGTAGAAAAATGTAAAGTGGCAAAATCCGTTGATGTCATCTTATTTAGAACCTTTCTTTTTACAATTGAGGAAACTGAAGCTCAGTGTAATTTAATGAGTTGTTCAAAGTAACATAGGCAATAAATGGCAGAATCAGGATGTGAATTCAGCACCTTGGATTACAGATTCAATACTCATATCATACTGTCTCCCTCCTTGCCTCCCCATTTCATCCCTGGAGGAACTGCTCCTTAAAACAAAGAATTAGAGAAGAAAAACAGTTCAATCAAAGTAGTCTACATATCAGACATTATATATCAGTTCTATACTAATAACCCCCCATATCTGCCAAGTAGAAATGCCTTCTCATATTTTTATTTTAATACCTAGCTTGGTAATTATAATTTTGTAGCATTCAGTTCTGATTATTTTGCTGTTGTACTTTGCTCTTACATTGGATATTACCTTACTTTATATCAGTTCATATAAAATTTCTTATGTTTCTCTGTATTCCTCATATTCATTGTTTCTTATAACATAGTAATACTGCTTTACATTCAAGTAGTTCAGTTTGTTTAGTCATTCTTAATCAATGAACACCTACTTTGTTTCCAATTCTTTGTTACTACATAAAATGCTGCTATAAATAATATGGTATATATGAAACCTTTTTCATTTTGGAGGGCTCTTGGAATCCTTGGATTGTATGGCAGGGCAACATTTTAACAGGGCAACTCTCTTTGCCTTTAGGAAGAGAATAGCATTTTTCTTCTCTCCCTGAATTTGTTTCTACTGTATGAGGAAAAATCAAATCTTTCTGATTGCCTTCTGGAAGACTGCTTAATTTTATGGCCTTTCCTTGGCCCAGAGTTAAAAAAAACCTCCTTATACATTGTTTTGGGGTCACACAATAGTTTCCAAAAATGTTTGCCTCAGGCAGATCCAATCTAAGATCAAGAAATATTAGTATTGGTGCAAAACAAGCCAACTGCTATTAAATGTACTTTTGTTATAAGTTTAAAATAATACATTGGAAATACAATCTTCCTGCTTTACTAAGCCGATATATTTTAAAAACATTAATCTCAGTGTTTCATTATGCTTGAATAAATATTGTATTTCTCTTTTCACTTGTTTCTTTAGAACATGACATATGAGCATTAACATTACTATCATACCTGATTTGGCAGAAACATTTGTGAAAAGAGGGGGGAGAGAAACTGGGGGAAAAGAAGTCGAATGTATTTCTTTAAATGATGAATGACCTGCTATTTTGGCACATTACACAATCTGTTTCCATTTAAAACAGCAAACTGTACAATTATGGAAATGGAAAAAAAAGCATCAGATGAAGAGTCTGGAGACAAGTTCTAAAGCCATCTCTTCTATTCATTAGTTGTAGGACTGTGAAAAAAGTCACTTTATCCATCTGTTCCTCAATTTCCTCATCTGTAAAATAAAGAGGCTCCACTTAATCATTTTTAAAACCCCTTCTATTATCACTCTGGTGTAAACTTGCACAATTCTTGATGTTTATAGAGATAAAAGTTGAATTCTATGATAACCAGAAGGTGGCAGTATTGATGCAGAAAAGATGCTCATGATGTTAATCCTAGGAAATACAGGTGGGTTCCTAAGTAATGTTTGCACTTGGATAAAATTAGTGTGGCAGCCAATTAGTGACAAACCACTCATTTAGCAGGATTAAGATATTCTTTTACAACAGTTATGTGTTTTTCTGGGGTTGATAACCTCATTATATGTGACATTGCTTCACGATGAAGTGAGGCAGAACCAAATGTGATCACCTAGAGCCCACACAAGTGCAGAAGTCATGCTAACCTCAGAGCTTTCAAGTGAATAATAATTATTGTTATATTACTTTCACGTATTTGAAAGCGCCTGTGTGACTATTATTAAGTGACAAGCTTCTCATACGTATGTGCATTTTGGCCAAGATATTTTTAGCTCAGGAAAGTTTTACACTTTTTTTTCTTGTCAAACTTTTTGAATTTAAATCCATTTTTGGGGGTGTGTTTTTAATGGAAACGTGGAAAAGCATGGTTTTTGGTTTTTGTTTTAGCACTTAGTCTTAGATTAAAAGACCATGTGGTATAGCCTCATTTAAAATGAGGACTTTTAGACATTTGTACATATCTCCAAAGGGATTTCAGTCCAGATCCTTTAATTCCTTCCATTATACCTCACTTTTCTATTCTTCATTTTCCTTTAAAAATACTTAATGAATAAAAGTTATGCTTGAATATTAGGCCTGAAGATAATGGGAGTTTAGATCCATAATTTGTCACTGACTTAGGTACCTTTCACTAGCTACCTTTTTTTTTTTTTTCCCCTTCACTGGCCATCAGCAATATTTGATATTTGTCCACATCAAGCTTTGGATTTGGACTAGAAAAAGAAATTCAGAATTAAGCAACAAGATTTTAGAAGCAACATTAAACACAAAAGCAACCAATTAAACTTATTTTGTAACTATTTACATTTAAAGAAGTTAATTTTAATTGCATAAAGTGATGGTCTCAATTAGTATTCTTTGTCCATTCCTTCTTATTTTCCTGTCTTCTTCCAGTACTTACAATATGTATGTAGTCATATAGGTTGTTGTTTTTCTTTGCATTAATAATTAAATGTCTCTCAAAACTTCATTATTTTCATAGAATCACAGAATTAGAACTGGCAGGAACTTCTAACAGGGGGTCAGATTGTTTAATTTCTCATTCACAGATGAGGAAACTGAGGACCAAGGAATTTAAGCAGATTCCTTAAGATCATACAGATAGAATTGGTAAAGTTAAGATTTGAAACCAGATTTTCTAATTCCAGAACCTATGTTCCTTGCATTGTTTTATGTTGTGATCCAATTTTTATATTAAAAAATCTTTGATATATGTGATTTATTTAAGCATTTATCTATAATAGAGTATTTAAGTTGGCTTTAAATTTTTACATTTATTGTGCTGCAGTGAAAATGTTTGAATGGATTATTCTTTTTATTTAAAAAATATTTTTAGTAACATTTCCTGGTTATGTTCCCAACAATGGAATTAGAGTCAAAGGGTATGATTACTTTCATAATTTTTGTGGCATACTGCCAGATTAGGTTCAAAAAAGATTTCACAGTTTGTAATTCTACAAGTAATGAATGAGTATACCTGATTCTTTGTAATCCTCCTAGTACTGAAAACTCAGGACTTTAAAGAGAAATCAATTTATTTCCTAAAATGAAAATTTTCAAGCTATTAGAAAACAAAGTATTTCATTTTCAAAAGAGCAGGAGGGACAGATATTCAAAAAAAGGAATCACATATGCTTTGCAAGTGTGATAAATATCTTTCAATTCAATTGAATAAACATTTAGAGTCTATTATGTAAAAGGTACCAGACACCTGGGATAAAGTATGAAATAGTATCAGGTGTTATGTTTTACTGGAGAGTAATTGTATAGAACTAAAGAAAGGACACAGAAATGGTAACATACATATTTAATAAGTGTAATAAAATTTTAAATATTACCTCAATGTTTCTTCTATTTATAACAGAATTGTGGACAACTTTTAGGAAAGCAATTGGCAGAGTAAGCCCTAGTTGACTTCTATTTGTCTAGGAAATATGGCCTAATGGTTAGCATCATTTACAGATGTCACTTCTGGACATAGATGACTGCTCTAGATACAGTCTATTATACTTTTTAAGTTTGCCTGTTTTTAATTCAGGATTGGGTCACTGACATAAAGCAAGTTGAGGAAATTTCCTTGATGCCAGTTTTCTCAGCAAAATATCCAGTTGAAGGGGATTTCTACTATCTTTTTGTCTTTCCCCACTTTTATCAAAGACAAAAACTATGGTTCTCCCCTTCTCCACCATGGTTTCTAAGATGTCTTTGCCTACTCTTCTGTCATTCTAAGTTAAGAACAGAGGATGTGTTAAAAACAGTATTTCAAGAAGATTTGTCTGATGTCATGATATATATTGAGAGTGGAGGTGATCAAAGTGGGAAAGAGGGAATTCAGTTCAGAAGCAATTACAGAAAGCCAGAATAGAGGAGAGAAGATGAGGTCCTGGATTTGAGTGTAAGCAAGGGACATTGGCAGAAATTGGACAAATACATTTCTATATAAACTTTTCAAAAACTCAGATTCCTTTTCAAATAGAATTCATCTTCTCTGTACAGGAGAGTCCCAAATTTACATAATTTACAAAATTACATATCTAGTTGTTATTTTTTCCTAAATTCCAATCCATCAATGCCAACTGCCTGCTGGACATTTCTATTTTGAACTCCTAAAAGCATCTTAGACTCAACAAATCTAAAACAAAACTGTCTCAGAATGCTAATTCAAATTGAGCCGTTTTGTAGTCAGAGAACATGGGTTTAAATCCTTTCTCTGTCATTTATGACTTGTATAAACTTGGACAAGTCTCTTAACTTATTTAAATTGATGATTTAAATTTTGAGAGCTAATGAAATCACTGAGAGAGTATATAGACAGACTAAAAGAGCCCAGTGCTGATACAATAGATAGTTGTCCATTGATTTGATGTGAAGAATGCTGGGGAAGGAACCTTGACCACCAATTTCTCTCCTACTGGCCCTTCTAAGGTATCAGATATATAACCATATTAGTCAGTCTTTTGGATAACTACATGGGATTATTAACATGAAGATGTTATCTGAAAGAGGGTAGCATCAAGTCATTATCAGTTAATTTGAGTTTTAACTCAAAAGTAATTTGTCAAGATTGCTAGGGAGCAGAATTAAAACCAAGGAACATTTAATTTCTGTATGGATGAAGTAAGGAAAGAAGGAAAGTTGAAAAGCATGAAGTGGTTGCCCATTCTAGGAGGGTACTCTGGAAAAGAACAAAAGAACAAAATGAGTTCCCTGGAAGCATGGATTGTGGGCACAGAACAGAAACTGCAGGGGGAATGACATTTTGCTTAGATCACAATTTTACTTGGATATTTTTGTGCTTGATGGGGAAGGGGAATTAAGGAAAGGGTGACTGTCAAGAAAGCCCAGGAGGTGCTTTCATTTATAGTTGTCAATCTATTTACCTATTAAAAATGTCAAAATGAAAAGTGTAGTGGAAAGAGCAGCAGACTGGAAATCAGATTACTTAGGCTGCTCTACCCACTGTTAATGATCTGCAGATCTGGGCAAGTAGTTTCTCTGAGTATTAGTATTCCTACCTGTGAAATGAAGACAGTTTTACTAGATGCTAATAAGCTCCCTTTTAGTGTACAAAATTCAATCATTCTATGAGTTTCTGAAACCCTTCTTTTCATCTGCCTGTCAAAATTTTCCAAGAAGTTAAATTCTTATGTTCCCTACACTGGAGCATGAGACATAGTTATTCTAGAGAAGTCTCTATTGAATCCCGTCTGTGTGAACCCAGAGCTCTGATAATGGGCAATGGGTTCCTATTATATTATAGCTATTTTTGAATAGGTTATTGCCACTATTAGACTGTAGGCTCATTGAAAAAGTGTCTTTTCCCCCTAACACATAGGATATAATGCTTTTTAGGTATTATATAAAAGTTATATTGGATAGTGGGTAATGAGAAAGCATGATATATATTTGAGAAAGATGATTCACATATGATATGATGAAGTATAAAATATTAATTAACATGCCTTGGGGAAACAAGGAAATTCTATTCTACAAGAATGCAAATACAGATGGTAATAAAGAATTAATTGCACTTATGGGCATCTCTACCAAGCAGAGACAAAAATTGTATGGCTCCTATGAAAACAAAGTAAATTATGTAAAGACACTTAATACTTAGAAGTAGAAAGGAAAAAAAGATAAAACTTCTGGTTTGAAACAACTATGTGTTATATTGATAGGTTACTAGCAAAGTGTTTTGCAAAAAGTAGACGATTAGTAAATGCTTGTTGATGGAGTTCAAGTGGCTCAACTTCCGAATGTGTAGAGATACAATATTGAGTTCAAATCTGGCCTCATCCATTTGAAACTTGCTTCCTGTGTGACCCTGGGCAAGTCACTTTACCCTGATTACCTTGCCAAAAATTTTTTTAAAGCCTCCAGTGGCTTTCTTATTACTTAACACTGAGCAAAGTTTGAACTTCTTTACTTGCTCATCCTTTTATGTGCACAATTAATCTTATCCCATGCTTTCTTATTTAATAGATATACCCTTTATCATCCCTACTCTCACAATCTTCAGCCTCTCCCTGTATACTAGTTGCATCCCTAATACTTACAAAAATATTCATGTATCCTCCATCCTAAAAAAAAATGAAACTTGATCTCTTTGTCCCCACTAACTAGTATTTTAAATATTTCCTCTCTTTTGTGATTGAACATTTTGAGAAGGGTGTAATTAGCACCTCCTTTTCCTCTCAGTCTGGCTTCTGACTCCATCCATCAATTGAAACTGCTTTCTCTAAGGTTGTCAATGATCTTTTAATTGCCACATCAAATACCTTTTCTCAGTTCTCATCTTTATGGACTTTTCTACAGCCTTTTACAATGCCAGTAATCCTCTTTCATCCTTGATGCTGTTTTCTCTAGGTTTTCATGACTACACTCTCCTAGTTCTCCTATCTGTTTCTTTTGAGGGAGTTGCATCCAGACCATATCCTCAAACCATTGACATTCCCCAGTTTCCTTCAAGTCCTAGCTAAAATCCTTCCTTCAACAGTAAGTCTTTCCTGTATATATTTCACAACAACCATATATATTAAGTCCTAAGACACTTAATGCTGGTGTCTTGTATCTCTTGATTCTTTCCAATTTATCTTGTATAAATTTTGTTCAAACAGAATTTTTTGCATATCCTCTCCATAATCATATTCTTTGATAACAGGGACTGTCTTTTGCCTTTCTTTGTAACCTCAGTTATTACTGTCTGAAACAGAATAGGCACTTAATATATGCTTATTGATTGACAGACTGCCATTAAAGATCATCCACAATGTAATATTATCCTATCTTTCCATTCTTTCTTCCAGTCTGCCTTTCTACCCACTTCCACTCAAGCCAAACTGAATTATTCTTTGTCACCCTATTTGCTTTTTTTTTTTTTTTTTTTTTTTTTTTCATCTTACTTTATTTTTTCACACGTGCCTGGAATAACCTTCTGATGGGGGTGTGAAACTGTGTTCCCTTTTGATCTGTAAAATTAACACTCTGAAATTCTGTCTCCTTTGACTCTTGGCCTCTCAGGTTTTGTGGAGTCTATGAGAGAGTGTGTTTCTCAGGCTGGGCCATTTCTAAGACAAATCATCTCCCATTGATAGCTGGATCTCTATTCAAATTCAGGCTGAAAAAAACAAACAAAAAACTTCAAAGTAATTTCAATTGAGAGATCCTGATCTACGATCAGCCAAACTGACGCCAACCCCCCACCAAGATCTGCTCATAAAATAGGTTTCTGTTCTTTTACTTCTCAGAATGTCCAAAGTTGTATGCTTTACTTTTTTGGCATAGCTGCCAGGATCTTGTCCACTGTGAAGACATTCTCTTCTCAATGTAAGCCTCCATTTCCCTAACAGGACTTTGTCACAGAAGAAGTCAGTTTTTCTAGCAAAGTTGACTTCTCATCCAACAATAAAATTCCATTTTTACCACCTAAAACTCTTTGGGTTTGTGAATTCTTTCAATGAAGGACCTGTACCAAACAAAAGGGGATTCCCACAACTCTCTTACTGCCACTAGAACCCCATCACTTCTTTCTTCTCCAGCTATCACTTTTTGAATTCCTATTTACTCTTTAAAACCTAATTCAAATTCAAATTTAAACCTAAATAGATTTAAAACCTAAACCAAGTTCAATTCCTTGATCTCCACCAGACTACTAATGACCTTTTCCATTGGACTTCACATAGCTTTCCTTTCCTCACTCCTCCCCTCCCCAACTCTCTAATGCATTTATCTATGTTTTCATCAAGCTAGGAGGAAATTGGGTAAGATGCTAAGTCCTGGAATCGAATCCAGTTTCAGACATTTAATGCTTTGTGACACTGAAACCTCTCAGCTTCAGTTTCCTCAACTATAAAATGGGAATAATAATAGCTTTTACTTCTTTCGGTAATTGTGAGGAACAAATAAGGTAACATATGTATTGTACTTTGCAAATCTTGAAACCTCAATAAATACTAGCTATTATTATTATTTTGTTAAAAAATCTTCCTTCTAGATGATAAGCCCTCATGAAGGTGAATGTTTCCTTATCTAAATTTTTCATCTCCTTAAGCACCATCAGAGTGTTCTGAACACAATGGGCGCTTAACAAATATTTGATTCATAGATTCATTCATTCATCCTTGGAGTCAAATCTCCTTATTAAAAAGCACTAATCCTGGAGGCTTTGGCAGAATTTCAGAAACTAGAACAATCCTGTCTGTAACATTTAGTATTCTGAATGCCATCCATTTAATTAATTGCTTATGGCACTGAATTACTTCTACTGTTATTATCATCCGCTTCCAGAAAGTTTGATTTGCTGACCCTTCTGAGAACAGAAATAATGTAGGTGAAGGGGGAAGTAAAGGTATCTTTACAGCATTAATTGAACCTAGAGTGTAGATTCCTGGAGTTAGATAGGAACTGGGTAATTATCTAGTTCAATCTCTTTAGATAATGATAATAATGATAATGATGATATGTAATTTTATATAACATAAGGTTTATAAAGTATTCCACATTCATTATTACATTTGATTTTCACAACAACCATATATATATATATATATATATATATATATATATATATATATATATATATATATATATATATATATATATATATATATATATATATATATATATGTATCTTGATTTTATAGCAAAGGAAGCTGACTTTCAGGGAACTTAAGTGACTTATTTGCCCAGGGTCACAAAACCAGATTTTCCTGACTACTCGATCAGTGTTCTGTTTGCCTCTTGCCAACACTACCTTTTGAAGACACAAAAACCTATTCAAATATACAGGAGTCTGAAACTTACTTCTGGGGAAGAATTGAATACTTTCTTTATGGGTGAAAATTATATATATGTTTTATATATATATATGTACATACACACATATATGTATATCTATGTGTATATATGCGCATATGTATTATATATGAGTGTATATATATGACTAAAATGCATTGCTTTTTCTTTCTTTTGTTTAAAATATTATTGATGTCTTTGGTCTTTACATCAATCTTTTCTGAAACTAATCAAAAAAAGCTCTTCCCTCCAGCTTAAATCTATTGAGACAAAGTAAAAATCAAGCAAAAAAAAAAAATCAGTACAATTAATTCATTAAACTATGTAAACAACATTCTGTTCTTGTAGTCCTTTCTTTTTTTCTTTCTTTTTTTTTTTTTCTTTTGACTGAAGCAATTGGGTTAAGTAATTTTCCCAGGGTCACACAGCTAGGAAGTGTTAAGTGTCTCAGACCAGATTTGAACTCAGGTCCTCTGACTTCAGGGCTGGTGCTCTATCCACTGCACCACCTGGCTGCCCCATTTATTTATTTTCAAGATATTTATTTTGTTATGGGGGACCTTCATTGATTTTCCAATTACTCAGAGTTATAACCTTTTTTAAAAAATAATCTTTTCACTTAATTTGTTATAATCATTGTCTATATTGTTCTCTTGATTTTGTTCATTTTGCTGGATGAGTTCATACACAGCTTCATACACATCTCTGAATTCCATTCCTTATGGTTGTATTTTTTATTGTATAATAATATTCCAGTACAATTATATACTATAGTTATTTTTAGCCACTCCTTGATTGATAGAAACCCACTCTGTTTCTAGTTCCTTGTGGATGCAATGAGAGTTATTAGAAACATTTTAGTATATTTTGTACATTTATTTCTGTCTATCTTGCTTTGCACAAAAGCCTAGTTGGGGGATCACTAGATCAAAAGGTATGGCGCTTAGTTACTTTTCTTCCATAATCCAAATTATTTTCAAAAATGATTAGATCAAGTCACAGCTCTACCAATAGCATATGGATATGCCTGTTTTTCCATAATCTGTCCAACATTGATGGTTCCTTTTTCTTTTTTTAATCATTTATGTCTATTTTCACCAAGTAGGGTGTAAGTTTAGTTGCTCCATTTTTCTTGCCATAAGAGATTTGGAACATGTTTTCATTTGATAATTTAGAGTTCAAAATTCTTTCCAAAATGATTTGTTCCTATTCTTTGACCATATCTATTGGGAAATGATTCTTGGTGTTATTTATCTATCTGTGACAATTTCCTATACATCTTGGCTATCATACTTTTATCAGAGATGCTATTACTTTCTCAGCAAGGCTTTCACTCATTTAGGCGAAATCTACCTGGGGTTCCTTCAGAAAATAATAACAAAAATAGGGTATAGAATTTTTAAAGAGAGAACATAGACCCAAATAATTGACAACACTTTGAGTATGCTCGAATCCCAATTTTATTTATAGTTTTATTTTTCAACCATTACAGTGCATCCCATTATAACAAAACAGCTATACAAAACAAAGCAACATATCAACCATATCACATAGTGTGTGTTGCATTATATACTACTAATCTCTCACCTCTCCAGAAAACGGAAATAAATTTGTCATCAGTCTCATTTTATAGATGAGAAAATTGATGTTGAAAAAAGTTTAAATGACTTGCCCCGGATCACAAGATTTTAACTTAGGTCTTCCTATCTCCAAATTCAATGATCCATCCACAGTGTTACTTTTTTCTATTCATGTAGAAGTTGTGGGATTGGGAGAAAGATGTCAATGTGTGTGCTATATACTTAATACATATATAATTTTCTTCTGTTTTCTTCACTCTATCTATTTACATGGCATCTCATATTTCTTTGAATACTTTATATTTGTCATTTGTCATGACATGATAATATTAGAAGTTTCTTTAATCTTTCTCCAATTGGTAGACACCCAATTGGTTTCCAGTTTTTCCCATAATGTTGTTATGAATATTTTGGCATATATACAAACCTCTATCTTTGACTTTTTTGGGGTATAAGTTCCATAAAAGTAGTTCTGGGTCTGAGTTAATATAATATAGTAAGAATAGCATTAGATTTAGAATGAAAGGAAATCAGAAGAGCTGCATGCAAATCCTAGTGTGGCTAATTTTTATGTATATACCCTTGGGTAAATCACTTTGAATTTCAGATTCTAATCTGTAAATGAAATGATTGGACTAAATAACTTCTCAAGTCTCTTATATTTCTAAATTTATAATACTATGGGTTTAAACATTTGAGTTACATTTCCTATAAAAATTCTATTTCCCCCCCATAACAGTTGAATCACTTCACAGCTAAAGAAATGCATTCCTCCCTTTCAATGTAATGTGTATATTCCAAGGTGCATGGCCCATAAATGACTGTCCTAGTCATTGGCTGTGTTATCTCCTCACTGTGTGTTTCCAGTTTCTTGAGATTCCCTGATAGAGAGTTTCATGGTATATAAAATTAGTCAGGCATCTTTAATCTCTTTGGCAGCAACTCTGCACATACCCCACAGATAGATCTTTTGTGGTAATTGACTGCCTTAATCTCTTTGATGAGTGACATGTTAGTGGTGAAGACTATTTTCAAGTTATTGTTTTAATAGACCTTTACCATCAGGCTCGGATAAATCATCACTACTTCACACCAGTTGGAAGACAGATTTAGACTTAATGGGAGAGCACAACTAAATCACAATGTAATCCAGGAGAAATTTACCTCCTTTTAATGTCATATTTCTTACTAAATGGTCGTGATGAGTGTTTTTTTAGGAGATTTATGAAGGTAGTAGAAGATTAAAAAACATCGTTAGATTTCATGACAGCATTCAAATATATATAGTAAGTATATATGTTATATATTTATATATGTTCTGTATCTGTTCAAATTAAAGTTTAATAGGTCCATATAACTGAATTAATAATTTTTAAAATTTTTGTTGACCACTGAAAAAGATGATATCTAATGCTGAAAGTTATGTTAAGGAACTCAAAATCAAATGGAATCAGGCAAGTTTATTAGTTAATGCTGATGAATGATGATGTGGAATTGAGAGCAAGGACAGATCTCTTCCTTTAATTACCTAGTTCTGACCATATGGAAATGATTCTCCCAATTCTCTTCTTCTAGCTCTGAAAGTCATGATTTTTCTATTTCTGTCTTTAAAAAAAAACAGAAAAACCCAAAAACTGGACTTCTAAAACCATGGGAGGTGAAGTCAATTCTTAGGTAGACCTGAGAAGTACTTTTATGCTCTTAAGTTCTCCTTTCCATTACTTTCATTTTCACTGTGCCATGTTTTAACATGGTTCTCTTCACTTGGATCAATGCCAAAGCATTTCCCCATCAAAACAAAAAGATTCTACTTCAATCATCTCCACTTTAGCATAAGTTTATACCAATGAGTGCCATTTCCCAAGCCTTTTACATTTCTTTTTTATCTCTATTTGTAGAATGGAAAACTTTGTCTTCTATTAATGGAATTTTTATACCAAGGTTTAAGACCTGTCTCTAATATATGCTGATTATGTTACCCTATGAAAATCACTTATTTTCTCCATATCTCAGGAAATTTCTAAGAATATATTACAGAAAAAATTTATTCAGCTACATTGAGTTTCCCGAGTGAGAGTTCCCTATTCTGATGCAATTTAATTATAGATCTAGACCCCACTTCTCCTTTCCTCCCCCCAAACCCCTCCACCAACCAAACAACCCAACTTCACAGAAGCTGTAAGTTTACTCCTCCTCTCTTCCCCTCTCCAGGTGATGTGATGGTGGAAGGTCCAGAAAGACTTTCATTTTATTTTTGAGATGACTTTACATGGGCAGCAGCTTACTATATCAATGTGTAAGATCAGCAGCAATAGAGGAATAGACAGATTGAGTATTCACAGAATATTTATTTCTTGCTGAGTTTGTCTATGGGCAATGAAAATACCTCTAGGAATGAAAGTTTCTTCTTGAAATGACCTGAATCTCTAGGTGATGCTCAGATGATTTGATTTTTCTATCTTTAGACAGTTTGTGTTTATAGAAAATTCCCTAGCCACAGACTCCCATCGCCTCATATTCCTACATAGGATCTGCTCAAACAACCACAACCAACCAGAGCTGGCTGTTTTGTGATGAAGGGGGAAAAGTTTGTTTGTTTTGATGACCAAAATATACCACCAAAGCAATTAAGCTTTGCTTTAATCAAATATACATAATAAAGATTTTGTGGGTGAAGAATGGCAACTTTACCTCTTTAGCTCACCTTTTGTAACAAATGTGGGTAGAGAATACTGACTTCTCCTTTTTTGTTTTTTTTCTTACTCAACTTCATTTGCATCAAAAACCAGAGAGGATCTTGGAAGTATCTGAGTATTTAACTCTAAGTTATAAAATTATCTTCAATAGAGAACTTTTATCTCTGCCTTTACTTTTTACTTTACTTCTTACTTCAGAAAAATAAAAGAAAGATCTAATCTGAGTATTATGATTAAAGAGTTGACAATCTGCTCTTGTGAGTAGCAAAGTGAAGGAAAGGAGAATCTGGAGAAATAAAAGATAAATCTTCGGAGGGAGAGGTTCTAGTCGCTAGTTTAAGATTGGTGAAGCTGAGTTGGCTAAGCTGAGCCTGAAGGATGTCTAGTAGAGTAAAATGTCCAGCAAATATGAAGACAAGACGATGCTTAAATCCATGTAGAGATTACAGGTATTCACATGGTAGTATGGTTTCTCCATAGTAGAATCTCTATGATTTTGAAGAGCAGCAGGGCGTAGTTTTTCTCACAGAAACCATACATCTAGTAGAAACTCCAGTTAAGCTCAGTGAGAGAAACATCAAGAGAAAACTCTTGTTGGAAATAAAAGTTGCCCCTCCATTCATTTTACATACATGTGGCTTCTCATGAGTGATCCCATATTCACTTCACTGAATGATGCATATTTTTAATAGAAGAGTATGCCATAGGTGTTTTGGTGGGGAGATGGGGGGAATATTCCTTTGCTTTTTGTTCTTATGATGCTATTTTATTAAATGCCTTCTCTTTGAACTAATTGTGTCCCAATGGTGGGAGCTCATGAGCTATTTTGAGTGGATGTGGATCCATTGAGCATTTGGGGTAGCTATTCTAGGGCTCTCATGTGTGATTGGGAGATACTTCAGGAACCATATAATAAAATAGCTTTCACTTTTGCTTAGAAACTTTGAGAACAGAGAAGAAATCACGATATATGGTAGATATGTAGAGTGGTTAAATAGATAACTATATAAGTAGGAATTGGACTATTACTTTCTCATAGAAATAAGTTATGCTTTCATTTTGGTGATATGGTTACAATGAAAAAGCATTAATTGAAAACTCCCATGTCCATTGTGCTACCTGAATTAGTACTCTTCATAATAGTCTAACTCCTCATTTCTAAAATGATAACATTTTAAAAAAATTATTCCCAGATATTTAGTTGATAGCAGAGTTTTTGAAAAATAGGTTTTTATTAATGTTTTTCTTTTTGACTATATTATCTCAAAGTAAGGTCAGCTTAATCTATAAACATTGAATTATGGAATTTTAGAAATGGGAGACACATGTGAGATTAACTAGTCAGACTGGCTGAAAAAAAATTGGAGACAGATTTCAAATATTTTGAACAAGATTGACTAGTGAAGGGAATCCCCATCTAGTTATAGGACAATGGCACAATTTATGTGTACTTTAAGGCCTAAGTCAGAGAATATGCTCTTTTAGTTAGAAGACTCAGAAGATTCTATCACTTATTATCCTCAGTTTCCCCAGCTGTAAAAAAGCAATCATGCTGGCATTACCTAACTCACAGCATTGATATGCAAATAAAATGAGATAAGGTGCATAAAGCATTTTATATTTGCAAATACTCTCCAAATAGATCTGAGATCTTACTGAGATGGGTAATCCCTTCTATGATACAGATAGCAACTCAGCAGTATCTGCTTATCCTTTTTGATGCTTCTCCATAAATTCACAATAGCTTTGCAACCCATGCAAATGTAAAGCATTTTATATAACATATGTAAAGTATGTGGCAGTATAGCAAATTTATAGGAGATTGGGAGGAAAAGTAGCTTAGTCAGACAGCTAATGAACCATTTGTTATGCTACAGCTCTACAAGGGACAACTCTACAATAGAGATAAAACAGATTGATAAATGCAATACAGACTTAAAATTATGGGGCAAGAGAATTGTCTTTTCTGGAATCCTGTTTATTTTTGTATGTCCTTCCATACTTCCTCTATATCTTCATCTCTTTGTCTTTATTCATCTCTGTATCTTTGTCTATATCCATCTCTGGCTCTTTTTTAATCTGTCTCACTGTTTCTCTCGTCCACTTTTCCTTTATTCTCTTTTTCCTTTTCCCTGCTTCCCACCCCCTTTCCTCACTTTCTTCCTGCTCCCAACATGCACAAACATATCTCTAGGGTTTGGGGACATCATTCTTTTTCATTCTCCTCTAACTCACTGCTCCTTCTCAGTCTCCTTTTCTGGATTCTCATCCAAATCATTGCTAATGTAGGTGACCTGGGCCCATAATCTCATCAGCTCTCAAGGATGCAATTACCTTCTCAATGCTAATGTTTCTCAAATCTACCAATCTTGCCTAGCCTTTCTGTTGACCTTCAATTTCTCATCCTCACCTGCTGTTTAGACATCTTTTTTCCCCCCTTACTTAATAGTATTTTATTTTTCAATTCACATATAGTTTTCAACATTCATTTCTGTAAGATTTTGAGCTTCAAAATTTTCTCCCTTCTCTTTCTTCTCCCCTCCTCAATACAGCAAGCAATCTTATATAGGTTATACATGTACAATTCTATTAATATTTCCATATTAGTCATGTGGTAAAAGAAAGAGTCAGAACAAAAGGGAAAAACCATGAGGAAGAAAAAAACAAAAAATGTAAAAATGTGAAAATAGTATGTTTTGATTTGAAGCATTTTAGATTATCTTTAACTGAAATATAGTAGGCATCTTAAATATAATATGTTCAAACTGAATTAATTATTTTTCCTTGTAAATTTTCTAATTCTCCTAACTTCCATGTTATTTTAGAGGGCCACACCAATCTTGTAGTTCCTCAGGCTCCCATCTTAGCCATCAGCTTAGCTTCCTCACTATTCCTTCCCCCCCCCCCCCAATCCAAGCTATTGATTTCACCTTTGCCACATCTCTTGAACATGTCTTTTTCTTTACTCCAACTTTTCCTCTACTAGGGGGGCAGGCTCTCACTACCCCATATCTGGATAGCTGCTGGTGGATCTGTCTGCTTCAAGTCTCTCTCCAACCTCCATTCAGCTGTTAAAATGATTTTCCTAAAAAGCAGGTCTGATCATGTCATCCCCACCACTCAATAAACTCTAATAACTCGCTATTACCTTCAGAATCAAAAAATAAATCCTGTTTGGCCTTCCAAGCCTCCTCCTATCTTTCCAGTTTTACACTTATTCTCCCCTTTTCAATCTGGTGACAATGGCTTCCTTATTGTTCTATATAAATGATTTCTCTCCATTTCATGCTTTTTTTCTCCCTAGTTCCCATACCTGGAACATTCTGTCTCCTCATCTCCCCTACTGTCTCCTCTGGCTCTCTTCATATCCCACCAAAAATCTCATCTTCTACTGGAAGACTTTCCCAACCTCTCTTAATTCCAGTATTTTCCTTCTCTAATTATTTCCAGTTTATCCTGTACATAGTTTATTTGAACACATTTGTTTCTTTGTCATCTCCCTGTGAGATTGTAAGCTCTCTGAGGGCAAGACCTGTCTTTCTTTTGTCTCTTTTTGTATCCTCAGCTCTTAGCACAGGGCCTATCATACAGACACTTAATATTAACTGACACAAACTCACATAGAAGCACAAAATGCCAGGACCTATACAATTCTCTCCTAGACGATTTTCATCCTAGAACCCCTCTGATCCAGGCAAGATCTCCCGATTAGGCTAGAATATTTCTATGAGCACCCATCTGAGAATTATAAGAGATACTAAGGGTTTTTTTTTTTTTTAAGGTCACCAAGGTACATTGCTTTTAGAGCTTTCCACGTTGAGCTCAGAGGCAAATCCATTGCATGGACAAGTGGCCTCAGGCTGTGATCACTCTACAGGAGATTCCATTGCAGAGATCTCCTGGTCTCCATCTGTGCTGTAGAGCTCACCCTCCTGGGGTCTGCACGTGGTTAAGTTGCCAGGGGCCTGCTTTTGAGCTCTGTTCTCTTAGTTTTCTGAGGGCTTGATAGAAATCACAATGGCATGGGTTGGTATCTGCAAATTAGGAGCTTGCTGCAGTGGTGGGCTTGCCTTTGTGTGCTCTATTCCCCTCTCTGAAAAGCTTTGCTGAGCACAATATGCTTGTAAATAAAGACATTATTGTTGGAGTAATGAAGCTCAGGGGATGCCTTCTCTGGTAGGCATGTCTGTCAATCTGAGTTTACTTGACTTCTACAGCCTACCCATTCTAATTACTGCTTTCTAGGCTCTTAGAGTGGGAATCTGTGAAGGGGATTTAATACAAGGAGAGAAGGAGGGTATTTATCTGTAAATGGAATTTTCCAAATATACAGTATCTCCTCCACTGATCATGCATTCACTCCCCCATTCCTTCCTGCTTGCTTTAAAAGTTGTTGGCAGCCTGTTATTATGAACTGAAGGACCGGCCTCAAGCCCCCATTTTTTATGAAATGGTTGAGGGCCAGTCAGTAGGCTCACATGTGCTTGGGAGTATTACCTTATTTGAAAGTAGGCTGGGACTTCTGCTATGTTTAAGGAGAAATATGCCTCTGGGAAGCTAAATTCACCCATCCATAGATATTGTTACACAAAACTTGGTTGTCTTGGGGATCAAGTGTCTGCTTTGATGTTGGAGTCAATACATACTATTCAACTCTTCCTACACTCTAGCTTTTTTTTTTTTTTTTTAAACCAAATAAGTAGTAACTTTAAGCATGTCACATTTTCTCTCAAAGTTAAACTATTAAGTTAAAAGTACAACTGTGAATATTGTCTTGAAAAATGACATTACCGATATTGGTTGTCTCCATGCTTTGCTTTTGTTAGGTGAACAGAATAGTGATGGATGGCACTGCCATATTTGTCACTTCTCACACGTTCCTGATGTCAGTGGGAAACACCACAAAGCTAGTCTGTGACTTACCAGTGGCTATTTACGTACTGCCTGTAGCTAGGGGAGGGAAGTTAACATGTCCTCTGTGACACATAATTTTTAATGGCAAATTTTAAGACAGAATGTACACTTCTCTGTCTGCAACGTGGATCCAACTTCCCTTTCCATGATTCTTATTTTTTTATTATTCTCTCAACATTATAGCCCAACTGGCCTCCATCTCCTGTGGTGGGAATGCACATTCTTCTCGATACCATCTCTTAGAATTTGTTGCTCCCTATTAATTTCTGCTCATGACCCTGAGGTTTCTCTAAAGCTTAGAAGAAAATGAAGAAGCACTGAAAATGAAGAAATTAATGGTCACTTGTGGATTACTACCATGGGTTTCCTCAAAATCTTTTAAGCATGCAGTTCTCTTCCAAGCTTAGCTCTAGTGTAGGTTCCTACATGAAGATTCTTGTTTTCCCCAGGTAGTTCTCAGAATCCCACAAATTACCTTGTTTTTACAGCAGCTTGAATATAGTTTGCATTTATTTGTACATATATATGGTGTTCCTTTTCCCCCTCCCCAAGAGTTTGTAACTCCTTTGAGGATCGGTACTGCTTAATTTTCACCTTTGTCTCCCCAGGGCATAGTACAATGTCTAATAGACAGTTGATGCTTAACAAAAATTAGCTAGATGAATAGACATCAAGTATATATATATATATATATTTTTTTAGCTCCATGGAACAGGTAATCTTTTCTATATGACCTATAGCAGCAATGTCCCAATTAGTGAGAGTAATGAACCCTGTGAAGTGGTTGCTTTGTTCAAATTCACACTATCCATTTCCATTGGGCAGGGACTAATTACAATATTTTATGCAATTATGACTTCAAATTGTTGTTTAGCACTTAGGTGATACAAGTAGATAGACTGCTGGCTTCAAAGTGAGGGAAACTCATCTTCCTGAGTACAAATCCTGTCTTAGATACTTTTAAGTTATGTGACCTATGTGTTAAGTCACTAAACCTCATTTACCTCAATTTCCTCATCTGTAAAATAAACTGGAGAAGGAAATGACAGACCACTTCAGGATCTGTGTTAACAAAACCCCAAATAGGGTTACCAAATGTCAGACACAATTTAAATTGTAATGTTGGAGAAACTGAGGCCAGATAGAGATTAGAGTTTTTAATATCTTATTTGGATTTCTGAGAGGGAGAGATTTTCTGGGACCAAAGGATCCATTTGGGTTCCAGGGCTGATGTTTTAAAGCATTCAGCATCAGCATCAGCATCAGCATCAGCATCAAATGTGAGATTCCAATGGATTATATATATGGCTCCCAGTGATCAGGGTAGACAAAGGCAGGGGATGGAGTCCGGACACTGAGAACAGGAATTTCCAAGAAGAGGCCATCAATCCGGTTCTGACAGGTTGGGGGTAGGACCATAAATTCTGATAATCTGGGAGCGAAGAGAGTAGTCAGACAGAGAAAGTCTAGAACTTAGAGATAGAAGATACCAATTAGGTATATGAGATAGGACATTTGGAGTTTTATCTTTTGGAATGCCAGAGTGGCCATATCTTTACAACCCTAATTATCTCAGTCCTAATGAACATGAAGGGGGTTTGCAACCAGGAGGATTGAGGCAGGACAATTTAAGGAAACCGAGGCAGAACAATTTAGGAAAACTGAAAAAGAACAACTTAGGGAAACTTAGGCAGAACAATTAGGAAAACTGAGGCAGGACAGTAAAAGGAAACTGTGGCACAACAAAATGACTCAACAACCACAAACTTCAAATAGAGAAAATGGAATACAATTTTTTGTATTCATTTATTTGCACTAATCAGGATTAATCTTTGCTTGGCTATGGACCTTTTTGTTCCAGTGAGCTACTGTCTTCTTTTTTTCCTTTTAGATTAGAAGAAAAGTTTTATGTTCATTGCTTTTATTTCCTTACCATTTCTTACCCCTCTGTAAGCTGGTTTCTAATCACTACATTGAAATTGGTCTATTGAATAATCTCCAAATCTAGTAACTCAGCTCTCTTTCTCTTTAAGTTCTCTGTTATATTCAACAGAATTGTCTTTGGCTCATCCTTCCTGATTTTCTTTCTTGATATCTTCTTCTCTTGATTCTACTCTTCTATAACTAATTATCTGCCAAGTTTTTTAGTGTCTTCATTTTTTTCCTGTTTCAGGAAGATTCAGTCTTCATGTCTCTTCCCCTTCCTTTCTCCTTTTGTATACTCTCACTCTTGGAGATCTCATTTGCTCTCATGATTTAAACCTGATTGAATGACTTCCATATATATAGTTCTTACCCATGCCTCTCATGTAAACTTAGCATGATCATTAGGGACCATCCAATCCAATGGTTCTCAAACTTTTGTATCCAGTATCTCTTTCTATTGTTAAAAAGTATTGAGGATCTGTCCAAAAATTTTTATCAATGTGAGTTACATTTATATTTACCATGTTAGAAATAAAAAACAATTTTGAATTTTTAGACTCTCTGAAAGGGTTTCAGAGACCCCCAGGATTCTTTTGAATCACACTTTGAGAATTATGGATCTAGTCTAACTCCTTAATTTTATAGATGAGAAATTGAGGTTTGCAGTGATTAATGCCAGAAGGACCAATCACATCAATTGATGTAAAAAAAATATTTTTACTTTTAAATAAAATTTTCATCCTGCTATCTCTATTTTTTCTTGGATAATGTACCAAAACAATTATGTATGGCATCACAGCTTGTTTTTTCAAGGTTTTCTTAAATGATGGTCCTTATCTCATAGAGCTTAAATGAAGAACCTAAACTTCAAATACAAGTCCTGTGAATCCAAGATGAGGGATCTCTGCCCTGTAGTACATCTGTCATGTGTCTCTGAACCCTCTTTGAACATCTCAAACTACATGTGTTCTTGTTACTTCAAATTCAATATGTTGAGATTTTAAATATTATCAAGCTTGATTTAGAATCAGGAGACTTGGGATCAATTCCCAATCCTGCTACTTACTACTATGTCTTGCATAAAACACTTACTTATCTGGGTTTCCTCATCTGCAAAATGAGAGGAGGTAGAGTAGACACCTTTAAAGTTCCTCAATTCTAAGTATGTGAGGTTTAATCATATTTAGATAGATAGACAAAACATATATTAAGTGGTTACTGTGTTCCAAATTCCCTTCAAAGTACTTCTCAAATATTATCATATTTGATCCTCAAACATCCCTGGGAGGTAGGTTCCCCATTATGATCCCATTTTGCAATTGAGGAAACTGAATCAGACAGAAATTGAGTAATTTGTCCAAGATCACATATTTAAAATTTATTGTACCCCTTGATGCATGACAGTGATAGATACCAATAGAAGCAAAGAAGTCACAGTTTCAGTGTTCAAATATTTTGCCTTCAAGTGGGAAAAGATGATATATAAAAAGGAATTGAAAAGTGAAGAAGGGAGGAAAAGGTAAATGAGTAGGGACAAAGTTGCTGGAAAGGAAATGGAAAAGGCTGGAGAGTAAAGAATGGAGCTCAAGGCTCAGAGCATCATCCTGAGGAATGATCCATCATCTTTGGTTTTCAGAGGGTGGCCAAGGTAGATAGATTCAGAGTGGTATAATATTCAGTACAATGTTCTCACTCTGCCAATTGACATAGTAGAAGGTAAAATTTAGATAAAAGAATGTTTTAGTTTTAAGAATTTTATTTGTTACACCATTTCTAAGTTCACATGTTTTAAAAATGAATATTATCTGAAATCAATGTTTTTTTAAAATTGAGATGTTACCATAACTTCTAGGAAATTACTGGGGAGAAAAATGTTTTGCATGTTACCAATTTTATTATGTGTACTGCATTTTATGGGTTATTTCATGGTTACTGTTTTAGTAAAAGTGTTTATTATCAGAACTGATGTTTTGTTAATAAAGAATTATATTCAGAAAAATATATTTTCAGTAATTTCTAGCAAAAGATTACAGTTTCTGGTGGGAAACTAACTCTCCTATGGATTCAATGTATCAAAAATTGCATTTTTTAGTTTTGTGTCATTTTTAGGACCATTACTCCTATGAAAGTGGAAGATTCACTGAGTATGCACACACACACACACACACACACACACACACACACACACACACACACACATGAAAGAAAGAGACTAACACAGAGACAGAGAAAAAGACAGACAAAGAGAGAGAGAGGAAAGAGAGAAATACCAGATAAACTCATTTGGGGACATTGAGTTCTAACTTAGGAGTCAGGAAAGGCTTCATGTAAGCATAATGGAAACCAGTATTTCTTTTTTTTTTTTCTTTTTCCTGAGGCAACTGGAAATCAAGTGACTTGCTCAAGGTCATGCAGCTAGGAAGTTTTACTTTCTGAGGCCAGATTTGAACTCAAGTCCTTGACTTCAGGGCTGGTGCTCTATACACTGCATCACCTAGCTGGCTCAAAACCAGTATTTTTAAGTGGCTGAAGTCAAAAGGAAGGGTATTTCAGTTTTGGGAAACAGCCAGTAAACCTAGTCACATTTCTGTTTTTGGACTATCAGTTTATCAGTTTTATACCAAACATTCTTCAGTTACTTAGGCTTGAAGCTTACTTCTTGTTCTTCTTTATTAACCAGTCTTCATGTCTTATCAATTCTTCCTTCATAAGATCTTTTGAATATGACTCTTTCTTTCTATTTCCATCCTTAGCACCCCAATCTAGACTCTTATTTTCATAAACAGTTTTCAAACTTTCTGGTCTTAAGACTTCTTTATACTCATAAAAGTTACTAAAAATCTGACCCCAAATAACTTTTGTCTATGTAGATGATATCTATTGATATTTACTATGTTAGAAATTAAAATGTCTTAGTATTATTATGAAAATATTTTTGAACCTATAAATCCTCTTTAAAAGGACATGAGGATTTTAAGAACTACTGATCTGTACTATTGTAATGTAATGCCGTAGAAACTGAGGCAAGATAAAGATTAGAAAGTTTTTAATATTTTATTTGGATTTCTGAGAGGAAGAGATTTTCTGGGACCAAAGGATCCATTTTGGTCCCAGGGCTCATGTCTTAAAGCATTCAGCATCAGCATCAGCATCAGCATCAAATGTGAGATTACAATGAATTATATATGGCTCTAAGCAAGCAGGGGAAGGGGTGGAGTCCAAACAGTGGTAAACTTGGGAATTTCCAGAAATAGACCATCAATCTGGTTCTAACAGGGTGGGGGATGAGGACCATAAATTCTTGTTAATTTAGGAGGATTTAGGAGACAGGATGTCTGAACTCCCCTTTATCTGGGATTACACATTTACAATTTATGACTCTTTTGGAATGTCAGTATGGCCAGATCTCCACAGCCCTAATAATCTGAGTCCTAATGAACAGGAAGGGGAGGGGGGTTAAAACCAGGGGGATTGAGGCAGAACAATTCAAGGAACTGAGTTAGAACAATTTAGGGAAACTGAGGCAGGACAATAAAAAGAAACTGTGCACAACAGTAAAAAATCTTTTTTTTTTCTCCAGTATGTTCCTTCCCCTTTTCCAATTTATCCTTATGTATTGCTGCTTGATAAATGTATAATATTTCTGCTATACTTCCCTTCCCCAAACTTTAAAAAAATTCCCAAATGGGACAGCTAAATGGTGTAGTAGAGTACCAGCCCTTAAGTTAGGAGGACCTGAGTTCAAATCGGCTTCAGACTTACTTTCTGTGTGACCCTGGCTAATTTACTTAACCCTAATTGCCTTGCAAAAAAAAAAAAAAAAATCCCAAATGGATCTCCATGACCTATGTAAAATCTACCTTTTCTTCTATCCCCCTGCTTTCTGACCCAGGTCAGTCTGAGCAGGAGAAGTTCACAATTTGGATACTTCTGGTGGTATGTCTCTTCTATTTTGTTCTGTTTGTAGGGTATTCACACAGTTGAAATGATGATGTAGAACCTTTGACTAAATTTTAAAAATGTAACCTCTGGGCTGCGAAGCACGGTCTTTAGGTGTCCTATTCTTTTAGAAGCCCTGTCACCCTTTAGTGTACTCCCTTTAGACCTCAGTCTGATGAAGGCTTTCCTGATGCTGAGAGCATTCGCTTCACCTTGAAATTACCTTGTATGCATACTCTATTTATTTGCATGTAATATAATGCTTTCCTCTGATAAAATGTAAACTCCTTGAGTATAGGGATTTTTTTTTTTGGTCTTTGTATTATTGAGTGCCTAACATGTAGTTAGTGCTTAATAAATGCTTGCTAATTGAGTGATATTAAAGAGCCTAATAGAATCTAAATTAGCTATTTTTTGGTGGAAATTTTTCTCCCCAAGGATTAAATCAGTCTCCTACACAGGGAAGGTACTGGCTATTCAACTCAGTAAATGTGTTCCTATTCATATCTGCTTTTCAGAAAACCTTTCCTTCTCTCTCTCTAATGCACATGGGTGTTGGAAGTGCATGGTGATCTTGGTAATCCCAGTGAGGCATTGTGTAGTAAGGCTTTTTCTGCATGAGTGACAAATCCATCCCATTTCTTTTCTTTTCTTTCTTTCTTCTTCTTTTTCTTAAATATAAGCCATAAATGACACAATTCTCATTGGGAACTATGTGTTGTGCTCCAATTTTCGAGAATTTTTTGCACTGGTTTCTCTAAGGACTAAACTCCAGAGAGTAATTTGTTATTGGCAGCTTCCAGTGAATAAGCCTCTTAATCATCTGGTGCCCCCCACCCCCTTCTTTCTATTTTTTCCTAACTTGAATGAGACTTGCTACTACACATCTGCATTGGATTCAAGGCAGAGCTATGAGCCTCTTGGCCTTGCCTTGCCATGTATCATGAAGGCTGGAGTAGAAAAGTTTGAAAATTAAATTCCTCAGAGAATTAGGTTCACTTCAAGTGTAAAAGTTTGAAATTAATTAGAATTTTAAAAATCTTTCTTTCAAATGCATTAGTTCACATTTCATTTCACTCATCTATTGTGGCATAGGATTAGATTTTTATGGATTTCCCTCTGATATTGTGTTTCTAATCTCATCAGAGCAATATACTGTGTCCTTGTAAGTTCTCATTTTGTACTCCAAGTCATGAACAAGGCTTCTTTGTAAATACACCATTCACTCAAAGGCTGTAATGTGTGTAAATTGATGTGCATTGTATGCAGTTAAAGGATTTGCCTTTTAAGTTACTAAATTAACATTTTAAAAACAGGGATCTCAGAATTTCCATATCTGAGGAAACATCTCAGAGCTTGTACATAGGCAATGCCACTATTTCTTTTTTAAATGGCTCTTCCACATGCAAATTGAATTATTCATATTCCAGTGGATTGTTTTGAAAATACAATCTTCTTTCAATAGAGAAGCAGAGATAAGCAGATGACAAGGGTATAGCAAGTGCTTCAGGGCTGTGTGAACACTGCATTCAAAGAGTTTAGGAGTTGATTGAAGGTATTGATATTTAATTGATGTTCCTTACTTTTTTCCTAGTTGTGAAAACACAAATTTTAAAAGATTTTAAAATTTTTTTCTTAAATTTAAGTTTTTAATTTTTAAAACTCTAATTGGATTAGATAATTATCTATTCTTGTTTTCTCTGGAGAAAGCTGATTTATAATGTGAATTGAGGGGTATTACTTGATGGGTGATAAGTGTTAATTTCATTGTTATAGACTTCTATGGGATTGGCCTGTGAGAAAAGGGGAACTTTATTACAGGTAGTTTCCCTGAGGCTTAGTATCTGGCTAAATGTTGATTACTTATCATCAATTTGGTTTATTTCTTTGTTATTATTATTATTTTTGGTTTAATTATTCAGGTGTGACAAATTCTTCATCACCCCAAGAACTATGCTTTCTATGGGGTTTTCTTGGCAAAGATACTGAGTCTTAGTTTGCCATTTCTTTCTCCAGTGGATTAAGGCAAACAGAAGTTAAGGGGTACACAGCTAGAAAATGTCTGAATCCAAATTTGAACTCAGGTCTTCCTGACTCCAGACCAGCACTATCTACTGTAGTTGCCTCCCATGCCTTACACATAGTCGACACTTGGCATAATGCCTATTGAATTATAAGATCATAATGCCATTGATTTCAAATTGGAAGGGACCCTTTATTTCACAGTTGAGTAAATTGCTAGTGATTTGCCCATAGTAACTCAAGTAGTAAATATCAAAGGTGGGATTGGAACCCAACTTTTCCACCGCAACCTATTTATACCATATTTATTATTGCGTGCAAATTTTTACCAATGGTTTTCTCTAAAACTTCTAGGAGTTTGAAGGGTGCTGGGCTTCTTCCCCTAGATCTCTTGACATTTCATGGAAAGCAGTGCAGTACCGAGGTCTATCACTTGATCTCCTTATTTCCCTTCTGGGTCAAATAGCTCAATGTTGATATAACTTGGATGCCCTTTTCATGTGCAAATCCTGTGGAATAGAAGACCAATAAATACAGATCTGTTGAAGGAAAAGTTGAATGCCTCATTGGGGATGGTTGTTGCTGTTTTTGTTTGGCAAAGCATTCACAACCAAGGAGTCCTATCATATGAGGTACGTGTGTCTATGGCCCTTCTCCCAAGCTTGTAGAGCCTCTTGCTGATCCAATACACAAAATATCTTGGGTAGGGCAGTTCAGGGTCAGTTTAGTCTTTAAATTTAAGAATGAAGTCTCTTTCTACTTTTGCTTTAAGATCTACAGTTTTTAAGTCTTGGATATTCATACTGTTGAGGGTGTGAAAAGGAATATAGATTAACGTCTGCAATGTCTGAGAACATAGTAAGCAAATGTGTTTGTGTATACTTATGCCTCAAAGCTCATTTATATTAGTCTCTTCATTGCTTGAGATTAATCCCTTAATGGTCCATATCTGTATGATTTCCACAACTAGCAAGAGCTTAGGAGAAAAGAGTTTCTGGTCTTCTGACTTCTAGTTTTGAGAATGAAGACATGGCTCCAGAGTCCCTTCAGGCTTTTGAAGGGAAGAAAAAGAAGCTAGGAAGATTCTTGTACATGTAGAGGAGTCAGCGCCTCCATCTTGTTACCATCCTCAGCTTAGTATCTTGGAGATTTTAGGGAATTTCCCCTTTGAGCCAGATTTGAGACTCTTAGTTGAGCTAATTTTTTTTTCCTCTCAGTGGGACAGCTCATTCACTTTCTATACTTTCTAGTATTTGTAAATTTGTGTACCTTCCCTGACTTCTGTTTTCTGTTGGCTTAGAGAAATGGGTTTATTTGCTATTTAATAATACATATATTCATTGTAGAATTGGCATTTAGTGGGAAGGGATTCAAGTTTGTGTTCCTCCAGGCCTTTTAAAGATAGTAATCAGGAGCTCAGGTTGTACCTAAAAATTTATCTTACCTAAATTAACAATATTAAGAGAAGCAGATATAATTTTAGCCTACTATCCTGTCTCTGAGAAAAGAGTAACTAATCTTTGACTTCAATTTCCTGCTTCTACTCCTGGCAGAAATTAAAGTTTTTGGAGAAGAGTTGGTGGAGAAAATTCTAGAGTTATTTATCCATGTTTTCCTATAACCCATCTGTATGCAGATCCATGAGAACACACTTAAGTTTTAAGGGCAAAACATAGACCATACCCGTATGAATACATATATATTTCTATATCTATCTATGAATATATATACATATACAATATATATAGACATATATAGAGATACATAGATATATATACAGACATGCATAGACATGCATATATCTATCTACATAGATGGCTCTCTGTGTACATATAGATATTTATACTTATGTAAACATATGCACACACACATATATACACAGGTACATAGTATACATCGGTCTCCTTCCTACTGGAATCAGCAGGCTTGGTCCCCCGAGGATGGCTTACTGCTTTTCCTGTCAGGGCAACAAACCTTTCTTTTCACAGATGGAAAACTGAAGCCTCGGAAGATAAAATGATCTGTCCAAGTATATGCAAGTTAGTAAGTGGCTGCATTGGGATTTGAACCTGGGCATCTCATTACAAGTCCAATACTCTTCACTGCCTCCATTCTGCATTAGTGAGGCACCACTTTCCCTGGGACTGGAAAGAAGCTGATGCTTCATTATCTGGCACCAGAGTTAAATAATTCAGATATCAGATGATTAATACTAGCAATTCTAAAATTTTCTGGCTGGGAAGCTACTGAAAACATGCAGCAAAAAATAACAGAAGAATAAATTACAGAGAAGGTGAGGGAAAGAATGCTGGGCTAGAGGTCCAAAGACCTGGGTTCAAGGATCCATTCTGCCAAGTATGGGTTGTCTGAATTTGGGCAAATCACTTAGTTCTTTTAGGCCTTATTCCCTGCTTCTATAGAATGGGAATATTGTTCTAGATTGATGGCATCAGGCTCAAACAGAAAAAGACACTACAACATACAAAGGGATCCTCACACTAACTTAGAAAACCACCTATTAACATTACCTAAGAGCAGCAAGGTAGAGCAACTGAGCCTGGAATCTCAAAAACTCATACTGAGTTCAGACATTATTAGCTATATGAGCCTGAGCAAGTCACTTGCCTCAGTTTCCTCATCTGTAAAATCTCCTAGAGAAGGAAATGACTCCTGTGTCTCTGCCAAAAAAAAAAAAAAAAAAAAACAACCAACCAAATGGGATCATGAAGAGTCAGATGAAACTGAAGTGACTGCACAATAGCATTAGCTATGTTCTATTGTAGTTTTATTTATTTTGTTAAATATTTCCCAATGATATCTTAATGCACTTGGGAGTGTTGTGGGCCACATGTTGGTGGACCATGTTTTTGACGTCTCTGTACTAGATGATCTCCACACTTTCAGCCCTGATATTGATGAGGTTTAGAATTGGGGTACCTAAATGAAATTAGGTTTAATTGAGGTCTAGGGGCAGGTTCATGGCACAGGGAATCAAATGGAGCTCCCTTACAACCCCTTTGGATTCAGCACAAGGATATGGAGTTAAATGAGGTCTAGTAGCGGCGCAAGAGTCCCCTGTAAAGGAATTTACAGACCCGAAAACCTAGATTGATAAAGGAGGTTTATTAAGGGGTTTGGAAGTAAAATCTAGTTAGTAAAGGTGAAGGTAGAGATAAAAGGCACCAGAACCAGGGTTCCAGTGGCAGAAATCTTTTGGCATGCCAGGCAGGCTGTGTTTGGGACCTCTGCAAAGAGAAATCTCCAGCTTGGCTCTTTTATAACAGGGGGCCTTGGCTACAAGCTGAAAGGGGGCTTGTAGGTAGAGTTCCAGGCTGGCTCTGGGCTGGGTTTCAGCCAGGATTAGAATTTGAATTGAATTCAATGGGTTTCTGGACTGAGCCGTGCCCACCCAGATAACAAAGATGAAGCTGTTTGTGCTTGGGGTGGAGTCCCCTCCCTGAGGCCGAGTCCCAGGAGGTTTTCTCCTTTAAGGATTTTTCAGAGTTTTGGGGTTTCCTCATCAATATTTTATGATGCATTTAATGGGTTTTTGGGAGATACTCCCTTGGAGGATTACTTCACTACTTGAATGAGGATAAAGCAAGCTTTGGAAATGGAATTAAAACACCTGGCTTTTCATCTTTGGCCCAATACTTAACGACTGTGTGACTATAGATAAGTTCACTCAACTCCCTGAATCTTAATTTCCCCTCCTGTAAGAAGACGGGATTCCCCTCTCTACAACATGGGGCTCAGTGAGGACAACTCATTCTAAACTTGAAAATGCTAAATAAATGAGCCCTGCTATTCTGATTGATAGGGGATTGATGTGGGAAATCAAAACCCAAAGATGCCATCTGTACAGGAAGGGGCTTCCATTTTGGAGACTGCCAAGGAAAAAGAGACCAAGTTCATACAATCGTTCTCATAGAGGCAGCTGGTAGGGCAGAAGAGAGTGGTAGATCTGGAGTTGGGCAGACCTGAATTCAAATCTAGCCTCAGATGCTGTATATCTCAGTCTATCTGTATATCTAGCCTCCATTGTATGACCATGGCAAGTCACTTAATTTGTCTGATTCAGTTTTTTCAACTGTACAATGGAGAGCACAAAGTATCTACATCTTAGTAGGTTGTTGTAGGACTAAATAAGACAATTTGTAAAAAAAAATAAAAATAAAAGTACTTAAAACAATTCCTGGCACATAGTAGATGCTATATAATTTTTCCCTTCCTCCTTCACAAAGTTATGCCTTTTGCTTCTTAGGTGAGAACTTTTTTGGTCTCGTTCCAATTCCCAACTTAGCCTCTTATTTAGGGGCTAAGAAATGGTGATATGGCTGATTTAAAGAGACACAAGGATTTTCAGTGTCTCTTTCAGCAGGTCTGTCAAGGCAGATGATAGAGAGAAGAGAGTTGAACTGGCTGCTGGAAATAATTGCCTGCCTTTGCGAGCTGCTCCATGCACACGCTCCTACCTCCAGCTGCCAGCCAGCTGAGCAGAAAGGCCTTTGTTCCACACTCCTAGGGAACCTCGAGGCAATTGAATGCAGCAGCATCGGCAACCATTTGGGTGTTCCTGGGCTCCCACCGGGCAGAAATGTTTCCCTGGGGCTTTGAAATCATTATTACAGCCCTCCATACATTAGAGGGGTGGGGCAGATGGAGCTGGAGTTCTTGGAGTTAGAATTAGAGGAAATAGGCACATTTGCCAAAATGGGCAATCAACTGTATAGGATAACAATTTGAGCACAAGGGACCTTAGAGATCACCCAATCCACCCCCTAAATATGAAGAAACTTGAGTCCTGGAGAAGTGACTTATCTACCCCTCCAAAAACTCTCTCTCCCCAATTTTCAGTCTTTAAACTATTGACTCCTTCCCTATTGATCTCAAACACACCCACATCAACCCCTTCCTTGGGAAATCTTCACTTCATCCTACCGTGCTTTCAAGCTTTGTCTTCCTCTCTCCTCCCTTCCAGAGCCAAACTCCTAAAAAAGCTGTTTGTGCTAATTGCCTCCATTTTTTACCCTTTCCATTCATTCACTTACCAATCTTTTACATTTTAACTTGAAATGAGAACTGTTTCATTCAATTGAAATTGCCCTTTCCAAGGTTACCGGTGATCTCATTATTGCTGAATTCAATAGCTTCTTCTCAATTCTCAACCCTTGTGACCTCTCTGAAGAGCTTAACATCATTGACCACCTTTTTCTTCTGGATTTTTTCTTTCCTTCTTGGATTTTCATAACATTTCTCTGACCTGATCATCTTCCTATTTGTCCTATTAATTCCTATCAGTCTGCTTTTGATGGATCAATAAGCAATTGATAAATAAGCATTTATTAACACCTAATATGTGCCAGGCACTGTGTTAACTAAGCACTGGGATCATTAGCCATGGTGCACTCCTTATGGGTGAGCATATCTCAGAGCTCTGTCCTGGGATCTTTCCTCATATTTCTGTATATTCTCTTTCTGGGTGATCTCATAAGTTCTAATATGTTCAATTATCACCTTTAGGCAGATGATTCCCATATTCATACATCGATATGTACATATACCCCCCCATATATATATATATCTATATTTATATCTATATATATATACATATACAAAACAGAATTCATTTTCTGTGCCCTTAAACCAACGTTTTGTCTATTCCACATTCTTCAATAGTGCTCTTAAAAAGATGAAACTTCATTTCAGGGGGAACCTCTGGGTCATAAAATCAGTGTAGAAGTTCCCTGAATGCAAACTAGTCTACTCTTGACCTCTTCTTGCTCAATTTTTTTTGTCTAACTAGTTCATTTTCCACCTATAATATCTGCCCAAAGTATATGTGATGATAGATCAACAGATGACTTTTCACCCATGCATATCATAGTGTCAACCATGGACACTCTCCATCCTCTCAGCTTCTCTTATGTGGATATTTAAACTGAACTCCTTGTACTATTATGGACCTCACTTAAGAGGCTCTGCAATGTTCCAGGGCTTGATACAAACAGAACAATGCCACATGAAGTTAAGTCAAGCCAAGTCATCTCAACAAACAGTTATTAAATCTCTACTAAGTGCCAGACACTTTGCTAAGCTCTGGAGATATTTTAAAAAGTGCCAAAAAAAGAGTTCCTACACTAAGGGAACTAACAGACAAATATCATTCAAAACATAGCAAAGAGAAAAAAAAGAAAATCCAAAATAATATGCACATAAGTTTTTTAAGCCATTAAAAAAAGTATTTTATCTGCAAAGCCAAAATATAAAAAAGCACATGTCCAGTATTTATCTGTTTGTTGTATAACCACATGCACAAGTGTTCACTGAACCAAATAAACTGCTCACAAATGAATCATGAAAATCTATTTTTTATTAAAAAAATAAACTAAAATATTAAAAAAGAATGGAGACTTATTTGGCATACATTATGTAGATGTGGTGATTTCTTATCTTTCAATAAAAATACATTAAAGAGATCCAAACAAAATAACAAGGACAATTAATATCAAGATTAAGAAAACATATGCTGCCTCAACAAAATGAGTAAATAAAGCAGATCCCTTCCCCCATGCAAATGATTTTCAGCACCTGTTTTCCACATAGCCCATTTTATATTTCTATCCTCATTTTCCTTTGATTCTCTCCATGCTGTGTATCTCCCCCAACCCCCATCTTGCTTTCTGTGTAGTACAAGAATGGTTTTGCCGAACCAGAAGGGCAGCTAGAAAAGTACTTTCTTATTTAAGAAAATGTGCTACTTGTTGTTCATTTTTCTGTCATTTATATTCTGTAGGCGATGTTGAAAGAGGTGACTTTTTTTTGATGTTCATTTATGAGACGAGGCATGGCAAATTATACGGCTTTGCAGAATTTTCCAATTTTCCCCATCTCTCCATGCTTATTTAATTCATTTTCTTTTAAAGGGGTCTGCTACTCCAGATAAAAGCATTCTCTCCCCCCCAACCTTCTCCCTCTCTTTGCTTATTACAACTAAAGGAAAGGCCAAAACCTGGAGGTTCAGAATCTGGATGGAATCAGTCGTTGTCTAGTTATTGAAAGGAGAACTTTCCTGGTCTGCTAGTTAAATAAACACATCCCCAAACTGGGCAGTCTTTAAAAAAAATGTCAATTTGGCTATAAATAATGCATATCATCTTCCTAATGATTTGCATAAGATCCTAGACTACCCCCCAAAACATGAAGAGCACAGTAGCATTCTGGTCTGGTATCTTTTAGTTGGGTTTAATTATTCTTTGCGGGTTAGTCCCCTTTTATAGACCTGTCTGAAAAACCACATATCTTATTTCTTCATCATGACACACAGTATCGACTATCTAGAAGATGAGCTACAGAGAGCATTCATCGAGTCAGGGATTTAGATCTGCAAGGGCCCTTGGAGTTCATCAGTGCAAATCAGGAAACTGAGACCAAGAGTGACATTTAAGATGATGCAGGGAGTTAGTAACAGAGATGGGCTTTGAACAGGAGCCCTGACATTAAATCTAGTGTTCTTTCTTTTATGCTCTATTGCAAGTCATTCTCCTGTTTTTGCCTTTTGTAGTTAATTTTTCTATAGGTTATTACATGGCTGAGTGATACGACTGATTTTAGTCTTAGGTTGTAAGCTGATTCTTGGTAGGTTCACTGCAAGAATTATTGGTATAATTCCAGTAGTAAATAGGATAATAGGAATGAAAAAATGAGTTCTCCTGTTCCACATGAGGGCAGCTAAGTGGTGCCATAGTGTAGAGAGTGCTAGTCCCGGATCAGGAATTCTCATCTTCCTGAGTTCAAATCCAGCCTCAGACACTTACTAGCTGTGTGACTCTGGGCAAGTCACTTAATTCTGTGTACCTCAGTTCCCTCATTTATAAAATGGACTAAAAAAAGGCAATGGCAGACCATTGTAGTATTTTTGCCAAGAGGACTCCCAAATGGGATCATGTAGAGTTAAGACATGAAGGAAAACCAGTAATATTCCCTTTTGAGTGGATCTCCTCTCTTAGATCTCCATGTTTTGAAAGCTTTTTTATTCCATGTGTGTGTGTTTATGATAATATGTAGAAACCACTTTGGAATTAGTCTGGCATTCAAGGCTCTTGACCATTTGTCTTAAACCTAAATTCCTGTTCTTATCTCTCTTACTCCCCTCAGTGAAGCTATGCTGCAGCCAGGCTAGTCTCAGCCCACATATATCAAGCTTTCTGGATATACCTTGGTCATTGATCTCTCCACCCTTGTATTGTCTGAAACTTTTATACTTCTCTCTTCCTTTCCTCCAGTTCACAAGGTATCCACCTTTCAAGGCCAATTCACATTCCTCCTCTGTTAAATAAACCCCAGACTGGGATGTCTTTTAAAAAAATGGACATTTGGCTATAAGTAATATATATCATCTTTCTAATGATTTGGATAAGATCCAAGACTACCTCCCAAAACATGAACAGGAAGGTAGCATTCTGGTCTGGTATCTTTTAGTTGTTGTTTTTTTCACATGAAGGTAACTGTTGTATCATGAAAAGTGTATATTTTGACTTTGAATTTAGAAGTTCTTGGTTCCAATAACAACTCTATCATTCCAAAGCCATATGACTTAGGGCAATATCTTAACTTTCCTGGACGTATTTCTTCCTTGTAAAAGTGAGGATAATAATAGCTTACCTTATAAGGTTGTTGTGAAGATAATAGGAGATAAGCTACGAGAATATTAACTATTGTTTGTTACTTTAGATTATTATGATCTTTTCCTTCTTTGAAAAGGTAGGACTCTTGTTTTCTTACCTTAGAATTTCATTTGACATACTAATTAACACTGTTTGTTGTTATTTATTTCATAAATATTTGGTAATTAATTGGTATTTAAAATTAATTGTGAAAAATCCTTATTCAATTGAATGGTGGATTTGGATTCAGGAAAAACTTAGGTTCAATTTCTATCAATCTCTCCCCAATTTGCTCCTATGTGACTATTAGACAAATTATTTAATCTCTTTCAGCCTCAGTTTTTCTCTTCTGTAAACTGGGGATAAAATCTGTGATAGTTACCTTTCAGAGTTGTTGTGAGGCAAAAGTAAAATAATATAGGCAAAGGAATTTGCAAACTTTAAAGGCCTTGAAGATTTCACTTATGAATATTATTTAGAACAAACTTGGCGATTTGAGTTTGTTTTGCCCTCAAGTGGATTGCCCTGAAACTCAACCCTTCAGATATATAAAGACAACTGGAAGATTGCAAAGAGGGCTTCTGAGAACCTTCCCCTTCCCCTTCCCTCAACCAACTCCCCCATGACTTGCTTTATCTTAGGATCATGGAATATGCTTTCATTATAATCACTGTTCTCTCTAAACCTTTATATTCCTAAGTGTTAACATTGTACTGGATATAGGAACCACTCTCAGGATGTCCTCTACTGCTTACTTGAAAATGAAGTATCTTAATGGAAGACAGAAGTCTTCTCACTAAGTGGCTTAGCCTTTTTCATCCTCCATAGAGCATCTGTTCTTTCTACTGGAGCCATTTGCTTCTGAAAACTCCTGGGATGGAAATGATGATTTGGTACTTCAGAAGGATTACTGAAATCTCAGTAGGAGTCCTGTAAAGCTTGAGTGGTTTCTGTTAACTTTCCTCTAGGTTGCAATCATCTGAAAGAAAGAATTCCTGTTGTTAATCTGGGCATAAAAAATGTAAGGGAAGTCACATTGGGTCAACCAATGGCCCATGGAACTAAGTTTTCTCTCTTTGAAGGAGGCAACAAAGGATGTTTGCAGAAAGGGCATGATGTCAGCTTCCAAAAGCTAGATGTGTGTGTGTACCTTAAGCATTGCTGATCTTTCTTTATCGTCTATGAATTTCTCTAAACACTTCTTGACTTTATCATTTTCTTCCTGTTGTGCACAATATGGTGTAAACTTTAAAGCATTAGAGAAATGCAGTCTGCTACGTTCTACTTTTTATTTCTTTCTGAAGTACCCTTGTTAAGCTTAAAGTTCTGCCTCTCTATTTATTGAACCATAGATTGAAAGCTGCAATGGACCTTAAAAACCTAGGATAAACTCGTATTCAGAGATGGGGATCCCATGTCATAGGAATAGCAAGTGGCAGAGTGGGTTAGGATTTAAACTCATTCACTCCAAAGATTCATCTAAATCCTTTCCCAATGCACCCTTAACTCCAAAATTATAGTATTTGGAGAGCCATCCAGGAAGTCAATAAATATTTATTAAACGCCAGCGTGTAAGTAAGCCTGTATTTTCTTCCTCTAACATTCAAGCATTTATAAATTGTATTTATATTTCCTTTCCAGTCTGTAACTTCTAATATTTAAATGTAGTTCTCATGTAAAACCCTACCTATTTTTCTTCATTTTGATACCTTTTCCAGCACAGATTTGTCTTTCTTAAACTGTGGTAATCAGAATATTACTAAGTATCTAACTTGTGTTGTGGTTTGAATGCTACTCCTGAGTCTTACTATGGACAAGCTATTTCATCTTTATGAGCCTTTTGTCTTGATAAATAAATTATCTGTGGCACCTACCTTATGGGACTGTTAGACAAAAATAAAATCGTGCATATTAGGCTCTTTGCAAAATTTAAAACACTATATAAAGATAAGTCTCTTTCTTCTTCTTCTTCTTCTTTTTCTTCTTCTTCCTTCTTCTTCTTTCTTCTTCTTCTTCTTTCTTCTTTCTTCTTCTTCTTTCTTCTTCTTTCTTCTTCTTTCTTCTTTTTCTTCTTCTTCTTCTTTTTCTTCTTCTTCTTCTTCTTCTTCTTCTTCTTCTTCTTCTTCTTCTTCTTCTTCTTCTTCTTCTTCTTCTTCTTCTTCTTCTTTTTCTTCTTCTTCTCCTCCTCCTCCTCCTCCTCCTCCTCCTCTTCCTCCTTCTCCTCCCCTTTTTCTTCCTTTTCTTCCTCCTCCACCTTTTCCTTTTTCTTCTTCCCTGAAGAGTTTACAGACTAGATAATCTAACATATAGAAGAATTCACCTCTTACATTTGCAAGTTCACAGACAGCTTTTGAGGCAGTACAATTTATTGGAAAGAATCTTGAACTTGGAGTTAAGCAGATATAATTTGATTGGAAAAGTTAATAGAAACCACTCAAGCTTTACAGGACTCCTACTGAGATTTCAGTAATCCTCCTGAAGTTCCAAATCAACATCTCTCCCAGGAGTTTTCGGAAGTAAATGCTTCTAGTAGTAATAAAGAACATTAAGGATCATTCAGGCCAACATTTAAAGATGAGGAAACTGAGGCCCAAAGAGAATAACTGATTGGCCCAAGATCTCACAGGTAGAAGAACTCTGGTAGAAGTAAGATGTCAAGATAAGGCCGTTTGTTGTGAATTTAATTATTTGGGTCCAGTAAGGTAAAGTAAGTGAAAATATTTTATAATCATAAAGCCAATGGTATTATTATTCTCAATGTCTAACCCTGTGATGGGCTCCTTGTTTCTATGTTAATTTTTAATTTAAAGAACATTCCAGTTGTGTCTTTTGCAGCTGATACTTCCACATGTGGGAACTGAGATTCCTTTGCATCCAATACAACTTCTATTTCTAGATAAAAACATAAAAAGTCTAATGACTTTGAAGAATACTTGCAGGCAACATTTAGATGCTAAGTGCTTTGGGAACCACTTGACAAAACTGTAGCAGAAGATGTAGAGGCCAGTATTTCTTTGCTTTGCAAAAAAGGAACTCCAAATCAAGGTCACTTCAGCCTCTTAAAGAATCATTTTCATATTGCATTTTTTTCAAATATGTGGGTGACAAATTCTTCCTGTGCAACAAGAAATTCGGTTCTGCACACACATATTGTATCTAGGATATACTATAACACATTTAACATGTATGGGACTGCCTGCCATCTAGGGGAGGGGGAGAGGGAAGGAGGGAAAATTCGGAATAGATGTGAGTGCAAGGGATAATGTTGTAAAAAATTACCCATGCATATGTACTGTCAAAAAAAAGGTTATAATTATAAAATTAATAATAAAAAAAACCTCTTTGCCTGCGGACACTGTGGCATTCCTTCTCTAATCAATAAAGATTTTGTCTTAACACAGCAAAAAAAAATGTGAGTGACAGCTGAGAAAGAAGGGATGGGTGCTGAGAGTCAGCATAGTTCAAGAGAAAGAATCCTAGATTTAGAGGGAGAGGGACCAAGTTAAAATGCCATCTTGACCACTTACTATTTCTTTTATCTTGGGCAAATCTTCATCTGTGAGATGAAGGTGTTCAAATTAAATGGCCTGCAAAGTTTCTTCTAGTTGTAACATATTCTCTTAGGATGTATTGATGAATGGTGACATCCTTAGTAGTAAGTCAGAATTTGCTGATCAAAAACTGGATCAGATTAGGATTTAGTGGTCTTGTTAGTTGTGAATGCTATTTCCAGAAGTCAGATAGATATTAGGAAGGAACAGGAAAGGATTTTTAACATTGCACACTGATACTATTCCCACATTAATACTTCTTTCAGTTAAATCTTAATAGCAAATAAAAACTGCTAAAATATATATATAGATGCTCTTATCTAAGGGAATATTGTGTTATTATCTAAGTGTTTCATTGATTGAAATAATTTTTTAAAGATAAGGCTCATGAGTAATTTGTTTTGCTTGACAATTTATCTATACAGGTTTGTAACAAAGGTTTTGTTTTTCTTAATTTCTTAGTGAGGTGGGAATATGGGAAGTGGGAAAGAAAGGAGAATATTGTGAATAAAATCAAATTTAATTTAAAAAAGAATCTTAAAATATTAGGATTCTCAAATTAAAAGCAAGGTGAGAGTAGTTCTGGAAAAGTCATATGATTTTCTTTATTTGACTAGTACTATAATCCCAAAATCTAAAAATATTCAACTCTTTTCCCTTTTGGGACTTTTGAATATAACTTTTTTTTTTGGTTAAATAAACTGAGGCACACAGTGAGGAGTAGGTACTTGTTTAAGACTCAACAAGGGATTCCGCCATTCTGGAGAACAATTTGGAAATCTGTCCAAAGGACTATAAAAGTGGGCATACTCTTTGACCTAGCAGTGTCATTATCCCAAGCAAATCTTAAAGGGGGAAAGGATCCATGTGTGCAAGAATGTTTGTAGCAGCTCTTTTTTATTGGTAATAAAGAATGGGAAAATGAATAGATGACCATCAGTTGGGGAATGGCAGAACAAGTTGTGACATATGAAGGTAATGGAATATTAGTGTTCTATAAGAAATGATGAACAAGCTGATTATAGAAAGGCTTGGAAAGATTTACATGAACTGATGCTGAGTAAAACAAACAGAATCAGGAAGATATTGTACACAAAAACAGAAAGAATGTGCAATGATCAACTATGAAAAACTTGGTTCTTCTCACTGGCCCAGTGATCCAAAGCATATTATAGGAAAATAGGCATAGAGGCCCTCTGATTATATTTTTCCCTCCCTCCCTCCCTCCCTCCCTCCCTCTTCCTTCCCTTCCTCCCTTCCCTTCCTCCCTCCCTTCCCTTCCTCCCTTCCTTCCCTCCTTCCTTCCTTCCCTCCTTCCTTCCTTCCTTCCTTCCTTCCTTCCTTCCTTCCTTCCTTCCTTCCTTCCTTCCTTCCTTCCTTCCTTCCTTCCTTCCTTCCTTCCTTCCTTCCTTCCTTCCTTCCTTCCTTCCTTCCTTCCTTCCTTCCTTCCTTCCTTCCTTCCTTCCTTCTCCTCCTCCTCCTCTTCCTTCTCCTCTTTCTTCTTCTTTTCCTCTTCTTCCTGCTCCTCCTCCTCCTTTTCCTCCTCCTGCTCCTCCTCTTCTTTTCCTCCTCTTCCTCTTCTTTCTCCTCCTATTTCTTCTCCTCCTTCTTCCTTTCCTCCTTCCCTCCCTCTCAGTCTCTCTTCCCAGTGTGTTTAAAGAATAATTTGTGAAAGTTTCTAGTTCAGAACCTTGTGCTATTTCAGATATCTTGAAATATCAAATTCTCTGTTAAATTTCATCTTTCTTCTACATTCATTTAGCGAAGTCCAATCACTTTTATCAGCTCCTTTTAAGTGCCTTTGCCATTTCTTTATATAGTACTAAGTGGCAGTGATGTGGCTGAAGTAGCCAGTGATGTGGCACCAAGGGATACACTTCAGAAGCAGCACCAGAGTTGTGGTTCGGTCATGAGAAGAATTCACAGTGGCCATTCTCTTTGGCAAAAGTAGGTTTATTTAGTAGAAGAGGTTATTGGCAAAATGAAGGCATACAGTAGACACTGGGAATGGCAAATATGAAATAGACTGGGAGAGCATAGGAAAGACAAGTTCCTCAGTGGAGCTCACAATTACCCAGTAGAAAGGATGTCCCATGAGGTTGGGGCATGTTCTTAGCTGTCAGGTTAATTCCTAAAAGGAGTAGCACCCTAAAAGAGTTAGCTGTAAGAAAGAGGAGTTGAGAAGCATAGTGGGTTTAGGGAAGATATCACCTGGCATGTGGGGAGGGGTAAGGAGAAAGCTACCATGAGACAGAGTGTCCTGGCTGACTGACCCAAGGGGATTCAGCAGCCACAGCATGGGGCCTAAGAAGATTTATAGGGGAAATTTAGCCTCAGGGACTTGACATGACTTGGATTTCTGCCTCCACAGAGGTTGGGATCTCAGATCTAAATTGATCTCTCTCAGAACCTTCTTCTGCCTGCCCCAGGGAACAATCTTATCAGTGCTCCAGGTTCTCTCCATATTCCATGCAAAAGTCTATTAATAGTTGCTAATAAAAGCCATAGAATATCAAATTTGTTCCAATTCACAGGCCAACTATTCACAATTAAAAAGTATCTGAGAGTTTTCTTTAGTATCCACTTCATTTCTGGTTTGAGACTTCACCCTTTTCTTATCATTTTCCTTCTCACTCTTATGCTCAGTGGCATTATGTGGTTTCCTGGCTACTCAATAGTTTTTCATTGTGGCTTTCACTTGATGTCAACATCTGAACTCTGAAACTTAGAATCACAGACATTGAAATTTGGAAGGGACTCCACTGGGTAATCTATTCAAACCCATGCTTCAATGATGACCTCCTTCTTGCCCATTAACTTCTGCTTGAAGACCTGTGCAATAAGAAATCAGTTCTATCTTAAAGAAATGGACTATTTTTTAAGAAGTTTAGTTTTTAGGAAACTGATCCTTATTTCAAATCACAATCTGCAGTTTCACAACTTCTACCCAGTATTCAAAATCTTACTTGCAGAGCTAAGAAAAGCAAATCTAGCCTTAAAAAATACCTGACAATCTTTCAAATGCATGAAGAGAATCACCATATCCTCTAGATTAAACCTTTTATCTAGGTTAAACTTCCACAATTCATCCAACCAGTTATAGTATGACATTACTTTCAGCCTTCTTATCATCTTGATTGTTTTTTACTTGATTTGCTCCAGTTTCTCTTCCTTTCTAAAATATGGCTTCCATAGTTGAATTCAGGATCCAGATACATTCTTGATACAGAGATTATTCTCAAAAAGCAGCAATAGAGGTCTCTCGATTTATTCTCTGATGGGTATGTGTATATGGGTGTGTATGTGTATTCATGTGCACACTTCCCATTCTTTTAGAATCTTGCCAGAACAGATTACCTCAAGACTATTACTTCTTTTCTTCTGGACAGTTTTTTTTTTTTTTTACCATCATTTCACATTACTGATTCACATTAAAATGCTGTCCAACAAAATCCCTAGGTGTTTTAAACTAATACTACTACCTAAACATACTTCTCTATCTTTTATTTCTGTGGTTGACTTTTTGAATGTATTTACATTCATTTACATTTATCTCTCTTAAATTTCATCTTGTTATATTTGGCCCATTGTCCTAGCTTGTATATATCTTTTTGGATATTGTGTCTATTGTCTGACATGTTAGTAAAACATCCCAACTTCTTGTCATCCACAGATTTTATAAACATACCTTCTGTATCTTTATTCAAGTCATTGATAAAAATAATAAACAAAACAGGGCCAAGGACAGTTTTCTGGAGTACTCCACTTAAGTTTTCTCTCTCTCTCAAGGATAAGACAGATCTATTATTAACTCTTTTTAGGCCCTACCACTCAACTAATTCTGTTCTTATGTAAATACTTCCTAGTCCAGTCCACATGCTTTCTCCTATGCTACCTCATTTCATTTAGCTTTATCTCCTGACCCTGTTTTTGCTTAGAATCTCGAGCTCAGGACTTTGCACTCACTGGGTGATTATTAAATACTTCAGAGTTGGTTTCTTATAGTCTGAAATATTAAAATATGTTATTGATGTTAATAGACGAAAAATGTTTACTGTGTCACCACTCTTGGGAAGAGTACTTGCATTTTAACTTTGGACACATGGTGCCCAAGTCATATTATTCTAATAATTAGAATCCAAGAATTATTCTAATGGTGGAAATTTCAGATATTGTAGCAGAGGACTGGGGAAGAAATTACTGGTTTGATATACATCTAGGAAGACTCATGCTATAACCAGTAGATCTCTAGTTCATCTTTTTACTAGAGGCAAGGCACTTTCATTCTTTTCCTACTTTCTTTAAAAAGTTATCAAGATCAGATGAAATAAAATATGTGGAATATGATCAGAGTCAGAAAGTGAGATATAAATATAGTTGTTGATACCATCTTGAATTATCTGAGGCTCTCCAGCAAAGATGTCTTTGTGTTACTTCTGGGATCCAGGGAATTCTATTCTTATATTAGATGGATTAGAAAACTGGTCCCTACCAAACATCTTAGCTGAGAATAACCAAATCAGGACTATAAACACATAAAAGCAAACTTTTCTGAACATTTGAGTGTTGGTGGAATAATGCCCAGTGAAAAGGAAGGATCAACTTTACACATTCCATTCTTGAGATGCTAATGGATCTCTGGTTCAGGACTTAACAGCTTGTAGATGTAGATGCCAGAAGGGAAAAGAAAAAAAAAAAAAAAGACCCAGGAACATGACCAGGAAATTCAATTATTCAGACAGGGATTAAAAAAGAAAAAGAACAACTTTTATATTCAACTTTTCTGCTGATTCCCATAGAAAGAGAGCAGTAGCAGCAACAATAACCTCCATTTGCAAGTTAATAAATAACCCAAGCCCCTGACTAGAGTTTGCACATTTGGAGACAGTCTCAGTTTTGGAGAAAGCTGCTGCTTGTTCAACCTTTGTTCAATTGATGGAACAATCTGTTCCCATTATGGTGCCCTGCCACCTCTGTGAAATAGAGAGTTAGATTGCAAGCTGTCCAATTGTGAAACCACCAAAAGTCAAGCTGCCCTGACTTTTGGAGTTTAGCTCTGGAATTGTTAACTTCAACATCAGTGGGGAAGTGTGGCGTGCAGGAGGAGCCCTGTTTTGTTCCCTCACGAATGGGGAAGGACTGTTATTTGGAAATGCTATCATTCCATATTTTCTTAAAATATCTGAGTGCTCCATGGAACACAGAAACAGTGTGGCCGGTGAACCAGACAATGACTGAAAATGATACCCCGGTCCTCTTTCATGTGGAGCCGTAGGGATTTTCACATTACAAATCAAAGGTGGGCTTATCCTAGGACTTAAATACTTATCAAGGAGTTCAAATAGGTTACCACAAGCAAGAGAATTTAATATACAGTTACATCTAGTTGAAGATATTTTCATGGAATCATACTGTCTCATAGTTGGATTTCAGAATTTATCTTGTCCAACTTGTACTTGAGCAATAGCTTTTCCTGTAATATGGTTGACAAGTAGTCATCTAGATTTTTCTTGAAGACCTCTAATGAAGGTTTACCATCAGGGAGGACCATTCTACTTTGGAATAGCTCTAATTGGTAGGTTTTTTTAAAAAATCAATCAGAAACCTCACTAAAATAACTGTCCATTATCCATAGAGTGTCATTTGGGACTAAGCAGAACCATTATAAACCTCTTTTCATGTGTCAGACCTTAAAATACCTGAAGATGGCTATTATGTCCTCCCTAAGTGTTATATTACTCAGCCTAAGTGGTCCTCCAACTGATCATGTGGAGTAAAGATGGTGACATCCTTGTTGCTATCCTCTTGCTATTTTCTAGCTTATATTCTTCTTAAAATCCACCTCCCAGAACTGAACACAGAGTTGGGCTGATCTGGTCACAGTAGAATGGGACTATTACCTTCTTATTATTGGATACTACACTTTTCTTAATGTAACTTAAAAATCACATTAGCTTTAATGACTGCCATATTATTCTGCTGACTCATGTTGAGCTTGCAGTCTATAAAACCTTAGATAAACTATTATTGTCTAGCCATGCCTTTCCCATTTTATACTTACAAAACTGATTTATTATTTTTTTTTTGGTGAACTCAAGTGTAAGACTTTATATTTTATTAAGGCTTTATCATGTCTTCTTATTAGATTTGGCCCAATGTTATAATGGCTTTTTGGGGCTCTATCATGCAGTGCACCCCTTCTGGATTGGTATCATCTGCAAATTTCATGAGCATGCCATATATACCTTTATAAAAGTCATTAATGGCAATGCTAAATAGCAGAGTTAAGTATGAGACTGGCTAATCCTTCTAGAGATCTTCCACGTTGACATTAAACCATTAATGAATATTTGTTAGATTTAGCCCTTTAACCAACCCAAATGATAAAGTTTACATCTCTCTATCTTTCCTACTACATTGTTATTCTTCATTTGAGTGCTATGATATTTATCTTCTAAAAGTATAAAGAATTTATCTTCATCATCCTACCCTACAAGCTTTTATAGTTCTTCAGATACCCAAGTTTGAACACCTGCATAATTTCTATTATTACAAATTCCTATTATCATTTTTGATATTCCTTGAAAATTCCATGAAAAACAAATTCTCTTAACTTTCTTTTCTTCTGCAACCTAGATCTTACAGAAGATTTAGATTCCAACTTCTAGTTATGTTACTAAGATAAGATCTTTTTAATTGATTTTGAGATTATTTTTTTAATCTCATCCTTTCTCTTATATTATGTTTTTCCCCTATCTAAGATACTAAGATAGAAAATTTTAAGGTTTGCAAAGCACTTTACATAAATTCATTCATTCAAATTTACAATAACCCTTTGAAGTAGATATTGCATGTTCTCCAGTCCACATTTTACCAATAAGAAAATTGAGGGCCTGAGAGATTAAGCAACTATTCACATTCTTTCAGCTAGTACTCCAAAATCCAGGTCTTCTGAGTTCAAGTCCAGAATGTTATCTACTATACCATGAAAAACAGCTAGGTGACACGATGGATAGTATACTTGTCTTGGAGTCAGCAAGACTCATGTTCTGTCATTAGATACTGACTAGTAATGATCCTGGGCAAGTCACCTAAGTTTGTTTGTCTCAGTTTCCTCTTCTATCAAATGAGCTGGAGAGCAGAATCTTTGCCAAGAAAACTCCAAATGAGGTTATGAAAAGTCAGATGTTACTGAAAAACAAATAATAAATATATTGTGCTTCCTCTTTTAAATGATGTTGATTGCCAGTGTGGTAGAATACACATTAATTCCTACTGTTTAGGTTTCCTGAGACTAGTGTATAGTTTGAATCTGGAGTTCTGAGCTACAATAGGGGATAATGCTGAAATAAATCTTGTGAAGTCTTTAAGAACAGAGGGCCATCAGGCTATCTAAGGAGGTATTAACTGATTCTGGTCAGAAAAAAATTGATCCAGTCAAAACTTTCAGGTCAGTGAACATTGAGATCGGCCCATTACACTTCCAGATTGTGTAAAATAGGAGGAAAAAACAGATTGTGGAAGATAGGAGGAAAAACATAATATAAGAGAAAGGATGAGATTAAAAAGATAATCTCAAAATCAATTAAAAAGATAAAAAGATAAGGGTAAAATAAAAAATAAAGTATGTAGGCCAAGTTCTCTTTGCTCCCTCTGCATTGATTATTTAATTTATTTTTCTCTACTGGTATTTTCTGTTTAGTTTGTGGGAGAGTGGAAAAAATGTTGGCTTTGGAGGATAAAGCCTGGACTTTGAATCTTGCCTTACTACCTATGAGACCGTGGATTAGACATGCTTCCTTGGGCCTCATTTTCTGTCTGCAAAATGAGGGGCTTGGACATGCATTTCCTTCTATTTCTAGATCCTAAATCCTATGATTATAACCTATGATTTGGTCTGTTTCTAGTGCCCTCAGCTTTCTTTTACTCATAGATTGAGACTCAGAAGGGTATCAGAGACTATCCGATCCAACTTTTTCATTTCACAGATGAGAAAACTAAAGCCCAAATTCCAAAAAAACTTGTGATGGAGACTCACAATGGGTCAAAGCTTAGTATTTTCATCTTTTTTGTTGTTTGCTTTTTTTTCCTTTCTCATTTTTCCCTTTTGATCTGAGTTTACTTGTGCAGCATGAAACATATAGAAATATGTTTAGAAGAAGTGCACATATTAATTTATATTGGATTGGGGCAGCTAGGTGGTGCAGTGGATAGAGCACCAGCCTTGAATTCAGGAGGACCCGAGTTCAAATCTGGTCTCAGACACTTAACACTTCCTAGCTGTGTGACCCTGGGCAAGTCACTTAACCCCACCCTGGAGGGGGGGAGTTATACTCAATTTATATTGGATTACTTGCTGTGGAGGGGAAGGGGAAAGAGAGGAAGGAGGGAGAAAAATTTGGAACACAAGTTTTTGCAAGGGTGAATGTTGAAAACTATCTTTATATGTATTTTGAAAAATAAAAAGCTGTTATTATTTAAAAAAAAGAAAATTGAAACCCAGTAAGTTTGGATGATTTGCCCATTCTCTACTTTATTATTATTCTGGCCATTTTTTTCTGTCTTCTCTATCTTATATATCCATTATGTCTCTGAATATGGATACAGGTTGAGGGACTGTGAAGTACATTAATACAATCTATGCTTCTGTTTTTACGTAATCACTGAAATTTCACAAATGTCTTCATACTAGATATACTCATTTTGTCAGTCTGGGGTAGAGACAAACAGGAATAAGAACAGTTATTTCCCAAACTCTTTCTCCAGGATACCTACTTAAGCCAAATCCCCAAATATTCCAAAGAAGGAAAGCATTTCTAATAAAGGAAAAGGAAAGTTTTTTATTGTTTGTTTGTTTTTAAAATTTGTGACTATACTTTAAGCTCTTGAAGTGATGTTCTCTGACTTCTTAGTAAGCTGTTTGGGTTTGGTCTGGCTCCACGCTTTGAACATCTCCTAGCAGTTTAGAAAGAAATGCATGGTATTTATGCAGCCTGTTCCTAAGGGGACAGCTGGTGGAGGTTTTGGCAGCTTCAGTGGAGAGGGACACAGGGACAAAAATAACCAACTTGTTTGGAGAAGGAATGTTTCTAGAACACGACTGGAAATGAGGTGGACTCTTGTTTTATTGTTGGAAGGTCCAACAGCTCAGAGATCAAGTGCATACAAATAGATCTTTAAGAGACTGTTGATTCCAAGGATCTTTGCTGTCTTTATTAAATGCAGAATAGAAAGCTCATAAATGTAGAGTTAGAAACCTTGGATCAAACCCTGATCTCCAGGGTTTATTTGCTGTGAGCATTTGGACAAGTCCCTTTACTTCTACGAGTTAGTTCTTCCACTTGAAAGATGAGAAGTTGAATTAGATGGTTTCTAAGGTCCCTTTAAGCTCCAAGTCCTACGATTTTGATATATAATGTCTTATTTAGCTGGCTTTATAGTGCTTTGAGATTTGATACCATCAGCACAATGTTGCATGTAAACTGAACTATCTGGAGGATCTCATCATCCACTGAATGTTCCTCTTCCATTGGGACTTTTCACTTGGCAACCATGAGAGTGTCAAATGCTTTTGATCAGCATATATCTCTGTTTCATGCCGTATTTGATATTGATAATCAGAGGAATTATAGAGCAAAATTATTGGACTATCTTTTAAAAAAATATTATTCTTCTGGTGAGGGCATCTAGGTGACACAGAGGATAGAGTACTAGACCTGGAGTCAGGAAGACTTATTTTTCTGAGTTCATCTGGCTTTAGACATTTCCTATCTGTGTGATTCTGAAAAAGTCCTTCAACTTCTGTCTGTCTCAGTCTTCTCATCTGTAAAATGGGAATAATAACATCATCTCTCTCTTACCTAGGTTGTTATGATAAAATGGAATATGAGTTGGAAAGCTTCTTGCAAACCTTAGAGGCTATATAAATATTTAAATATTATTGTTGTTAATAACAATATAATAATATTAGCTATTATTGTTGCATGTCTTACATGGGGAAATGGAGAGATTATTAGTGGTCAGCCTGTAAACTACTTTTACTATCTTTTTCCACTGAAGTTATTTTGGATTTGTTTTATAGATTATATATATATATATATGCATATATATATATGTACACATACACACATATATGTATATATATTTAATATTTATATATTTGTTTTATATATACATATATGTATATATAAATATAGAAAATTACAATATACAATATAGAAATTACAATTAGAAAAAATTTACAATATAGAAAATATTACAATATAGAAATTACAATATAGAAAAAATCCAAAATAATTTCAGTGGAGAGAAATAGCAAAAGAAGTGCATATATATATATATATATATATATATATATATATATATATATATATATATATATATATATATATATATACACACACACACACACACACACACACACACACATATATATATACACACACATATATATTTATGTATACATGTGTGCATATATATTATATATATATTTAATACATAAATTTGCACACTAGTTATTTCTGTCTAGTTTAATAGGAAGTCTTTCAAGGTAGGGACTACTTTGTTTTTGTATCTATTTTGTCTTTGTGTCTCAGATGCCTCATTCAGTACTTGATACACAGGCATTAAAGTATTTAGACTGATTGTAAGGCCATAATTCATCTGTCATTTTATTTTCCTTGCCAATGGTCATTGTACCACTATTCCAGATCAACTCAAAAATAGTCAGTTGTCAACATTTAACGAATACCTACTATGTGTAAAATGTATTCATAGTTCGTTCCCCCCCTTCTCTTATTTTTCCTGTGCCATTTCAAAATGCAAATTGATCTGTGAAAGGAAGCTATTAATCAGAGTAGCTAAATTGAAGGGGAGAGATAAAATCTGTGATATTAGCTTTTTCTCAAGTCACTCCATCTTTAGAGTTTCTGAGCAAGAAAAAATAGGAATGTGTCAATACCAAGGCGAAGGTGTTTTATCATTTCTACTGATGATTCTGTGTTCAGTAATCAGAGACTTCAGGTGGCAGTGAGAGCTTGGTTGAAGCTGCTGTAGATTGATGGGGGAAGCTGGGATGTTGTAGTGAAAGCCGCTGCATCATAGAAAAACAAGAGCTCAAAAGCCTATAACAGTTAAAATTTTGCACACTACCCAACTCACAACAAACTTATAAGGAATTTAAGTATTATTGTCCCCATTTTATATATGAGGCTACTAGGATCCAGAGGAGTGAAAGGCCTGAAATTACGTGACTGGTAGGTGGAAGATTCATTATCAGAACCTAGGTTTTATGGCACTTTTTGAAAATCTTTTCCTGTTATTTTGTACACTACTTCTGATGGAAGGATGTGGATCCCTAACATGCAAGTATGTGCCTAATATCTGGAATCAAGAGAGAAAAGTTAGCACAGCCAGTGTGCTAAGATTCATATATTTTTTAAAGCCATAGTTGAGATAGTAGAAATATTAAAAAGGTCTATTATCAACTTTTCTTAAGAAATATAAAATTAAGCTGGAAAATCAAAAGATCAGTATTTATGTGGAAAGATTCTGATGTCAGACTAAAAGATGTCAGGAAGCTTGTTAAATTGAAAATTAAAGCAATGATAACGTAATAGATTTGTGCAGGGCAAAAAATTCAATTCAATTTAATTGGACAAACATTTATTAAGTGCTTACTGTGTGCAAGACATTGGGCTAAGCTCTCATATTATAAATACCAAATGAATCAGTTCTTGCCTCTCGGATTTTATAGTCTTCTACATATAAAGCATGCCCAAGGGCAATAATTCCTGAGCCTGGGGAGAAAGGCTATAATTTCAACTGACACTTTCTACCTATGTGGTCATATGCAAGTAACTAAACCCAGATGTATTGTGGTAAATGTTCAACAATCAAATCTCAAGGAAAAAATCTGTGTGACAAATTTTTAAGTTTGATCTTTATCATTAACATTTTATCCATCAATTTCTTAAGTCTAGAAATCAACAAAAAAAGAAATCCATCCCTAATTTGTAGATTGCTGAATTCTGAGATATTAATACTTATACTGAAAATTTAACAATCGACTCTCTAGAACTGCATAAATTGTCCTCAGCATACTTGCCCATGGTAATATTTTCTGGACTTGAGTTGACTCCTCTATAAAATGATCAAATTGAAACTAATGATTTCCAAGATCTTGTCCAACTCCATATCTATGAGGCTATGACTTAATTATTAGATTTTCTGATTTATGTTTCTTATGGACTCTGCACATAGATAAGGTCTCTGAGACAAAAGCGTCGATCAGAATCTTTGTTGTCTCAATGTTTCTTTTAAAAATAATTATTCCTCACAAATCTAGAAATTCTTTCCTTTTCTGTCTGGTTCCTGAAAGGTAGGGTTTTATGTGGCAGCAGACTTTCCACATTCTCCAAGCTGCTTCTCTTGGCTTTAGAATAATGGGAGTGAATTCAAGCAGATCTTCAAAATTCCTTTGTAGAGACAAAAATGTTGGCAATTTTATATTGCAGAAGCTATGAATGCTTGGTATAAATATGAGGGGGGCAGGTAGTAATTAGAAGTTGGATTATAGGATCTCAATTCATCCATAATACTAAATAATCTTAATAGAATGACATACAGAATCTGAAATCAAAAAACTTGCTTTTCAATACTGGCTCTGATACCATCTGTGTGACCCTGGACAAGTTATCTAGGCACTGTGATTTTCACTTTTTTCTCCATAGAAACGAAGAGGCTAAATTGAATTGAAGATCCTTTTTAGCTCTTCTTAATCTTTGGTCCTATGAGCTAAAAGGGAAAAATATGAGCTATTGCTAATGCGTATATGGTATGTAATGTCAACACAAATGAAGAGTAACATTAGTTACTGCTGCTCCCTATTAGTATTGCTGAATTTGGGTCATTTTTGTTGGAATAAATAAACTTAGAGGACCAGGCTTGAGTTGACCGGTCGTTCTTTTCTGAAGGAATTTTTATTTCTTTTTTAAACTTCTGTGTTGAGGCCTTAGGTTTCTTTTTTCTAATTAGGAAATATCCAGGTTTCCTCATTTGTAAAATGAAGGACTAAATATCTTCCAAGGCCTTTTTTTAGCTTTAAATGGTTGACCATGAAATTTTAATGTATCATAGAAACATGGATAAAATTCCTTTATCTTCAAAAGAATTTGCTTTAGGTAATCATATAGAATTCTCATGTGTTTATTTCAACGAGATTCTTCTGGACATGTGGAAAAATACAACATTTTACTAGGGTAACCTATTTCTCAGTATTTCTGTTAAAAATAAGAATTTGGGGCAGCTAGGTGGTGCAGTGGATAGAGCACCAGCCCTGAAGTCAGGAGGACTCAGATACTTAAACTTCCTGGCTGTGTGACCTTGGGCCAGTCTCTTAACCCCAATTGCTTAAGTAAAAAACAAACAAAAAACCCCCAAATCAACTCCATTTTCTGCTCCTTCCTTGTAACAAGAAAAATAATTGAGCAAAAACAACCTAATGTCGTGACCACACCTGTTAATGCATACAACATTATGCCTTAGTAGTCCCTCACTTCTTTACCATGAAGCTCCCTTCATGTTTGTTTCATTTTATTTTCTCTGGGATCTTCACTGTGTTTCTAGTTACTAAGAATTTCGCTTCCCTTTAGTGATCTTTTCATTTACACAGCTGCCATTTTGCATATCACTCTTTTGTTTTTGCTTATTTATTCTATATCAATTCATATGAGTCTTTCCATGTTTCCATTTATTACTGTAAAATAATCAATGCAGAATAATATTCATATATATATATATATATATATATATATATATAAATATATATATATATAGGTCTCCCTATCCCCTATCCCATATTTTTTGTGGTAGTCATCAATCAATGGACACATTTTGTTTCCAGTTCTTTGCTATCCCCAAAGAGTTCCCTATAGAGTATAGATAGAAACTTTACTTCTATATTGACTTGGTAGTCCAAATCCTTCTTCCATCCCCCCAGAATTTCCTCTGGGTTTTGGGGTTTAGCTTATCTTTCAATAGGCTGTCTTTCCTTTGGCTATGCCTCCTTCTCTCCCCATCTTTTTAAATTTTCCACATAAATGAAACTTAATGTATTGATCACTGGTATCTCCTTGCTGGTGATATCAAAGGTGGAAATCCAGTCAGATGTACAGAACAAGTCTGCATGCCTTCCTGTAAACCCCTTTGCCCTCATTCACAATCCCTTCATGATGCTGTTATATGGAGGAAACCTTTCTGTCAAAGTGGGAGGAGTAGTAGAAAAGGAAGAGAAGCAGCTTTGACCTGCTGTATACTAGACACTCTGCCAAATGCTTTTCCACAGATATTTCATTTATCCTCACAACCATCCTGGGAGGCAGGTGTTGTTATCTGTCTCATTTTACAGTTGAGAAAATGGAGGAAAACAAGTTAAATGCCTTGGTTGCCCGTTGGACCAGAATTACAAAGCTATTGAGTTATTCCTTTTGACTCTAAGCCTGGCACTTTATCCACCATATCAGTAGCTGCCTACAATAACTGAAGAATGGTTGCCAGTTGGGGAAGGACTCCTTGTTCTATCATTGTTTCCTTTCATCCGCTGTGGATAGATGGCCGTCTCATCTGGATGCTTCCCATTGGCTAAATCAAGGATGGATTCTGTCCCTCTGGAGATCAGATTATGTGTCCTTGGCTCCTTGATGACCTACAGGCATCCTAGTCTGTTTTTCCCTTTCCTCGTGGCCAATTTTTAAAAAAGTAACTTATAAGTGCCTTATTACATTGAATCACAACCTTGCTCTTAAGTATAGCCTTTACAGGCCAGCCTACTTAATCTACGGAAGCTTCAGTCTGAAAGCCATTGACAAAGACTGACAATATAAATAAAACGATGATAATCAGTCTATAGAGGTATGAATATATGACTGTGTCAATCCTGGCACTGCCTATTAACCACCTGAGCCGACTTGTATAGATAGGAAGTATTGGGAGGGGAATATGAGGCCAGTTAAAATAAAAATGCCACTTTGATGTGTTTTAGGCTCAGGGGTCTGGGGGGATCCAGCACATTCTACCTTTTCATCTCTTCTTTGATCTTTCTCTCTGACTTTGAACTGAACCACAGTCAGCTCTGTTGAAAAGGGGTCGACTCAGGGCCACTGTGGAAACAACTACAGAAAAACAGCTGAGAGCAGAGAAGTTGAATTCTGTAGAATATTTTTTGTTCCTATGAAATGAGTTCTTTTGAGGGCCAGGGGATTCCTGGGGTCTTTCTTATTATTTGTAGGAGTAAAGCATAGGAATTAGAGCTTATGGCGTCCTTGGAGATCATTTTGTTCAATACCCTAATTTTATAGATGAGTGAATTGAGGCCCAGGGAAGTAAAGGATTTATTCAGAGTCATACAGATTGTAAGTAGCAGAGCTGAGTTGTGAACTTATTTTCTCTGACTCCCAATTCCAATTAATTAATATTTGAGTTTCCACAATAATGAAAATAATAAATCTTTTGACCTATTGAAGAAGAAGCTCAAGAAGTTGTGAGCACGACTTTTCTTAGTTATCCCACCCTACTCAACTTCCTCCTTCACATATTAAAAGACAGGAGCCCCGACACCATCTCAAGGTGAATACAGAAGTCAGATACGGGGGATAACATTCTTTGAGTCAGGAAGGCCAGGATTTGAGTCCTGCCTCCAACATTACGTAGTTTTGATCCTAGGCAAACTATTAAACTTCTATCTACTACAGTTTTCCCCAACTGTAAAAATGGGAATAATAATAATAATAATAATAATAATAATAATAATAATAAACAATACCTTCAAAGGCTCAAATAAGAATATTTATAAAACACTTAGCATAATTCTGGAATATGGCAGGCACTTAATAGATGCTTTTTTCCCTCCTCTAGCTGGGAAGTATCCAAAGAGAGATTAGAACTCAGATTTTCTTGATTTGGGGCAATGGAAAAAACACTGGGTCTGGAATCAGGGAGAATCATTTTTCTTCTTCTTTTTCTTCTTTTTTTTTTTTTTTTAGGGAGAATCATTTTTGTGAATTCTACTCTGGCCTCACACACAGCCTTTAGCTACATGATGCTATTTGCCTCAGTTTCCTTATCTATAAAATGAGCTGGAGAAGAGAATGGATAAACTTCAGTATCTTTGTCAAGAAAACCCCCAAATGGGGTCTTGCAGAGTCGACATAACCGAAAACAATTGAGTACCCACTTCACAGGGTTGTTCTGAGGCTCAAATTTGAAAATGGTGGCGAGGCAGCTCTTTACATCCTTCCCATCTCTGTATAAATGACAGTTTTTATTATAACTAATGCATATATTTATTTAGACTTTCAATCCTCTCCAGTCTTTTGAGGGCGGTCCACATGGAGCAATGGAATAGGGAAGACCTATGAGCCAGGACTGTTGGTGAGTTCCAGACAAGGTCATAGAAACCACGTTTCTTTTTTTTTCTCTAGTAGTTGTATCATTATCAAGTCTTCTATGATAGATCTCTGTGTACTGGAAATGCAGCTAACTTACCTTGGTGAGTCTGATTTATTAGCATTGCAGCTGACAAGGTTGCCCATTTGTTAGCGCTGATTTTATATTTGAATAGCTTGGTGCATATAAATTTGAAGTATTGCTCAAAGTTAGTTCAGCTGTTTCATATTTCACAGAGAAGTCTGCCCAGAGGAACTTCTGCTTTTGATATTTCTATTGTGATAACTGTCCACTTTTTAATACAGATGTGCAGGGCTATTATGAGGATGCTCTGATTTGTACTTTAGAGCCTTTCCATTTGTGATTAGAATTGGACTTACTTGAGGTTGCAAAAGATTCCCCATGTTCTCTCAATTCTAGATTGAATCAGGAAGTGATCTGTGGAATTCAATCTGAGATGTTCTAAAGTTGGAGGAGGGGGGATTAAGGGGAGAATCATCATTCTAGAGGTAGAAGAACATCCAGAGCCATCTAAATTATTATGAAAGTCTAAAGTATTATGAAACTAAGGCCCATGGTGGAAAAATGGCTTGTTCAAAGCCACTAGCAGTTGTCCAGAATGAGATTTAAACACTTAAAGGTTCTCTGATTACAAGGCCGGAGATCTTTCTACCAAGAATATGGAGAACCATGAATTTAGATGTGGAAGAGATCTTAATCCTACCCTCCACCCATTTTACAGATGAAGGAACTGAGGCCCAGAGAAGGAGAAGGGACTTCATGGCTATTTGGGAAATAGAGATAACAAATGGCCCCCTGAAACTGGTTGATGGTTAATCAAATGTCCCTTCATTTATTTTGTCTGCAAACCAATTTATAAAACAGACGCAAACATTCTTTGGGACTTAGATTATTATAATTAACAATCTTATATTCACTTGTGAGGTGATGGAAAAGATGACTAAATGAGCTAAGGAGACCAGAAGAGAGGTTTAATTAATGAAATCAGGTTTCAAAGAAGCAGAAGAGACAATCAATTCTAAAAGTATAAGCCAGAATCCCTTGCCTGTTCACAGTTCCACAATTCTTTCTTGATATTCAAATGAAGATGCTTTATATTAGCAGGAAGCTTTCAGGTTAATATTCCTTGTCTTGATGATGCAGGCCCAGAGGGAGAGGCTGGAGCAGCACAAGACCTGCATCATAAAGAGGTCACAATCTCTGCATTATATAATTAGCAGCAAGGCCTGAGTCTCTTAGTCATCCAGAAGCTGACCTCATTCAGCTTGACCTAAGGCTTGTAAGTCTCATTCAGTTTCTGCTCACTGCATTTAGTTTTATATTTTCCAACAAGTATGAATTTGTACCTCCATTAGGACCTTAATCTCTTGTCACCTCATTGTGTAATGATGGCCCTGGGTTCTTAAAAACTGTGCCCGGGGAGCACAAACTTTGGAAGGGCCTGTGAACTTGTGAATAGACTCTGTTTCTGGGGTTTGGGGACCCATTCATTAGCAGGGTGGTCCACGACATGTTTTTGGCTATAGAAACTCATTAGGATGGCTCTCCTGTGTGGAGAAGGTGAGGGGGAAAGAGAGAAGAAGAGGTGAAGAGAGGTTGTGACCATGTTCAACGTGGGGAAAATCCACATTAAGGAACTCTGAGAGTTTTGAATTGACAGAGCCAATATTAGGTTGGAACTGATAGGGCTAGAACTGATATGGTCAATCTTTGATAAAGTTTTTCTTTTTTATTTATTTGGCAGTGATTTCATAATTTAATGTGATTTATCATTTTCTGTTGTTAGAGAAGTTTGTTTCATCCAAAAATACTATGATTTTAACCTTCGTGTTATCTGGAAAACTATACTTTGGTATTGACTTCTCTTTACAATCTTGCCAGACCAGGAGCAGAGTCTTTAATTCTGTTTTTTTCTTCAATAGGATGCTCCAGTCTTCATACGGAAATAACTATTAGTAAAGTTTTTATACATTTGAATAAAAGTGCTCCTCTTTCTTCATTGGGATTATGTGACAATGGCCTTGAGCTGTAGCTGACAAGTCAGTGCCCATTGACACTCTTAAGATTCTCATTCTAGAGTGATTCATGCTATCTTTGGTAGACTGTAACCATGGAGATGACTACAACAAGAAGACCATTTAAATTCATTATTTCTTTGTTAATTTGTTTAAAGTTTACATTCTATTAAAATTAAAGTTAAGGTAAAATAGGATAGTTGAGAATTAAAATGGAACAGTGGTCATCTAAAAGGAATAGTGAAACAAAATCGGATCATTGATTTAGAGCTGGAAGAAATCTCACAGGCCGTATAATCCAATCTCTTCATTTTACAGAGAAGGATACTGAAGTCTGGAGAAATTTCATGACTGAGCTAAGATCATACAGGTAGTAAGAATCAGAATTATGGTTTAAATCAAATCCACTGGTTCCAAATTCACTCAGCTAACAAGCATTTTAAAAGAACTTAAGTGCCAGACACAGTGCTAAGCACTGAGGATGAAAAGTAACTTCTCTCCCCAAAACTTCCCCAAACCCTTAAAACCCCCAAATCTAACAACAAGAAAAAACAACTTCTGCCTTCAAGAAGCTTATCAAATCCAGGTTGTTTTCTCCTCAACTCCTCTGTCTTATATGTTATCAAAATAGTAATTTTAAGTGAAATGTTTTTAGGTGGGAGAGTAGTGGTTCTAGATGTGAAAAACTCATGAGATATTTATTATGTGAAAAGACTTTGGGCTCTACCAAAAGGAACTAAGGAAAGTTGAATCCATTAAGCAACATGTTTCACAGTGTGAGAACTTTTGAAGTTGAAGAAGAGAAGGGGGAGGGAAATAGCAGAATCTAGGAAGTAAGATAGGAGATAGGAGGGAGTTAGTGAAGGGACCACTGGGGTCTAATTAAGAAAAACTCACCTGGCAATCTATAAGATCTGAAGAAGTAGAGTATTCTTTAGATATGCAAACAAGATAGTCAGTGGGAACAGAATGGGTGGATTGAAAATTCTGACAATGGGGAGAGAATGAGAGGATTGAAAGTTCTGACATGGATTGATTAAGATTCTTATTCCACATCTTTATCAGATGACTAATAGGCTAATTACTATTCCTGGGCACTTTGATTCCAAAATTTCCTGGTAATTCAGGAAAGGAAAAAAGAAAAAATTGGATTACATAGATTTCATGATTTGACAAAGGGAAAAACAAATCAATTTAGCTGTAGAGAAAAATGTTTTCCTTGGCCTTGTGCCAGATTTAGTCTTTTTAAAGGTCTTTGTGTCTTAAGAAATTTTAGGTAACTTAAAGGAAAATGAGTGACTCAATTGTAGTCTCACCAAAGACCCAAACAACTCTACCTTGCAAGTATGGTCTTGATTCTCCATGAAGGTCTAAGAAAACAATGATAAAGTTCTGTGGGTAATTTTTGTAGCAATCTGAGATATCATAGTCTAAGCTGTTGTTTTAGGAATTACAGCTTTTTAGAGATAGAGAACTAGAGAATCTACAAGATTATAGTTATTTAGATTGAAACTCTCAAATATTAGCACTCTCAAGTGGCAGGAATCTTGATCAGGGACCTGAGAAGTTAATCTTCTCATGTTAACTTATATCAGAGTAGCTAGCCCACCCTTTTCTCTAACCCTTATCTCAATTATTTTGATTTGTGTTTGGATGAAAAAATAACTTGATATATATTTTGGACAACCTGGTTCCAACCTAGCTTCCTGATCCTATTACATTCTTGTTCTTTCCCCTACCTCCAATTCTTATACATACTTTGGCCCGCTGTGGCTTAGTCAAATGAGCCTTTTTGCTATTCCTCATAATTTCATATGCTTTTGTTACAGGCCCTCCCCAGGCCTATTTTCGCTATCATACCTCTACCTTTTAGAATTTCTAATTTTTTTTAAAGTTCAGATACTATTCCTAAAAAATACTTTTTTTCTGATTTTACCAAAACCTCTTCCCCAAGGTTAATTGCCTTCCTTTTCTCTAAATCACTTTCTAATCATCTTATATATGTTTAAAAGTATGCTATTTCCCCTGGAGAAGAGTTGACTTATTTTTCAGTTTGTCTTCATGGTTTAAGAGGAAGTTTGTGTAGTGGATAATGAACTGACCCGGTTGTTAGAAAGGGTTATGGTTCAAGTCCTGTTCTTGATTTATACTGACTGCGTCACTCTAGGCACTTGATATTTCTGTCCCAGTCAACAAAGACTGAAAGTTGCCGAGCAGATATTATTCTGCATTGGTAGAGGGAGTTTTTTCATTTCCTATGCTAGTGAAATCTCAGGTCCTGTCTCATCCCACCTGCCTTTATCATCAAGCACAGTGCCTAGCCCATAAAAAAATGCTTGTTGAATGATGAGATAATTAATTTTTTAACAGTAAGCCTCTTATTAAAGATTATATTAAAGCTAGAAGGGAAAATTGAAAGATAACAATAATAAAAGATTAGCTTATTTGCATGTTTTCCTTGTCATGCCATTTTCCAAGGATAATATATTTAAGTCATTATATATAAGTTTGAACAAGAATACCTTTAGAATCCAGAAAGTATACATTTATTTATTTGCTTTTTAGGTCTTACATGATTTAACAATGACTATATTACTAAAAGTGCTGGAATTGTTGGCCTAGTTCATCAGGGCTACTAGGGAATATAGGAGTCCAGTTTTCCATTGTTGAGGGATTAATGATTCTAGTCTCTTTCATCTGAGGGAAAGAGTTCAAAAAGGAACTAGTTAGAAGCTTTGATTGATTATATAGTAAATGGCTTAGAAAATAAGAAAAGGTGGTATATTTGGGGATCAATCTAAGAAGGGTGCTCTGCTGGGAAGTCTAGTGTGGGACATTTTAGACAATAAAGACTTAGATATCAGGTAATGGAATCAGGTAATTGAATGAGTATGACAGTTTGGCCATTTTAAATTTTGAGAATATCATTAAGCAAGAACAGGTTGCTTATTAAGGTTTTGAGCTCTGTACTTCTGATCAGTTTGTTCTGAAATTTCTTAAGTGAGCACAACAGTCTCTGATTAATTCTCAGAAAGATAAAGGATATATGACTCTTTGAGAAATAGAAAATCCCTTAACTAGAGGGACACCTAGCACTTTCAAGTTGTACTGTATGTTTCCTACTCTTGTGGGATCCATGAAAAGAAATCTGAGATTTTAAATGGGTCATGGTTCATTTACTCATGCATTCAATATGTATTTATTAAATGACTGCTGTGATCCAGGCTTTTATGAGGCTTGATTATTAGTTTATTCCTCATTCTGGTGTGGAAGTGGCCACAGGTTCCTGAAAGCTTTGCCAGCAAAGTACACGCTGACACAAGTTCTGTAGTGCTGGGATGGAAAGGTTTTGAGAATTCCTCTGGCAACAGAAAGTATCTGTTATTGGAGGACCAGTTTAGCCAAGTATGAAGAAGGGGCTTAGCACTATAAGGTTGGCTACTTGGTGATGACATCTAGAAGGAGGAGAGGAAGAAAGGAAAAGGCATCATCTAGCCTTCTTTATTTGGTGTTTAAGCTATCCCCAGACTCCTCCCTACCTTGAACTTCCCAAATGCAAATTCATCATCTTTAGATATGTCAGAATCATAATTCATCAGCAAGATCTGATATATCAATAGATCTCTCTGTATAGATCTATAAATAGATACAGATAGATGATATAAATGCATACATGTGTTTATATATATGTATGTGTCTGCACATATATGTATGTATGCATTGTGTAAACATGCACACATGTATCTTCATGTACATATACACAAGTTTATATACATACACATACACATATACATACATGCACTAACTGATGGATTAACTCAGTGGACTATCTACCAAACTCCTCATATCATAGTTTTGTTAGAAGACTTGCTTTATCCATTTGTTTTTCTTGAACCTATCTGTAAAATATGGAGATGAAAATATTTGAAATATCTACTTCATGGGATTGTTATGTAGAAAATACTACACAAATATTAAAAATGTTGGAAATATGAACTATTTTGGGGGAAGTTAGTGGTCCAGATCTGAGATTTCACCAGCATAGAGAACTATTGGTTTGGAAATTTCCATCTACCAATGAGACTCATTAGGTCTTCTGTAATACAGAATTTATCTCATTTCACTGAGAGATTAAGCAATTTGCTAATGGTCACACAGGACGTTCCAGAGGCAAGACTTGAACACAGATTGCTTGAACCTTCAGGTAAGTCTTCCATCCACTACATCATGTTGTCTCTATTGTAGGAACTACTATTGAAATAAATTATTAGTTAAAATCTAATACTAATGACTAGATGAAAATTCTTGAGGATAGTGAAGATATATGATGCTATGAGAAAAACTTGGCAAATTGATTTTGAATTTCTTGGAGAATGGTATGCTAGAATTCTTCAGAAAGTAAAACTTTATTTCAGACTGAATTAAAGGATGAGTTTTCCAAGTGACTAGCCCTTCATGGAAGAGATTCTTTAATTGGTCATTGTCTTTTATACCTTCACAAATTTTGAAGCAAGCAATTTAGAAGCAAGCAATCCACAAAACATTAAGCATTTGTTCAAGATCATATAGGATCCTGGCAGTCAGGATCTAAATTCTGTCTCCAATTCCACCATGAATTTCATTGCATCAACACTAAAAGTCCAAATCATCCAGAGCTGATGTTCAGCACCTGCTTACTTTAAAAAACAAACAAACAAACAAACAAACAAAAACTTTCCACCAAATTATTGTTAAAACTACAATAGTAACAAAATCTTCTAAGTTTCTAAGGTTATCTAAGGTTACACAGAGAGGTATAAGGCCATCCTGTAAAGTAATATTTCCCTTAGGATGTCCTCTATTCTTTACTTTCAGGTTTGCTTGAAATGTTACCAATTATATATTCATTTGAGTCAATTAGTATTTCCTTTTAAAATGAAAATACCCCCAAAGCTAAGGGATATTTAAAGGAGTCTGTCATTTATACCTTAATGTTTAGTTTAATAATAATGCTTTTTCTTCAGACCTGTCTATGAGACCTGAGCTAGAGATATTGGGATTTTCTTGGGAGTCAGAAAGGAAGAGGTAATTTTATAAAAATGATTAATTTAGTAGAGGATATTATTTTTTCTCAGTAAAATAATTTTTGGTAATATAATTAGCATGGGGTTGAATATAATGGCTATTTCTAGATTAATGTGTGTTGGATTATTAGAGAAAATATGGCTCAAATTCTGCCTTTGATACTTGGAAACCTACTTGCAAGCATTGTAATACTGTTAGAATTTGAAGTAAGTCATGTTTGCTAAATAGCATCTAGCACTATTGAGTCTTAGGAAGAAAATACTTAACAAAAGTCTTTGAAATCTCTTTGCTTAAGAGGGAAGAGTATAGATATAAAGGAGTTTGAGTTTCTTTGTGTTAAGTCTACTGGAGTGTACCAATATTCCCAAAATGATTATTGGATACTAAGACTGTTCTGATGCGTCTATATATGGATGGCATTGTGCTGACCATCCCCACTCCTAAAATATTCACTCCTCACTAGGTTGGCTTTAGGAGATGAGTTTTTAGTGATAGCTACTGTGAAAGACTAAGTTGTAGAGTAGTTGAGATAGATCTTGGCCAGTGAAAATAATGTCCTTCAATGCAATTGAAGCATTGCAATATTCATAGTGGAGAAACAAAACAAAACTTCACATATCTGTTGGAGAACTGTGCCAAACTCTGTGTAGGTTTTTTTTTTTAACATTCTGGGAAAAAAGATCTGCTTTTTAATGTAACAGGTTGTTGACACAAGAATCTAGGTTGTAATTTGTCTAGCATTCTGCTAATGAGAAGTGTTATTTATCTTTAACCAATTATCAGAAAGGAAGAAAGAAGCTTGAAATAAGTTAAGAGAGTCCTATGAGACTTTTAATAGGAGAGAAAAGATCAAAAAGCTGGATTTAAGTCTAACCACTTTTACTTATTGGCTGTGCAACCCTGGACAAATCAAATTACTGAACACGGCATTTGAAGTAAAATTTTAAGGCTATAAGTCACAATACTAGTAGTAGATCAACCTAAGTAGGGGAGCTTTCTTATTCCTTTTCTCTTTTTGGAATTTAAGAAAATTTTACTTTAAAAAAAATAATCCTATCAGTAAAGAATAATACCAATGGGTGACAGTCAAAGAATTTTATTGCTGGTAGGGACATGAGACATCTTTTTGTCAAATTCTTCCTTCCTTCCTTCCTTCCTTCCTTCCTTCCTTCCTTCCTTCCTTCCTTCCTTCCTTCCTTCCTTCCTTCCTTCCTTCCTTCCTTCCTTCCTTCCTTCCTTCCTTCCTTCCTTCCTTCCTTCCTTCCTTCCTTCCTTCCTTCCTTCCTTCCTTTATAACTCTATCACTAAATAGTAATCCATACCCTACATCAAACAAGCCTTCTCTTCTAACAAATAAATGTGGTCAAGCAAAACAAATAACAATGACTACATCTGAAAATGTGTTTCATTCTGTCTCTAAATAGGAAGTCAATGCTTCACTAACAGCTTTCCAAGGACATAATTGGTCACTGTGCTCAATCAGAATTCTGAAATCTTTCAAAATTACTTTCCCTTCCATTGTTATGATCATCATGTAAATTATTCCCCATGTCCCACTTTTTTTGTCTGTATTAATTCATAAAATTCTTCCCAAGTTTCTTTAATAACTGTATTAGTAATTTCTTATAGCAAAATAATATTCCAGCAATATACCACAATTTGTCCAGCCATTCTATAACTCATGGTTACCTAGTTACTTTATGTTTTTTTTTTTTTTTTGCTTTGATAAAATGTTTGGTTAAAAATAGGTTTGTACACATAGATCCTTTTCCTGTCTCTGACCTCTTTGGATTAAATGTCTATTAGTGAAATCACTAGGTTAAAGGGGGATGCACAATTTCATCACTTTTTGAGTAAAGCTCCAATGTATTTTTTAAAACTGTTGGATCAGTTTATATATCTATGAAGAGGGCATCAATATCTCTGTCCTCCCAAATCCTTCCCAATGATTTCCATTTTCATCTCTTTCCCAATGATTAGGAATTATAATCTTTCCCAATCTGATGGCATTTATTACTGATTTAGAGCATACTTTCACATTTTTGTCTATAATTTGTACTTTTTAAATTTGAAAATTGCCTTTTCATATTTTATGATCACTTTTCTATTGGAGAATAGCCTTTTCATTTTTCTAGAGGAAGAAATTGAGATATAAGGAAGGGAACTTACTTTTGGATTGACAGATATCCAGGTCTTTTGCTTCCAGTTCAGTGCTTTATTCAGTTTTCCTCATTGGATAATGGTATTTATACTTCATTTTCAAAGCAGACTACTGACATCTTGAAATATTATCTTGACTTTTGAGTGAATTGGATTTAAGTGAGGCAGAATTGCACAAAGTTGTCAGCCTTACTCTTCCTCTTCCAGAGTCATCCAAGACAAAGACTAAACAATGACAAGACAAAAGTAAGAATAACTGGGGATAACCAAGTTGCCAGCTTTGATGCTTGACCAAACTCTTAAGTGTTCCACATCACCTGCTTTAACCACTTTCATGGTTCTTAGTCACCCATTCTGTCATCCTCCTAGTCCATCCACATGTGTGAGGCTTGGTGGTTACCCTCATCCTTGTTTAGCCTGTCTACTGAGGTGTGCATGCTTTTGGAGTTGCAGGTAAGAGTTGGATCCAAAGGAGGACACAAAGATGATGAGCAGCCCTGAAAGGGGCTTGGCAAGCTCTCATACCAGAGGTACTAGCCCAGATATGGTTAAAGGAGAGGCCCTACAAAGGAAGCTTTAGGAAGAATAAAGTGGGGAAAAGGAGGGTTACCTCTGAGAGCATTCCCAAGAGATGAGGGACAACTAGTGCTATGTGACCCCAGATGCCATCTGCCCAACCCACTCATTTCACAGTTGAGGAAATAGAAATAATTTCTTTCTTCCTTCCATTCTGGGAAGGATAGCATTACGGGTAACCATGACCAGAAAGATTTAGGATTCTATCTGAAACCAAACATGTTTGTGTCAGAAACTCTTAATCAGTCGACAAGCATTTATTAAATACTACGTACCAGAGATTGTTAACTTCTAGGAATACAAATAAATAAAAAAAACCCACAGGGTTCATTTTGACAAGCCAACTGATGATACAGGCACATGACAACTCAAATCTTCATATTAATTTACAACAAAAAGTAAGTTATTTTTCTTTTAATGTCAGCTGTACAAGCTAGTAAGTAGATGCAACACTCTCTTAATTAGGCTGTAATTCCAACAAGAGATTGTTGCTGACTTCATAAACAATAAATGTGATGCTTAAGTTAAATGTCCAATGTCCCTGGTGTCCAGCCCAGGAAATAAGCACCTGGATAACATCATGGGGAAAAATAGTGCTGGAAACCCCTTAACACCTTCCTTAATATTTATTTGTGAGAAATACAGGGAAAGGAACAGGGAAAGGGCTCTGGAGAAATTCTGAAATTTATTTGTGTGACATTGGGTTTCTCTTAAGATGAGAATATTGAACTAGATGGCCTCTAAGGTCCCTCCTACATATATCTGTCATTTTATGAATTTGGGTGATTTGCTTCTAAAATTTGTTTTCACTGGTGTTTGTTTCATGCTACATGAACTCCTAACTTTTTATATAGACTGTTTACCTTTTTAATCTTTTGGAATAGAAGGACATAATTAGTCAATAAATATTATTTAAGGATCTATTTATATGCCAGGAGCTGTTGATTGTTGGAGATACTAAAAATAGGTAAAAAATTGTTCCTGCCCTCATGGAGTTTATAATGTAATAGAGGAGACAACATACAAATTAAATATATACCAAGTAAGCTATATATATATATATATGATTTCCTATGTAAATAGGGAATAATTAATGAGGAGGGTACTGGGATTAAGAGGGCTTTAGAAAGACTTTCTGTAGAAGGTAGAATTCTAGTTGCAATTTAAAGGAAATTTAAAGGAATTTAAAGGAAGCCAAGGAGCCAGTAGTCAGAGTGAAGGAGAGCCAGACAGAATGATTAGAGTTACTGATAAATAGAATATCTTTGTGAGTGAAACAATCAGGAGGCCACTGGATTGAAAAATACATATTGGGGTATAAGATGTGAGAAAACCAAAAAGGTAGGAGGGGAGCTAGGATATGAAGGACTTTGAATGCTAAGCAGAATTTTCATGGCTAATAATAGCAGGCTACAACTTTACTGCAGAAAAATTTGGAATTCAAGGAGAAGGCAAGTCAAAGGTAAAGAAAGGATGAGACATTTAAAGAAACACTTGATAACTGTCTGCCTTGGAACTCCCCTTCCCCCAAGATGCTTCTTGGCAAAAGTAATGGCAGACTCCATTCTTCAGTGCGCTTCCTACCCATGGCTAGCAAAGCTCTGGTTTGGCTCAAGTGTGTAACTTCAGAAAAATTACAGTGTGGCTCTTTTAATTATAAGACTATGCAATTATCAGCAGGGTGCCTGGGAAATTTAGTATTTAATTGAAAACTACAGAATTACAGTGTAATTTTATCAACAGTCTTGCTGGATCAGAAGTCAGTTAAAACAACTGGGTTGTTTTAAGCAACTTTCATGTTTTCATGGAGAAAAGTATTCTCCTGAGAACTAAAATATTGTATTTTAGACTGTGTTAATCTTTTCACTGAATAAGCATGAGCTCCCCTCTCATATAATGAATGTAACCCCTACTATTCAGTAGAGAGCTGAAGTGTTGAATCATACATAAGAAAGTGGCTAAGAGTATTTCATTACCCAACTAATTCTGTAATTTCCATAGACTTATGGAAAATGTTATTCACCTCTTGGGGAAAGCCTTTGGCAGTAAAACTACATTTTGCTTGGCATTCCATTTGCATCAGCTTTGCCTCTGGTTAGGCTGTTCCTAATGTAAATAGTATACACACGATTTTCATGTAGTGGAAGAAAAAAAGAGCCCAACTATCTCTGAGTTTGACCTGTATTTATTTTTCTACTGGTATTTAAACTCAGTGCTGAGTTGAAGATTTAGTAGTCCTGACTGACTGTTTAAAATGTGGACAGGATGCAAAAATGACTGTTTTTAAAGAACCCTGTGGGAATCAGGAATTTTTATTTCTTAATGCCTTTGTAGGTTCTTTGTTTCACTGTTCCTTTGGTGTGAAATAAAGCAGCTAAAATAGGATTGTGCTTCTCATGTGCAAGAGAGGCTTTTAGACTTCTATTTGTCATCCAAGAGCATGACTTTAGCTACAAAACACTTCAAAATATTTCCTGTGCAAAAAACCCAGACATTAGAATCAATGAAAGTCAGATAGAGAAAGGCAATAATATTCACCACTAACATTTAGCATTGTAGAGGTAATGGGGAGAGGACCAGCCTTGAAATCAGAAATTAACCCATTAATCATTAATTTAAAAGCATTTTAAGTGCTAACCATGTTCTGGGATGGTGATAAAAAGAAAAAAACAAAAACCAAAAAAAACTATTAAAGGATCCTGCCCTCAAGGACTTTTAGCTTTTTTTGGAGGGGCCAATATGTTCAGATAAAATATATGAAGAAGTAAATGGCTTTTTTTTTTTTAAACAAATTTTGAAGGAAAGTGCTAGCTAGAGACTATTCCCAGTCCTTCTTAATTTTAGTGCCTTTTCTCTAAGACTATCTATAGATCTTTCGGGAGGGCAGGCTAGTTAGGCTTTTCTCATGATGGATCATCCATCTTTGGTGTCTATCTGCCACTCAACTCTCACTCGAAGCTCCCAGAAACCTGAGCATGTGTGGCAGCCTCATCCTACTAAACTAACTCGGCATATGGGCTAAACCAGGTTAAGAGTAACTGATGTTCTACAAACCCATGGGTATGTAAGGGGGTGTCCACCCAAGCATGCTGAAGATTTCTCCTGGTGAAATGGGCGGGCACAATTTGTTCCAATGGCTAAAGCAGGAGCTGTAAAATTCGGTCGGTCTTTGATGTCTGACCAAGGTCATCTGCTGCATTCCAGTCCCAACTTTTAGCTTGCCTCTGAAAGAGAGATTGAAGCTGATAACTGTAACTCTGCCTTCCTTAAATCCAATTGATGTATAAATCATCACTCCATGATGTCATTGGACCTATTTGAAAACAAAGAAGAATAATCCATTAAACATACATAAGAATAAATTATTTATCCATAAACACATGTGAAATTTGTACATTTTAAAAATATGTGGCATACTTTATCAGACTGTGAACTCCTTGAAAACAAGGACTTATTTTTTTCTTTTCTTTGTAGTCCCAGCACTTAGCATAATCTAGCGTGCAGTAGGCACTTAAATAAATACTAATTGATTGACTGGAATCCTCTTTAACAAGGCATGTCATGTTGCATTCAATTAATTTTAATCTTTTGTTTGATGATTACAAGTGTTAAAAATTTTGATTCTCTGTGACAGATTATTGCAGATGGAACTAAAACTTCCACAGGTCACTTCATAAGGTGAATATAATCTTCTCTTAAAGAACACCAGAATTCTTCAAGATTTTTTGAGTATTGAAATCCAACTGTAATGTTTCTCTCCCTAAAAATCAATGAATTCATCTTTGGCTAGATCTTTGATACAGATTTTGTCAGAAAAAATGATTATGGTTAATATCATTACACTAGAAATAAAAGTTTGAAAGAGTTCTGGAGTATTTCCAGGTGTTGGTAAAGTTCTCCTTTCAGAGAAATTGACCAAGAATTTTATATCTTTACTTCATCTTGGTAAGTAATTGTTCCAGCATTTGAAAAGTTTTCAAGCATGTCAGTCTTTATTTCTTCCAAACTGGCAGTTTTACCAAAATATATTTGATTTTTAAATAGAATCGATGAAGAATATTTTTTTTTGATTTTTAGATTTGAATTTTAAGTAGAAATCATGCTGATAATTTTAAGATTCTTTAATGTAAACATAGATATGTATATTCTCTCTCTCGTATATTCTCTCTCTCTTGTTAAAAATATCTGCCAGATAAGCTAACCACCATATTAAATACTTTCCTTTGAAATGATTCAAGAGCTTTCTTTCATTCTTTTTTTCCTCCCTTCTTCCCTCCCTTCCTTCTACTCTCCCTACTTTCCTTCTTCCCTCCCTCCCTCTTTCCTTCTTTTCTCCCTTCCTTCCTCCCTCCCTCCCTCCTTTCTTTTCTCTCTCCCTTCCTCCCTCCCTCTCTCCTGTCTTCCTTCCTTCCCTTTCCTTTCTTTTCTTCCTTCCTCGCTCTCTTCTTTTGTCTTTAGTTTGAACAAAGCTAATAGATATTCCTTCTCTCTTTTCTTTCTCTCTTCCTTTTTCTTCTTTCTTTCTTCAGAAAAAAGTGAAGCTTTTGTCTTTAGTTTGTACAAAGCTGGAATATATTTTTAAATTATCAATCTAACTTTTTAAAATTAGTTGTGTAGGGGAAGAATAATTTCTTAAAGAGCTGGAGGCAGTATTTTGTACTTGTGTTTTTGCTAATTAACAGAAATGAATGGATGAAGTATTGGTTAGTCTTCCTCATCAGAGGAAATTGCCCTTTTACAAACTAGTGAACTTCTTTGTGGTAGAGTGTATTTCCATGTTTTGCTCAAATTGATTTCTTGTCAAAATCTTTTAAAAATGCATTGATTTTGAGTCTTGCTTCTGATAAAGTTGATTACTTTTATAGCTGTTGACAAAACTTCTTTCTGAGTTGTTGGAAGTCTTTATTGCCAAAGCAGCACGTCTGTGTAAAAAGCAATGAAAGACAATGATGTGAGAAGCTTCCTTTGTCATGAAGGTAGCAAAATCAGATGTATTACCAAGCATTACATGAGCTCCATCTGTGCAGAGTGTGAAGCTTTTCTTTCTAGTCAAAATTTTGTTTGGCAAAACAGAGCAAAATAAAAATCCAACAGTAAAAGTTGTCCCCCCCCCCTTTTTTTTTTTTAACATTTCTAAAATGTCAATGGGCTTTGTAGTTTTCAGTAGAGACTTATAAAACAACAGGTTCTCATTGATGACACTACAATTCATACAGTAAATAAAACCAAAGAGCTGGCTATAGTTCTGTCTAGTTATGATCTAATAATGGGTAAAATTAGAGTGATTCTGGAGTAATTATGAACATGTGACATTTTGATATATTTGCAATAATTGTAATGTGATTATAACAATATCTGTGACTTTGTTGGTGACAACAAAGTATTCTTCTTTCATATAGAAGCGTGGGCTGAATTTTGAAGGAAACAAAGTTATTCTAAAAAGTGGACATGAGGTACGAGTATTTTCTAAGAAAGGAGTAGGAAGATGAGAAGTGGAGTGTCATATAGGAAAAGAGAGAAGAGATGAACTTGGCATCTGAACCCTACCTTGGACACATCCTAATTGGATGAGCCTGAGCAAATCATTTAACTACTTGTTGCCTCAGGCACCTTTGTCAGACTATAAGGTATAGATTTGGATTGGAAGGATATCAAGGATATCACAGTTCTGTAAGAAAAAAGAAAATCCTAGAAACACTAAGCCAAGTTTTCCTGAAGTAGCTATGCCAAATGAATCATATCATAAATACTTATCATTCAAAGTTTCAAATATTGGAACATTAGTGCATATTCTGAAATTATTTTTTGCTTTTCTTAATTGATAAAAAATTCATGGTGTCAAAAATAATCATTGCCTTTTTTCAATGAAGTCACCAATATCATATTTAATAGTAGAATAAGAAACATGTTCTTTATATATATATTGCTTTATGCTAATATTGATGCAATACATTTAAAAGGCTTGGACTTTTAAAATTTGGTTGACTGATTTACTAAGCTTAATTAAATTGCTAAACATTATTTCTAGCAGATTTATACATCTAAAAAGGAGGTTCTGTGTCTATTAAATTAATGCTGCATGAAAAAAAGCATATATATTTTATAATTTTGTCATATGTAGAATTCTGGATTGCAAGGTTAGCTTGGGTGGTTATTGAATATTGCTAATGAGGCTGTGACATATTGCTGTCATTTTCAATGTTTGGCTTTCAACCCCTGTTCTTGCATCCCTAAGACTTTTGCTTAAAAAATTTCATCTAACTTGTCTTTAATTAGTAGGGCTCATCCTTATAGCCTTTAGCTTATTATGGGTAGGCTTAATAATGCCATTATTTTAGTTACTAACTTTTAAAATCTAGATTTCTTGTTGAAATTGTGAAAACTAGCACATGAATTTTTTTTCATTTGAAAATTAAACTTATTTCCCCAAGATTCCTTAAGTTGGATATCCATCTTCTAAAGTGTGAATGGTAAAACTACACTGGATTCTTGTGGAAACTTTGTACAAAGAAAGAAAAAAGATAATTGATTATTCCAATCAGTGAAATTGCTGTGGAGGCTTCTTCAAGCAAAGACTGGGTAGCAGAGTTGAGAGAGGTCCTGCCTTAGAGTAAGGAGGATCTGGGTTCAAATCTCACCTCAGATACTTACCAACTGTGTGGCCTTGGGCAGGTCACTTAACTGTTTTGCCTCAGTTTCCTCATCTGTAAAATGAACTGGAGAAAGAAATGGCAAACCAAACCACTTCAGTATCTTTGCCAAGAAAACACCAAATGAGGTCATGGAGAGCCTAATATGACACAACAATAAACCTGGAAAAGTTCTGCTTTCCTATTTTTTCCTGTTCTTCTAGGTTCATGATCAGTAGCTTTCTTTTGTGTTGTGATAGGCTCAAAGGGCTAGAAACAGAGAATTTTTATGAGTCAACATATAGTGCTACTTAAAAAACTAATACATGCACACTGGCAGACTATTGACATTTACTGGCAACCTTATCAAAAATCCTATATCTGCCAGTGCATTCTGTGTTTGGCCTTGAGGCTAAAGCTGAAAATGAAACGGGGAGGAACTAGTTCATAAGCACAGTGTCCTTCCCAAATCATTGTTATTGAAGAAAAATATGTATACACACACATCTATCTATTTCTATACAAATATATACACACACCCAGCATTCTAGGCACTTTTAATGAACAAACCATAAATTAGTAGTTATTTAGGTCCAGATATAATAATACATTGTTCATGGGATGTTAGTAGTTTAATTTGGGTTCAGTCTTCACTGTATTTTATGTATTTCACCATCACGAATATAAAAATCATATATCTGAGTCTGTATACAATATATTGGCCCAGATGACCAAAGATCTGCTTTCACCAGTTTCACCAGTGATTGACCTGCTCTCTCTTATGGAGGTTAATTTTATCAATCACTGCTCAAAGTAGCTCTCCAAAAAAAAAAAAAAAAAAAAAAAAAAAACACTTTAGCACAGAATTTTCTACTTGACTTTCAACATGGCAGTCTCTAAAAATCTAATTTTTTAGCAGTGGAATATAAGAAGAATTTCCCAATGAATTAGAAACAGAATTTTGTATTTGTGTTTCTGGCAGTGCTAAGTAACAGCTATAGCTAGGTGAAGCATTGGTTGGTTTTCCTCCTATGGGAGATGATAAAAAATCTAGAGGGATGCTTTTGTAACTCTTCAGGTTCTCAGGTAGTGTGAATTATTCCTTAAAAGAGTGTATGAAGTACTTCAAAGGAAAAAAATAACAAAATGAGTCTGAAGAGATAGAGTGGAACTTGGATCTGTTTCAGAAAGTTGGAGGGTGAATGAACGTTCCACGGAAAAGGAAAAGGAAATTTTTCCTATAGAAAGGAAGAGCTAGACCCTGTATGTGGAAAATGGCTTCTTGTAACGTATAGGAAGAAGATGTGGGATTAGAGATATGGCCAGGAGAGTGATTGGTCAGATTATAGTGATGACTGAAGATTCACACAAGGGGGTTCTAAAGGAACCATTTGTTGACCTGATAAAAACAATCAAATTTTCATAAATAAAAAATCTGGAGCATGATGAACTTTCTGAGTTTTTTTCAAACTCAAAGATTCCTGTTTATTCATTGTTATTCAGTCATTTATTTCAGTAGTGTCCAATTCTTCAAGACTTCTTTTGGGGTTCTCTTAGCAAAGAGTGGTTTGCCCATTGGAATGGTTTGCCATTTCTTTCTGCAACTCGATATAAAGATGAGGAGAATGGGGTTATGTGTCCAGGGTCACAAAACTAGAAAGTGTTTGAGGCAGAATTTGGACTCTGGAAGATGAGTTTTTCTGATTCCAGGCCCAGTACTCCACTTACTGTGCCACTGGTCTCTCCTATTTATTCCTATGCAAACAAATTACCTTGCTAGAAAGAACTGAGAATGAAGCACAAGGGCACTGAGATGGAATGAATGTTAAATTCAGGGAAAGGAAATAGATCATTATTGGAATGTAGAATGTACAGAATAATCTGACGTGATGCTGAAAGTGTGTGCTAGTTCCATATTGGAAAAGGTTTAAAACACCAACCTGAAGATTTTGTATTTTTTTCCCAGAGGCAACAAAGAGCCAGTAAAAATTCAGGAGTAGACGGTCAGACTTCTGCTTTAAAAAGTACTTTTTCTAAGTTTGGTCTTCACTGTATTTTGTGTAGAAGACAAAAAAGGTGAAATCCTAGAGGTAGGGAAATCTGTTTGAAGGCAGTTTAATGTAAGTCATGGATGCTTATAACTTGTCTATTATAGCATTGATTTATGGTGGATGTTTTACTCTTATAGAATGTATCAGTTCTTTATAGATTTTGTACATCAAATATTTGGTGAATTTACCAGATATTTTCTTTCAATCTGTTTTTTTTTTAAATTTTTAAAAAATATTTGGTTTTGTTATATAAAATTCTTTTTCTTCATATTATTTAACTTGCTGATTTTTGTCTCCAAAAATCACTTTCATTTGATAAAATATACATCACCTTCATAGGTGAGACAGCATGCTATTTTGATTTATCCACTTTTTCATGATTTAAAATATTTGCCACTAATCCTGTTAGGGTAGTGTATGGAAGTATGAATCTAAACACCTTTTAGCCATTTCAAAATTTCTTAACAATTTATATTGAATTTATTTTGCTCTGAAGTGTTTGATATATTTATTATGCACTTTGGAATCTATTTTAGGGTTCCCTGTCTGTCCTTGTGATCTCTTTTTCTATTTTCCCTACCTCAGTACTGGACTCTTTTAATAATGATTTCTTTATAGCAACCAAGCTATATTGCAAACTAGTTTTTGAAAATTTAATTCATATAGGAAACTTCAGATATCAAAATCTCAACATATTACAACAAGCAAGTATTTCTTCTTAAGAATTGGGAGCATGTCTATATATTTGCATGTACTTTCCATGGTTCTGGAAGGCTCAATTTGGTCTCCCACTCAATCTTTCAAACTCTCTTACCTTTATTGCATTTAAAAAAACTCTTTTAGTTTATATAAGTTATTTTAGGATTTCTTCTATTCTCTCATTTTAAAATATACAAAGGCAAGTTTTTTTCTTCCCTGCCCGTCTACTGTACATAATACAATATAAATTGTATTATAATGTTGTTTATAAGAAATAGTCTTTGGCATGTTGATTGATAATTAATTTGTGAAATATTGCCTTTTTATTATGTTTTCTCAATCTATTCATGAACATAGGGTTATTCTTCCATGTGTTTGGAACTTTTTAGATTTCTTTCTTTTTTAAAATTTAAAAATGTCAAAAAAATTTAAATTCTTTTTTAAAATGTCAAAATTAATTTTTATAAATTTAAAATTTTAAAATAAATAAAATTAATTTATGAAACAAAACAATCATTTCCATAACATAAAACAATAAAAAAGATGAGTGCACATATAACTGAAAATCTATTATATACAACTTACTATTCCTTTTAAATATATGATAAAGTTATCATGTAAATTTCTTTTTCTTTTCCTGCCCTGCTCCCGATGACTACTATCACACGTAAATATGTATAGATAAAATTCTTCTCTATATATTTCTATATATCAGATCTTCTTTCTGAATACAGATAAAACCTTCATAGGTTCTTTATAATTAATTTGAGTATATAAACAAATTAAAATGACTTATTACCACTCAAAGTTGTTCTTAAAACAGTATTGCTGTTACTGTTACTTTTGGTTCTTCTCATTTTGCTTATTATTTAATGCAAGTCTATTCATGTTTTCCTAAGATTATTGAACTCATCAGTTTTTACAGTACAATAGCATTACATCACAATTATATATTATAACTTTTTCAAGCCATTCCATAATTGATGGGCATCTTCACAATTTTCAGTTCTTTTGCCACCACAAAGAGAGCTGCTATAAATATTTTATAATATACAAGTCATTTTCTTTTTCCCTAATCATCTTTGAAAACAGGCTTAGTAGTGGTATTATTGGGTACAGGCAGTCTAATAATTTTCTTTCTTTTTTAAAATAATAGCTTTTTACTTTTACAATACATGCAAGGGTAGTTTTCAACATTCACTCTTGCAAAACCTTATATTTCAAATTTTCTCCTTCCCTTCCTTAGACAAAAATTAATCCTATGTATGTTAATTTTTCTAAACATATTTCCCCATTTTTCATGGTGCACAAGACAAATCAGATCAAAAAGGAAAAAAATTAAGAAAGAAAAAAAAAAGTAAGCAGACAACAAAAATGTGATAATGCTATATTGTGATTCACCCTCAGTCCCCACAGACCTCTCTGGATGTAGATGGCTCTCTTCATCACAAGTCTATGGGAACTGACTTGAGATGATCAAGACAAATTAAATTTTTTTTTTTGGAAAAGAGACTTGGGTCTCATCAGAATTGATCATCATATAATCTTGTTGTTGAAGTGTATAATGACCTCCTGGTCCTGCTCATTTCACTCAGCATCAGTTCATGTAAGTCTCTCCAGGCCTCTCTGTATTCATCCTGCCGATCATTGCTTACAGAACAATATTCCATAACATTCATATACCACAATTTACTCAGCCATTCTCCAATTGATGGGCATCCACTTAGTTTCTAGTTCCTTGTTACTACAAAAAGGGTGCCACAAACATTTTTGCACATGTGGGTCCCTTTCCTTCCTTTAAGATCTCCTTGGGATACAGACCCAGTAGAAACTGCTGAGTCAAAGGGTATACACACTTTGATAACTTTTTGAGCATAGTTCCAAATTGCTCTCCAGAATGTTTGGATCCATTTGCAGTTCCACCAACAATGTAATGACTCTTTCTTAATTAGCCTTTTTATATTTCTGTTAAAATCATTTGAAGTTATTTTTATATAGGTCTTTTCTGTACTTTGATAATTCACAGGTGTAATTTATTCTTTCTAATATTTTCCATTGATTGTTACAGGTGGAATCTAAAATAGATATAGATATCCATCTAACTTTTAAAATTTTTATTTGATCCTAAGAAACTTAAGCTATCTTCTCAGAGTTTTACTTCTTTTAAATGTGTTTTCATGTTGGATTTCTTCCTACATATTTGACTGCTTGTCTCCTTTGACATTATCTCTCTCTCTTTCTCTCCCTCTCCCCTTTCCATCTCCCTGTTTTTCTCTCTACTAGAAAATTCGATTAAGCTTTAGGTTTTGGCTTTTGTCTATGGTCTTCCCAAATGGGAAATAGAAAATATGAATCAGTATGTGATATATTTTTATTTGCTATTCACAAAAGAAATGCTAATCACAAAACACTCTTTAAGTTCATACTGGCAGACTTGTATATATATATATATATATTCATTTTCCTAGGAGGTTAAGATTTTATCTAAACATAAAGTTTTTGGCTGGGACTCTGACTAGGCATTTCCCATTTCAGTTCAGTTTTAAATGATTCCTTTCATGATTTTATGTGTATGTGTGTAATATATATATGTGTGTGTGTGTGTGTGTGTGTGTGTGTGTAAGTATATACACATATTTTCTGGAAAAGTTGGCTCATTTTCTATGGAAGGGCTAGTATAGTTTCCAGTAACTCCTTAGCTGCTAGACAGCACATCAAAAGTTTCAAATCTGCCATTCTCCTTGAAATCACAAAGCTTCAAGCTTAGACAAGCTCATCTCTGCATCTATAACTATTCGTCAAAACCAGGAAAGAAGAAACCTGGAAGAGTCAGCCCCTAACTAGAAGCATACTTCAGTAATTCATGAGCTTTAGCTGCCGTGTATTCATGGATGTGTAATGACTGAAGTGGGCAGGTGTACTTCCCATCACCCCTCATAGGAAGTCCCAAAGCTATATGACAGCATGCAAAAGGTTGAAGCAAGAAAGAGCCAGAGATGGAGCCACTTTCTTTTATAAAAGATCACTGAGTCAGGGGCAGCTAGGTGGCTCAGTGGACAAGAGCACCAGCCCTGAAGTCAGTAGGACCTGAATTCAAATCTGGTCTCAGACACTTAACACTGCCTAGCTGTGTGACCCTGGGCAAGTCACTTAACTCAAATGCCTCAGCAAAAAGAAAAAAAAAAGATCACTGAGTCAATAGCTCTTTCTGCTAAGCAGCTTTTATTAGGGGATTACCTTATTATCTTACAGTACCAAGTTCCCTTAGTACAAAGTCATATGCATGACAAGCTGGATACAAAGAGAGCAGCTCTTTATGATCCTCAATTATGCCTGAAATATTCTCTTTGCTTCTACCCCTTAAAGATCCTTATTCCCTTCTATTCTTACCATGAGGCTTTTCTATCTGGAGATCTTTGTCTGAATCTTTCAGTTATTAGTCCCTATCTCCATCAGGATATATTTTATATACTCATTATTTACTTGCCTGTTAGTATATTGTACTCCAATATGAATGAGAGAAAGAAAATTAGTGAAAGTGAATGAGAGTGAGAGAATGAGGGAAAGAGGGAAATTCTGAAAGAGAAACTTGAGGAGAGAGAGAATGGGATCAAAAGCAAAAGTGGATGAGTAGTTTTGACATAAGAAAGACTACCCCTTTCTTAATGCCCGGAATGATGAAAAGAGATAAAAGGTGAATGCAGAAAAGTTTTGATATTTGGAGTAGAGGCAAAGTGTGAGCTTCCCATAGATGACCTTATTTATTTTAATATTTTGTCTTTTTAAACACACGTAAAGATAGTTTTCAACGTTAACCTTTGCAAAACCTTGTGCTCCAATTTTTTCTTCTTTTCCTTCCTCCTTCCCGTTCCCCAAGATGGTAAGCAATTCTATATACATTAAACAAGACAATTCTTCTAAATATATTTCTATATTCATCATGCTGTACAAAAATCACATCAAAAGGGAAAAAACACATGCACAAACAAGCAAACAAATAACGAAAGATGAAACTCTCCTGTGCTTTGATCCACATTCAGTTTCCATAGTTCTCTCTCTGGATGTGGATGGCATTTTCCATCCCAGGTCTATTGGAATTGCCTTTAATCATCTCATTGTGGAAGGAGCCAAGTCCATTACATAAAATAATCTTGTTATTGTATGCCATATTCTCTTGGTTTTTTTCACTTCACTTAGTATCAGTTCATGTAAGTCTTTCTAGGCTTTTCTGAAGTCACTCTGCTGATAGTTTCTTATAGAACAATAATATTTCATTATATTCATATACCACAATTTATTCAGCCATTTCCCAGCGCCTGGGGCACATACTCAATTTGCCATTGCAGAAAGGGCTACTACAAACATTTTTGCTCATGTGGGTCCTTTTCCCTCTTTTATGATCTTTTTAGGATATAGACCCAGTAGAGATACTTTTGGATAGTATGTACATTTTTATAGCCCTTTGGATGGCCTCAATTTTCTAAGTAAAAGACTCATTGTAGTGTGGAGAGTTATATTGTGATTCAAAATTTAATCTTAAACTGAGTTGGAAGTGGTAATAATCCCAGATAATAGAGGTTGAAGATCTTAATGGGTATGTGGTCTACGTGTCAGGGAAGCTTTAAAGTAGAGGAGAGAGAGAGAGAGAGAGAGAGAGAGAGAGAGAGAGAGAGAGAGAGAGAGAGAGAGAGAGAGAGAGGAGAACGAGCATTTATTAAGCACTGACTGTGTGGCAGGTGATATGCTAAGTGCTTTAAAATATGTCTATTACATCAGCTTACTGTGTTTTCATTTAATTACTAAGTAGATAAACTATAGAGTCAACATGGAACTATTAGGTGCACCCACTTACAGAATCAATCTTAGTGTCTGCTACTGATAAACAGAAGTATGTATAGAAGAGTTTATATAAACCATTCTATACATGTTTCTGTTTATCAGTTTATATAAAAACCTGTTTCTAATGGTAGTCATCTCTAGGATAGGGGTGAGGAGGGAAGAAAAAAAGGAAAATAAAAGAAAAAAAATTACATTATAATTTCATCATATATTTAAGTGGAATAACAAGTTGTACATAATGAATTTGCAGTTTCATGTGCAACCATCTTTTTATTATACTAAACAATGGAAATGTTTGTTTTATTCTACAAATTAAAAATAACATTTAAAAAACAAAGAATAGTTTCTTGAGGGGAAAATATATTTGACAAATTCTAGTGTATTCAAGTGCACTGTTGATAACAAGTTTGTGAAGGTGATGAATGTAAACTCATTAATCATTTAGTCCTTTCTGTGGTGAAAATGAGGAACTTATTTATAACTTGAAAAAGGGTTAAAATGACTAAAAATAGAGCTATAAAATGAATTCTAGGCATTATATGTACCAGAGAATTTATCACCACTTTTTGTTGTATGATGATTTTCTTGTTAAAATGAATATCCAGTATGATGGTTATTATAGCATAGAAATGTAATTTCCCTGACAACTTCTCTATCATATTTAAAGAATAAGTTGATAATCTATAGATAGATTTTGAAGTTCAATGGATGGAGTTGCCAGACCTGAAGTTAAGCAGACTCATTATCATGAATTCAAATTTAGCCTCAGACACTTACCAGCTCGGTAACTTTATACAATGATTTAATCCTGTTTACCTCAGTTTCCTCATCTGTAAAATGATCTAGAGAAGGAAAGATCAAATTACTTCAGTATCTCTGCCAACAAAATGCCAAATGGGATCACAAAAGTCGAGATTATGGCTAAAACTACTATGTAACAAAAGACAGATTTTAACAAGCAGAGCTAAGTTGTATGCAATATTTTTTCAAAGCACTCTTACAGAGAATGTACAGTCTTTACAATGCTATAAAGCTAATTTAGTCACATTGTTATCTGCATTTGATAAGAGTGATTTTTAAGCTCTCTCTTTCTCCCTCCCTCTGTCTGTCTCTGTCTCTCTCATTTAGTAATAACTAAGTAAAATATTTTTTCTGGGAAAAATAGTTTTTTTGCTATGATTTGGGATAATGGGAGTCCCTTTATCTTTTTATTGATGGAAAGACAGTAAGATTGATGTCAGAAGACTTAGATTTCCATCCTTAATATAATGCTTCTATGACCTTGGACAAGTTACTTCTACCTGGATATTTAGTTTCTTAAAAAATAAAATAAAATTGTAAGAGCAGATAGTTTTGAAGACCTCTGCCAGTTATAAATTCTATGATTTCATAATATATCTCTTTTGCATATAATACTATCTTTGATGCTAGATTTCTGGGAAGAATATGATTCTATGAATTGCCATGATTTTTTCTTTCTTCTCTATGCTTGTATTTCCATTAACAATGATAGTTAATTAATTGGATTGCCATAGATGGACCTCAACCAAGATGTCAGGTTGGAACAAGATTCTGAATCATCTTGTGGAGACATTAAAGAAAGGTCTCCTTTCAAAGCCAAACTTTTCAAGTAATTGGTTCACACACTTTCTTCAATTTTTTTCACCACCTAATTTCTCATCTCCCTGGAGTATGGGTTTCTCACCATAAGTCTTACTAAAATCTTTAACTTGAAAGTCATAGTTTCGTTAGTCTTGACTTTGAGAATCAGATTTTTCTTGTTTAGTCATGTCTGACTCTTTGTGACTCCATTTTGAAATTTTCTTGGTAAAGATACTGGAGTGATTTGACATTTCCTTCTCCAGCTCATTTTAGAGATGAAGAAACTGAGGCAAACAGGTCTAATGACTTGCTCAGAGTCACAAAGTTGGTTAATGTCTGAGGTTGGATTCGAATTCAGGAATTGGAGGGTGTTTTTTTTTTTTTGTTTGTTTGTTTTTTTATCCCAAGTCCAGCATAGTATCCACTGTAGCACTTCTCTGCTCTTAATTTCACTTCTTGCTTCTGCTATTTACACCTTCTGTGATGATGAGCAAGTCTTTTTATCATCTGAAAAATCTTCTACCTTCAAATAGATAACTTCATTGTAGTATTTAGCATTGTACAGCTCTCCTTCTGACTTAGAATTTTCTTCTCCCTTATTTTAGAAATCTACCTTTCTTATCTCCAGTCCTTCCTTGCTTTAGTTCCTCTAACACTATTTTCTTTTACCTTTTGAATGTAGATATTCTCAAAGTTCAGTCTCTCACTTTCCTGCTTTATATTTTCTTCCTTAGGAATCTAATCCACACTTATAGCCTCTTTTGTGGAGATGACTTCAGGCTGGATCTCTCTCCTGATCTTTAATTTGACTCCTCTGCCTGTTGGCCATATATATTTGATTGGTAGTATTATAAGTTGAAGTCCCCCCCTTTAAAACCACATTCTTATTCTGCCTTCCACACAAGTTTCTAACTTCCTGACTTTCTTGCTCTCTAAATTATACCACTGTGCTTCCAGTCACCCTGATTTGTTATTTGCTATCATTCCAATAATTTAATGAAGCTCATTGATTTTCTCTTTGTAATATTCTCATAAAGTTGTCCTTTTCCATTTTACCACCTTAGTTCACATCTTTTTTTTCCCTCCCCAACATTTGTAAGGTATGACCTTTAGTCATTTATCTTTCTATTTCCTCACACCACATTTTTAGGGATCACATCGATCTCAGGTAAGTTGTTTTTAAAAACAATCTTTTACTCTAAACAGGAACTTTGGCTGAGGCAAAGGTTAATGAAGGATTAATGTCAAGATCTTGCTTGACTTTGGTACCTTTAGATTGTGTCTATTACCAAATTGCCTATCTTGCCTTTTTTCCCCTAAATTCTGGACCTGTTGTTTGTTCTTATATAAATCTGCTGACTCTCCAATCTTTAAATATCTAGGCTTATGATTAATGTTAAATTAATGAATAAATTGCCTACTTTGACCTTTAATTACTATGTGATTCTTCAGTTTTGCCTGAGTAATTAATTCACAACCATTGCCTAGATCTAAAGTTCAGTATATGTGTGTGATAAATTATATATAACCTACATCTCACATAGTTTTAGATAACTTGTGTTTGGAAGCTGGATTCTTTGGGCTATTAGGTCATTTTTTTTTTTGCTCTTAAATTATCAGTATCTATTTCCTCCAGGACAAAATCAATCCTTTTTGAATTTCTTCCCAAAATATGGAGATTATGGTTGTAGGGTGTTCATAAGGTTGTCAGCATTGGTCATCATACTGTTCTTTTACCCCCTCTTTGTTTTCACTACGTTATAGCATTAAGGGGACAAAAACTGAAGCTGCTGAGTTTGTCATTCTAGGGTCCTGTACAATCATGCCTAAGTTTATTCTTTCAGGATTATTTTATAATATTGTCTATCCAACAATGAACAGTAGAAAAGAGCACAGGGAAGCCTAGAGTTCTTAAATACCATCTTTGTGATTATGAGGTGGTCACTGTTCTTTAGTTCTCAGTTTTTATCTAGTTTATCTCTAAGGTTTTTTTCCTAGTCCCTAATCCTATAATCTTAAAAATGAGAGTTGACACTTCCAGTTGATCAATGATGGACAGAAATAACTACACCCAGAGAAGGAACACTGGGAAGTGAATGTAAACTGTTAGCACTTCTGTCTATCTACCCAAGTTACTTATACCTTCGGAATCCAATACTTAACGTGCAACAAGAAAATGGGATTTACACACATATATTGTATCTAGGTTATACTGTAACACATGTAAAATGTATGGGATTGCCTGTCATCTAGGGGAGGGAGTAGAGGGAGGGAGGGGAAAATCTGGAAAAATGAATACAAGGGATAATGTTATAAAAAAAATACTCATGCATATATACTGTCAAAAATTTTATAAATAAAATTTTTAAAAAATGAGAGTTGAACCTAGTGGAGAGCAACAAAGTACAAAGACTTACATACTTTGCCAGCAAATATTCTCCCTACAATCTAATATTTTGTATTTTGCTTAGTCAATTTTTCTCTGCCTAGAAAAGACCTCTTTCTTCTCTACCATTTAAAATCCAACACATTCTGAACTCGTCTGACCTAATTTGTGTAAAGCCTTATATTACTACCTCCATGACCATAGTATTATGAAGTCTTTAAAGATGTTTATCATATTCTACCTTGTATTAGGTAACTTGGCCTGTGCTAATATCCCCAACTGGTGTATATTTTTAAAAGTTATTTCTTTTAAATAGAAGGGCAAGTACTAGAAAATGGATACTAAAATATGGCATGATCCTGGGAGAATAGTGTCAGACATGAAAAAGCACAGAAGTTAACGAAAACGTGTGAAGTGCAACAAAAAAATTCTTTAAAAGTTATTTCATATTAGAGGAAGAATGAATAAAAGGGATTAACATTGTGATGCTCAAATGAAATACTGGATATAAAGTGCTTTGCAAATCTCAATGCTAAATAATGGCAGTTATTATATTAAAATAATAATTTAATCATAGCATAATAATTTGTTATTGTTGTTGTTATTATTATAGATTATCTGATGATGATGGCTTCATTCCCTGCACTTTCCCTAGCTTGAACCTACTGAGATCAAGAAATGTTTATAGAGCAAAACAAGAGCACACTGGTAAATGTTTAATACCTGGACTCTGGGGAGGAGGAAACATAGGCACACACTTTTAAACTTAATCTGCATTACTAATACTTTCTTAAATCTAGATAATGGACAGAACAACAAACTAAACACTGATTTGTGTACTAATAGCTTGCTTCTGCAATGTAAGTGCTTGCACTGAAAATTTTACAATCGGGACACAGAAACCTATTAGAGATGGGTTTAGCACACTTCTGTATACCAACAGCAGAGCAGATAGCAAAATAACTAGTACCAGAACAAGGGGAACCCTAAGTGGCACGATAGTGCTCAGAGTGTTGGGTCTGGTCTCAGGAAGACTCACCTTCAAATCAGACCTCAGATGCTTGCTAGCTGTGTGACCCCCTGGTCAAGCCACTTAACAACTGCTTGCCTCAGTTTCCTAATCTGTAAAATGAGCTGGATAAGGAAATGGCACACTACTCCAATGTCTTTGCAAACAAAAACTCATAAGGGGTTACAAAGAGTCAGACATAACTGAAAATATTACTAACAAAATAATTAATTAAAAATTTAAACAAACAATAACATAGACAATAATAAATAAATGACTGAGAAGACTAACAATAATACCCTAAGCCTTAATATTATTTTAGGCTGAATGAGATACCTCTAGGAGTAGGAAGATGATAATAGTCCCATTGTATACATCCTGTACTTGTCATACTACTTCAGAAATATGGCAATTAAGCTGTGGGACTTACATTTTAAGAACAATCTTGTTAAAAATTTAAAAAAAAAGAACAACCTTGTTAAACTAGAGAGTGTTTTTTAATAGTATTTTATCTTTCTAAAAACATGCAAAGCTAGCTTTCAGCATTCACCCTTGTGAAACTTTTGTGTTTCAAATATTCTTCCCCTCCCCCATCTCTAAGACAACAAGCCATCCAATATAGATTGAATATGTACAATTCTTTTAGACATTTCCATATTCATCTTATTGTACAAGAAAAATCAGATCAAAGGGGGAAAAGCCACGAGAAAAAAAGAAACACAGAAACAAATAACAATAGCAACAAAAAGTGAAAATACTGTGCTCTGATCATATTCAGGCTCCATAGTTCTCTCTCTGGGTGCAAATTCTCTTTCCTTCACAAATCTATTGGAATGCCTTGAATTACCTCATTGTTGAAAAGAGCCAAGTCCATCACAGTTGATCATCACATAATCTCGATATTACTGTGTGCACAGTATTCTGTTAATTCTACTTATTTTACTTAGCATCAGTTTATATAAGTTTTTCAGGAATGTTCTGAAATCATCCTGTTCATCATTTCTTATAGAAAAATAATATTCCATTACATTCATACACCATAACTTATTCAGCCATTTCCCAGCTGAAAGTTATGCACTCAATTTCCAGTTCCTTAACACTACAATGAGGGTCTTTTTCCTTCTTTTAAGATTTTGGAATAATAGATCCTCATAGAGATACGGCAAGATCAAAGGATATGATAGCCCTTTGGGCATAGTTCCATATTGCTCTCCAGCCAGAATGGTTAGATCATTTCACAATTCTATCAACAATTCATTAGTTTCTCATAAATTAGAGAGTGTTTAGTAGATAATGAAGGACCTTGAGTTTATGTGATATGAGAATTGCTTCAAGAAATTGGGGATATTTAATTTAGAAAAAGAGAGAACTTAACTGTCTTTCAATTATTTGAAGAAGTGCTGAAATACTGTATTTTGTCCAAATGGGCAGTTTTAGAAATGACAGAAAGAAACTCTTAGAATTGATATCAGGAAAAATTTCAAACAGTCCCAAAGAAGGCTTGCGGATTGCTTTGGAAGGTCATGGATTTCCCCTCACTAGAAATTTTCAAGAAAAAACTAAATGACCACTAGCAGGGGTATAGTAGAATGGATTTTTTAAAAAAATGAATAAATCTAACAAATATGAACATTGTAATAAAGAACAAAGAAAGAGACATGTTACACAGGTAGTAAGGAGAAGAGCAATAATTTGAATTCAAATCCAGAGTTCTTTCTACTTTCCCATGGTTATTTTTGTAGTTTTTTTAAAAAAAATCTTTACCCTTCTTTACAACTTTTTAATATATAATACTCTTTTACTAATTGTGTAGGGAAGCCAAAATACCATTATTCTGAGATGAGATAAGCGAGGTGCTTCCACAGTTCCAAACCTGATGACCTTATTTATTTAATTGATAACCTTTTATTTAATTGATCATAATAGTTATCAAAATCATTTTATAGACAGATTTAATGAATTCTTACACATTCTTCAATGCTTTGCTCCTTTGTAAATATGTGAAATCAAAGAATATATCTTTGGTTAGAGAATGGGAGGGGGATAAAGGGTGGATTTTATGTAGTCCGTCCTTCCATTATAGAAGGTCTTAGAATGCTTAGATAGAAGGAAAAAAAAACACATCATGTTAACTAGTATTTGTTAAGCATTTACTTTGAAAAAATCTGTACATATAAGTTGTATATTGATTTGCTGCAATCTAGGAACAAGATGCTAATAATATATTTGATTTTTTTTTATTTTAGAGTTCAGATAAACCTTATTCAAATCCTTCTTTATATGATCATGTTCCCCAGTATGGGTGAAGTTGTACAAGATACCCCAAAGGTAAGATAAGTCCATAATATGGATTCTTTACCACATATTTAATATTGCATGTTTCTTGTTTGCAACCCATGTCCCTAATTCCTAGTAAGAATACTTCAAAGAGAAAACATTTTTAGAACTTCAAATAATTGTCAGTTTTATTCTAGTGTGAATGTTTGATTGCCAAATATGTAAAAAAAGTAGGGATTCAATTTTATTCTGTCAAATTCTAAAAAAAAAAGGCATTCCATCATCTTTATTCTGCTGTTCCCTTGGTATAGAAGCTATACTAATAGAACTGCCCAATTAGGGATACTCTTTGTTTAGACAGAAATATGCTTATTTGTGGTAAGACTTTCAGCATATTCTGGTTGAAAAGGAATTTTAAGTTAGATCTTGATTTAAAAGAAAGCTCTCCCATTCCCTTTGAGAAAAAGAGGCAATATAAAAGGATTTAGGAATTATGAGAAAAGATGGAAGGAAACCATTGAAATATTAATTACAGGAACATTGTAAAAGAGCAGGGCAAGAGGTGGCTCCCCTGTTTTGGTCTTTGTCTTTCTGGAACTCAGCACAGATTCATGTGGGAGACACTTAATACTTATTGATTGATAAAGGCAGTAAGGTGTGGTGGACAGAATGCTAAGCTTGGGGTCACAAGATTTTGCCTTTGATACTTACTAAATGTTTGGCCCCAACAAAGTCATTATTTCACTGGCTTTAATACAAAATGAAGTCATACCGCATTATATTCTTCCTGAAAAAAAGGTACAAGGGAAAATGATGCTGAAAAATTTTTCTATTTTTTACATTTTCAGCACTAATAGAAAATAGAACTTTACATCTCTCAGATTGGCTGATGGGAAAAGATAATGATGAATGTTGGAGGACATGTGGGAAAACTGGGACACTAATACATTGTTGGTGGAGTTGTGAACTGATTCAACTATTTTGGAGAGCAATTTGGAACTATGCCCAAAGGGCTATCAAACTGCATTCCCTTTGATTCAGCAGTGACTCTATTGGGCTATGTATCCCAAAGAGATTATAAAAAGGAGAAAGGACAAAACTGTTTATAGTGACCCTTTTTGTACTACAAAGGAACTGGAAATTGAGTGGATGCCCATTAGCTGGGGAATGCCTGAATAAGTTACGGTATATGAATGTAATGGAATGTTATTGTTTTATAAGAAATGACAAGCAGGTTGATTTCATAAAAAGGCTGGAAATATCTACATGAACTGATGGCAAGTGAAGTAAGTGAACCAAGAGAACATAATATATAGCAACAAGATTATGTGATGATCAGCTGTGATAAACTTTTCTCTTTTCAACAATGAAGTAATTCAAGGCAATTCCAATAGACTTGTGATGGAAAGAAACATTTGCATTCAGAAAGAGAACCATGGAGACTGAATGTGGATTAAAACATGGCATTTTTATCTTTTTTTGGTGGTGTTGGTGTTTGCTTGTATTTTTTCTCATGTTTTTTCCCTTTTTGATTTGATTTTTCTTGTGCAGCTTAATGAACAATGGAATATGTTTAGAAGAATTGCATATGTTTAACTATAGTGGATTTCTTGCTGTCTAGGAGAGGGAGGAGGAAGGTAGGTAGGTAGGGAGAAAAATTTGAATTTGAAACACAAGGTTTTGCAAAGGTAAATGTTGAAAATTATCTTTGCATCTATTTAGAAAAATAAAAAGCTATTATTTAAAAAAAGAAAATAGGAGAAAAATAAAATTAACCCCATAGTTGGTTCCTTTAATAAGTACTAACCTTATTTCTTTCTTGTTGTATAAATAAATTGTCCAGAAGAATTTGTTCATATTTCTAGAATATGAAGATTGGAGTCCATTAGAATCACACAATGGGAGGGCTGGAAGTTATCTTAGAGGTCATTTGTTCCATCCCTTTTATTTAATAGTTTTTTGTTCATATTTCTAGAATATGAAGATTGGAGTCCATTAGAATCACACAATGGGAGGGCTGGAAGTTATCTTAGAGGTCACTTGGTCCATCCCTTTTATTTAATAGTTTTAACTTGGGGCCACTGAGGTTAAATGAATTGTTCATGTCCAGCCAGTCTTACTTATCTTTAAGACTGGTATTTCATCTACTGTGCCATTTGGAAAAAGGCTAAGAAGGTCACCATATTGTAAGCAAGTAGAATGTAGACTTCTTGAGGGCAGATATTGGAGCAAGATTTTACAGCTGTGTACCCATTACCCAGTCAGTATTTTGTAACTAGTAGGTACTTAACCAAAGTCAATTAATGAGTGAAAGAAATTCCTATTTTAAAAGATAATTTACTGGAAATTATTTATCATATTAAAATGGAAATGGAGAACAAGATTAATAGTAGCACATGAAAAATGGTTTTGGTTCTCCCCTTCCCCATTCTTTGTTTCCCCAGCACTTAGCAAGGCAGTACAAAGTAAATGATTAATAAATGCTTGTTGATTGATTCATATCAACCTCCCACTTTAGTGACAATCAAGTTGGTATGAAAGAAAATTAATGTTATTAAGTGAGAAACCTCTTATATTTCATTAAAATTCTTGAAAATGGATACATGTGAGCTTCTTTCCTTATTTCCTGTCCATCGTCTCATGGAGATAGGTGAGGATAAGTAGAAGAGTGGTCTTGGATAATCCTGAACCAATTATCTAATTGATCCTCCAGTGATTTCTAATTGGCTGCACTTTGCTATAAAGTAATCTTTCTAAATTGGCCAAATGGTAGGACTTCTTTGGGGGAAAAAAAGTATCAGAAATGACCCCATCTTTTTTAAACCTCATGTTTAATTTGCTTGAGATGAAGTATATATATCTGAACATGAATTGTTTTGTAGAGAACTGTAATTTCTCAAATTATACTGAGCATAGGATCTTTAGGGGTAAAGATTGTTGTGTTTGTTTTATCTTTGATTCCTTCACAATTAGCATGTTCCTTGTACATTTTTTTAAACTCAGATCTGTGATTTCATTGGTGTTAGGAATTTTGGTGAGCCAATTCCTTCCCAATGTTAATCAACAACTACATTTCAAGTTGTCAATTAATCAACAAGCATTTGTTCAGTACTTACTGTGTGATAGATACTATGGTAAGCTAATATAGAATCTTAGAGAATTGTCTGAGACAATGAGAAATTGGACATCTTATCCAGGGTCCCCAGCCTGCTGTGCCAAATGTGGGACTTGAACCAGAATCTTTCTGATACCGAAAACCTTTCTCTAGATACTAACCTATGATGCTTCTGCCTTTTGCATATTGAATTAAATGAAATCCCTTTCATTTGTGAAAGACCATTAGTACCATTGTTAATGGGATAAATTGCCCATTGACAATTACTAGCTATTCAGATCATTCTTCACTCCAGACTTCGCCAAACAGGAACGAATGTTCATATGAATTTATCCTATAACTGAAACAAGTATATTAAAAAGGTTCTGCTATTTTAGAAATATACTTCTAGTTAAATTTAGTGATGATAAGAAGTTCAGCTCCCCAATCTTCCTTTTCAATTCTCAGTTTGTAAACATTTCATCGTTTGGGGTCACCTCAACCTTCTCAGGACAGTAAAGTGGCTAGAGGGCTAGACTTAGAATAAGACCATTGTTTTTATTCCATTTCAGACATTTACTAGTTGTATAAATCTGGACAAATCAATTAATATCTCTAAAACTCAGGTTAATCTTTTACCGATGAGGGGGCTATATTCATTGATCTTTAAGGTCTTGTTTGGTGATAATCTTTAAAACTTTACAAAAGCATGATATTTTGTAGAGAGGATTTGTGGACAGGCTGAAATAGTTAACTTTGAAGCTTTTTCTAATTTGGAAATGTTGTTATTATAAAAATCAACTAAACCCAATCCCACCTTTTTAACAACTCAGGGAAATTTTTGTTTTTGATGAGTGATAATGGTGGAGCACTGTTGGACTTGGAAGCTTGGCAGTGGAGCAGCCTATATTCAGCCTCATCTTCTCTCAAGGCTTCTGAGCAAACAACCTCATCCTTGCAAATCCCTGGTACCTATGAAAGCACATCCTGATCTACTTGCCACACTGGTCACTTGGAAATGTCTCAGTTCTACATTCTGAGTTGTTTGGTAGATCAAGCAGGTAGAGGCAGTAAACTCCTACCACAGAGAAATAGAATTTATTCTGCCCTAAGACCATCAAGGTTTGGAAAACCAGAACGATTTGGTCATCCGCATTCACTAAAGTTTTACTCAGACCCATGAATTCAGCATCAGGTCCAGGATGGTAGCAATGGCCATACATAATACTGAATAAAGTTGGTATGAGAGAAAATTATTGTTATCAAGTGAGAAAGAAGGGTCAAATGAAATTTTTTTTAGATAGAGCATTTGTGTCTAGCTCCAATTGGATAAAGCCACTGGATACATAATGATGGGTCAGACAGAAACTAGGAGGGGATGTGGGTTAATGGCATAGTTTGGAGATACTAGATTTAAGAAAGAGAAAAAGCATAATTTTGAGCTGAAGATAGATGGGAAAGAATATGGTTATAGGATAAGTGTTTCTTAAACTAGGACTTGTAAACTTCAAAACATATTTTGATAGTTATACTTTAATGTAATTATTTTATTTTGTAATCATTTATATATATGCATATATATATAAAGTGTAATTTTATGCATTTAAACTTATTATTCTTGGAAAAGTCATCAGACTGCCAAAGGGGCCCATGACACAAAAAAGTTAAGATCCCTGTGACCTTGGGCAAGCCACTTCACTATTCTCAGCCTCAGTTTCTTCATGTATAAAATAAGGAAAATCACCTATTTCACAGTTATCTCAAATGAAACATACAGACACACACGTGTATATATTGCTTTGTAGACTATAAATGCTACAAAAAGTGTTTTTACTTTATAACACCTTGGATGGAATCTAAGAAAGACTTGTTTCAGAAAATTTCTGCCTTTTAGAGAATATGCTACACTTAGCAGTAAATAAATGCCTGTGTTTACTTGGAGTATTGGCTCAAGACTCCTGTCACATAGGTAAAAATACAGTCAAGGGATTTGAATAAACTCATTGTCAAACTCAGGGTCAAATTCTTGGTTAACCTTCATCTATTGAGAAAATTAAATTAACCAGAATCCTCCATTCCCCAGGTGTGTCCTATAATCAATGTTTTACTGTATTGTTGTAGCAGGTTCCAGCATGGTTGGATTGTTACATCCCCAGATTGTGGACTATGAAAGATAATGTGCTCAGTCCAAATGGAAGGTTATTTGGGCATTTCAATCAGGTCTTAACTGCAGTAAACAGACTGTTATTTTACTGACTCTGCTTTTTGTGGAAGCTTTTAATACTCTCTCTAACGTGCTTAATCTGCATACACTAGGCTAGAAGCTCAAGTTGTCTTTAAATATCTTATTTAATTTAGTTTCTTAGATACTGCAAAGGAATTCTTTGTCTAAAGAAACCAATTAAACAAAAGTATCCCAAAGGGCTTAAGTTTATCAATATTTTGTTAATAACTCACTGGGTGGAAAAGTAGAAGGTAGTTCACTCCTATGATCTTTATCCTGTGCTCACAAGTATCATGGTTCACCTGCTTTTCATTTTGGGCTTCTGTTTCACAACCAGTTTTGCTAAATTGAACTCTGAATTTCAGAGCATATCAAGGTAATCTCATTGCAGACATCAATGTTATATCTATAAAACCTATAAGTCTTTCACACGCTTATAATCTAGGACAACAACTATCCTCTTGAGATGAATGAAAAGCCCAAGAGATAGTTTCCTAATTATGATTAAAAATAATCAATAGTTTTTGTTCAATGGTTTTTCTTATAACCAAAGATGAATCATGGTGGCCTCTTTAGATATATTTCAAAGAGGGAAAACCTCTTTTTTCTGATTGGTGGAAAGAAACTCTAATTGGCTAACAATTAATTAGAGAATGAACTTTTTTTTTTTTTTTTTGGAGAATGAATTTATGAGAGGTGGGATTATTCTAATGAGGTTGGGGGGAACATGACTGAATATGTCACTCTTGGACAAAGAGACTCACTCCTCTATCTCAAACCAGAACAATAGCACAACACACTGCAGTGCATCCATACCACATTAATGGTAAAATATAATGAACAAAATACGCAAAACCATAACAAAATCTAGAATATATTAATATGTAACTTTCTAAGTCAATATATGCAACCCATAGGGATCCTTCTGTATGACATAGTGGCTCTTATATCTATTTGAGCTTGATGCGATTGATCTATTCTCAAGCTAGTGTTGGAGAAAATGTTAATAATTCAGATTAGATTTAAAAACTGTGTCATCTGTAAATCTGACTTTTTCATTTGACTTTTTCTCCAGAGAGATAGTTGTTAAACTTTTACTTTTCTCCCTAGAGAGATGGTTATTAAATATTTGACTTTTTGTTGAAAAAAGCAAATATAACTGGATTTCAATCTCACTTTTTGATTGGAAATACATTAGCCAGAGATCAAACTGATCCTCTTAACTTTAGTTAAAAATAGCTTTCCGGTATATATATATTTTTATAGTTTACGAAATATTTTCATTACAAATATTCTCTTAGGTAAAAGTTAGGGACATTTTTAAATTTCCATGTTACCTATGAGAAAATGATGAAACTCAGAGTAACTCAGGGGACTTGCCTACAGTCTCATGACTAGATGCCAGTTGACTAGCTTTCCAATTTCACCATAGCACCTTGCTGCAAGGCATTAAAATTTTGCTTAAAGCAATTTAATTCCTAAAATTCAGAATTGCTTCTTCAGCTGCTGCTGCTAGTATCTGAAAGTTAATACACAGCAAAGAGTGTGACATCTCTGCCTGACCTTAGTAAGAATAATTAAGAAAGGTGAATTGAGTCACCTTTTGGCATTTGCTCATGAGAGATTATAAAAAGTTCCTTCAAAGATTCCCCAAATGCAGAGGCCAGTGGAATATTTTATTTCTGGATCATCAGTGAATTTTCTTTTGACCACTTAAGTAAACATTAATTTTTATATCTCTAATATCTCATGTAGAACTAAATTTGTTAAATAATAAGGCTATTATAAGTAATTTTCCACTGTCATCATTTGCCTTTATGATTTGACTTAAGAAATATATTCACTAGTGGATTGTTTTGGTTATCATGCATAATTGTTGCTAAGAAGGTGATCTTCATGCTTGATGTTCAGTTCCTGTGAAGGTAGAGGATGTGGAGGGCAGAGCTATAAGTATCATTTTAATTAGTGAAGTAGCTCTCCTCCATGGGGCTCAATTTAGACCCCTTCAAATCTGTTGCAAAATACATTAACATAGCTAATAAGTATGAAGTCTAAAAAGCATTGTGATGTACACAAGCCACATTTGTTGAAGACTTGGTCTTAGTGTTAATTTTCTTCTGAACTTTCTGACACAAATAGTTCATGATGGTGATGGATTGGGAAAGAATGTTCTCAGTGTTTGGGTTTTGTTCTTTCCATTAATTTCAAACTTAATGATGATGGTAGAAGGCTGTCTCTAATTTGCACCACTAATGATGGGGCTGTTCCCACATAACTGTTTAAACTGTCAGATATATTTTTTTAGTCACCACATAAGATTTTTCTTAACATTTTATTAAATTTTTCTTATTGCCTCTTAGCCTCATTATTTCTTTTTATTCAATTGTGCTGATTAATGAGTATACTTGAATTCCTACCATCCTTTTTACAAATTTGTCAACCGTTATCTAGCCTCTTCTTGGTCATCTCTTGAATGAACATACCCAACTCTCAATTTTTAAAAAAAATCATATTTTTAGATGCTCTATCTAACCTTCTCACTTATTTGAAACATATTTTCCTCTGGTCTAACTATATCTTTGTAAAAACAGTATTCTGCAATTGTAATAATTGGAAAATTAAGCACCATTCATTCAAATTTTAATCTTTTTAATATAACATTAGCACGGTACCATTGTTTTTATGGGGGTACTAACAATAATAAAATTATATACATATATAGATGGAATTTTTTGTCACTAAAATTCTGCTCCAAAGCTGATCTCCATATTGGTTGTATTCCATCTTTTTTATCTTCTTTTTCCATAATCTCTCTCCTGTGGCTGGAATACTGTTCCTGGAACATAGTAAGTGTTTAATTATTGCTTTCCCAACCAGAACATGCTCACAGCAGCACAACTCAAAAGTTGTCTTTTTAAGGAAGGCAAACAAATCTAACCAATTCACCAGGGTACAGAACTGCAAAGCTTGTGTTCCCCTTTGCTTTTCCTTCTCAAACCAGATGTAGCACCAGAGAGCAAGACACAATAAAAGCTCCTTTTCCCTCTAACTAGATGTCCCTGGAAGGAAATTAGCTGTCATCTAAACTGTTAGCCAATGAAATTAATTCTCTCCCCCATCACTTTGGACTCTCTCAGTTGAAGTCTTCTGTCAGCTGACTGCTTCCGGCTGCCACAGTTCAAAAGGAACATCTTTTCAACCTCCTGATGTATCTTCAATTCTTGTCTTCAGGTTCCTAAGTTACTTTTCTCTTTCAGGTTCCATTTTATTTAATGTCTAAAATAAAAGCTTCCTGACTCTGCTACTTACCTTTTAGTTGAATTTTCCCTATGAAAGCTACAGCCTAGAAATCTATAGTCTTTTTACTGATCTTCAGATGTTATAATTTATATTTTTAAAACAAAATTTTCCCTTGTTAATTATAAAGTATCTCTATTCATAAGCTTGATTACCATAAACTCAACATTTTACTTTGTTTCATTGAAACTAGTTTTTCATATTCATATTTCTACCTAAGAAATATGTGTAATTTCTCTCAGTAAAATATTTATTTGCTCATATTCAAGTAAAGCATCCTTCCATATTGTTTTCAAGATAATTTGTCTTTAATTTATATCATAGTTCATTTTCTATCCTCAACATCTCAAATTAATTTTAGCCATTAAAAACAATTAAAACAAATTTATCATCCTATTCCTTTTAGGCATCAAAATGTCCATCTATAGCAGCAGCACTATTTTACATTCTTTGACAATTGATAATAACTTTTTCTTTATGTAAAAATACTACTTTTATTCATTTCAATACAGTTCATACGAATGGGGCAGTATCTTTAAGAAATAGTGCCTTAATTATGCCCCAAAAGTTATTAAAATGTGCATACCCTTTGACCAGCAGTGCTACTACTAGGCTCACATCTCAAGGAAATACTAAAGAAGGGAAGGGGACCTGAATGTGCCAAAATGTTTGTGGCAGCCCTTTTTGTAGTGGCTAGAAACTGGAAAATGAATTGATGTCCGTCAATTGGAGAATGGTTGGGTAAATTATGGTATATGAATGTTATGGAATATTATTGTTCTGTAAGAAATGACCAACAGGATGAATACAGAGAGGCTTGGAGAGACTTACATCAACTGATGCTGAGTGAAACAAGCAGAACTAGGGGATCATTATACACTTCAACAATTATTCTGTATGAGGATGTATTCTGATGGAATCTTCAACATAGAGAAGAGCTAATCCAATTCCAATTGATCAATGATGGACGGAATCAGCTACACCCAGAGAAGGAACACTGGGAAATGAGTGTAAACTGTGAGCATTGTTTTTTTGTTTTTCTTCCCAGATTATTTTTACCTTCCGAATACAATTCTTCGTTTGCAACAACAACAACAAAATTCGGTTCTGCACATAAATATTGTACCTAGGATATACTATAAGATATTTAATATGTAAGGGAATGCCTGCCATCTAGGGGAGGGGGTGGAGAGAAGGAGGGGAAAAATTAGGAACAGAAGGGAGTACAAGGGATAATGTTGTAAAAAAAATACCTATGCATATGTACTGTCAAAAATGTTATAATTATAAAATTAATAAAAAAAAAAGAAATAGTGCATTATACCCTCTTCTCCAATGAAATTTGCAGTCCTCTCCAAATTAAAATTTCAAGATAAAAGAGGTATGAATGCCTTGTATAATTAACAAAAAGTCATATATTTTACATAATTAACAATTTTACATCAGATCTTTCTAAAATTCAATTGTATCATTATAATAAAGGCAATTATTATATAGGCAAAGGTAAACATTCTCCTTTAGGGAAATAAATTAATATACAGACATAACATTTTAGCAAAGAGACAACCAAATATATAAATCTCACATAAAATTCTGTATAAGCAAATCTCAATAGATGTAAAAAAATATAATATCCCAGTTAATTGTACAAAAAGTTATATCAAATAGAGGGATTGGAAGTATGTGCTACCTGAGTTCAAATCTTGCTTCAGACACTTCCTAGCTATCTGTGCACCCTAGGACAAGACATAATCTCTGTTTGCTTCAGTTCCCTTATCCACAAAACAATGGATAATGGCAGAATCTACCTCACAGGGTTGTTGTGAGGATCAAATGAGATAATATTTTTAAAACTCTTTGCAAACCTTAAAACATTGTATAAATGTTGGCTATCAGTACCAGTACCAATCATCTTCATCAGAACTGAAGCCTGTATCAATTCTAGATACATTTTCCCCCTGCAGTAATAATTTTCTTATTTGTTCTCTTTATTGTTTTTGGAAAATACTGATTTTTAGTAGCCCATTTTTTTCTGTTTCAATACAGTAACTTCTTCTGAGATTCTACATGGATTTCTAGTTATATTGGGAGTTCTGTGCACCTAATTTTCAATTTTTTCAATTAAGATATCTTTAGTTAAGAATCTATAAATGATTCTTAAATCTCTGAACAACAAAGTTTTTGTTTCTGTAAAACTTTAAAATGGAGTTTCACTTCTTAGGAACATATTCAGACCTCATTTTATCTCAATTTTTGACTCCTTTCACAGGCATCAACTTCTTCCAAAGCAAGTGGCAATACAATTCCTTTTATTGCATGTAATAGAATTATGACCGGATGACTCATAGTTATAACTAACAGTAATTCTCTTCTGATGGTATCTTGATAATCTTCTTGTGTCAATTAAGGCAGACTTAGTTGAAGGCAAGATTATTTTTTACTGAATTCAGCATCCAATATGACCTTCATTATTAGCCTCATTTTGATTTTTCAAACTTGAGTTTTTGTAACTCAACTTTTATATGGCCAATCTCTCTCTCACTCTTGCTCTCACTCTCGCTCTCTCTTGTCCCTCTCTTTGTCTCTCTGTCTCTGTGTCTCCCCCCTTCTCTCTTTGATAGGCCTCAATCTAGCCGTGTCATATATATTATAGAAGACACCATTGTTTTTACTGAACTGATAGTAATCTTTCTTTAAAGGGGCTGAATTTGTTACTTTATTCTCTCATTACATCAACTGGAATGAGCTGATCTGTTGTTTTATCTATTGTCAGAATATTCTGAATCTCCTCCTCTGGAATCTCGTGATCTGAAATGATCATTAAAAAATTCTATAGTTTATACTTGGCTTGATGTTCTGAAACTAGTTATTAGTTGAATTTTTAACACATTCAAACTGATGAACTATTTAGTATAATCCATATTCTGTCTTTCCTTAGAGATATGGTATATCTTAATACACTTCTCTTCATTCTAATGGCATCTACTTTTTTAGATTATACTGCTCCTTTCACTATTAATAGTCTATATGTTTTCTCTACCTCAGCCACTTTCCACAGCAGTAAAGTTTCAAATATATTTCTAACCTAAACATTGCAAGTTTCTTCCTCCAGGGGACATGATTCTTTCCCTGAGAAAATGTCTAACTTAAGTGTATGGTTCCACTGTGCTGTTATATTATTTTCTATAAGTTGTGCAGACCTATTAACAACTCTAGCCATTTTTAGTATTTCAGATGCCTTTTTAATTCCAACTTAATTTATATACATTTTCTCCAAGTGATCCTTCCTCACTTAGCTTCATTTCACCAGTCCCCTAGTCTAGAGAGGTCCAGCCCAAAGGTGGAAGATTTCATTTGGAGAGATGAGGACTTGAGTTAGAGTTGAGCTTCTAAAAGGGATCAATTCCCTAAGGAGTGGAGAGGTTATTTTCTTCTCTATTGCCTTTCAGCTGTCTTTTCAGTTTCTCCTTTTGATTATTGTCCCAGTGTTGTTGATTCTTTCTAGCTCAGCTACTCTTATGTAGGACTATGAATACTGTCTCTCCATAGCTATTTCTATGGCTTACCTCCTGCCATACCTGTTCCTTTCATAGTCCATGTCTCCATAAATATATGTGTCCTTTAAGAACTCTGGGAAAGATTCAAATCTTTCTTTACTTCAAAGATCATAATAATCCTAAATGTTGCCAGAACCGAGATGGAATGTTTATTCCTCTGAATTACAGATTGCAGAATGCCAATTGGTTCTCAAACCTCCCTATTAACAGAAAGGAATAGAACTATGATTTCATTAGAGGGAATTCTCAGAGAAAGAAACTTCTAGGCAGTTAGGTGGTGTAGTAGATAGAACACCAGCCCTGAAGTCAGGAGGACCTGAGTTCAAATTTGGCCTCAGACACTTAACACTTCTTAGTTGTATGACCCTGGCAAGTCACTTAGCCCCAATTGCCTCAGGAAAAAAAAAAACAAACGAAAAAGAAAGTTCTATCAATTGAAATTGGCACATTCTCCTCAACTATAGTCTTACAGAGATACCAAGAGCCAGGAGGTTGTGAGTTATTTGGGTCAAAAACTTAGTATTTGTTAGAGGCAAGATTTGTCAGAGGGTAATAAACTTTTTTAGGTATTGGCACTTGGCATAACTGATTTGGTATAATGAAAGGATCAATGAATTTGAAACCTGAAGACTGGCTTTGATTCCTGCCATCATTATTATTGCCATTTCTGTGAGCTCGAACAGGTGATAAGACCATAGGCTTAAAAGTGAAACTTCAGAGATTATCAAATGAAACTCCCTCATTTTTATTGATAAGGATTTTGAGCATTAAGTAGTTAGTGCCAGAGATGGAATTTGAATCCAGATCCTCTGGCACTAAATCCAGAGCCCACAGTTCACCTTCTCAGTTTTCTCCTTATTAAACTTGAGTGTGATAACTGGAATCCAAGGTCTTTTCTGAGTTATTCAATCCCTTCTTGATCTGATTGTTCATTGCGAACAGCTTCCAGTGTGGGACTAAAACGCAAAATAGCTAAGTTCTTAGTGGAGTGGTGGCTGAAAGAATTTCATGACAGAGTCTTAATTAATAGAAGAAGGTGGCTTTGAGTTTGGATTTGGATTTGGGGAAGAACCATCATAGAAGATTATGGGATTCTGGAAGAGTACACAAGCTTTCCTGTGGTGCTGAACATGGTGCTGAAAAGGGAGTTGAAAACTTTTTGATGTCAAGAACTTTTCGGCTGGCTTTTATGATAATGAAATTCTTTAAAACTCATAAAGATAAATTATGATAAAAATCACCTGTTTTTGCATTTCATGTTTTACATGTATTCTTCACTTGGTTGTCACAATCACTCTGTGGTGTGTTAACTACATGCCAGAGTTTTAGGGGACATAGAAGAAACTTTTGTTCTTTTAGTCCCCTCTGCTTATTTTCTAGGGGCGCAATCGGAGACCCATTGAGATAAGGTAATTAGCCTGAGGTCCCACAGATAGTAAGTGAAAGACCTAGAATTTGAACTACAATCTAATAGCATAGGAACACAAACCTAGAGCTAACAGGGAAATTAGAGGCCATCTAGTCCATCCCTCTCATTTTACAAATGAGGAAACTCCAGGAAATTAAATGACTTGTCTAAGGGTAATATATGTAGTAGACAAGAGTGACCCCAAGTTCCTTGCTCTTTTCATATAAGGAATTCAAGACTCAGAGAGCCATAGACACATATAGCTACTAAGTGCCAGAGATAATCTTCCTGACTATGGGTCCATGCTTTTCTTTTCTTTTCTTTTCTTTTTTTTTAATCTTGGCCATATATATAACAATAAGAAATAAAATACTCCAATTCTTAAATTTTTATAAGGCATATACTTTGTCACCATTGGGATGAAGAATCAGATGTACCAGATTATATTAAGAAGAGGTGCATTGAAGGTGGTTTTTTTTGTAAGTGGTGATGGTTTTTAATGAACACTTTGATTTCTTTTAACGAGCTATTCAGATGTATAAAAGAACAATTAAGTTCATTCTCAGCCTTCTGCTAAGCTATTTTAATTCTGTATAAATAGTTCTTAATAAAGTCACTTTAGTCTAAATTGATTTTATTTTAGATAATGCTAGTTTTTTGGTTTAAAATGAAAATACATAGAGTGCCAGCATATGGTACAGTATACTAATGTGCATTGGTAACACTTTAAAGTATGTTATGTAGTGTTTTCCTTAAAATAACCCTAAGAAGCAGGTAGTACAAGTATTATCATTTGTATTTTACAGTTGATGGGCCTGAGGTCCAGAGAGCTTTTTGTAAATTTAGTCTTTTAATTTTTTCACTTAATGTTATCTTATTTTTTCCAATTACATATAGTTTTCAATATTCGTTTTTGTATGATTTTGAATTTTTCTTCCTCTGTCCCTTCCCTCCCCTCTGTTCAAGATAATAAGCAATCTGATATAGATTATACATGTACAATCATGTTAAAAATATTTCCACATTAGTCATATTGTGAAAGACGAATCAAGACAAAAGGGAAAACCATGAGAAAGAAAAAACATAAAATAACTAAAAACCAAAAATACTTGGCTTCAATCTGCATTCAGATTCCATAGTTCTCTTTCTGGATGTGTACTGTTATTTTCCATATTGTGTCTCTTATAATTGTCAAGTCCATCATAGTTAATCCTTGTACAACATAATTGTTACTGACTACAATGTTCTCCTGGTTCTTTTTTTCTCACTTTATTCAGTTCATGTAATTCTTTCCAAGTTTTTCTTAAATCCCTCTTCTCATTATTTTTTATAGAACAATAATAGTCTATACCACAATTTATCCAGCTATTTCCCAACTGCTGGTCATCCCCTCAGAGAACCTTTGAGAGATCAAGTGAGAAGTTAAGAACTCAGAGAGATTAAATAAATTGCCCATGGTCAAATAGCTAGGAAGCATCCCAGCCAAGATGTGAATGTGTCTTTCTTGAATCCAAGTTCAAGGTTACCTCCATGGTCAAGACGCCCAGTGTTTTTTCTGCTTTACCAAACTGCCCATGGGGTATATACTCCTTTTTGCCTTACATGGCACACACAGTTTCCCTTCTTAGTCCTTTTTCTTCCTTCACACTTTATAATATTCCTCTTCCACATGGACATAGTTCAATGCCTCTGGAGAAAGTATCATTTTATTGTGGTGTCCTATTCAGATTTTTGACTTAGAAGATGCTGCCATTAATATCAACTTTGTGCAGTGATCAACTATGAATAACTTAGCTTCTCAACAATGCAATGATCCAAGATCCAAAGGACTTATAATGGAAAATGTTATCCAGAGCCAGAGAAAGAACTGATGAAATCTAAATGCACGTTGAAACATTTCACTTTATTTTTTTATATTTTCCCCTCTTTAAGCCTATTTTTTATTTTATAACATGGCTAATGTGTAAATATGTTTTAGATGATTGTACATACATAATCCACTTAAAAGTCTTACCTTTTAGGGAGAGGGAAGGCGGATAGGGGAATAAAAAAAATTGGAATTCAAAATTTAAAAAAAATGAATATTGGAATTATATTTCCATGTAACTGGAAAAAAAATAAAACACTATTTAAGAAAAGAAGATAGTGTCCCACTGTGTGTTTCATTTTGTTCTTAGATCTGTCAAGTTGGAAAGTATCTTGATAAAATAATTCAAGTTTCAGTGCTAAAGATTCCATGCTGATCCGTAATTTAACAGTTTTTAACTCTAAACTATTCTTCTAGTAATGGAGGAGATGTAAGTATTAAGATCAGACTAGGGAGGAAGACATTTTTAGGTAGGTGACCCAGAACTTTCCTCTTAAATCGTTCCAGATTATTGCCTTTTCTACCAACTCAGTTTTTCTTTTATGAACCAGTTAGTTTAAGTCATGGAAAACTTATTTTCATAAAAGGGTTCTCATAATGCCAGTTGTAATAAATACATGTAGCTAATATAAAGGGGAACCATGCAAAGAGAGTAATAGATGGCAAAGCACATGCCCATTAAAAATACAAGAAAAGTAAGTCAAAGTGGATGTTTTCCTTTTATACCCAAGTGAAATGCCCATTTTGATTTTATTTTAATATGGGATATGAGATGTTGGTCTATGCTAGTTTCTAACATTATTTTTAGTGTTCCCAGCAATTTTTGTCTAATGGTGAGTTTCTATCCCAGAAGCTAGAGTCTTTGCTCATTTTCTACTGTGTCTTATGAATGTAATCTATTCCACGGATCCACTATTCTTATTTCTTAGTCAGTATCCAAATGGTTTTAATAACTACTATTGTATAATAAAGTTTTAGGTCTGGTACTTCGTTCCTACTTCTATGACTTAAAGTCAACATTACTGGCAATGGGCCTGGTTTGCAGTGAATGACGTTGGAATCTTTGATGTCTGACCAAACTTTAAGCATTCCATTGCACCTGTCACAGATTATAATAATTTCAAAATAATAATATAAATTAAATTCTTCAACACAGAGAGTAAAAGGCCTAAAGAGAATCTGAGTTAACCCGACTTTCTTGCCAAGGGAATGGAGATGGCAGCCAAAGACAAGTTTGATTTAGAATTGTAAGCCTATTTATAAAATCTCATGTAGGAGGTTGATGGGAGATTATGAGAAATATTATTGCATAAAAAACAAGAATCAGAGAATGGAAAACCAGTTTAAAGAATTTTTGGTGAGATGCATGGCTTTCTAAGTCAATATAGGGCCTTCTCATTTCTAATTGAGTTCAAAGACACTATAGAAGATCAAATGTATATTGAGGATGATGGAATGAAAGATGTAGAGGTGAATGAGAATACCTACTCTAGTGCTCCCATTTCACATATAACTGGGCTTTTTAATGAAGACTGGACCTTTTGCAAGAGGAGGCAGAAATAACCAGAGACTTAATGAATCCTGGGAATTATCGTCCCAAAAAGGCAGCATTCTTTGGGAGAGCCTGAGACTATTATGGATTTTGAACTGGAAGATAGAAGGGTTCCTGCTGTGCTAAGTATTTTGAAGAAGAGGCTATATTAGTGAATGCTAAGGGAACTCTACCAGACATTTTCTGATGTAAATCAAAATACCAGAGATTAACCATATAGGCTGATTCCATGTCTTTTTTCTATGGGATAAAGATCACTGATGATGGACCCTGGTAGTCAGTAAGTCTATAAGCATTTATTAAGCACCTACTATATTTCAGGCACATAAGAGTATTAAGTACCTACTATGTTTCAGGCACATAAGTGCATTATTGGATGCATAGAAAAAATAAAATACAGTCCCTCGGCCTCAAAGAGCTCACAATCTAATGGGAGAGACAACAAGGAAAAAAATCTGTACAAACTATATACTAGGTAAATTTGCTTCCTGGGGATCAATAGATTATTATAAAGTTTAGTTTCATTCCCTGTAGCTGTGTTATAGCAGGTACATGATTTTTCACTATTTCTTTAAGCTGTTTCTATTTCTCAATTTAATTTTATATAAAAAACTACGATCAATCCAATGTGATTTGTGATATATATGTATATAGAATTACATTCAGGGGGAAGGTAAGGGAGATTTCTAGTGACTAGTTTGGTATATGTAGAACAAAAATAGGTCAGGAGATTAGATCTCTATCTACATAGCCATGATTTCATCTTGGCTTGGGGCCTGAGATGATTGAGAAAGAATCTTATGGTTTTGATTATTAATAATTCTTAATAAGCTCTTAAAATAGAAGAGAGAGATGATTCTCATGAATCAGGACCATTTCATCCTCAGGCTAAAATGAGTCATTATGGAAACCAGAGGCAAGCCAAGTTAGGCTAAGAGTGCAGGTACTTTAGGGAAAACTTCAGCCTTTGAAATGAAGGGCATGAAGTAGGGACCTGGAACCAGAGAGGTGATCACAACTCTGAGTTGTTTAGTTGATATAGAAAGATATAAAATGGAAAGAATGTGCTCATTACATTCATCCATTGGGAGAAGGGAATTCAGAAGAGCAATTATATTTTTTTTTCAATTTTGGGAGAAAGGAATTTAGAAGAGTGAATACTTTTTTATTTTTCAATTTCACTCATCCATTGGGAGAAGGGAATTAAGAAAAGTGAAAACCTTTTTATTTTTCAGGTTTTTTTTTAAATACAGCTAAATTTTGCTTTCATACCTTCTGGTTATATACAGATTAGGAAACTGAGACTCAGAGAATAAAATTACCTGTCCAAAACCACACAATGAATAACTGCCAAAACTAAGATTTAAACTCGGGTCTTCTTTCTACTGCATCACTTCCAAAATTCGAACACGGTCTCTGTCTCTTAAATATAATACCATGATGGTTCATCTCATTTTTTTTCTGACAATTCCTTCTGCCTTCTTTGAATGCATCTTTTCCTATTCTTAATTATACATATGTTTCCACATCAGTTATTGTGTTTCTTTATGTATACTCAATGCCTCTCTTTCATGGCTCTACCTCTGACCTTTCTTCAGATGCCTTTCAGGTTTACATCTGTAGCATGGAAAAGCTATCCACTAGAAAGAGAGACATAGAATTAATGTGAGACTTGGGTAGAAAGGCATGAGAAGGCTGATTCACATCAATAAGGGGAAAAGAAGGGAAAATTTAGACCATAATTAGGAGGAAATCTCCTTTACTTTTAAAAAAAATTCCATTTTTAGATAGTCGGAAGCCCTGAGACCTGGCATTAATTATTTTTGTGACCTGAACAAGCCACTTAATATCTTTGCCTCAATTTCCACATATTTAAAAAGTGTTGAATTATATATCCTCTTAACTTTCTTTACAATGCTAATTCTAAGATTTCCTTATCTTTCATATTTCTTAAATAGAAAAATCTGAACAAATTTCCTTGTAACGATTGATTTTTTTCATGACCTGAAACCAGAAGAGAATTGAAAATAGAAACCAGAGCTTTCCATGTCTCATTCAGTGATCCAAATTCATCTAGATAAAACGTTCTTTCCTAGGGCAGCTAGGTGGTACAGTGAATAAAAGATTAAAAATCTTGAGTTCTGGACCAGTCACAACCTCTGTCTGCCTCAGTTTCTTAACTATAAAGTAGACATGATAATAAGATTTAGCTTCTGGGTTTATCAGGAATATAAAAGAAATATGTAAATTCTTATAAAATGTTGGCTATTATCATTATTTGCTTAGTGGTATTATCTTGGAATAGTATAATATAACGAGAACTGCAAAACTTTGCTGAATGAAATTATTAACATTTTTGGCCCTTAATGTATTTTATTCAATTTTGGATAATTAATTTTATGATCTTTTTTACTGCCTTTAAAAAAAAAATGTGTGAAAAGTCCCAAATCTCTCTACAGGAAGCACTTTATTTATAAAGGTTTTGTTCTCTATTGCTATTATACATTAATGACTTCTATTTAAGGCATTTGTGATTAATAGCTAAAAGAATGTACTTTTCTGACAGTACAATTGTAATCTGTGAAAATTACAAGAAAAAACAATCATAATATGCCATGCATTTTATTGCGGGCATCTCCATAATAAGATCCTCAAAACTCATTTTAGATATATGTTGGTATTTAGAAAATAAAGCAATTTTACCTTTTATGTTTATCAATGATTCATATGTTCTATATATACTGATATCTTTCTAATTAAGAGTTCTTATTTTGCAATTTTCTTAAAGGCACAGAACTATTTTTATATTGGTGTCATGGAAAAATTGTTTTGGAAAGATATTCTGAGTCTCTATGAATTGAACCTCAAAGACTAAAAATTTGAGATGGGTAAAAGATGAAGTGATATGGGGCTTTCCGGAAGCCTTAGTCATGTTTTTGTTTTTGTTTTTAATTCATAGATTTTAGGGAAAATAAAGTCTTTCATTCATTTCAAGTTTGTACAATTCAGCATGGGCCAGAATAATTAGTTCCTTTTGTCATTTGGATAATTAAGACTTTGCAATCAAGAATACCAGGTGAATAGAATAAGATACACTAACCCAACAGCCACACTTCAAAAAGGCTGCAGGAAATTCAGTAGTGACCTAAATAAACACCAGAAAGACAAGAAGAACATGATTTTCTAGTCCTTTGTCAAGTTCTTTACTGAGCATGCCTGGAGGAGGGGTGCTATTGTGAGGAAATCATTGGATTTGAAGTCAGGGAGAACTGCCTCAGAACACTGTGTGTTTAGCTCTGGGTAAATTCATTCATTTCTTAGGTTCTTGATATATCATTTGTAAAATAAAAAGCTTGGACTTGTTGATCTTAAAGGTGTTTTTTTTAACACAGTTATAGCTCTATTTTTAGAGTTGCTAAAGACAAATAGAAATATGCTTATATCAGGAAAGTAGGGACATTTAACCTGGGTCCATGAACTCCATGAGGTTCAAGATTTTGTTTTTCTTTTTGTTTTTCCCCTAGATTTAAAAAAAATATTTTCCCCTAATTATATTCAAAACAAATTTTTTACATTTGTTAAGCTTTTTAAATTCTAAGTTTTCCCTTATCTTCATCCACAATTATGAAATCTCATTATGAAGTTATGATGAGGGAAAGGAAGGGGGGAACCCCATTTGCCAGCGCAAAGATAGTAAGATAATTCCATGAGGCGCAGTGTCCCCTGTAAATGAATTTACAGGCCTGAAAACCTAGATTGATAAATAAAAGGTTTATTGTAGGAATTTGGAAGTAAAGCTCAGCTAGAAAGACGCCAGGGCCAGAGGTGGCCGCTGGGCGGGCAGGAACCCTTACATGGCTGGAAGGATACCATGTGTTGAGGGGAAGGGCTCCTGCAAAGAGAGAGCTCCTGCTTGGCTTTTTTATACCTAGAAGGGGATTGTGGGTGTTACCCCAAGTTCTTGGCGGGCTTTTCAGTTAGCTCAGATCCGGTGGGGGGCTAGGGAAGCTGAGCAGATTGTGGGGGCTGGGCCTGGATATTCAAAAGGGTGCTTTTGACCAGGATGTGTGAATAAGGTCAGCCATGGGGGTTGGGCAATCAGAAAGGAATCTTAAAGGGACCTCAACCCCCATCAATTATACAAAACATTTCCATAAAAGTCAAATTGTGAAAGAAAACATCTTCCACCTTAATGAAAATAAAAACCCTCAAGAAAAATTAAGTTAAAAATAAAGGGAAAGATAGAGGAGAGTAATAGAGGAATGCTTTGGTTATATTCAGACTTGGTCAGTTCTTTCTCTGGGTATTGATAGGATTTTTCATCATAAATCCTTCAGAGTAGTTGTGGATGATTGTACCACTGAGAATAACAAAGTCATTTACAGCTGGTCATTTCAGAGAAGTTCAAGATTTTGAAAGATCTTAGATAGGTTAAAAATTGTCTATATATATATATTTTACTACCTCTTGATTTCTTTTTCAATGCTGTATATTTTATGAATTTAAAAATGTTATTCTGAGAAAGGGTCCATGGGCATTCACAGACTTTCAAAGAGACGCCACCACATCCAAAAAAGTTAAAAAGCCTTGACCTAAAGAGAACTAAGTTGCACTTCATTTAACTATTACTAATTATTAATAACTCTTATTCTTTCTATGAAAGATAGTTGTTTTGGGGTCTGCTATCTATCTGGATTTGGCTTAAAATGTTGATTTTTGATGGCCCATTTCAAGCAAAATTTGTTAGCCATGTCTCTGCTAAGATCTTGTTCTCCCTCTACAATCCTCAAATAATGTCATTCACATAGATGTTTTCCTTCTCTCTCTAAAAACCATGAAAGTCCTCACTTAATGCTTGCTTTGATTATATATGCTAATTCTCTAGCCATATGCTTTCTTTTATCAGCGGGGTCTCTAATGTCAGTATCAATGATAGAGGCTGCAAAATAGCTCAGTTTTTGCATGCAACTGAGTGTTCCTGTAACCCCCCAGTAGGTAATATATTGATGGCATGATTCAAGTATTACTTTTATTTTTTAGTTATTTATATTTTTTATAATAACCACAATAACATTTATATAGTGCTTTACGTTTTCAAAGCACTTTAAAGTCATCTCATTTGATTCTCATAAAAACCCTGGGAGATGGTGGTGTTATTATTATCCCCATTTTACAGAAAAGAAAACTGAGGAAGACAGATTAAGTGACTTGCTTAGGGTCACATAGATTGTCAATGGCTTAGGTAGGATTTGAACTCAGGTCTTCCTGACTCAGTCAAGCAGTCTATCCCCCTTCTCCACCTGTCTACAAAAGACAAAAATCAACATAAATGAAAATTTCTTTCTAACCGCTTGAAGGTGATGAACTCAATTTAGAGCCTCTGCATTGATATCAAGTAAAAAGGAAAGTGTTAGAAATCCCTTCCCTTTGTCATGATATATTTTGTATTTGTTATAAGGATCTAGACTACTTGAGATTTTGATTTGAGATTTAAGTTTTTGCCCATTGTTACAGAGAAATAGAATAGCATCACTCTATTTCCCAGAAATTTGGGACTTTAGAACTGGAAATCTAAGAGCCTCATTTTGCAGGTGAAGAAAATGTCTCACGGTGACTTGTAGCTAGCTTGTGTCCTATTCGGCATTGGAACTCAGCTATCTGGATCTGCAGGCCAGAGCTTTTTCTACTAAAAATCCATTGCTGCCATAAGAAATGTGTGTATTTGGTAGCTCTCACTTGCTCTCCTCCTTCCCTCTCTGCAGCTTTAGTTACTGTATTGGCCTGGTTTAATTAGAAAGCCAGAGGGGCTCCTATACCTTGGGAAAGGAGCAATATTCCATGTCCTCAACATTGTAGGACATGCCCACGGAGAGCCTTGCTTGCCCAGTATTAATGATCCCAGGCACACATCACACCTTGCTTTCCAAGTCATTTTATTGACATCTGACTAACCTTATTCATAGTTTTAATTAGGCTGCTATAATTCTCTCAGCATCTGGCACGTCTTTGTCAGTTGCACATGTCGAGCACTGGCACCACTTTTGGGTCTAACAAGCTCCTGTTAGGCCCTCCTAATGAGCTATTTTCCCTTTCTCTTTTCTGTCCCATGAGTTAAGGAGTGCCAGGTCTAATGGACACGTTGAAATGGGAAGAGGAGGCTTGGAGCTGAGGGGTAAGCAGGAGAAGGCAGCTTGGAAAAATGATGGTGTAAAAGTCCCAGGGGCTTGGGTTAAGACATGTGGGAAATAGAAGGGAAAAGTTGGAATGAGATTTTCCCTTAAGTTTGGAAAAGAAAAAGTGAGAGGGGTGAATGGGAACTCTTTAGGAACATGGACAACAGAGGAGATGATCTTGTTTGAAAATTGCCTGTTAGGTTTTGGGTCTGGAGCAGGGGTCAGAAAACTAGTTCTTCCTGACCAAATTCTTCATGTTGCTTCTTTTTGTACCATCCACAAGCTAAATCTGATTTTTACATTTTAAAATACAATTTTGGATTTATAAAGGCAAGAAAAAAAACATTCTTAGCTTGGGGGCCATCCGCTTATAAGTATTAGTCTTGGCTTGTCCCTTGGGATGCAGTCATTGGTCTAGACTTTAGTTTGTCTAATAGTTCTAAGTAGTTAATCTCACTGGGTCTGAATTTCCTCATCTGTAAAAATGGCTATGATCTTGGGAAGGACTAGTGGAAGGGGTTATACTAAATGGCTATGATCTTGGGATAGGAAGACAAGTGAAATTTCCATGATGTAACAAACTACTGAGAAATGGAGCCCTAAGATGTTACCAAAGCAAGATTTTCTAGTGATTGCAAGCTACCCAGAGAAGCCAGCAGCCCATTCCACTAAATATGAAAATAGATATTGTAAATATCCTCCTGCACTGTATTGCTAATTCATCTCATCTGAAGATATATCTACTCATGTGTCATTTGACAAAGTGGCATGATATGGGTCAAATGAGAGGTGCTAGTCCCCAACTTTGAAATTTAGATGTTGGTTTAAAGTTAAAATATATTGCTTTTTTTCCTTCTTTCTCTTTTTGATCTGATTTTTCTTGTGCAGCATATGATAAATGTAGAAATATGTATAGAAAAATTGCACAAGTTTAATATATATTGGGTTGCTTGCTGGAGGTGGGGAAGAGGGAGAAAAAAATTTGGAACACAAGGTTTTAAGGGTGCAAGTTGAAAACTATCTTTGCATATATTAAAAATAAAAATCTATTATTAAAAACATAAAAAATGAAATTAAAGCTATAGGGCAGTCCTGCCTGCACTGTCACAGAGAATAAGTGGCTGCGACAAATCATCTTTTGAAATGGGTAACTCTGGTACATGAAAGCATGCTAGAGTGGTAGACAAAGTACTGGAGCTTTGCGGGTCAATATCTGAGTTTATGACTCTTGAGACAAGTGAGCAGAACTAGGAGAACATTGTATACAGTTCAGTTACACAGTAACAGCAACATTGTATAATGATCAACTATGATAGATTTAGCTCTTTTCAGCAATACAGTGATCCAAGACAATTACAAAAGACTCAGGATGGAAAATGCTATCCATACCCAGAGTAAAAAACTATGGAGTCTGAATGGAGATTGAAGCATAATATTTTTACTTTCTTCTGTTGTTTTTTTCTTTCTTGTGGTTTTTTCCTTTTGTTCTGATTCTTCTTTCACAGCACGTCTAATATGGAAATATATTTAACATGATTGTACATGTGTAATTTACATCAGATTGTTTTCTGTCTTGGGGAAAAAGAGGGAAGGATAGAGAAAAAATCAGAAATCAAAATGTTATAAAAGTAAATGTTGAATATTATCTTAAGTTGTAATTGGAAGGAATGAAATATTATTAAGTGGAGAAAAAGATCTGAGTATAAATCATGTCTCTGACACAGCAGGGAAATCAACTGCTCTGATCTCTAGCTTCACCTTCTGTAAAATGGGGAGATAGGAATAATTATAGTATTTGTCTTGGTTTTATTGTTTTGCTTTTTTTTCTTTTTTTGCCAGAGCAAGAAACTTGTCTTACCAAAGCTATTTCTCATCTGACAGGGTTTCCTGGAGAAGTGAGAAGTTGAGACTTGACCAGCCACACATAGGCAGGATTTGAACACAGATCTTTGTCTGGAGTCTTATTGATTCTAATTCCAGCATTCTTTCCCCTGCTATAGAGATAATTTCCTTAAGCCATTTTTTTGGGCAAACTTTAGCATGCTATATAAATGCCAGTCATTATTATCCAATCTCAGAGGCTTGATGAATAGAACACTAACTAGAGTTAGGAAGACTGGAGTTCAAATCCAGATATTTACTAGTCGTGTGACATTGACAAAAACCCTTTATGCTTCAGTTTTCCCAATTATAAAATGGGCATGATAATGGCACTTACCTCCCTGGGTGAGGACCAAATGAGAAAATAATTGCAACATAGTTACCAAAATCCTGCTACTTAAATAATGTTTGTTTTCTTTATTCTTATAGATCATGGGTTTCTAACCATTTCTGTACCATGGATCTCTTGGGCAGCCTGGTGTGAAGTCCATAAACTCCTCATATTATGTATTTAAGTACATAAAGTAAAATTTATAGAATTATAATTAGAGTACACTGAAATGTAATCAAAAAAAATTAAAACAAGTTCATGGATGTCAAGTTTAGAACCCATTAGACAAACCCTATTTTATATCTTCCACAGGGAAAATCCCAAGGTTTCTGTTTTCTGTCATTGCTTTTTCTCTGGAGATTTGGCTGTTTAGTCAGTAGCTTTATAGACAAGAGGCCAAAGCTGGGATAATTTCAAATTTGGGAAAGAGAAGTTAAGAAGGGAAGTAATGGGAACTTCTCATTTTCTCTCACTTGCCCTCCTACATTAGCAAGAAGAAAAAATTCCTTTTAATTCTTCTGTATCCTAACAGGGGATAACATCTTTAGTTTCTTCCCTGAAGGAAAAAAAAAGAAAAATAGAGTTCTCCTCAGCATTGCAGCAGTTCAGTGCTTCAGGTTTCCTCAAAAAAATGAATGTGGGGAGGCTTGGTCCTAGATGAATATGTAATGAAAGGCCAGTCAATAAAGGACCACCTACGGGAGCATTTTTATCAGGCTTCCTCTGCTGCCAAGCCAAAAGGGTCATTTGCTGAGTTTATTTTGAGAAGTCCGTGAATATGTGTAATGGAGAGGGGTCCAGATTCTCATTTCAGAAAAGGAGGAGATGCTTTGTGAATGTTTCCTCTCTGAGGAAACCTCCCCACTGTCCACTTCCTCCAGAAACAACAGATTCAATTGGTTTTTGTGAGAAAGGATTGGGGGGGGAGCATAGAGAGGGCATTGGGTGGTCAGATTGAACTCTCTATTTCTGGGGGGCAATTGAGGGCAGATGCATTGTTGTTGACCTCCAGATGATGAAGAGGTCTTGGACCCTCTCTTGTCCAATTACCATGATGAGTGCATGGAACTGGTTTTTCCCCCTTCTTCTATTTTTATCTTGTTGCTTTCTTGCTTATGGGGTTAAGGATATTGGGAGAATCAATGAACTTGTGAGCTTCTAGAGGTCAGAGAAGTCACTAGAAATCTAAGAGTTGGAGTTCATAACAGAATTTGCCAGCAGCACAATGTATTGAGGAGCATATCGAGCACATCACTATGGAGTGACTCAACTTGGAAATTGATCCATTTCCCCCCCCCCTTTTTCTCTCTCTCTCAGAGTGTGATCATGGAAATGCTTGGAGTGATGGTCACAGACGACTGTGGAAATGAGACAGTTAGATAGAAAAGGTGATGGGCAGAACTGGGGTGGTGCAGTGAGATTAGACGGTGATGTAGACAGAGAAAGGAGGGATGTCAAGGGCTTGGGTCCTACGGGTCCTCTGAGTGCCTGGGGTGGCTCAGGGCAGCTGGAAGAGAACTGCCTGTGGAGTCTGAGGCCCTGGATTCTGATTCTGGCTGCCCATGTTACCTTGGGCAAGTCACTTAGCCCCTATAAAATGAGGAGGCTTCTGAGTTCTTGTTCAATCCTCGATCTCCAAACTGATGATTCTTCTAATTCTATTTCAGGAAGAGATTTCCCAGAGCAGGAAGTATTAGATAACCTAAGATCTAGAACATGGCAAAGTAGGCGGGGGGAACATCCTCCCTCTCCTTTTTCATAACTCATAGTACTCAAAATATGGTTCCTATTAACACTCCTCATGCAATTTTCTTTATTCTTATTTACCTATTATATTAATCCTAATTCTCTAAGTCCTTATGCTTTGTCACCCTAGGTTGGAAGCCACTTGAAGGAATGGGTCATGTCTTATACAACAGGTGCTCATCATGAGCATTGGTTTGGAAACAAGAAATGTGGGGTTGAACTTCTATCCCAAATACAGTGGGACCCTAAATTTTGCTGGGTGACTGTTTTCCTATTCTATAAAATGAGGGACCAACTTTAAACTGTGGTACAATGAATAGCTGTCTAGTAGCAGGCAGACTGAAGTCAACTTGCTGGGATAAGGAAAGGATGGCTGGGGGATAGGACTCTGAGACCTCATGACATCCCCTGACATCCAAACTTAGGCAGTCTCCAGGACCCTTGGGCTCACAAGCCCCTCTTCTGGAAACAAGTCCTTTCTCAGAATAAAGGACTTTTACCACCTACTTTTGTCTGAGCACTAGGACTGATCAGGAAGCACAGTGAGCTCTCACCTTTGAAAGCACTGGCATACATGGCATGTCAGGAGATTTAATGTGGCAAGACCTGAATTAGGGTGTTGGCTCCAGTAGCCCCAGAGAAGAACTCATTTCTATGGAAATTAAAACCAGAAAATGATGGAACATAAACCACCTTTATTTTCTCCTTATATTTAAATGGAATGAAGACAGTAATTAAAGCCAGACCAGAAGATGAGTTCTGATTGTTAATTGCTGAGAGAGGTACAGCATTTTAATATCTCCCGATTCATTTGGAGAGCTAGGCAAGAGACACGTGTTCTTTTTGCCCATGGTATAATGCTGACAATTTGAGAACTAATCATTTTTGAACGTGCCAGGGAGATGTGTTATTTTAAAGTTGAAATTGAAATCGTTTCCTTTCTAGGTAGAAACTGAAGGAGAAAAAAAAGTCCCACAGAAGCCTCTTGTCAGAGCAGGAAACTGCAGAGAATGGCTTTCAATGAAGGTCAAGCTGATTTATAGATTGATTCAAATAATCCCTGTATCATGGTTTCCCCACTCTTAAAACACCTCATTCATAGTTTGTTGCTTAGTTCAGTAAACTGAACAATTACATTTGGAGACTTAGAACAAATGTCTTAGTGGGGGCTCAACTTAGCATTAAGTATTATGATTTTCATTTATGAATCTAGATCACAAAAATGCTACACATAAGGGTGACTGACTCCAGATTATTGCTGTTACTTTGGCCATAAGTGATTTACTTTTTAATTTTTGAAAGGGATGGACTAAATAAAAGGAGACTGCTGGATTTGCTAATCCTGACTTTCCTAATTTTTTATTGGGAGACTCTGGACAACTCTCTTTTTTTATGTGGGCTTTGTCTTTGACCTGTAAAATAAGATGGAATGGATTAGATTGATATAGAAATTCATGCTATCTTTGGTGTAAAGGATTTTTGTGAAACATATACACCCCTTTACATAAGTATTTTAAATGTGTTGACTATATAGCATTACAAAGAAATTAACATAATATCAAAGTAGGTATAAAACATTTTTTAAAATTCATGGATCTCTTGATATATATTCATAGATCCCTTGGATTAAATAAAATCTTTATGAGTTGTTTTAGCTTTAAATTCTATAAGCTCTGGGATGTTAGATTGCTCATGAATCAATCAAGAAATATGGATTGAGTGTCAATTGGATCACAAATGATGTACTGATAAGGGTGAGAATATGATTCCATGGTCTTACTTAGAAATATAACTGGGAGACATAGTTAGATGGCACAATAGATAGACCACCAGCTCTAGAAGCAGGAAAAACCTGAGTTCAAATCTGACCTCAGACATTTAATGCACATGATCTCGGGCAGCAAGTCACTTAACCCCAAAAGGTATAAGACATGGTGTCTCTTCCATGTCTTATGGAAGGGAACATTGTATATGAAGAGGTAAAAAAGCATCTAGGATATCTATTTATACAAGGCAACATATAATAAATGTCTAATAAATTATATAGCCAATCATTTGATTTCAGGGAAGTGGGAGAGCAGTGCGGGTGGATATATGGCTATGGGATAGATAAGAACTGAATCTTGAAGAATGGGAAACATTCCAGTTGGAAGAGAGGAAATGTGAGAGAATTATCTGAAGTTAAAATACTATAAACAAAGGTACATAGGTGAGAATTAATGAGTCGACTTTGACTTTGGAGAACAATAAACAGAATAGTCTGTGAAGATGAAACCTGCCATTGGCCTTCTTCCAGAGAGGTGATGAATTTAAAATGCAGAGACACACAGAATTTTGGGGCATGACTTATGTAGGAATTTAGTTAGACTGTATGTTTGTGATAAGACTTTTATTTTTAGTTTTATTTACCCAGTACATGAGGACCAGTGAGATAGATTATAAATGCTTATAAAAATAAACATTTATTTTTAAAAAAATGGACCAGTCTGGCTGGATTTGAAGGTTGTATTAAGACAGACTAGATTCTGGAGGGTCTTGGAATTTAAATGTATTTGAGTTGGGAAGCTTAGTGAAAATACCGTTTTATTCCAGTTGCTCATGAGTGAGTGTTAATTTTTCCAAAAATTGTCATCACTGAACTATCTAGTAGTAGAGATTGTAGAGATTCAGAAATCAGTCTTCCATTGTTACTAGATGCTTCGGTGAACAGATGAATCAAAAACAAAAAGAAAATACCCAACACATGTTTGGTGACTGCAATATCAAAGAACCATCCAAATGACTATACTTATTTATCTATAGACTATAGCTCATGTTATGATTTAGCTGGTTTATGCATACATAAGAGTACTAGAATTTTATTGTATAGAATGACATTTATTTACATCAGGAATTCTTCTGTGAACTTGTTTTTAATATATCTTTATAATTATACTTTAATATAATCAGTTTGCTTTGTGTATCTGTAATGTTCTTGTCTAAATACAGAATTTTCTCTGAGAGCAGGTTTCTTGGGGGTTTCTGGAGATAGCCCTCCCTTCAGTTCAATGTAATCACCCCAAATGCAGCCAGGAGTTAAAGTCCAAATCCTTTATTGTTTCTTCCACAATCTTATCTCCTTCATTTGAGCCTCTAGCCCAGCACAAAGATGGAAAATGGAATGAATCCGACTCTGTCTCCGAGAGTGATCTTATGGGTCTGGCCCTGAGAGCTTCTTGCTTATATGCTGTACACCAAAAATACTCTAATCATTCACTAGGAAACCATTATTTGTTATAGGATTAAATCAATACTAAATTAGATTTAACCATTGTCTCCTCAATTCTACTCAGTACTTTGTTTCAAGTTCTGGCCCATAACATCTTAGTAGGATCAAATCAATCATACTGAACCATGCTAAATTAGATAATTATTGTCTCTATCAATTCCACTTTCTTAGTATCTTGGAAGAATCATAACATGTATCAAACTTTATGCATATTTAAACCTTCATTCTTATATAAAAAAGGTTAAGAACTTTGACACTATCCTTCAATAAGCATATTAAATGTGTTTGGATCCTTGAAAATAGGAATCTTCATCTCAATAAATGTCACTTTTGAAAGAAGGCACAGAAGTTTTTCCTCAGTCCTACATGCTTGTGTTACATGTAGACATGTCAACATTTGCTATTCTTTATTATTACGTATTAATGATTCAGGAGTTAGAGTTCCTTGTGGTTTATCCAGACTTCTGTGCTTCTCTTGTATTGTCTAGCTTTAGAAATTAAAATTTTTTCTAAGCATTTATTATCTCTCCTCATTAATGACTTTTCCTGATAAATATATTTAAAAAAACAAACAAAACCACAGTAACAAAGATGCATAGTCCAACAAAATTAATTACCACATTGACTATCTAAAAATGATGAATGCCTCATTTTACATTTTAAGTCTATCACCTCTGTAGTGGGAGGTAGGTGACCACTTTCATCTTCAGTCCTCTGCACTCATGGTTTATCAATACATTGCCTGAATTCTAAAGTTTTTCCAAAGTTTTTTTCCCCTCTAAAATGTAATAATATAAATTGTCTCCCCAGTTCTCCTTACTTCAGTCTTCATTAGTTCATAAAGATCCTTCCAGTTTCTTCACAAACTGTCTGCTTTATCCTTTCTTATGGTTCAGCAATGTTTCATTACATATAAATACTATAATTTTGTCCAGCCATTACTTTATAGGTGGACACACCTTTAGTTTGTGGTTTTGGCAACACAAAAATAATAGTGTGTGTGTGCACATATAATATGTGTGTGTGTGTGTGTGTGTGTGTGTGTGTGTGTGTGTGTGTGTGTGTATGTAAATAAAATTTTGAACATATAGATCCTTTTTAACTGGTATTTTTGTAGGGTAGGTCTGATAATGGCAAAGCTAGGTCAAAAGGCATGGATTGTGGTACTGCTTGATCAAAAAACATACATTGTTTTAGGACTAATTTTTTTTGGACATATTCCAAATTAAGTTCTTTATCCTTTTGCCAGTTTTGTCAGTTAATCTTAGCCATCAGTACTCCCCTTCCATTTTGGATGAATCCATAATCATATTCAAAACTGTTCTCTCCATCAGTAAATACTCATCATAGCTTCGCCAGACTTCTTCTTCCCTGCTGCAGCTCTTGAATATCCTCCAAACAGTAAACAAGAAATGTAAGGAGTCCATTATTGTCCTTTTCACTTCTTGTGAGCAAGTCCTCTAAGAAAAGATTTATTTGGGGAGGATCAACTCTAAAATGAGTTAAATTTACTTGAATTGAAACAATTGATAATTTGAGCTATAAATATATTTTCTTTATCCACACTGCTGTCATATGCCATTGTCATGTAAAGCAAACTAAATTGTGAACTAGAACACTTGGATTTCAATCTTAATTTGCTCCCAATTAGCTATATGGCCTAGGTAAGTAATTTTATCTTTATGAAGTTATTTTCTTATTCACACAGGGAGATAGGACTACAGTAATTCTGTGATTTCTTCCAGACCTCAGGTTCTATGATGTGTGAATTTGTGCATAATTGCATGTTATAGTGACAAGAAATAATGTAAGTTGTGTTTACATGGAATTTTAAAGTTTGTGAAAATCTTTTATCTCAGCAATTCTATGATGTGGTGTGTCTTAATCTGGATAGCAATGAAGAAGTTAACAAGGGTTTCATAAAAGAATCCAACCATCTATGCCCTGATTTCAAATTGACTGTTTGGTCTGCTATTCCAATCTGTAATTCTAACTCTAAAAAGATTGCAGTTAAGAAGAATGTTTTTTCTCAAGTTGAAGTATTGTCAACACACTGATATGAAATAATATAAGATTAGAAATAATATAACACCAGTCTTTCACCTTCACCCATCATTTTCAATTAGGAAATTAATACTTTCTAGACCTGTGAGACTATTAATACATTCTATATTCCCTTCTTATTCATTATACAGACAAGCATCCGATGAATGTAAATAGCAATTGTTTCTGTTTTGGCCAGAGGGTCTTTTTCTCCTAGATAGGATTTTTTTTTTTTGAGTAGGTAAAAGAAACCATTCTTTACCGCAATTCTTACCTAACCTTAGTCACTGACTAGAAATTGCCTCAAACTGAGACCTTAGCTTTAAAATATACAGAAGATGGGAGTGAGTGTAGGAGGAGTTCCAGGGTTGAAGAATGATGGGAAATACAAAAAAGTACAACTAAATGGGAAATGAAGGTCATCATCAGAGAAGTGTATGAACAAAAAAGACAGTCTGGTTATATAGTATAAAGTAAGAGAGAAGAGTAAATGATGGACAACATTGAAACCCATTACCATTCCTGAGATGTCAAGAGAAGGCAAAGAAGGCTCCAAAAACTTTAAGAGGTCCCAGATAGAGGACACAGGGAATGGCAGGTATAGATCAGTTGTGATCCACGTAGGAGATGAGATTACAGAATTTTTTTGGTAGTATTTGGGAATAAGACAGAAACACACAAAGTGATTCTCACACAAAGAGAGTGGGATTTGGGGCTAGAATCTTAATGATCTTCTAGACAAGTTTCCATCCCCTAATTTTATAGATAATGAGATTGGAAGATGGAAAGCAGTGTTATTCTAGCTATTTATTGACTCTAGAACAGAGAATAGAGGGCAGCGGAGATTCAATGAAGTAAAAGTGACTCACCAAGATGACACAAATAGTTGCAAAGCAAAGATTTCTAAGTTAGTTCTTATGATGTGATTTCAGGACTTTCCCATTCTGATACTCTTCCCCCTTTACAGAGATTTGGCTTCACTGCTTAGTTCTGGACAGTAATGTTGTATTAATGGATCCCCCAAATCATTATGAATTGTGCAGAGGTAGGTGATGATATGAGGGGGAGCTCACAGCTGGAACGCAGATGTCCCCAAGTAAGGGAGAACCTTCAAATGACCTTGAGTGGTTAGAGCTAGTGATAGTGTAACCCTTTATTACTAGAACCCTTTACCTCTGAATATGCTGTTAGAAATATGGGTTTTTTTTTCTGGTATCATTTCCAGCTGAAAATTTAGTGAGCTATATCCCTGAGGATGGAGAAGCAGCTGTATTTTTCTCTGTAAGGCCAGGCCTGGGCAAATTTATCTTGGAGTTTTCAGTTTCCTTTTTCCTCTTCTTCCTGAAATCCCTAAGATTTCCAGTATCCAAGTATTTTCATTTTCCATTTCCCACTCCATTTACAGGGAAGTCAAATCAACAAGCATTTATTAAGCATCTATAATTTATTATTTAAAATATTGTCACTTAAAGCTTTGGTGTAAATTTAGATTCTCTATAGCCACCAAAGGCATCTGAATTTTGGTATTATCTCAAATGAGATGGGTTTATCCCTGTTACAGGGATTTTCAAACAAAATATCACCTGCTTTAGATCAAATACCAAAGTATTTGGGAGTGAGGATGACATATAGAGGGATTTCTCTGGACAAGTTGTCTTTACCTAGCACCTCTGAAAATATGCTAAAAAGAATGGACTAAAAGTACACCGAAAAGAATGAAAGAATAGGAGTTGAAATTAAAGAGTTGGAAAGAAACCTTTAAAGTCATCTAATCCAACTCTCTCATTTTATGTACAAAGAAACTGAAGCCTAAGAAGTGAGTTTTGACCCAAGATGAGTAAAGACAGGATATATCTTAGATCCTCTTGATCCCAGATCTCATGATTTTTTAAGAAATTATACACATTATAATAAATTGAATCATGTCAATATGGGAAGAACAAAAAATTGTTTTCTATGAAACTGTGAGCTCATATTAGAAATAATTTATTTTTAAAAGTATATTTTAAAAATTTAACTGTTAAGTCAAGTGGATTTTTGAAACACAATCTACCTTTTACATATGTATGTACAATGATTTTTTGTTTATTTGTTTCAGTTGTGTTCAATTCTTTATGACCCCATTTGCAGTTTCCTTGGTAAACATACAAGAACAGTTTGCCATTTCCTTTTCCAGCTTACTTTACCAAGAAGAAAGCTGAGATAAACAGGGTTAAGTGTTTTTCAGGGTTACACAACTAGTGAGTAGTTGAGGTTGGATTTGAACTCAGAAAGATGAGACTTCTTTCTCCTTCCCTCATGTTTAGACACATGTCATTTCAAGACTAAGATATACACTCCAAATAAATGAGGTCCAGTGGTCAATAATATATTTAAAGTTACTTCAATACCCAGTTCTTAGCTGAAATCCCCATTCATACCTCTATCTTTACACATCCAGATCAGAAACACACCAGAAGGAGAATCCCAAAAATAAGACTAAAATATACAATTTGGATATGTACAATAAATTAGCTTTGAAAATTGTAACTACAGCAACTTAAAAAAAAACCAAAAACACAACTTTAAATACTTCGCAATAAACCTTGCCATGATTTCCTTTCCCCCTTTTCATACTAGTGTCCTATTTCCAGAGACTGTTTCACCAGGAAAAAATAAAAACTAAAGAGTTCGGTCTCTGAAGAATGTTATTTGGCAGAGGCAAGAACTGAAAACTTATTTCTTTTATAATACAGCTGGCTACTTTTTTGTAGTAGTCATTAAGAAAAAAAAAAATCTAAGCTCCAGGGTATTTTTGATGAAAAAGAAAGACTTTTCCTTGACTGAAATCCAGAGATGTCTAACTTAGCTGCCTTCAGTTCCATTGGTTGGATAGGTTTTTTTTTTTTTTTAAACAAGAAGTAACCCTGGAGTGATAGTATTGAGATTGTTTCCTGTCTGTAGTTCCTTTAAAGGTCAGCTAGATCAAGAGGATGGATCATGTGTGTGGATGTCAGGCTAGAGGAGGTGGGGAGAGACATTTGCTGTCTTATAAATCATCATCAGAGATCTCAATGATGTCTGAAGAACAAAGATATATATTTTTCTTCTTCTCAAAATGACAGAAGAGTGAAGAATATTTTAGACTTGTACATACCTTTGGGAATAGGGAGCCTGAGCATTTTCCCATGATGGAACAAGAGTATCACCTGGTTTAGATCAAACTGGTGTGGTGATTTTTACCCCTGTGTGAACTTTGTTGGAAGGAAAGTTGCGAAAACTTATGGAATAGATGTCTTAAGTGATTTAAAAACAAACAGCACCAGAAAACCCACTACACAAACAAATAAAGCATGTATTTGTGGTTTAAATATTTGGTAAAAAATGAAAATATGAAGAAAAGGGAAGACACTGAGAAAAAATTTTTTTTCTCCTATAGATGGCCTATGGCGATGTTGATGAATTTTACATATGTAAATTATAAAAATACAGTAAAACCTAGTTTAATTTTTGATATTAATTCAGAAGTTGTGATACTTTGGACAGGACTTAGGATAAAGTGTCCTAATATTGAAAAAATAGTTGACATAGTTCTTGTTTGTTCTTGGTTTTCAAAGAGGACCGATGACATCCTGGGATTTGTCTTGAGTTGTATATAAATTAGATTTAAGTGAGGAAGAATTAAATCCAAGAATTTGCTAATTAGCAAGTTCTGAATGTATGCAAGAGCTGGGGAGAGAGGGGTGGTGTTTAACATATAGGAGAACAAACCATTCTTAAGCTCCTTAATGACATCCCCTTGTAGACAATATATTAATTACATATAAAGCTATATTTTTCTCATAATAGAAATGTTTTTATGTAGAAACATAGTATATTAGTATTCCAAGATACATTCACTCTTTCATTTAACAAAATAATTTTACAGTACCTACTATGTGCAAAGCCCTGACTTAGGTCCTAGAGGAAATGATAGGTTTAGGCCAGACATGGTTCTTGCCTTCATGGAACTTAGTAGGATTGGGAGCTGCTGCTTAAACACAGGTAAGTATAATATGTGTAACTCACATCAATCCTATTGATATCCAAAATATCCAAATTTTGTTTATTAGCTGAAAAGAGTTCATTCAACTATAACATAGACACTGATCTTCTTTGACAGAGCTAGGTTGGATATATCTTCCCCTCAGGGTTGTTTTGGGGAGTCTCTTCTTCACTGCCATCATCTCAAGCCCCTACCAGTAGTGTTCACTCTACTATTAGACTCCAGGGACTGGCACTCCAGGTTTATTTAGTCACTTAAATTTCATTAGCTTTTAAAAAGGAAAATTAGCTTTAAAGACAAATGGGCAAACATCCTTTATCAGCCCCTAACATTCCAGGCAAAGACTTTCTCCCATATCACCTCAGTCTCTGGGAGGACAGACTCAAGTTAGCTCATGTGCTACATGCCATTGGTCTTATCAAACTCATATTCAGATGTAGCCTGAGTGCTTGATGCTTTCCTGTCTCAGCTGCCTCTGGCTTGGACTGTTTATTAAAATTTTATTTCTATATACACTCATGTGAGCCCCCATTGAGTTTTTTAAATGCTATTCAGCCATGGGTCTTTCTGGAAGATCATTCCTCACTCCTCAGGGCATTGATGATATGCTGGCTGAAGATTGAAGGACTCTGGAACATCAAAATGATGAAGTGTCCTACAGACTTCTAAAAGTCACAGAGTTGTAGTCTTTACTCCTTTTACTTTAGATGCAAAAAGAATAGAAAAATCAAGGATTGAGGCCATGGAGGAAAGGACCAGGTGGTCTTAGAGGGGAATAAGGCCCCAAATCTTTTCTTTTTTTAGAATTACCTCTCATATTTGCTCAGGAGCAGACATCTTTGTACAATTGCTTCAGGTATCTACAAAATAATGGACTATGTCACATTGACAACTGTTCTTTCATCAGTATTCTGGGATTCATGTCCATAATCAGCTCTTGCTTTGATGAGAGTTATAATAGGCAAACTTTATACATTATCTGCAGATGGTTAATTTAAGTACCATATGCACTAATTCTCTGCACCTATAGACACTTTTATAGTAAGCAGATAAAGCCTTTAATAATGTCCAAATTGTTGAGCTCAGTGTAACTGGGTATGGGACCAGGTGTCATTTACTGAATATACATGACCTTGGAAGTGATCAAGCTGAGAAGCCAAAGTGTTTTTAAAGATACTACAGATACTACAGTAAAGATACTAAAGAGTATGGAGAGAGAAAAACTGTCCTGTGCAACCTTCAGAAACCTTATCCCTATGTCAAATTCTGAGGAGGGGTCTTCCAGGGAATGTTGTAGACATTGCTCAGCAGTGAAGCTTCCTGCATATTTCTTCTTTTCCCTACCTATTTTTCCCTCTGTATACTATAGACCATAGTTCTCTGTAATCACATATATTCACTCTTCATGTTTATCTATAGGAAACTCTTTACAGCTTGTGAAACTTGGGGTGTGAGAAGGAACCACATACAACATGTACTTAGATAGGGCAAAGGTAAACTTGATTTGATACCATGTTTATAAAAATAGAAAATTATGAGGGGGAAGAATTACTTTTTTTGTGTGGAAGAAATACTGGATGAAAATGTCATAGCCAGCAGTAAGGAAGTGGTGGAACTAATGATGTTAAATCCAAGGGTAGCCTCCTTAGGTGATCATTTCCTGTTCCTTTTGTGTGGCCTAAAAACTGTCATACCAAAGGGATGACTGAGATTCAATTGCATCCTTCTCTCTTCATCCTTTTCTGAAACTTTGTGGTACCTTTGTCCTAAATTACCCTTTCTTTTCTCCTTTTTCTCCAGACTCCTAAAACATTTCATTTTAAGCCTCTGATTTTCCCTTGTGTTAGTAAAAACATACTGTGATAAAATTATATTACTTTATGCACGAATGTGAATCCCCATTATGAGTTTTTTTTATATTAGCCATAGCAAAATTGGGTTGAAGCAAAGAATTTAAATGAGTGTAAATAAGTAGATGATGGAAAATTATATCCTAAATAACAGGGAGTATAAAAACATATCCCATTGGTGGTAAGTGTGAACACATGTGTAGAAAATGAAAATGAAAGGGAAGATGTAGGAAGCATGTTGGATAAGACACATATCTGGTGGAATGATTTATGTCATTGATGATGCAGGACTTCCAATGTATTCTAATATTCTCTCATGGCTTACTTCAATCTCTTCTTATATAGCCTGTAAATTCTGTTGGACAGTGCTCTTCTGTTCTTCTGATCTCTGCTTGATATTGATCTATGGTCAGTCACTGCTAGATATTGCTTCATTGAGGGTAAGATTGCTGGTGAGAATTATTTTCTAAGTCTGAGGTTATAAAGCTCCTATCTGATTTTCACTTCTGACCTTAATTGAAGAGCTATCTATTCCTCATAACTGAAGATTATGAAGATTGAGCTTTTTTTTTTTTTTTAGCATCTCTTTTAGTTTAGAATCCAGAGGCTTAAGTTCCCATTCTTTAAGAGAACCAGGACCTTCACACGTCCAGTACCAAGCTATATAAAGTCCTTTATTGTTCTTTCTCTTATTATGGAGAGAATCCTTGCTTCCAGGGTCCAAGCTCTTTTGGTACACAAAATATCCTATTATAATTTTGGAGCATCCATTAACATGGAACCTACTTTGGATCTGAATCACAATCCTTTGTCCCAGTTAACTGTCACATAACTAACTCTCTGAAAGTACTTGTAGACTTGTAACTTCTGCCAATTTCTGACCACCAGTCTGTATCTCTTCAAAACAGTTTTTGGGGTTATTTCCTTTCAACAAGTTGCCAGAAATTATCTGCATCTCAGCCTCTCAGGTTTTTCAATCTTCTGATATAAGATCCTTACATCAAGATCAGATAAATCAAAGGAACAGAAAAGAAAAAAGAAAAAGAAACAGCAGTCCTTACTTTACTCCCTTATTCCAAGTTCCTATGCTCATTATCATTTCTATGTTTGGCTGGCAACAAACTTTCTTTGAAAGATCAAAAATAAGTTGAATGGCCTGTAGGTATAATACAAATAAAGCAGTAATGTGGCAAAAGAGAGATCTAGGAACATGGAGGAGAGACAGGACATAATTCACTGGGGGGGATCAGGGAAGTTCTCACAAAAATGGCTTTTGTGTTGAGCCTTGAAAGGAGAGGGAGCTTCTGAGAAGTGCAGAAGACAAGGAAGTAAATTCCAGGCCTGCAGAGAGGAAGGAGAGGAGATATTAAATTTCAGGAACAGCTAGTGGGCCAGCAAAGTAAACTTATGTGAGAGAAAAGTAATGTGAACTCAGACTTTCTTCCCATGTGTTTCTCTTCCTCCCAATGAATTGCTCTGACCCTATTCTCTTTAAGGATGTCATAACCTGACTGTGTAAAGTATACCATCATTCTATCGGGTTATAATAGGTATGGGAATGAGTTTCCTTCCATGTGATGATAGCCAGCATTTCCATTAATATCTTTGTAACGGACTACTCCACATGCATGCAGGGGAGAGAAACGTGTTGACAACAAAATATTGAATCACATATTTTTCATAGGCCTGGGACGACTCCAAAGTGACCTTGCATTTTATTTGGCGAAATAGACTATTTCTATTCTTTACCTTCTCGCTCCTGATATGTTGCATTTCCTGGCCTGGAATTATGAAAATTACCTGACTCATTTATTCTAAGCTATAAGCAGCTAATGTGAGCCGGCTAGAGCTTATTTTTAAATAGCATCCTTCCTCTTTCCCCTTTGAGCTGTACCTTTCTAGTCACTGTCAGCCTTCATTTCAAAACAATTTGCTTAATGTGGAAACCTAGAGAACTAATGTTATCCACTGATCACTTCCAACAGCAGCAGCATTCCCAGAGCAAAGTCTACCCTTTGTGTGAGTTTCAGCTGGTCCTCCTAATATTAAAAGGAAGAGGGTGTTCATGAATTATTGGATACATAGGAGCAAGTTATCCCTTATTCCCACGTCCCTTTCTTTCATCGCCATCATTCACAATTCTATCTCATCTGTGCTCCACACCTTTCACTGTGTCTTCTGGAATTCCTGTTCAATTATGAACAAATCCAGGCTCCTTTCATCTATTTATCTCTCACTGAGATCTGACTCCTTCCAGGAGATACTGCAGCTCTGGCCATCCTCTCCACCCATGGTTATATCTTTGTTCATCTCCCCCCCCTTCCCCCAATACACTGGTCCTGCAAGGAAAACCTTGGACTATCCTTGTCCAACACTGCCTTTTGTGTAGAGTCTCTTTATTACTATCCCGTTTTCCTTTGAAGTGCATTGCACTAAAATTTTCTACCCTATTCAAATTAAGGTCTCTGTTCTGTAGCCTCTAGACTAAATGAGGTGGTAAAGTAAATAGAACTCTGCACCTAGAGTTCAAATCTATACTTAGATACTTACAAACTAGATGCTTTCCAAAAATTTAGCAAATTGCTAAATCTTGGTTTGCGTAGTTTTCTCAAGTCCAAAATGGAAAAAAAAAAAGTATTCGCCTTCCAGAGTTGAAAGTATCAAATAAGATAATAATTGTAATGTTTTGCATAGTGCCTAGAATAACAAGTTCTATATAAATATTAACTCTTGGTATAATCGTTATTATTTTTTCTTATTTCTCAGAACATGGATCTTAATCTTTCTCTTGACTCCTGGCCTTTTATGAGGAGACATTGACATTCATAGTGCCTTTTAATTTTTCTAAGCTCTCAATTCTTCAGACTCCTCAAATGAAATTATCTATTCTTTTATTCTACTTCAGCCATACTGTGGAGTGGTCACATACTAGATCACACTAGGATCTACAGATAGTATATTTCCTTAATCACAAATTCTGACCTTTCATGAATCTGCCTCATTCTTCATTGTGACCTCTGTCTCTTTACCCCTCAGTCCTTTCTCACTTTCATCCCTTCACAAACTTGATTCTATTAACCCTACATTGTCATTTTCTGTCTCCCCATCCCACCACCCTGCCCAGTCTCCAATAATCCTTTCAAACCTTAGTCTTATAATTCCTACTACCTACCTTTTCAGCTTTTAATCGTACAATTATGTAGAGAAAATCCACATATAAAGTCCATTCGCCTAATTTTGACCAAAGCCTTATTGCAAGAAGGAGATTCTTTTATTCCTCTCTAACTACAGTTATTCCTTCCACATCAGGGTGGCAGGGAGAAAAGTTGGGGACATAGCACCCTCATGATCTGGAAAATCCATGCAAAATTTTGGCTCTCCTTTTATACATGATAAGAAGTCTAAATTATTGTGGTATTAAGAGAGAAAATATGTTGATATTATTTAATATTATACATATATTTTGTGCATTTTTGAGTTTCTAAACTTTCTGTATCATGTGCTGGCTTTCACATGTTATCTTCAGCTTCAGCAACACTTCACCTCCCCCCAAAAAATCCCATTTGATTTCTTTTGCCAACCTGTGATATAATGAAACTACAATGGGGGAAATGTTAATATAGAAGAGTAATTACTTCTCTGTCTCACTCCTTAGAGATACTATTCTAAGTTTTCTTTTTTCTCAAACCTGTAGTACTTCTCCCCATCCCTCTTCTCTCGACTTGGGGCCATCCTTTTATTTTGCTGAGAAAATCGAGGCCATTCTATTTGAGCTCTTTCTTCTTCTTCATCTTAAAACCCATCCCCACCATCCCCTCATTTTTCCTACTTTTTGCCACATTCTGATAATGAAATGACCCTTCTCTTTGCCACAGACAAAGATTCTGCAAATGTTCTTGCTCTCATTTCCTCTTATCTTCAAATATGCCCCACCATTACTTCTTCCCCTCCTCAAAAAAGAAGTCTTCACAAGTTCCTAGTGTCCCCTCAAGGTCATCATCTTGAATATTTCCTCATTTCTTAACCAAACACTTGGGAAAAACTCTTCACACTCACTACCTCCACCTTTTCCTTTCACATACTCCTCAAACCTTTGCAATCTGTTTTCTCAATTAAAATTATCTCTTCAGAGTTCAGAATTGTGAAATCTGACAGTCTTTTACAATCTTGACATATCTGCCAAATTTAAAGCCATTGACACCATTGACCACCTTTTCCTTCCAGATGCTCTTTTATCTGGAGTTTTTAGGACACTACTATCTTCTCCTGCCTGTCATACTGATCTTTTTTCCCTCAGTTTCTTTGGCTGGCTCATCACCTCTAACATAGTCATTAGTAGTGTGTATTTCCCAAGGCTTAGCATTAGACTCTTTTCTCCTCTCAATGACCTTTTGAGCTGTCATGAGATTAATTATCATGTCTATACCGATGACAGATATCTCTATATCCAACTCCAGCCTCTCCTCTGGTTTTCAGCCCTATATAATCCCAAAGACATCTCAAATTCAACATGTTCCACATAGAATCCTTTTCTTTCCTCCCAAATCCATAGCTCATCCAAATCTCCTAGTTTCTATTGAAAGCATCAACATTATTATCATCTTTTGGGCTTGTTGTTTTAGCATTATCTTTAACTCTCCAACCATATATGTATCAGTTGTCAAGTCTTTCCTTCACAACTTCTACATTATCTCTTACATCTGATTCTTCTCTATTCACATAGTCACTACCCTAGTTCAGGCTCTCATAATCTCTGTTTCTGTCTCTCTTTCTCTCCCTACCTGTCTCTGTCTCTGTCTCTCTCTTTCTCTCATGCTCTCTTAACCAGAGACTGGGACACTATTACTTGAAGTTGTCAACTTATCCAACCGATTTGGACAGAAATTTGAAACTATGCCCAAAGAAACTATAAATGAGGGAAAAGGACCCACATGTGCAAAAATTTTATGGCAGCTCTTTCTGCCTTTATTTATACTTATCCTGAATATATTTGTGTATGTAGTTGTCTCCCCCTTAGAATGTAAGCTCTTTGGGGGGTGGAGCTGTTTTGTAAGCACATGACTCAATAACAACAATGTCTTTTCTATTCCTATGTCTATAAAGTGATAAATTCAATTTAATATCAATAGTGAAATATGTTGAATAGATAATAAAGCAAAGAGACTAAAACATATAAAATGAGAAGCAAGATGGTAATGGCTGAAGAAACAAAAATTGAACTGAGTCACAGCAGTGACAATTTGAATAATTTTTCTTTAGCTGCTGGTAATGATCTCTATGGAATCCTAGTCAGGGCTTTGGGTCATGTTATATTTTCTAGACCTTCTCTCTTTATTCTGCTTAGGCTGGGGTTTACTAATGGGAATAAAACAACTTATCCCCAAGAGGTGAGCATATGCCTTGGTCCACACAGTGAAATGGAAAGTTTTGTGAAGTAATAATGATAAGGCTTTGAAATTGCTTTTATTTTGCATTTTTGATAAGAAAGGAAAGTAATCAATGATTATGAGTAACTGCCTAATATAAAGATAGATTAAAATTTTTTCTTATTGAAGAGATAAATGGAAGAAGCTGGTATGTTCTTTCATTATATTTTGATTCACACAAAGAAAGCAAAAAACCAATTGAAACATATCAATCACCTAGTGATAGCAGAACTGGATAAGAAAAGGGACAACTTAGAAAAGAATGAAAGAGAGGACTTTCTTTTTATAGAATTAAGTGTTCCAAATACATCCCACAGAATACTATCTATAACCTTTGTTATAAAAAATTTAAGGGAATTTTAAGGAAAATGTAAAATGCTCTATAAGGACAGCTATAATTATGTGTATATTTGAATAGTGCCCATCAGGAAAGAGTTGTAAATTAATTCTTATCTGGTAAGAGTTTCTGAAGTGATTCCTTTTACAGTTAGAATTTGCATTGACAAGTTGTAAAATAAACACTTTCAGAGAAATAAATGCTCAGACTTATGTGGCTCACTAGGAGATCTTTGCAAAATATCCACAGAGGTGTTAATAACTATAGAGCCTGTAAGTTTGTCTATCTTGGTTTTCTCTTGTCATAAATAAAATTCAAAGGACTTTCAGAGCTGATAAAGTAGTTTCCCATTTTATCAGATTTGTGAACCCCTTCATCCTTCAATAGCTCATCAACTATTGTGACCTTCACAAAAATAGTTCTCTTTTGGCAAAGTGAAATCTGCCTGAGAATTTCCACAGAATATTTCTTTAGTAGGTATTTGAATTTTGTCTTAAGGAAAAGTTTAGGATTGTCCAATATTTTTCATTTTAGAGCATTACACAACTATTGAAACTTGGGAGGCAGCTAGGTGGAGCAGTGGATAGGCTCCTTTCTGAGTTTAAATTTGACCTCAGACACATATTAGCTGCATGATTCTGAGCAGTTCACTTAATCATTTGCCTCTTTTCTCCTCTTTAAATTGAGCTGAAGAAGGAGATGGCAAACCAGTACAGCATCCATGCCAAGAAAATCCTAAATGGGGTCACAAAGAATCATACATGACTGAAATGACTGAGCAACTATACATATTTACACAGATACATACACACATACTTAAAAGATTAAACATATGTCCTTTTTTATTTCAGGTACTTCATTCAGATTCAGTAAATAGACTATTATTCTTGGATTTAAAAATCTCTTCCATGTGAAACTGATTTGAAAGTAAATGCTTGAGCTCAACCTAGAATGTTTTTAAATAAGTTAGGTCTTATGTACTCAATGCCTAATAATTCAGGAAATGATCTGAATTCTTATCTGGGACATATTTGGAACAGGTCAGGTAGAAATGAAGAACAAATAAGCATTTATTAAGTATCTTCTGTTTTCTCTGCAAATATTACCTCATTTGTTCTTGTAATCCTTAAGAGCTCTGAAAAAACGATTTAAGGATAGTGTTTCAAATGGTAAGTGTGGTTGGTATTACCTAACTTAGATTCATTGATATAATATGGCCTTTCTAAGTGTGGCCTTCATGGATATTAACAGAAATATTCTGATTTAACATCAGAGAAGGATATTTATCTTTAATTCTAATAAATACAATATTTAAACATATGTTTTTCAGTAGAAAAAGGTAAAAAATAATTCACTAACTATATGTGAGAAGTCCTAGAGAAAAGATCCTCAAGAATGATAGCATTTTCTTTAAAATAAATACATATTATTAGAATACGTTTGCACATATTCTAGCATTTAAGAATATAATTAATTGTCTTAGTGTTTCCCCTTTCATTAAGTGATTTCTATATTAGAAAACAAAAATGAATATTTTTGGACTCTTTACAAAACAACTTGATCTGCAAGAAACTACAAGTTGAAAGGAACTTTGGATGGTCATGTGGTCTTAGACAGATGTAACTAATATTTCTGTTGATTGAGACAAGTACCATGAGATGTTCTTATGGGAGAGAGGTGAGTGGGAGACTCTCATGGAGAGATCTCCCTATCTGGAATGACAAAGATTCCTGGGGAGAAAGACCCTAAATATCGTTCACTAGAATAGAAAGGCATTCATGCTGCTGTTAGAACTACTATTGGGAAAGAGAGCAGGGAGCAGGTGACTCTTGTTGAGAATTCACTTAGACGGTGGCTGCCTGATGAATAGAAAGGAGATATAATATTTATTTTGCTAATTAGGTCTTAATGTCAATTATTTTTAGCTCATGAAGGAATGAAGTGCTGTCAATAGTTTCTAAATTTCAATACTCCTGACAGAGTCTTGGTTTCCCATTTTCTTAAAGCTCTGTAATCTAATTGGAGATGCCCCCAAATCTATGAAAACTAATATCCCAACTCTCCATAATAGTCCAAGTTACTTGTAATATGTGTACATGATGTATCCCTGTCAATAAAAAAAGTAAACTCTGTGAGGGTGAGAACTGTTTCATTTTTTGTTTTTGTATCTCTAATGCCTAGGATAGCATTTGGCACATAGTAGATATGTAATAAATATTTGTTAAATTAAATATAGGGTTTCTTGGAAGTGTAGTAGGAAACCAAGAGACTCAAGTCTCTTGTTTTAAATAGTTAATTTTATTCCAGTTTATGAATCTCTAGGGACTTAACTACAAAATTCTGTACTTTAAGTTGCTTTCCAGTGAGAAGGTACGTGTTACCCCCTTCTCTACTCTGAGATATGCTTTGGGGAATCTGTACAAGTTGTATTGTTAATGCGTCAGCTTCACTAAAGAGAGAGATTTCAGGAGTTTTGTAGTTAATGGAAATCTCAACATTTTTTGAAGTTAAGTTATGACTTTAAAAAAAAAAAGAGCTTTAAAATAGTGTTTATAGGCTTTTAAAGAAATGCTTTTATTACTCGAAAATATCTCTTATTTTATAAATGTAAAATCCTATTAAGAATTAAAATGATATTCAATTCATTTGACTGTTTCCTTACTGTGGGGAAAACGAATTGATTAATAAATATGGTTTTCTATGTATAAACTCTGTACCAAAGCCTACTGGTATAAGATCATTTCTTTAAAGGGTGGAGCAGAATTGGTGAAAGTGGTAGGTTTTGTTTTATTTTTTCCTGATGGACATGACTCTTTTCTTTTTTTTTCTTTTTTTTATTTTATAATTATAAATTTTTTTGACAGTATATATGCATGAGTAATTTTTATAACATCCCTTGTATTCATCTTTCCAAATTATCCCCTCCCTCCCTTGACTCCCTCCCCTTGATGACAGGCAATCCCATACATTTTACATGTGTTACAATATAACCTAGATACAATATATGTGTGTAAATCCCATTTTCTTGTTGCACATTAAGTATTGGAATCGGAAGGTATAGGTAACCTGGGTAGATAGACAGTAGTGCTAATATTTTACATTCAATTCCCAGTTCCTTCTCTGGGTGTAGTTGTTTCTGTCCATCATTGATCAGCTGGAAGTGAGTTGGATCTTCTTTATGTTGAAGATACAGTGGTAGGTTTTTTTTCACTCTACTTCTAGTATTCTTCAAGAGGGAAAATGGAGAAAGCCAATTCCACTTCTAGTTATAGTTATAAAAGGTAAAGCCTCTGGGAAAACATGAGGGAAGCTGAAAATCTCCATCATATCCTTATTCCCAGCTTTCCACACCAACAACTTCAGGGAATTTCCCATTGGGTAATAGCTAGGACATTCATAGTTGAATTGAGTTTTCTTGCTCTCAATGGGCAGTTTCTTCCCTCTGTGTTGTCTGTGTTCACCTTTGTATCTTCTTGGATTTCTGTTTTACCACTGATTTGGAAAAATAGATTTTCTTGGTTGAGTTCTATATTTATGTAGAATTGGTATTTGGTGGAAAAGGGATAAAATCTTGGATATAAAGTTTGGTGTCTTTCTTCTCCCAGTAAGAAAGTAATAATTAGAAATTGGATTGAATTTGATAATATCCCCCAAAAGAATAATATTTAAAGGGGCAGATAGATGTTATTCTCATTTGGTATTTTTTCTTTCTGAGGAAAACAAAGAGTGGCCAAAATTCTGACCCCAACTTCCTGCTTCTCCTACCAGGAATTAACATATCATTTGAAGAATTGCAGGAGAAGCTAGAGATGTTCATTTTGCCTCCATTTTAATCACAGGGCAACATCCCCATATTATATGTGTTCAGTTTATCATCTTAGTTGCTTAGTGCATTGTTAAGTGACTTGCTTAAGATCATAATTCAGAGACAGTACTTGAAATCAGGACTTCCTGGCTTCAGGGTCCCTGTCAATATACTTTTTATGGTGTTTCTCCTCCTATAGAAAGAGAAAGTGAAAAATGATTGGATCTTGGTTTTAATGAGAAATTATTTTGTTTCATTCACAGGATTCAGTTGGAAGTATCTCTTCAATACAAAGCTTGAAAAGGAAAAAATTATTTTCACAATTTAAAAAGATACCTTTTGCATCAATCCCAGATATATCTTCTTCAGAAGAGAGTGACATAACCAAGACTTTTTACAAGAGCACCATTAATGAGACCAGTCCAGAAACTGATTATTTTTCATGTCTAAAGTTTCCAAATGTAAAAGGCAGTTTTACTAAGAAAACTGTTGACCAAGGTAAGGTTTGGATGCTTCCATTAGTCTGATCCTAATGACTTGTTGCATAGAGGTGATTCTGAGTTCTCAAAAGTTTATATGTACTAGCTGGTAAAGTTTTGAACACGAACCTGACAATGGATTGTATAGCTGACTATCATTCCCTTGCTTCTTTTTTTTTTTTTTCATTCTGTTTTAGTTCGTATCACTTTCCAACTGTTTCTCTTAAGTCTTCATAGTCATTATTTATTAAAGCAAAACAATTTCTATTACATTCATATCTCACAATCTGTTCAACTGTTCCATAATCAACAACCACTGATTTTGTTTGTTTATTTTCTTTGTCAAGAATGTGCTGCTATGCATATTTTTGCATTTAAGAACTCTTTGTGTGCTTATTTATCTTTGGTTTTCTTTAGGTAAATACCTAATAGGATTGCTGTTTTAAAGGGCATACATACATAGTTTAATGAATTCAAAATTATTTTCCAGAATGGTTATATCAATCTTTTTTTGGATTTCTTTCATGTTTCTTAAAAGTTCATTTTCTAACTTTTTGAACTACATATGTGGGATGTCTTTTTTCAGATTTTGTTATTTGTTTTCAGAGATATAATTTTTCCTTTGGAGATTGCTTTACCTATTATACTCTCATATCCTTTTTCTCATTGTTATCCTTTTATATAATTACTAATTATTTCTGTGGTTTCTTTTGTGACCTATTAATTATTCTTTGTTAAATATTCTGCAATTAAGTCTGTATGTTTTGCTTATGTCCATAGTTTTAATTATTAGTTTTAATGTATTAGTAATGTAATATTATAATAGTATACATATAATACATATATATTATATATAATATATATAATAGTAATAGTATAATGTATTAGTTTGTAAAGTATATGTTTATTATTTTTCCCTCTTCATATTTATTTTTTCTTTATATACTCTTTCAAAAGGAATCATGTGACCTATGAAATAGTTATATTCTTTATCTCATTTAGACTATATTATTTTTTTCAAGTTTTATTTTTCCATCATTTTTAGATTTATGATTCCCTTTAAATTTTTTTTCTATTAGGATTATTTAATTCTGAAGAAAGAAGGTTAAAGTATCCTATGTTATACTATTATCTATATCTTTTTGTAATTGGGTTAACTTTTCATTTAGGCATTTAGAAATTATACAATTTGGTACAATATACTTAATATAATTATACAATTTGGTACAATATACTAAATAATGAATATAATAATGATAACAATTTGGTACAATATACTTAATAATGATAGTACAATATACTAATAATGATAATCTTTTATTGTCTGTGGTGTTTCTAAGTATAATGTATTTGCCTATTTATTTGTCTTAAATATATTGATTTTTGTTATTGCTTTGTCTGAAAGCACAATTTCATTGTTGCTTTTTTAGGGAATTATTTGAAGTCTAGTGAATTGTGTTCCAGTTCTCATTTTCATTCTACATGTTAGGTTTTTTATTCATCTTGTCTTTCACATTTAAAAAAAAATTGGGGAAGTTAATCAATTCACATGTAAGTTTATAATTGCTCACATACATACATTTTCATTTCATAATTTCTTACTGAAATTATCTTCTTTGCCCTTTTTAAAAATTTGGTCTCTGTGGCTATCTTTGCTTATGTTAATTTGATCTCAAACTTTTCCCACATACTTTCTCAACCATCTCAACCATCTAAAACATCTGTTTTATCTCATATTTCTTGATAATTTGGAACATTATTTCCTCTCTTTTTTGTTTTATTTCCTCTCTTTCTTTTAATTATTATTAAAACTTCACTTTTTATTCTTCCTTGTCTCAGTCCATATGCTACTACAGTTGAATTCTTCTCAACCTCACTATCTATCTGAAAATATCCTCTAAATTTAAATTGATAACTATTGGAGGGTGTTATGGGCCAGAACTCTGAACTTGAAGCAAGGATTCTTACAAAATGTTAAGTCAGTGGAATTGGTGAGAAAATGGTTATCTAGTTTAGCATAGTGCTTAATAATTCTCTAAATTCAGTGTGATTGATTTAATCTTACAATAAATAATGGTTTCCTAATGATATAATGATTGGTTTCTACTCAGTGTAGAGCATATAAGCTCGGAGCTCAAGCTCTTGGGAGAGGAGAGATTCATTTGGTCAGGCTCCTGGTGGCTGGCCTGGCCTCCTGCATTTCCCCCACTGAGACCAAGACCCCTCTGAAGGCCATGAGAAAGGTAGCTGAGCACAAGGCAAAGGAGACAATAAAGACTTTTGGACTTTTAACACCTGGCTATTTTTGTGGTGATTAATCTGCTGAAAAGAAGGCTGTCCCAGAGACCTCCAGAAAACCAACCAAGAGTACTACAGGAGGGATGGGTAAAATTGGGACACTAATTCATTGTTAGTGGAATAGTAAACTGATCCAACCATTTTGGAATTATTCCCAAAGAATCACTAAACTGTATACACTCTGACAAAGCAATACCACTATCAGGTTTGTTTCCAAAAATGATTAGGGAAAAAGAAAAAGAATCTGGATGTTCTAAAATATTTGTTGCAGTTCTCTTTATGGTGGCAAAGGACTGGAAATTGCAAGGATGCCCATCAATTGGAGAATGACTGTAGATAGGTTGTGATATATGATTGTGATGGAATTCCACTGTACTATAAGAAATGATGAACTCAGTAATCTTAGAAAAACATGGAAAATCTGGGACAAAATAATGAAGAATAAAATAAGCAAACCCCAAAGCAATTTAAGAACAACTTTGAGAGACTAGATAATTTTTATTATTATAAATATCCAAAGTAACTAAAAAGGATATATGAAGAAATATATTACCTACAACCAGAAAAAGAACTAAGAAATAGAAACATATAAACTGCTTTTCCCCATAATTCTCCTATATCACTCTCATTCTTTTCCTAATTTTTCTTCTACCTCTCTTGCTTGATTTTTTAAAATCCTTTTTGAGCTCTTTTATGAGAACTTGAAACAATTCATATTCCCTTTTGGGGTTTCACATGTAGGCATTTTGCCATTGCTGTCCTCTTCTGAGTTTGTGTTCTGATCTTCCCTGTTACCATAGTAGTTTTCTATGCTCAGGGCTTTTATTATTTTTTTTTCTCTCTCTTTTTTAAAAAGTTGAAGTCTGCTCCTAGGCCATAGGAGATACTGTCTCAAGCTTCTTTTGTAGGGAGACTGAGGCCTCGTCATTGGCTTTCCACACTGGAGTTGGAGGTGTTGGTGTCTTGTCTGATGTACTGGGATGTATTAGCCTAGCCATGTCTGTTTTGCCAGGATTCAGGGGCTTCCAATTTGCCCTCTGCACTGGGACTGGAGGCCTCAGAGCTAGCTTGCTGAGTAGGTTAGAGGGCTCTGAGCTACTGATTTTGCTGCAACTAAGAGCCTCCAGTTAGATTGCTTACACTGGGCATGCATTGGGCCATGCTCCCCTTTTCCCCAAGTGAGACAGACATTTCATGAAGTCCTTCTATATTGAATTAAGCTGGAAATTTGTTTTGCTTTATCTTTTTAGGGGTTTTCTCACTCCAGAATCTGTTTAGAAACTTGACTAACAGTGTTTCTGGGGGAAACTGGGGAGACCTCAGAGAACTTCCTGCCTTCTCTCCTTCATCTTGATTCTGTCCCCTATTTCTTGAAATCTAATCTTCTCTTCATGGTTCATAAACTTACAAATTCTTTATTAATTCTCCTGAGAGAAGCTTTATCATCTTCCTTGGTCCTATTCATTTATCAATGTAATCACAAATCACCATTTTTGATCTTTTTTTTTTTAATATCCTTTCTGACCCATTATTTACTTACATTTTTCACTTGTGACTTTTCTCTGAAGTTATATCCCAACCTGCTCCTCCCCCTCCCCACCTCCTACCTTGATTTATTTCTAAATATGTTTAATAAGAAATATTTCTTCTGATTTTAAAAAATCATCTTATGGCTTTAGTTCTTTAGATAATTTTGTGCACAGATAATCTCCTTTTGTACTCTCTTGGCCTTTTACTAGTATTTTTAAAAATTGCATTTGAAACTAGTTTTTCTTGACATGGAATAGTGGGAGAGTTGATTATATTGTTTTGTATTTTCTTGTTAATTTTATTCATTTTTCTTTTTTGTATTTATCTCATTTGAAGTAATTCCACATTGAATTGCCTACTTCCTTCTCATTTCTTTTGGAGAAATGGAACATTTTCTTTTTTCTTTTTTTTTGTTAAAAATCTATCATCACTGAGTAGGCTCAGATTTTTTATTTTTGGGGGGGTGGAGGGAGGAGCATTTCCTTTTCTTTTTGGAATGTAATACTTTCCTATTCTATTTTTCATAGACCTAACCTGTTCAAATTTATTATCCTTGTAGACAAGGTTTCTTCCTTTGCTGCTTACAATATTTATTGTTTGACATTGAGAGTTTTAAGTTTAAACATTACAATCCTTACTTATTTAAGCTTGGCATATCTCTCATGGAATCCACCAATCATTACCAATGAATATTTTGCCCTCTGTTCTCAATACTTTTACGGATTTTCTTGCATAATTTCCTACAAATGGTAGGTCTTTCATGTTTTATTATTTCTTTTCTGAGCAACATATACTCTTCAAATTAATTACCCTTCCCCTAAGTCATTCTGACTTATTTAGATCTTATCTGATCATCCTTTAACTCTCATTTTGTTAAGATTTCTTCCATATCTGTATTTTCATTTTTTAAATCTATTTTCTTAAAACCCTTTTTCATGTTAAAAACATTCTTTCAAATTTTCTAAATTGTCTATTCTTACTTTTTAATTACTTTTCTTAGGAGCTATGATTTCTTCCATAATTTCATTCTTAATTGTATGTTCATTTTCTTATCTCTTTTTTGAATCACTTCAAAGGTTTTTTTTTCCCTAATAATTCATTATTCTGGGAGTGAAGAGGGTCGAGATTAATATATGATTTGGTTTTGTGTCTTCTGAATTGGAGATTGCAAATCAGTTTTATGTCATGTAATATATCTTTATTGTTATGAGGTTTTTTGGTTTCTTTATTGATTTTTCCTTGGGTCTTCAGCTATTTTTAGCTTAAGAGCTTGGCTTATATATAGTTGTTTATCTTTAACCTATTGGCTTTCCTGCCATCTGCCCCTTCCATTCTTCTGAGGAAATAGCTTTGTACATGGTGTGCATGTGACCTATTCTATTTCTGAAGTCTTTATCCCCTTTCACTTTGAAGACATAACAATATGTTTGTGAATGACTTTTTTGAACTTGGTATGAGGAAAATCATTTCTTATCCTCAACACATAAATGTAAAGATGCATATTTTTCTATGTGCTATGTATAGGCAGTGATTGTGACCTGAGAGATTTGATTAGTGTAGAAAATTCCTGGTGTTGCTCTTGTAGTGTTTATAGTATTCCCCACCATTTGTAGTATTATTTTCTCCTGTTCTGACCACCACTGTAGTCCAGTTTTAAGGCCTTCAGTGTTAGGAAGGGTGCAGATATCTATTCTAGATCTCTTTGCTATCCAGAAATTTCATGGGAAGATGACTAGGTAGGGTGATATTTCCTCTTCCTTTAGCAAGATGATTGTTTCTACTTATTTATCTTCCTCTCTTCTGACTTCCTAAGTTGTTTACCCTTTCTGGTTGCAGGGTTGGGCAAGTATAGTGCTTCCCTTTTCCCTCTGGCTTCTTCTAAGTAATGGCCATGAAGAGGGGGGGGGGGGAGTGGATGATTATTACTGTGTGATTACTAAAAAGAAATGCAATATATACAACTCCTGCCAAAATTTGAAAGAGAAGCATGGATGATATACTGGATAGGATCAATAGGCTCTTGGCCCTATTCTGTTAATTTCATATTGTGTGGAAATGTTTTTCCTTTTTCTTGTTGTAATTTTAAATATTTTCCCCAACTGTCCTACATATGATTATTTAGATCTGAGTTTATTCAACTCAAAACTCATTTTGGTTTTTTTTTCTGATTTTTAAATTCAACAGAAGTTTTAGTCTAAAATAGCAATGAATGAAATAGTAATATTATCCTGAAAATAATAGTTAAGTTTTTATTGTCATAAACTTTGCTAATGGAGGCTGAAATAACATGGGACTCAATGAGGATTTCAGGAATATATTTTCTTAATGTCTTACCTCATCAGGGTTTTTCCTTCTTCTCTTATTGTTTTTCAATATTGTCTGACTCCTCATGACCTCATTTGAGGTTTTCTTGGTAAATACTGAAGTAGATTGTCATTTCCTTTTCCAGATCATTTTACAAATGAGAAAATTGAGGCAAACTGGATTAAGTGATCTGTCCATAGTTAGCGTGTGAGGTTGGATTTGAATTTAGGAATATGAATCTGACTGTGAACTAGAAATTTCGTCTAGTTGTCCTTTTTTCTTTCCAGTTCTTCCTTAATCCTCCAAGACAGCATTGTGAACCTTCATTCTACTCTTGGGGTAATTTTCTATGTGAGAAGAATATGTTTTATATTATATATATCATACATATATACATCATATGTATATGTATTTATGTAATATACTGCCTCACATAGAGAATTAAATATATATACACACATATACACACAAACGCACATATATACACACAATATATATATATATATAATATGCACACACATACATATATACACATAAGGAAACTTGTGTATACATACATATATGTATATACACAGGTACACATAATACAAATATATGCATACATATACACACATACATATATACATGAAGCTGGTATGGAAGGATTTAGGTTCAAATCCCAGCTCTACTACATAGAACCTATATAACTTTGGGCAACTCATTTAACCTGTTTAGGCCTGAGTTTTCTTATCTTTAAAGTGACAGGTCTGTTTCCATAATATGGAAGTATGGTAGAATCCAAAACTATGAGGCACCTTCCTTACTCCCCAGGTATATTGGCTGCCTTACTCCCTAGGTAGATCCTTACTCCCCAGGTAAATTGGCTGCTTGAATGTGGCCCACTCTATGCTGCTTAATTTAGGTAAATTTGTTTGCCTGTGCATAAGCAGTAATTCAACTCCCCCTCTAATGCATGCAACTTGATTTGTCAAAAAAAAAAAAAAACACCACACCTCTATGTCATGGGGGAAGAAGGGAGAGGAAAGTTTTGACATTAGGATGTTCATTTATGGAAAGAAAATAACACTCAAAAAACTGTTCTTAGTTGTATATTTCCCTCTTACATATTGTAGCATAGGTGGTTACCTATCTTGCTTCCCCCTTGTCTCTGCTCTTTACAAAGGCTCTTTATCTGATAAAGATTGTGACCTTTTCCTCTCTTGCTGCTGTTTAGGATGCAACTTGAGTAAATTTTAGTTGAAAGCCTCCTTTTTATGTTCAATCAACTTTGTAAAAAGGCACATGTTCCTAGAGAATTTATTAAAGTATTATTGAATTAGGTGGGTTGATTAATTGGACCCAAATAATGGTAATAAAAATATCAAAGTCCCCATGCAAGGTAGTGCTTATCTTTGAATTAATTTTTGTTAATGAATTTTATTAATGAATTAGAAGAAGTCAAAATTAGCATGCTTATCCAATATTGATATGGCGCAAAGGGGAGGTAATTAGCAGAAATGAATGACAGATTAGCCCACCTATCAAGAATATCACAAATAAAATAGTATAGGTTGGATTTGACAACTTTAAAGTCCCCTCCAAAAGTGTGATTTCATGATTATCGCTTTTTAAATATATCATTGCAATAGCTTTTATAGGCTCATCTCTAAAGTTCAAACTAAAATTAAAATTATATTTTATTTTCTAAAGTTCTTATCTTGAAAAGTGGTCAATTAAATTTCTACCTTGAAACTATCTTTTAAAAATAGGACACCTTGAATAGTTACTATTTTGTAGCAACATGACCTGAGAGAGATATCAATCGTATTAAATTGAAACTCAGTGTCAGCTTTATTTGTGAGAGTATAGGAAAAAAAGTAAATCTGAGAGTATTATTGGTTATGTATCCAAGTGCAGAAATATGATGCATATTTGTGTTTGACTTTTTTTTTAAGTTGATATGAGGATAATCATGTTAACACAAATTGAAAAGATGCAGGTTTCTCTATAGACTGTGTAGGCAGTACTTGTGGTGTGGTAGCCAGTGATTTTATTAATGTAAGGAATTTCTGGTGTTGTGACTCCCTCTAACTCTGTACAGAAAGAACTGACTTTTGTTTATAGCCTTATAAAGGGTTCTCTCTTATTCAGAGTAATACGACCAATGTATCTGAGGCAGGTCTTGAACCTAAGGTTTCTAGCAGTCAAGTCCAGCTTTCTATTATCTGTGTGCCATGCTCTTTCTGAAGTAATAAATTATAAAATAAAATTCAAAGGATTAAATAATCTCTTGTTAATGTTGTTTTACATTCATTTATGAAGAGACAGTGTGGTCTGGTGGCTAGCAACCTGACCTAAAAACCAGAATGGCAGATTTAAGTACCACTTTTTTGACACCAGCCATGTAATTCTGGAGAAGTCACAAATCTCAATTTTCTCAGAAGTTTTCTGTCTGATTTACTCTAATTTGTCTAAAGAAGGTTTTCTACCCTTTGTTCTAAGATGTCAGATTTTTTTTCCTTTTTTTTTTCTCTTTCTCTGTCTCTAATTTTCTCCAGAGGGCCATCTCCAGTACTACATCCTAATTTATAGCTTGCCACTAGACCCAGATGGCTTTAAAAGAAAAAACTAAGGCAGGTGACTTTCTTCTTCATTTAAATCCAATAGCATAATCTCCCTGATGTCATGGTCATTTTTGAGAATGAAGGATAAACATTTTCTCTGAGGAAATGGCCAACCATCCCAGTATCTTTGCCAAGAACACCCCAAAGAGGGTCACTATGTGTCAGACACGATTGTGAAATAACAACAAGAACAACAATTTGTGGAGACCAGGACATTTTTCCTTATCAGGTCTTATCTGGACTTATGATATTAGGGTCACTCTACTTCTTGGGATTTTTCCCTTGGACTTTGCTCAGACCCTTTCTTCTTAATGTTCAAAACTCTCTTTGGTTTGGGAAGAATCTACACTAGTACTGAACTAGACCCTGCCTGGAATGGTGGGAGGCTTCTCTCTCTGTCCAGGTCTCAGGAACTGGACCATCCTCAAGCTATTTCTTATAACGTTTCATTGGTCTTGCTCAGAACTCCCTTCTTCTTCATGCTTCTCTGTCTTAGGCTGAGCTTGGAGAAGGCTCCATTTGGATTCTGTATTATGTTAAGGAGTGCTCATTAGTGTTGAATCTCCCCCAAAATTGACTTCCTTCGATTGCAGCTTCAGGGAAGGCTCAAAACTGGATGGTTTTGAGGAACTTAGATAGGGAGCTTGGAACCACCTTGAAGTCTCCAGGCCCAGCTGGCCTTTTCTAAAATCTTTGAAGAATGCAGGGGTTTCCCTATAGATTTCTGGGTTGGTTGGGGAAGGCTAGAAGTGATTCTCTAAGTTCTGATGAAATATTTAAGGGTATCTGGGACCCTAGTCATTGCCATTTTCCCATAATCCTCTGATTATTCATTACATTTTGTTAACTTTCTAAGACTACATGTTGAAGAGCAAGTGGCCATTTGCTTTAATAGAAGGAATTCCCCACCTGGGAGTTCCTAAAGCAATGAAATTACAGTTCCTGTTGCTATTCTTATTATTATTTATAATACAGTCCTCAGTCTTCCTAAAGGAACAAATTGGGTAAAGGACTTGTGATGCTTTCAATACTGAGTATAGAAATATAGTAGCCTGGTACTATTTCATTAATTTTCACTTTTGTTCTCCTCTCATTTATATACACATTTTGAATGAATTTCATTTTTATTAATTTTTTTTAATTTTTATTTTTAATTCCATTTCTTCACCAAAATCTTTAGGAATTAATGTCAAGAATGTATGACATATAAATGTAATAATGTTGTCATACATAATTCACATCAGCTTACATATTGATTCTTTACTGGATTTCTGATTTCATTAATATGTCTACTTATGCCAACTATGAGGATACCAGCCCATCCATGCCTTTTCTTCCTGTGTGGATCCAGTTCATGCCCCTTAATACATCCTTCACAGATTGGAAAATCAAGCACATATTGATGATTATTTTAATCTTAAAACCTTAGCTAAATGGAATTTAAATTTAATAAGTTCATGTCCATGGTCTGACATTTTTCACTGGTTGGAATAGGAAAAAGGGCTAGAATAGCAATCCTATTCATGATTAGCAGGGGAAAGAGAAGCCTTCAATTGCTTAAAAATAATAATTAAAGCTTTTATTAGAAGAAGTGAAATCTTCAAATGGGAGAATATAGTAGTTTTCCTGTATTGAAAAACAACCTTCAAGCATTCCCCACCACAGTGTAAAGTCTTTGAAAACAGAATCTATTATTCAATTTAATTTTTGCATATCTAGCACTTCAAAAATATTTAATGTTTGTTGAACAAATTGAACTAATTGCAAAACAAAAAGAAAATCATGTTTTTAATAATGCTCATTAAAAAACTGGTCAGCTTTCTTAGACCGACCATAATGTGGAAACAAAGCTTGAGAATCATTGTACTGTCAGCCACTTCAACTAGGGTGATGAAGATCTACCAAGTAGGTTTATAATAAATTGTTTTTAGAGTCCTTTGCTTTCAACCTGAATAACTTTGGATGTATGTGTGATAAGAACAAACATGGTAAAATGGTGACTTACTTATCTTGAGCACATTATTTGGGTGGACTAAGGGCCAGGATCAAGAATGCAATTTATGAAATCAGCAGAACCTGGAGATTAGTTTCAGTGGGGTGGAAAATTGTATTGAATGAGAGATCATAAAATATGGTAGTTATGTGGAAACCCTGACATTTTAACTGTGCAGTCCTTCAGTTGAAGGCAAACTAAAAATGCAGTCTTTCTTTGTTAAGGAACTTTTAAATCAGGGAATGGATTTGTGGTTCATTTGCGGTAAAGTCACATTAACTTGCTGTTGTTTGGTCCTTCTTTGGTTTATATTGTTATATTTTTTTCCAAATTTTCTATCATCATTAACCCCCGGTCTCATTCCCATGTTTTCTGATGACTGAGATTTGTCAGAGATCAACAAAATTATTAATTAGTGAATTAAAATCTTAACTGGTGAATTAATTGTAAACAAAAATAATTGGAAAAGTCTTGGAGGTATTTTGAAGTTACTTGAATATTAGATACTTGGTCTGAAGGGATTAACATGAAGATGGTGGGAAGCATTGGGAGGTGTCTTTACCTCTAACAATATAGTAAGTTTTAAAGCTTTTCAGATTAAAAAATTTCTCTCTTCCTTTTATAGATGACAAGGGATTCATGCAAGGGACAGTTAAGAAACAAGCTCATGGTTTTACAGGGGGCCTGCACTATATACCAAATAAGCTTTTATAAAATGGTAAAAATGACTAAATTCTCCAGAGATAGAACAACCTCAATCTTAAAGCAGTTTCCTATTTGTAATGGAAACTTCCTTAGTCCTGGCTCAATTGCTCATGCCGAGAGAAATTATATTTCTTCTTTTGGGTGCTGCCCAAACCAGGAAAAAAATAATCCTGTCATGTTTATTTTTTAAAGGTATTCCTCCTTTCTCTCCCTGCTCCCACATTCCCAATAGATTACATAATTACACAATAATCATGGCCTATAGCAATGTAGTATTTGATAAATCTCTCAAATCCAGCTCCTGCAATAAGAACTCACTATCAAGAAAATTGGAAAACAATTTGTCAGAAAACTAACATAGACCTACATCTCACAGCCCATACCAAAATAAGGTCAAAATGGATATATGATTTTGTCATGAAGGAGAATATCATAAATAATTTAGGAGAACAATAGATAATTTAACTATCAGATCTTTAGAGAAGGAAGAAATCTATGACCAAAGAAAAACTATAGAACATTAGGAAAGGCACATTGGACAACTTTGATTATATTAAGTTAAAAAAAGTTTTGCACAAAACTTCAGAATGCAAACAAATATACTAATGGTGCTTCTGTAGCAAAACAAAAGGGTGAGTTTCTGCTGCTCAAGATGCAGCTGAATGTTATCTGTGGGAAACTGTTTTTAAGGTGAATTATTTAGAAAAATATAATGTATAGAATGACATTTTATAGCTAGGAAAGAAGCAAGGATGAAAAGAAGAAAGTAAGGGAGGGAGGGAGAGAGGGAGGGGAGAAGGAAGGAAGGAAGGAAAAAAAAAGAAGAGAGGGAGGAAAGAGGGAAAGAAGAAAGGAAATTGTATTTATGTGCCAAGCATTGTTTTAAGTTAGGGAGAAATAAATACAAGCAAACAACAATTCCTGTGTGAAGATTATATTCTAATAGAGTAGGATAACACATAAAAGGGAATTGAAAGTGGGGTGGATAATTATGGGAACTGGGTCAGGAGCACAGTTTTGAAGTCTAGAAATCAGAAAGGGGCAGCAAGAGGAATGAAGGTTGGTTTGGATCTTTTTCTAGAATGGAGACCCCAGGTGGAATTTACCAGTGGGAAAAGTGAGTGGTCCTTCAGAAGGTTATTTTAGGTTAAGAAGGGAGAAGGGGTGGTAGGACATTTTTTAATGAAGAGGTTTAAGACCTTGAGGACCCATCTCCAGGATGAGAAAGCAAACAAGAGCAGGATTTTGAAATCCAGAATTTAGGAATAGGGCCAGAATGAAAGCTATCTTAGAATGCATATATTTGGAAATTGGAGGAATAGTTGTGTTAAAATTTTAGGAATGGTGCTTTTATATACCTCATACCAGATATCTCAACATACTGAGGAGGTGAATTCTTGAATTTTTGAAGCATATGATCATGTAACAGAAGCTCTGTTATTTACTATGAAGTAAGAAAGGCATATAGGTGATAGATTATAGCTCTGCTGCTTGAACAACGATCTAGTTAAAGATGGAGAGGCTCATTACCCAAAATTATGCCACCAGGTGATAAATTTTTTTGGCCATGGTGATTCACAAAGTGGACAGAAATATAAAATGATTCATGGTAATATGTGGTGTCTTTTTATTTTTGAGATTATGATAAATTGAAAAGGGAGAAAAAGGTTCTAAGAGTTTTTAAAATATGTAAAGACATTAATTTCACAGTTGGTACTTAAAAAGTGATCTTTGTCCAACAACCACAGGACAATTCTTATCATTAAATGAAAGACATTTTTAAAAGTTTCATAAAATAAATGGTTGGCTCACAGACTTGATAGACTTGGTATAGTTGATTGCAGGAGATGGCAGGAGACCACAAGAATGTTGTTTCATAGGTTTGATTACCTCAGCTTATAGTGATCTCAATGAAAATAAGCAGACATATGAGTAAAATTGTAGCTTTTGTGTTAATATACATCACAAAGTTCTCTGGGAATCCTTAAAATGACACCAGAACAGAACATTGAAGGAAAATTCTAAGCTCTCCAGATTCCCCCCCCCCAACCAAAATAAACTTGAACCTCAGGATGAACATAGACCCGTGAAAAACAAACAAGACTTGGGGCAGAACTGGAGTCCTTCTGGGACAATCTTCAAAAACCAGGACTGGGGTTTAATCAATGTGAGGTGTAAACATCTCCAGACTCATTCCATAGAAATATTAAGAGAGGAGCCCTGAGACTAGTTGGGTTCCAAGGAAGTCTCAGCCCACAGTTTAGGGAGTTGGGGGTCTGAGGATGGAAGACTGAGGGAACTATAGGCCCAGTTATGCAGCAGAGACATTGCTCTGGATGAAAAGGAATAAGCACATGGGTTGAGTGCAGAAGAAGTGGGTTGGAGGCACTGTTGCCTGCAGACACTTGCAGAAGGGGAAACTTTTGGTTTGAGGCTCCAGGTCAGACAGGAGAATTTTGAAGCAAAGATAGAGGCACCATTCCTCCCTCACCCCAGGATTAGAGGGGTTTACACTAATAGATCTCATTTTAAAAAAATTAAACAGGCAAAGGAAAAAGAGGGGAAAAAACCGCAACCATAAAAACTTACTATGGAAATAGGAAAGACCAGGGTTTATCTTCACAGGAGGATAATGAAGTTTAAAAAAAAAAAACCCTCTTCTATCCCAAAGAATAATGTTAAATGGCTACCTGCCCAGAAGAAAATGGAGATCTAGAATCATATTCTTATTCTTTGAAAATTTAAATTGGGCAATGGGAAGCCAGTGAAGCTGTAATAGACCAAAACAAAACAAACCAAAGCATAAAAAATTAAAAAAAAAATAGAAGAGAAAGTGAAACATAAGAAAAACAAATCTGTAGTACAGATCAAGAAGAGAAAATATAATAGATTGCCTGAAGACTGTAACCCCCCCCAAAAAAAAAAAACCTAGACACAATTATACAAGAAATGGAGTTATTGATAGAGCATGAAGGGGAAACAGAAATAGAAAAAAATCCACTGATCACTACCTCAAATAAATCCTACATAGAAAATATAGGAATATCATTGCCAAATTTTGAAAACCACTAAACCAAAGAGAATTCTATAAGAAACAAAAACAAATAAATGGACAAACAAAAAACAATTCAAATATGCTGGAGTTGCAATCAGAATTATATAGGATTTATCTTTCTAAAAGACTAGAAGTCCTGCAATAATATACTCAATTCAGAAGAAGTAGGCCTGTAATCAAAAATTTCATATCCAGCCACATTATGGCTACTTTAGCCTTAATAATTAATGAAAAAAGGATATTCAGTGAATTTGCAAATTTTCAGGACTTTGTCTCAATCAAACTTGAACTTAATAGAAAAATAAAACACATAAGAGCCAACATCAAAAATTAATTTAGGAAGACTCAACAAGGACAAATCATTTTGTGTTTTTTATGTGGAACTATATACCACATGTTTAATACTTTTGTAATATCCCATATTAAATACTCTTCTAAAATTTTTTTGATTACATGTTCATTTGGAATTTATTAGGGTATAGTGTAAGAAATAGGTAATCCTTTCATAAGTAATTCATATTATGGGGTTTATAAAATATTGGAATATTGCATTAAATTCTGATTCTTCCTTGTCTAATCTCTTTTGTTAATCTACTTTTCTATTGGCCAGTACCAAGTTATTTTTAAAGATTCCTGAAGTTTGGAAATGCTAGTCTCTTATTTTATTGTTTTCATTGATAGCTTTAGATTTTTGTTGCTTCAAAAGAAACTATAATTTGTAGGTTTGTAAAGTATTTCTCAGTAGTTTTGAATAGGACTAAAATCTTTAACTTTTATACTATTAACATTTTTATGATATTGACATGGTCAAGATATAAACATTAAGCTATGACCCAGTGGTTTAAGTTAATTATTTCTTTAAGGAGAATTTGAAATTGGATCTACACAAATATTAAATTTATTTTAGTAGATTGATCCCCAAATACTTTATACATTCTATAGTTATTTTGAATGTGACTTTTCCTTCTATCATTGTTTCTTGGATTTTGTTACTCTTCTACTGTAATATTGTGGATTTCTCAGGGATTATTTTGTAGCCTGAAACTCTGAAAAAACTTTTTGTCTCTATTAGTTTCTTTTTTTATTTCATAGGATTTTCTAAGTAAATCATTATATTCTTAGCAAATAAAAGTATTTTCAACTCTTCTTTGCCTATCTTTATTTTAAATTTCCTTGTCTTGTTAGTATTTATAGAATTTTATTACATGATAGGAGGAAAAAGGAGAATCCTTGCTTTACTACTGTATTTATAGGAAAAACTTCTGGTTTTTCCCATTATACATGATGCTTTTGGTTTTAGATAGACACTTTTACCATATTAAAAGTGATCTTTCTGTACCAAACTTCATAAAATTTTTAGCATAAATTAATATTGTACTTTTTTGCAGTATTTTTTTCTTTTAAGATAACAATGGTTTTTGGATATTTGTGTTTTTAATATGTTTTATTATGGTTATTGTTCTCCCAATATTGAAACATTCTTGCATCTTGTATGTAATTTCAACCTGGTTGAACTGGACATACACACACACATGCATGCATGCACATATTGCTAAGTGTATATATTATTTTTTTCTAGTATTTCATTTAATTTTTGAATATTAAATGACATTGAACTCTAATTTTCATTTTTTGCCTTATCCTTCTCTGATTTAGATGTCAGGACTGTTTTTCCCGCTTTTTCTAAGTTCTTTTTCTAAGTTTTAAAAAATAATGGTGTAGATATTGTTTTTTAAAGTTTTCTAGCATTCTCCTAGAAATTCATCTGATGTAGTTTTTTTGTTTTTTTGTTTAGTATTTCATGAATAGATTCTATTTCCTTTTCTGAGATTGGATTTTATAAGATCTTTTTTTCTCTTTATGATATTTTGTTTATTTGGATAGTTTATATTTTTTGAAGCTAATCTTTATTTTTTTCCATTTTTAGTTTTGTTGGTACATACTTGAACATTATAGGTTCTAAAATTATTGTTATTTCTTCTGATTTTATTGTAATTCACCTTATCATTTTTATTTTTTATTCTTTTGTTTTTAATCTAAAGGTTTATCAGCTCCATGAGTCATTTAAAAGAATTACTTTTTAATTTTTATCAATTCTTTAGTCTTTTTTGTTTCCAATTTATCTAATTGTTTTGATTTTAAATCTGTTTGTTTTAAATTAATTTAGTGGCGTTCTAATTTTAAAATCCATATCCCATTTGTTATTCCTCTCTTTTTTTGTTTTCTTGACATGTGTTTTTTAATGATCTAATTTTCAAAATTAGGATTACTTTATATACACTCAAGACATTTTGGTATACTGGCTCATAGTTACTATTTTTCACATAATTATAATTGCTTCTATGATTTGTTATCTGACCAATGCATTACTTAATATTTCATAATTAGTTATACATTTAGATCCATGTCTTCTTTTTACTCCTTGAATTAATTTTCATTGCATTATTACCTATAAACAATAAAACAACCTACTTATAGACAAGCAATGACTATTAACTTATTTAAGATTCATTATAACACCTACCTATTGTCTATAGTTGTACCATTGATTTGTTAACACAAAGTATCTACAAAATTAGATGAATAAAGCAGAGATGAGTTTGTGTGTAATTATTCTCTACCCAGTCTATTTAAACTACCTATTGACTTAAGAAAAGCGGGGTGAGGGATGAACAAAAGCAAAAACATTATTTTCTACATTTCCAAGTTTTTATGATACAAAATGACCATACTGAGGGAGTTGAAAGAACCCAGGAATCATAGCCTTGATACTTGATCTGCTTGCCAAATGGAGCAATATCACAGTAAGAACAACCCAATTTACTTCATTTAGAAAACATAGATCAGTATGAAAGAATACTACAGGCACTCTTATTTTGGCAAATTGTAAAAAGTGATTGAAGAGAAAGGAAGACAACAGAAAATTATGCTACTCCAGAATTCACAACTCACAGCATCATTGTGAGAATATTTATGTTAAAAGGTTGGGTCTTGATGCCAGTGATCAGCTTGAGATTGCTGAAAGAATTTGTGTGATTTCCCAAATGCAATCGAGTCTCCTTTCTTTCATCAATTCAATTCTGGATCCGATTCATGGTATATCATCAGTGCCTATCTCAGAAATGTGTTTGGATGGATTAACAGAATGATCCGGTCATACGACTTTACCATTGTCAGAGTATGAGTTTTCTTTTTCTTCTGTAGAATATAATCTTACCAGATGTGGAGTTAGATGATCTATATTCAAACCCAAGCTCTGTCATTAGTCTATTGCTTGTATGACCTTTGGTATGTCATTTACTATTCAAAGAAATGATTTTTTCCCCCATTTGGACATTGTATGACATCCTACAAGAAATTGCTTATTGGATTATAGGTTTTTTAGGCTAACTTTTGTTCTATCAAGTAAAAGTATTTTAGTAGTCAATAATAAACAAAACAATGTGATTGTGTATTCTCTATATCTTTTTTTTTATCAGTTTGTGATTCTATTGACATGATCTACTATAGAAAATTATTAGGAAAAATCTGCCTATTCTCTTCTTTCATTTTCATCTAGGATGCCCTTAATATGTGTGCAGACAATTTTCATAAAGACTTTATAAAGATAAAGTGTAAGGTGAGGATTTTAGGGGCAATTCCTGGATCAGACCAAATATGCACCAAGGAATTCTGTGCTTGAAAACATTGTGTGCTTTCTGTCCTTCTGTTCTAACTTAGAAAAATTATATCAGGGAGAAAACATGAAAATAATGGGTAAAAAATTATCAATATTATTCCAAAAAGGACAGTTAAGAGAACATCTATGACTCCTGCTTCATATTCTACTTTTCTAAAATCTTTATAGCAACAATAATAATTGAAAGCATTTACATAGTGACTGGAGTGATGCAAAGCATCATATTATTATCTCATTTGATCTTTACAACAATCCTGTGATATAGATGCTATTGTTCCCATTTTACTGATTAGAAAACAGAGTACTGACAGAAGTTAAATGAATCATACAATTAGTGAATGTTTGAGGTAAGATTTGAACTTTTTATAATCTTTTTGAGAATTATTTATATAAATATTGAGGAGATCTCTCATGAAAATCTAAGAAAGGAGGAGATTTACAGCTTTCTTTGACAATTGAGTTATTAATATAAAATAACATCTAGCTTTTATATAGTACTTTAAAGTTTGTGAAGTGCTATATATATATACACATAAATATATATGTATTATATATGTATATGCATATACATGAGTAAATATAAGCATACACACATGTATTTTAAACTTATAACAACTCTAAGAGGTAAGTGTTATTATTATTCCTACTTTATAGATGGGGAAACAGGCTGAAAGAAATTGCTTATCTAGATTAGTCACATAACTAAAAGTTCTGAGTAAGAATTTGAACTCGTTTTCTTGTCTGCAAGTTTAGTGGTCTATCCAACAAGCCACCCAGCTGCCTACAGTGTATCTGTCAAAGTTTATAGACAGGAAAACAGAGCTTTTCTTTTAATGTCTGTGAATACTTATGTTTTGTCTTGGAACATGGGAAGTTAAATACACAGAAGGTAAATAGCCTAAAATAAAATTTAGTAGAAATAGCAAAGGTTGCCAATTAGGTATTTGCTTGTCAAAAATAGAGAAGGGGCAATAGGAGCAATAAATATTAATTGAATAAGTCCTGCTATAGAGAATAAAAAGAGAACTACATGCTTTAGATGTCCCTTATTCACAAGGAGCTTCTCAGACTGATTGGAGCATCTTTGGGAAAGGTGTCTTATCTAGCAAAAATGATTCATTTTCCTTCCTGATGGATGAAGCTCCTCAAGTCTGAGATCTGATCATCCCACGTTAATTTGGAAATCCAAAAAAGTTTGCCTTCATTTCTGAGGCTACATTTCTCATGTTCCTTGGTATGCTTTCTCTTCTTTTGCCTAGTTTTGTCTATCTCTTCCTCTCTCCCTCCTTTTCCCTCTCCCCTTTGCTCCCTCTCTCTTCCTCTCTCTCCTTCTCTCTGTCTTTCTTGTTCTCCCTTCCTCTCTCTCTCTGATTCTCTCAGAAGACTTTTTAAATACAAGGCAAAATGGCTTCATCCAAGCATATGCTCACCTCACTTCATTGCATGAGTCTAATACCTGATAACTTAGTCTGAACATCATTTTAGAAAAGCTTCTATTGTACTCTTGTGCAATAATATTACCTAGACTGGTACTTCTGGGATGCTAGTAAGTAGTTACATAGAGGATTGATTGTCAAACTTTTCCAAGGAACATATATATATGTTAAGCAGCTGCTGAGTCCTTTCTTTCTGGAATATTTATATGAGCACAAATAGACCGATAAGGCAGCCGATGGTCCTGCCTATGTGTAAGAAGTGACTATGTATTTATTCCCAGCTCTGATGGTCAGCAGTGGCTCTTGCAATTGACAGGAAGAGGATCTCAGTTGCAGCAGCTGATCTATCTGCCAGTGAATCAGTAGTTGTGTTGTGGGTTGCTGACCCTTGAGTTATAGTTATAGTATAGGTTTTTATGAATATTCCATCTCTTATGAGCAGCATAAGTTGTGAAAGGCACTAAACAGTATTGCTGCCCAGTACAAAACAGCTGCTCCCTGAGCTGTTCTTGGACCAAAGGTCGTTATTCATTTCTCTGGTCTGCATGGCTGCCTTTCCTAAATGACTCTGTCCCAGCATGTAAGTTTTGGCGTGCCATCCGAAAACCAGGGAACCCACAGCCAAGCATCCATTAGTGCCTGAAATCTGTAACGTGTGAAATTGATCATCCTTTTTTCCTCTGGCATCCCTCCACAGCTGCCCAAGGATCTGGGGAACCAGATTGCTGCCAAATCCATCTGGTTTTGATTCCCTTGCACTTAATGAATAAAAACATTATTTTAGAGAAGTTTTTTTTTTTTGAGACCAAAGGAGAGTATCTAGCTTTAGCCCAATAAGGCTAGATCAGTAGTATGTTCCTTATAGTTTGTTAGACTCAAGAAAAGGGATTCATGTGCTAAATTAGATCAGCAATAGGAACATAATAGGTACTTCAAACTTACTGATAGATTGATTTGAGAGCAGTTTTTATAGAAGTGACTAACTACCGTTGATACTATGTCACCCTCTGTGTCCTTGAAGCAATATTCAAGAAGAGGGAAGGATTTCTGATTTTAGAGAGTAGAGTGATTAACCTTTTATTCTCCTCTGAAATCAGAAGATAATAATGAAGTCATATAGAACATGACTGATTTATTTGGAAGTTAAAGCTGAACTCTGTTGTTTACCAATGATAAATCATTTTATGGAGGCTCAAGTGGTGTCTCGTCATTTTCATTTAACCAGTCAAGGATGACCGCCAAAAAGAGAAGAAAAGAGATATATGTGGGAGTTGTTTTTCTGAGAACACTAGATTTCACACTGGGTATTTTATATACTGCCTTGATCACAGGTTCTTAAAACAGTAGACCTTAGAAATCCAAGTGCAAACTCTTAATTTAAGGGTGAAGAAATTGAAGCCCAGAGATTTGATACAAATGAATTAGAGGCAGAGAAACTCTGGGGATGATGTAAACTCCAAAGGAAGGTTTCAAGCCAGGGAGTCAGACAGTAAAATTGCCACCCTAGAGATAGCAGCAGACATGGAAGCCAAGATATAGATTAATCCAAATATCTAGCAATTGTAAACAAAATTAAGGGCTGGGGAAGGGGTGCTGTAGTAGAAAGAATACTGGGTAAGGAATTGGGGAACCAGGGTTGTATGTAATCTCTGCTCTACTACTTATATCTATGTAGCCCTGAATAAGTGAATCTCTTGGAGCCTCATTTTTTTTATCTATAAAGTAGGGGTGTTGGTCTGCTGACCACTAAGGTCCAGATACCTCTCAATCTCCTTGGATATACCAAGGTCAGCAGAAAGTCCAGCATCCTGGAAAAAAGCAGATCCTGGTAAAAAGTATTGCTATCATTGGTAAGGAGTCACCATCCTTTATGACCATATTTGCATCTCCTGGCCTTATCTTATTAAAACAATTGTCCTTAACATTTTGGGTTCTAAACACTCAGAGCATCAATAAGGTATACCACCTTTACTCCCTACCCACTTTCTATTGTATTAAGCTAACTATTGTTTAAGGCTTATTACATACCTTTGAATAAATCACTTTTCTGAGCTTCACATTACCTTAAAAAATCTAAAACTCACCACTTCAGATAATTATTATAGAGTTTTGATTAATCAAGAGATGTATAATGTAGGGGTGATAGAACAATGGTTTGAAACAATAGGTCCTGAGTTTGAATTCTGAGTGTGCTTACTTCCTGTTTTGTTTAATTCTGAACATGTCAGTTTCTTTGCTCATCAATTTCTTCACCTTTAAAGTGATTTCTAAGGTTGCAAATATTAATGTTTTACAAATCTGTGATCAAGGTAGTTTATAAAAAATTCAGTGTGAAAAATCAGTGTTCTTGGGGAAAAGCAGGCAAAACTATATAACTGACCCCTAGATGCTAAAGACAGTCACTATCCTTTAGAGATAGAATGCAGCCATGTGTCCCCAACAGGTGCTGAAAGAGGCTTCCTATGGACCAAGACAAAGAGATGATGAACAATTAGTTTGGCCACTGACAACTTAGTCATGGAAGAGAGACATGAGGCTTTCCTTTGTTCTTTCAGAGATCTGATGGAAGTACCTAAGACCTTACATATTTTGGAAACCACTAGAAAGGAATATTATGGAATGACTAAGTGAGCATTAGGATTCCCAAGATGCCAGTATTTTCTGCTAGTGAAAATGGAAGGAGCCTTGATATCATAATAAAAATTTACAAAGGGAGATTAGCAGGTCTAGGATGAGTTTGGGCAGAATGTAATTTGTTTGGTTTCATTCTGATCCCCTGGAGTTGTGAAAATAGCAGTTGCTTCTATTTATGTAGTGACAGTCTTTTTGGGAACATGGAATATTTTCAAAATTTTATAGGTTTTAAGGAAGTATATAGGGGTATGAGGATTAAGTTACTGTTATTGTTTTGGGAATAATGGCAGTAATGTGGTGAGTGTCTCTGTGTGTGTGTAAGGAGTAAAGGGGGTGTAAAAGATAAGCTTTGAAGGGCTAAAAAACTGCATTGTAGCAGTTTGGTTACGGCTCAAGGCTAGCTAAGATGGTGATGCTTTTGTGAGAATTTAGTAAGCAAAGAAAAATCCCTATTTCCTGGGTTCATAATAGGCTGACTGTTTTCTTGGCTTTTTTTTTTTTTTTTTTTTTTTTTTTTTTTGAGGCTGGGGTTAAGTGACTTGCCCAGGGTCACACAGCTAGGAAGTGTTAAGTGTCTGAGACCAAATTTGAACTCGGGTCCTCCTGAATTCAAGGCTGGTGCTCTATCCAGTTTTCTTGGCTTTTAAGCACAATATGGCTTATAGAAGGAGCTCTAGCTTTGGAATCAGAAGATAGAATGATGCATTGGGAAGTATATTGGTCTTTGGAGTCAGAGTTAAGCTAAGCTTAGTCACATAACTCTGTGTGAGTCTTGTAGTGTGATGTGTAGTGTTGTGTGTGTGTGCAGGTGGTGTGCAAATATTTTAATTCTTTGCTTGTCAGATGGGGAGCTCAAACTAGATTATTTCTAAAGTTTTCCATATATAGTCAGTGAGTCACATGTGCACACCCCCCCCAATTAAAAAAAAATTACTAACTCAATAATACCTTCTTTCTGTTACATTGCTTTTTTATATACCCATGTTGAAACTGATTTTCTTTCCTGATAACTGTAATTTATTTGTTTTATCAAACATATAGTAAAATCAAAGACATAAAAGACTTTCTTAGTTCTATATTTCTTGCAGTGATTTTATTAATAGACTAGGTCATTATAACTGGATCATTTTCCCCCTTGGATGAAGAACAGTTTTTCTTGCCCTCAAGGTTTCAATTTTCCCTGTCACAAGAGGTTGCTTTCTTTATGTGGTTGGCCATCTTTTTTTCCCCCTTCCTCTGGAAAGAATTTTTCAACTCCTTAGATTTGACCCCTTCCCCCACATGTGTAGCCCTCAATCAAGCATTACGTTTTTCTTCCAAGGGGAAATATTTTCATTACTTTGGGTGCAGTGTCTGTGGCTATATAGTAGGATAGTAATGTAATATCTCTACAATTGAGTAGCCACGTAGACAGATTCTAGCTGAATAAAAGTCTGAGAATAGAGGATAATAACCCTTAATTTAATACAACATGCCTAATAAACTCTTTGCATCATGCCGCTGAAACAATCAGTGTGTGACTTTTAAAAGGATTTGTAGCGAGATGTATCATAATACAGAAGATCTGACTATTTTGTGTCAGTGATAAATAGTACTGCCAAAATGGTATTGCAACAAGAAACCAAAAGTTAGTTCTGGCAAGATGGCAGAGTGAGAGGTGATGAAGAGACAGTCTCCTCAATAAAGAATAGATAATAAGAGTCTCCTCTCCTTAGTTAAAAATTTACTGTTGGCGGTTGTTCAGTTGTCTTACTTGTATTTGATTCTTGTTTGAGGTTTTCTTGGCAAAGATACTGGAATGGTTTGTGCTTTCCTTCTGCAGGTAATTCTATAGAAGAGGAAACTAAGGTAAACAGAGTTAAATTATTTGCCCAGGATCACACAGCTGGTAAGTGTCTGAGGCTATATTTAATTGAGGATGATGAGTCTTTCTGATTCCAGACCTGGCACTTTGTGCACTGTGTCACTTATCTGCCCCCTAAAAAGTATAAGTACCCAAAAGTTCTTTCTTAGAATTTGGAGAGGAAAAAGGCTACCTAATTCCACACCTACTTCTCCAGTCTATGAAGCATTGTTGGATCTTAACTTTGGTTTAAAAAAAGAAAATTTAAAAAAAGGAAAAGATTGGTATTTTGAATGAGTTAAACAAACCAAAGACCAAAGAGGAAGATTTTCCAAGCTTATTTTAGAACTCAAAGCTGGTACTCTATGTGTACAATTAAATAACTCAAATTAATTTGGAGTATAATTTTTGATATTTTACAATAATTGAGAACTATAACAATTGATGATTAAAAGTTAATTACCATCTTTTTTCTGCTTAGATAATATATAATAATGTAGAGATAGCTAATTTTGGGATGTTGTGGGTTATATTCCTATGATTTCATTGGTGTGAAAACTCCAAGTGAAAATATTCCTCTTACTAATGAAAGTCAACACATGCTTTACAATTTACAATCTTTGAGAATTGTCTGGTCCAATATCGGGTAGACTGACTTATCCAGAGTAGTCACAGGGGCTAGTACATGTCAGAAGCAAAAATGATCCTATTTCTTCCTAACAAAATGCAACTCTTTTTGTTGTTTCATTTCCTTTGCCTATAAATGTAATAAACCTTTCAAGAAGCAAGTTTTGTTTACTGATATGCTAGCTCTTATAAGCATTTTGCTTTTCAGTAGCCCACTAATTATTCCCTTAATCCAATTTTCAAGAATTTTGCTAAGAATCAAATTCAAGTTCCCTTGTCTATATTTTGTAAACCACACAGTTTCTGCCTCTAAAAAATTAGTCTCATTTGCCCCAAACCAATCTGCCTACACTTCCACTCTTTCCAGTCTCCCACAGATTCCTAGTAATGTCTCAGCAATCACATCTGCTAGTACTTTCACCATCCTATGTGATTCACAGAGGTCTGCTTGATCAGGACAAAGGTCATAAAGGGTAGTGGAAAAAGAATGAGGAAGGGCATTTATTTGTAAGCACAGGTTTTTAAAGTGTGGAGAAAATATTCTAGATCAATGATCTCAACTCCTCCTGTGTGATAGATGAGCAACCTGAGATGATTCACCCTTTTGAGCTCAGCTCTTCTTTCCATTTCATTTGTCAAATGTCTATCCTTGCTTCTTTTGTGGATCTTTTACTTCTCTTTGAATTTTGAGATGAACTGCAACAGTTACACATACTTTATATCTCCTTTAGTCGGCTTTCTTTCTGGTCAAGGGTTCTGTCCATCCCAGGGGAAGCCCAGAAAAGAACATCTGTGCCATTTTTTTTTTCTAGAAAGTTTTCTCCAAGTGCTTCTTTCTAGGATTTTTTTAGTTTGGCTTTAGTTTGTCCTCTGCTGTACCCCATTAAGCAGTTGGAATGCAAGCCATTAACTGTAGCTCACTTTATGAGATAAAGCAGCATAAAGGTAAGAGCAATGGAGTTAGTTCCAGGAAACTTGGCTTCATATCCCAACTCACATTCTTTTTAGCTGTGTGATCATGGGAAGGCATTTAATCTTTCCAAGTTGCATCTGCAGTGTAATAATATTTATTAAAAAAGGGAATTGACTTATCTATACCTCAGGTTGGTTGTGATTAAAAAATACTTTCTAAAGCTTAAAGGACTACATGAATATGATTGTAATATTATTATTATATGTCTAGTATAATAGAATAACTATAATAAGGTTATAATAGAATATAAAGTATAATAGAATCTATAATAATAAAATTATTTTTAGATTCTCAGCTTCTTAAATGATGCTTCATGATCATAACTGAATGTGGAAGACACAAAATAATAATTTGTTATCAGTGAATGTTTGATTTGTGTTCCTATTTTATATACCTGAGGTCATGTAAAATTGTCTTTGGTGAAAAGTCACAAGTGGAAAAATTTAAGAAGGCTTGTATTGCATATTAGAAATATATTATATATATATATATATATATATATATATATAAAATCATGTAATAATTTAATGGTGGTTTGATCTATTATATAGCACATAATATGAATATATATATATATATATATTTAATCCATGAAACAAAATTACTCTAATACAAGATTATTAATAAATATTTAGTATAATATTTAGTTTTATTTTGGTATAGACTTAAAATCTTATCAGTCTGAAGAATATTCTAGTGTGAAAAATCAGTCCACTAATGCAGATTAGAAACTTTTCTGTACCATGCTACCATTATATGATCACTGTGATATCTACATCATAATTATCATCATAACATTCATCTCATTCTCAAATTTTGATGAAATTTAGTTAGATGTGGTAAAAGGATAAATTATTTTATATTTAATAGGTGGATAAAATGAGGGTTTTTTTTCATAATTGACTAATAGCAGCTCACTTTGCATCTTTAGGATAACTTCAGAGGCATAGAGAATAACAGAAATCATATGTAACATCCCTATGCCCACAAAGTTTTTATTTTTTTCTGCTAGGTCTCTTTATTTTGAAAGAGTTTCATTGCATATAGTTTGGATATTATAAGTATTTGGTATGACCACATTTATTAAAATGTCAAGAAATTTTTTTCTGGATTAATATTATGCCTGGACAATTCTAAGTAGCAGTTTTGTGTTGATATTCTGGAATCTAGTAGAGGTTATTTGTTGAATTTCCAAGAGTATTTGGGGGAATAACCCTTGTAGTAGGAGGGTTTTGCCAGTTGTTCATTGAAAATTTTCTGATGTATATTTCTGTCCACATAATTGTATCTTTCTAGATATTCTGTTGCTTTCAATTTCCTTTTCAAACTACAATAAAATACTGCATTACCTCTATATGATGTTCTTATTGATAACTTTTAAAAAATAATTTCTGATGATAGTAACTTGGCTGTGAATCTTTATCATAAAAGTCACCATTTCTGTAAACAAGTTCTCATGTCTTAGTTACCTGTTCAATTTTTCCTTATCAGCATATTGTGATTCTTACCATGTATCCATGACAAAACTGTGGAATCCTTTTGGAAATACAAGTTGTTATCAACAAATATTTAGATTTAGGTGTCAAAGTACTGTCTGATGTTGGTGAGATGATTTATTACTAAATCTTTTCCAATCTGAAGTGATTACTACAGAGCAAGAGCTCAAACTTTGTAATCGGAATGTTTGTACAAAACATTCTTTGGGACACTCACTAAAACAATAAATTTAAATTCAGTTATTTTTTAGTTATGTGTGACTCTTCATGATCCCATTTGGGGTTTTCTTGGTAAAATACTGGAATGGTTTGCCATCTTCTTTCCAATTTATTTTACAGATGAGAAAACTGAGGCAAATGGGGTTAAGTGACTTGGCCAAAGTCACAAAACTAGTAGGTGTTTGAGGTCAGATTTGAACTCAGAAAGATGAGCCTTTCCCTGACTTTAGTCCCAGTGTTCTATCTGCTGTGCTTCCTAGCTGTCCCCCACTTACTAGAAATTTCCCACTCTCATTTTTTTAGGATGTTTTCTTTAATTCCCCTTTTGTGTGAATTTCTCAGTTTTTCAGGAGATTAGTCCTTCAGGGATTGGCATAAGGGAAGTGTTCCATGTCTGTATTCCTGGGAGGGCAGGACCCCCTTATGGTCTGTGCTAGTTCTGTCTACCTATTGAGAGAAGAAAGATATAAAGAGCTAGTGAGAAAGTTGGGGTGATGCTCATGGAAGAGAACTAGTCCCACATTAGGCTTATTTAGCAATAATCAAAAGCCCTCTTAAATTCCCATGACATTGTACTCTCACTTTTTGCAAGTAGATAGCAAAAATGTAAGAATATCTATTTGGAGTGCAGAATCTAAATTAAATATGGGAACTAACTTTATCCTTTATTTCACCTTGGCTTATGCTTCTTCAAGGAAGCACTCGTGGTCAGACTTATAGACCATAGCTCAAGGTTCCTGTTTTTCTTTATTTATAATGTTATCAGAAAGTCAACATAGACAAACCATACAGGGAGAGACCAAAACATCTGGAGATAAACGGCATATTATACTTTGGAAAAAGCTTGTCTCATGTAGACGTAGCCTTAGGCATAGGGAAGAATCTCATTATGAAGCCAGGCAAGAGAGCTAGTCTGTCAAGATGTTTGAAACATTTAGCCCAAAACAAATATTGATAGCTATTGCAGGGAAAGGCATGTGATAGAAAAAAAAAAAAAAAGAAAGCAATAATAATTCACAAGTTACCATTTACTACACTAGAAATTATCCTAATCAGAAATCTACATTTCCTTAAAACCTTTCTCTTGCTGATAATATCATCATCACTATTTCCCCCAAAAGAGTTATCACCCAAAATGGTTTATAATAATAGTGGTATTGCTTTCAGCATGTGAGATTTTTTAAATAGGTTTACATCTTATTTTTTTCTAAAGAGTCTTCAATTATGTTTTTATTCTGAAAAAAAAAACACATCACAATGGACTTTTAAATTTCCAATTTACTATCTAGTGTCCTAAGTTATCTTGCAGACTTTCAGCTTCTCCACGTTTACTATAACAATCTCAAGCATAATTAAAACACAGCAGTGCAATTTATAGAGTTCTGGTAAAGAATACATTTTATGTATGATCTGCTGAATTAGATTAAAATAACTTTCTTTGGAATCATTCACTAACAATTATGGTTGTATGTCCAATAGGGAGATATAGAAGGTGCTTTGGGCTTGTAAGGTTTCAATATTGACAGTGTGAGACACACTTTTATGAAGTAGGAGAGATAGTTTATTTGATTATATCATTGTTGGTAGGCAAGTAATGATTATGTTGGACTTGACTGAATTAGAAACAGTTGGATGCTACAGCTATCATACATCATAGGATTTTTTGTAAGGATCCATAGAAATCAACCACCTAACACATAATACTTCCTGTTTTCTAATTCAAGTTAGGAACCAGAGAACATCATCATGGAATGGAGCAATGATTTGTAGGATAATATCACACATGTTGAAAGTTTGGCAATCCTAAATAATTATATATTTAGGTCCTCTGGAAAAATTAAATAGAGAAGTATGTGAGTACACTTTTCTGAATGTAAAATTTATATGCAGAAATTTAAAGCAGTTCCTATAATAAATTCCATGTTGCAGATATATGGCACTTCATGCTTTTCAAAATCTCTTTAACATACATTATCATCTTATCTATTGAACTCAGCAGCTCCATGAGTAGTAAGTAGCCAGTGAGAAGATCTACATTCTAGATTCTATGTCCGACACTATGGTCTTCAATATCCTCCTGGGTCTTGGTTTCCTCACCTGAACAAGGGAAGTGGTTGAAGGCCACTAAAATTCTATTATTCTTATTTGGGGGAGGCAATTTTTAAAATCATTTTCTAGACTATAACATAATGGTTCTAGATTTATCAGAATACTTGGAGATATGGTCTATTCCTTTGCCCTAATTTCAGATTTGACTTGCCAAGGGCAGCAAATCAGAATTCACAAACCTAGACCCTCTTACTCTAGAGTCAATATTCTTTGAATTCCACTGCCTCTGAGTGATGAAAGTGAATTTCAGTAAGACTAAGTTGCTACCTTTTCATCAAATAGTCAATTAGTTGCACAACTAACAAAAGACTCCATCTTTCCTGTCTACTAAGTCTGGTGAGATTTCTAGTACACTACCTAGAGATATCTACTTAGGAATATTTAGGGCATTTGAGCTATATGTTTCCATAAACTTTCTCTGGCATAATTTAAATATGATCTATGAATCCTTATAAGTCAGTAAGGTGGGGTACTGGATAGAATATCAAGCCTGGAGTGAGATAGATTCATCTTCCAGAGTTCAAATCTTGCATCAGATACTTACTAGCTGTGAGATCATAGGCAAACCACTGAAACTTGATTGCCTCAGTTTCCTCATCTTTAAAATCAGCTGGAAGAAGAACTTGCAAACCCCTCCAGTTTTCTTTGCCAAGAAAACCCCAAATGGGATCACAAAGAATTGAACACAACTGAAATGACTGAATAACTATAATGTGAATTCTTGAAATATGTAACTAAAATATCAGTATTTAGATCTACTATACTATAAGTACTGAAAAGCAACTTGTTACTCTGTCTTTTCCTCCCCCATGTCCAGTACTATGCTCTGCTTCTGATAGGAACTTATTACCTGTTTGTTGCACAACAAATAGATTTTGTCTCTCAAATATATATATAATCCTTTGTCCATCTATTGCTGTAATTTGGATAAGTGCCTCTACTTTTTTTTTTTTTTTAATCAACCTGGACCAGCCTCATACTTTCTTTTTCTTTTTTTAAATAATATTTTATTTTTCCAAAAAAACATGCAAAGATAGTTTTCAATATTCACCTTTGCACAATCTTGTGTTCCAAATTTTTCTCCTTTCACCCCAGCAAAGATGGGGGAGCAAGCTATCCAACATAGGTTAAACTTGTACAATTCTAAACATATTTCCATATTCATCATGCTGTACTGAAAAATCACATCAAAGCTGAAAGAACAAAAAATGAGGAAAAAAACCCAAGCAAACAATAACAACAACAAAGGTAAAATGCTATGCTTTGATTCACATTCAATCTCCATAATTCTCTCTCTGGATGCAATTGGCTCTTTCCATCAAAAGTCTATTAGAATTGCCTTGAATCACCTCATGGCTGAAAAGAGTCAAGCCCTTCACAGTTGATCATCACATAATGTTTTTGCTGTGTACAATGTTCTCTTGGTTCTACTGACTTCACTTGGCATCAGTTCGTGTAAGTATTTCCAAGCTTTGCTTAAATCAGCCTACTTGTCATTTCTTATAGAACAATAATATTCCATTACATTTATATACCATAACTTATTCAGTCAGTTCTTAACTAAGGGGCATCTATTCAATTTCCAGTTCCTTGCTACCACATAAGCAGTGGCTACAAATTGCACATGTGGGTCCTTTCCCCTTTGTTTTATGATTTCTTTGGGATATATAACTGGTAGAGAAACTCCTGGATCAAAGGATATGTACAGTTTGATAGCCCTTTGGGCATAGTTCCAGATTGCTCTCCAGAATAGTTGGATCAGTTTACAACTCCAACAACAATGCATTAATATTCCAGTTTTCCCACATTCCCTCGAACATTTATCATTATTTAGACAATCGAGAGGTGTGAAATGGTAACTCAGAGTTGTCTTAATTTTCATTTCTCTAATCCATAGTGATTTAGAGCATTTTTTTCACTATTTATGAAGTAAAGAATGACTTGCATTCTTATAAATTCAAGTCAATTCTCTATATATTTTAGAAATGAGGCCTTTTTCAGAAACACTATATATAAAATTTTCCCAGTTTTTTTTTACTTTCCTTCTAATCTTGGTTGCATTGATTTTGTTTGCAAAAAGCTTTTAAATTTAATGTAATCAAAGCTATCCATTTTGCATTTAATAATGTTTTTTTTAGTTCTTCTTTGTCCATAAATTCCTTCCTTCTCCACATATTTGTGAGGTAGACTATACCTTCTTTTCTTAATTTGCTTAAAATATCACTCTTTATATCTAAATCATGAACTCATTTTGACATTAACCTGGTATAGGGTATTAAATGTTGGTCAATTCCAGTTTCTATTATACTATTTTTTTGGTCAATTTTTGTCAAATTGTGAAGCTGGAATCTTTGGGGTTATCAAACACCTAGATTTCTATACTCATTGACTGTTGTGCCTTGTAAACCTAACCTAGAGTTTTCTGCCAATCTATTTCTTATCTAGTACCAAATGGTTTTGATGACGACTACTTTATAATATAATTTTAGGTCAGATACAGCTAATCCACCTTCATTCAATTTTTAAAAATTATTAATTCCCTTAAAATTCTTGATCTTTTGCTCTTCCAGATAAATTTTGTTATTATTTTTTCTAGCTCCATAAAGTAATTTCTTGGCATTTTGATCAATATGGCACTAAATAAATAAATAAATTTAGGTAGAATTGTCATTTTTGTAATATTTGCTTAGTCTACCTATGATAACTTGATATTCTTCCATTTATTGAGATGTAATTTTGTGTGAAAACTGTTTTGTAATTGTGACCATATAGTTCCTAGCTTTGTCTTTATAAGTAGACTCCCAAATACTTTATATTATTTACAATTATTTTAAATGAGATTTCTATCTCTTGCAAGCTTTGTTGGTAATATATAAAATGCTGATGATATATGTGGATTTATTTTATATCCTGCAACTTTGCTAAAGTTGGTAATTGTATCTAATAGTTTTTTTAGTTAATTTTCTAGGATTCTCTAAGTATAGTATTATTCATCTGCAAAGAGTAATAATTTTGTTTCCTCTTTACCTGCTATAATTCCTTCAATTTCTTTTTCTTCTCTTATTGGCTAAGCTAACATTTCTAGTTATTACCTACTATTAAATAATAGTGGTGATAATGGGTAATTTTATTGTTATTGTTATTGGTAATGCTTCTAGTTTATTCCCTTTTACATGTAATGCTTCTAAAAGTTTTAGATAGATGCAACTTATGATTTTAAGGAAAACTCCATTTATTTCTAGTGTTTTTAATAGGAATGGATGCAATATTTTGTCAAAGGGTTTTTCTCCATCAATTGAGATAATCTTATGATTTCTGTTAGATTGATTGATTGCTGATAATTTCCCTTATATTGAACAAGTCCTGCGTTCTTGATATAAGCCTTACTTGTTCATAGTGTATTATCCTGGAGATAAATTGCTGCAATTTCTTTGCTAATATATTAAGGATTTTTTTTTCTTTTTTGCAGCTATATTCATTATGGAAATTGGTCTCTAGTTTGGCCCTTCCTAGTTTAGGTTATCAGCACCATATCTGTGTCATAAAAGGAATTTTATAGAACTTTTTTGTCATAAAAAATTTGGTAGGACTCCTTCCCCTATTTTCCCCAAATAGTTTACATAGTATTGGAATTAACTATTCTATAAATGTTTGGTAAAATTCATCTTCAAATCCATCTGGCCCTGGATATTTTTCTTGAATAGTTCAGTAATGGCTTTCAATTTCTTTTTCTAAAATGGGACTATTTAAGTAATTTATTTCCTCTTCTGTTAATCTGAGCAATTTATTTTTCTGTTAATCTGGGTAAATATTCACCTATTTTTGTTAGATTTTCAGATTTATTGCCATACAATTGGATAAAATAACTCCTAATTATTGCTTTAGTTTCTTTTTCATTGGTGGTAAATTCACCTTTTTCATTTTTGATGCTGGTGATTTGGTTTTTTCTTTCCTTTTTCTAATCAAATTAACCAAAGGTTTATCTATTTGTGTTTTTTTTCATAAAACCCAACTCAGTTTTATCGAATTAGTTCAATACTTTTCTTAGTTTCAATTTTATTAATCTCTCCTCTGAGTTTCAGAATTTCTAATTTGGTATTGGGGGGTTTTATTTTGTTCTTTTTCTAGCTTTTTTAGTTGCATGCCTAACTCATGGATTTTCTCTTTCTCTTTTTATTTATCTAAGCATATAGCAATATAAAATTTCTCCTAACAACTGTTTTGACAGCATCCCATAGTCTTGATATGTTGTCTCATTATTGCCATTCTTTTGAATGAAATTATTGATTGTTTCTATGATTTGTTGTTTGATCCAGTCATTGTTTAGGATTCAATTTTTTAATTTCAAATGAATTTTTGATCTATTTTTCCATGGCCCTTTATTACATGTAATTTTTATGCAACATAATATGAAAAAGGAAGCACTTAACTATTTCTGCCTTTTTGCATTTGATTGTGAGGTCAATGGTCAGTTTTTATAGAGATGCCATGAATGATGAGAAAAATATATATTACTTTCTAGCCCCTTCAATTTTCTCCAAAGATCTATCATTCCAACTTTTTAAAAATTCTATTCACCTCCTTATCTTCTTACTGTTTATTTTATGGTTAGATTTATCTAATTATGAAAGAGGGAGGTTGGGGTTTCCCTACTAGTATAGTTTTGTAACTCAACTTCTCCTGTAAGAATTTGGATGCTATACCATTTGGAACATATATATTTAATATTGATATTTTTTTCATTATCTAAGTTATACTTTAGCAAGATGTAGTTTCCTTTTCTCTTTAAATTTCTATTTTTCCTTTTGCTTGATCTGAGATAAGGACAACCACCTCTGTTTTTGTTTTTTTTTTTACTTTAGCTGAAGCAAAATAGATTCTGCTCCAGCCTTTAGGCTTGTAGTCTAAAAACTTTAGGCCCTTTTTTTGACCTACCCCCACTCATTACCTTATCTCCTACCACCCCTCCCCCCTTCTCTTACTAGTGGTTTTTTTTTTTTTTTAACCCATGCCATCCATTCATTTTATCTTCTATCAATCCTTCCTCCCTTCTCTTACCTTTTTCCCTAGTGGTTCTGCCCTCCTTTCTACACTGCCCCTCCTTTTTTCTTTCCTCTTTTTCCTCCTATTTTTTTAAAAATAATATTAGATAAATTTTTATACCCAACTGAATGATTAAATTATTCCCTCTTAGAGTCAAACCTGATGAGATAAAGCTTCAGATAATGTTCATCCTCCTCTTTTTTCCCCCCTCCATTGTAATAGGTCTGAGCCTCTTGGTATGAACTAATTGTCCCATTATACCTTCCCTTTCCTTTTTTAAATTTATTTTATTTTTTATTTTAGTATAATCCTTTTCCCACCCCTTAATGTCTTTTTCTTTGATGTCATCACATCAGGGACCATTCACACCCACATCCTCAGTCCATGTGATGTCCCCTTGTCTGCCCCAGTGACATATAGTTTTCAAGAGCTATAATATTGTTTTTCCGTTTAGTGATGTAAACAGTTTAACCTTTAAGTAGATATTTTTCCTTTATTTAGCTTTTTTATGATTCTCTTAAGTCCTGTGTTTGGAGATTAAATTTCCTGTTTAGTTCTGTTTTTTTCAATAGAAATGATTGAAAGCCTCTTACTTCATTGAAGCTCCATATCCTCCCTTAAAAAATGATGCTGAGTCTCCCTGGGTAGTTAATTCTTAGTGTAAACCCAGGTCCTTTACCTTCCAGAATATGGTGTTCCAAGGTCTCTGACTCTTTATTGTATAAGCTTCCAGATCCTGGGTAATCCTAACTGTTGCTCCTTGATATTTGAATTGTTTTTATCTGGCAGCTTGCAGTATTTTTTCCTTGAAATTGTTGTTTTGGAGTTTCACAACAATGTTCCTTGGAGTTTTCCTTGTGGGATCTCTTTCCAGAAGTGATCCATGGATTCTTCCAATGAGAGTATTTCTTCCTCTGTTTCTAGAATATTGGGGCAGTTCTCCAAAATGACCTCTTGTAGAATGCTATCCAGGCTCTTTTTTTTTTTTTTTTTTTTTTTTTGGTCATGGCCATCATGTAGGCCAATAATTTTTAAATTGTCTATTCGGGACCTATTTTCCAAGTCAGCTGTTTTTCCATTAAGGCATTTGACATTTTCTTCCATTTTTTCATTCTTTTTAATTTCTTTGATCCTTGCTGTCTCACAAAGCCTTTAGATTACATTTTCCCTGTTATAGTTTTTGATGTATGATTTTCTTGTTATGTATCTCTTTTTTCCATTTGGTTTATTCTACTTGTTTAAGGTGTTTTCTTCAGACAGTTTCTCCCTTCCTTTTTCAAACTGTTGACTCTCATGCACACTTCTCATTTCCTTTCTCATTCTTTCTTCTACTTCTCTTATTTGCCTTCTAAAGTATTTTATGAGCATTTCCAAGAAGCCTCTTTGGGCTTGGGACCAATTCATATCTTTGAAATATTTCCTCTGGGATATTCCGTCCTGGTCTGAGTTTGTTCGGGTCTTCCCTATCACCAGGGAAGCTTTTTATAGTTTCTTGTTCATTTTCTTTCCTTTTCTTTTTATATTTCCTCTTTTTTACTTTCATGGTCCACCTCTGCTCCTGAGGTAAAGATGGTGCTGCCCCAAGCTTCCTGTGCAGCCCTGAGCCTCAGCTTTGAGCACAGTACCCCCTTGTGTTTGCAGGAAGTAACTTTGCCTGCTCTGTCAGGACACATCCAGGTTTCCCAGAGTTTCCTTCTGAGCTGGGACTGGAGGCTGCCCCCTGCTGTGCATCTCTGCTGAGCCAGGACTCAGGGTGCTAGTTGCTAATTTACTGTGGATGAGACTCTTTCACTGGTTTTCCCAGGATCTCTCTGACATGGGCTAACCACCCCCTTCTTGAGGTTTGTTAATTTTATCTTGAGCTAGAGAAGGGACATCATTGTCAGACTCAGTTCAGAGGCTTGGCTTCCTGTGGTTTTTGAGGGAAACTGACAGAGTACTCCACTATATGAAATTATCATGTAAATGTCTGTTTTTCTCTTCCCTCCCCCACCTTAGGGATGGCTATTATTAAACACTATACATAAATACAAAATGTATATATATATATAGTTATATTCACATATATGTAAAATCATTCTCTCTCTCTCAATATATATATATACTTATTTATCACTTCTTTCTCTGGATGCAGACAGTGTCTTCCTTCATATGTCCTTTGTAGTTTATTTGTGTATTTATAATAGTCAAAGTAATTTAGTCACTTAAAGTTGTTCTTAAAACAATATTGCTGTTAGCATACGCCAGTGGTTCTCAGACTTTTGTTTTTAGCATTTCTTTATACCATTAAAATTGCTGAGGATGTGTCCCAGGAGGTTTTGTTTGCATATATTTATACATATTTACCATGTCAGAAATAAAAAAAAAATATTGAATTTGCAGACCCTGGAAAGTATGAGACCTCCTGGACCACAGTTTGAGAACAATTGCTGTATACAATGTTCTTTTGGTTCTGCTTATTTTGCTCTTCTTTATTTTATTCAAGTGTATCCATGTTTTCCTAAGATTTTGAATTTGCAGATACTGGAAAGGGTTCAGAGACCCCCAGGATTATCTGGACCACGTTTTGAGAACAATTGCTATATACAATGTTCTTTTGGTTCTGCTTCTTTTTCTTTTTCTTTTTTCTTTTTTATTTCATTCAAGTGTATCCATGTTTTCCTAAGATTGAACTCATAATTTCTTACAGTAACATTCCATTGGAATCATACACTACAATATGTTCAGCCATTGTCTAATGGATGTGCATCCCCAACATTTCCAGTTCTTTGCCACTACTAAAAGAGTCACTATCATTATTTTTTTATAACATATAGCTTCTTTTCCTCTTCCTCTAATCATCTTTGGAAATAGACTGATTATTAGAATTCTTGGTTCAAAGAGCAGTTTAATAAGTCTTTGGGCACAATTCCAGAGTGCTCTCCAAAATAATTAGATCATTTCACAGCTCCACTAATTGCAAATGTGTCTCAATTTTCCCACATTCCTTCCAACCTTGTTTTCCCCTTCAATTATTTCAGCCAATCTGACAAGCTATAAAATGATATATTTAAGATGTTTTAATTTAAATTATTCTCATCTATAAATATTTAGAGAATTTTTCATATGAATCTAAATTGTTTTTATTTCTTCACTGTAAAACTACCTGGTCATATCCTTTGACCCTTTATCAATTGGGAAATGACTTGTATTCTTATTATGTATTTGGGATATGAGACCTTTATTTGTATTCTTATTATGTATTTGGGATATGATACCTTTATTTGTATCCTTATTATGTATTTGAGATATGAGGCTTTTATTTGAGAAACTTTCTATAAAAGTTTTTCCCCAATTTCTTGCTTTCTTATGATCTTGGCTAAATGTATTTTATTTGTACAAAATCTTCTAAATTTAATATACTTGAAATTGTCAATTTTTTACCTCACACACTTGAAATTGTCAATTTTTTACCTCACACTATTCTTTTTCTTATACATATTTGCCACATTAGAAATAAAAACTACGATTAAAAACGAATACTCACAAATTGTTTCTCCGTAAATCGAATAGGTAATATGTTCCATGTTCTTCAAAATTTTTTGTAATCTCTTTATATCTAGGTCATGTACCCATTTTGATTTTTTGGTAAATGATATGCAGTGGTCCTCAAACTTTTAAAATAGGGGGCCAGTTCACTGTCCCTCAGACTGTGGGAGGGCCCGACTATAGTAAAAACAAAAGCTCACACTCTGTCTCTGCCCCTCAGCCCATTTGCCATAACCAGGCGGCCACATAAATGTTTGAGAACCCCTGATATAAGGTATTCATCTGTGCCCAGACTGCTTTCAAGATTCATTGATATGTCATTTCAGTTATGTCCAACTCTCATGATCCCACTTTGGGGTTTTCTTTAAAGATACTGGAGTGGTTTGCTATTTCCTTCTCTAGCTCATTTGACAGATGAGGGAACTGAGAAAACGGGGTTAAGTGACTTGCCCAGGGACACACAGCTAGTAAATCTCTTAGGCTGGATTTGAATTCAGATCTTCCTGATTCAATAGCTGGTACAATGTGCCCTTTACTTTATATTAACCCAGCTTTATATGTTTTATATTAGCCCAGAATGTAATGCTCTGATGACATTTCAGAAATAAAGGACAGTTGTGGGCTCTGAATTGACAATCTAGGATTGCTTTTCTTTAATTTATACCAGCTGTCTCTCTTAAAGATAGCCAATTCCTTTCTTCAAATTGTCATTTAAATGTAATTTTACATGATCACAGGTATATGGTAAGCTGCTATTGTCTTCATCCTCTGTTCAAACTGAATTTTTAAAAATTACCTTGAATTCCTTTTTGCTTATTTGGCAGCAGTATTTAAAGTTAAACACAGAAATGTAGAGAAAAGAATAGATCATTTGTGAGGTTTTTGTCTACTAGTCAAGCTCAATTAATTAAACATGCCATCACACTGCTGAGATTGATTTTTTTTTTTTTTGCCCAATTTCCAACAGCTAACCTCTTTCCCCACATACCCACTCAGAGGCAATTTGACAGTAGAGATTTTCAGAACCCTGGAAACAACAGTAGGTTCTATGAACTTTTAATTGTGTTGTCAACATATTATCATAATTAGTATTTTGTCCTCTATTAAGAACCCACATCTTTTAGATGGAGTTTTATTTTGTTTTTGTTTTTGTTTTTTTTTAACTCAGTAATTAATTGTAATCATCTAGGTAGTAAAATTCCAATTAGACCTTTTTCTGAGGGAAAAGGGGAAAAAAAACCACAGGAATACAAGGTATTACCTGCTTTAAAATATGTCTGAAAAAGATAGTAACTTTTCTTTCCTTCCTTCTTTCCTCCCTCCCTCCATCCCTCCCTCCATCCCTCCCTGCCTCCTTCCTTCCTTCCTTCCTTCCCTTCCTTCCTTTCTTTCCCTTCCTTCCTTCCTCCCTTCCTTCCTTTCTTTCCCTTCCTTCCTTACTCCCTTCCTTCCCTTCCTTCCTCCCTTCCTTCCTTTCCTTCCTTCCTTCTCTCTTTTTTCCTGTAAGGTTTATTGATGTCTTTTGTTTTTGCTAAATTGCTTCCCCAGCTCTGATCCTATTAAGCTTTTTCTTTTAACAAAGAATGAAAAATGGTCAAATAAAACTACATCTAACATAGACTACATCTAACAACATGTGAAGCATCCCACACCCTTGAAGCATTCCACATCTCATCCTTGAAAGAAAGAAAATGCACTTTGTGATATCTTCTCTGGGGCCAATATTTATTACACTTTTATTTTTAAATTCTTTTCATTTATATTATTAATATCAAAATATATATTTTCCTAAGGTTCTGTTATTTTCATTCCATGTCAGTTGGCAAGTCTTTTCATGCTGTTTTGAATTTTTAATTCTTTGCTACCTCAAAAAGTGTTCCTGTTAATATTTTTTCATGAATGCTTTCTTTTTTTTTTCTTTGACCTTCTGATATATATTCAGATGTGAGATTTAAGCTAGTGCTTTAGCAAAGTTGAAAGGAGAATATTGTTCTATATTTTTGCTGATGTATAAATTTGTCAGTAAATAATATAATTACCTAATGATGTATATTTGTGAGACTAGGATAATATAAACTGAGACATCTCTTTTTTTTTTTCAGTGGCTTACTTTAGTTCCTTTAAATGAAACACCATCTGTTTGTATATTTGTACAAAAAAGTGACATAGAAATAGATGTGAAAATTCATTAGTATTTTCATTGGGGTTAAAAAAAATGGACTGATACCATTTGATTAAGTTTGTATTATGTTATTATACATACAGAAATTTTAAGGCAAGTAAAGAAGCACAGAATAACAAAAATTTGATATATATTTTTTAGGTTGTCTTTTTTTGATAAAATAGAGCCCATTTATCTTGTAATAACAGTAATGATGATGATATTCTGTTAAATGAAAGCCATTGAGAATGTAACCTTCTCTTATAGTACATGCAATACCCCAATTCATATATTTTTCTTTTTTCTTTTTTTTTAATTTAAGGAATGAAACAAGCATTTCCATAACAGAGTATGATAAGATTATTGCACATGAAATTGCAAATCTATTATATACAACTTGCTATTCCTTTTAATATATATTTAAAATATATACTATTTATTATATTTATAAAACTATATTTACATGTTATATTTAAATATTTAATAATTTAAATATATTTAAATATTTAATAATTTAAATATATTTAAAATATTTAATAAGGTTATGTAAATTTCTTTTTCTTTTCCTTCCCCACTCCCTACCCTTGAGATGGCTACCATTACACACATGTAATGTATCTACAGATACATATATATGCCTATATATGTATATTTTATATATGTGTGTATATATAATATACATATTTATATATGCAAAATTTTTAAAATTCTATTTTGGAGTGATTTTTTTGGATGTTATATCTTTCTTCACATATCCTTTATAGTTAATTTTTGTATATTTATAATAGTCAAAATGACTTATTTGTCCAAAGTCATTCTTAAAACAATATTGCATTTAATGTATACTCTTGGTTTTGCTCATGTGGCTCTTCATTATTTCATGCAAGTCTTTACATGTTTTTCTAAGATCTTATCTCTCATAGGAAGTGTGTTTTCTTATCTGCCCTCCAGGATCTTAATAGACAAGATTTTAATATTTGTTTTGTTGAATCAGACCTGAGATTTCACTGGTGGTGGAGGGATTTCCTCCCTTTACTATGTAGATGATTAAGTCCTTGGCAATTTATAGTCTTGGAGAATTGCTTGAGGACTGATGAAAGGTTAAATGATCTTCCCACAGTAACACAACCAGTAGTTGTTATAGGCCGGACCTGAGTATATGTCTCCCTGATTCTGAGGCTATCTCTGTCTTTTCTACTATATTGCATACTGCCTCTGTGATGCAGAGACTGAAAAAAAATAGATAATTAAATGTAGCAAAGAAAAGTTTCTGTAAATCAAAACATAGGTAATACACTCTGTAAGATAGACATAAATTAGAGTCTTATTATGAAGAACTGTCACTTGATGAGATTCCAAACACTAATGGGATAACAAGCCACACCTGACCCTGATCATTTGCTATTCCCATATATCTTTTTTTTTTTTTCATGGTTTCTAAGTGTCCAAATATAGCAAATAACTGTGAAATGCTTCAAAACTCAAAGTGACACTATAACCGTCAAGTATGAAATTAAAGTGTTAGCATGAGTAAATCACATTGAATAGCACAGTTCAGTCATCTTGCATATGTATGCAAGAGAAGGTATATCATTGTAAGATGTAATAAGGGATAAGATGGGCATGGCTCATAGGAAAAAAAAATCTTAAAAAAAAAAAAAAGATGCTACAACTTTAGTTCTTCTAATATGATTTTAGTCCTGCCTTTATTATACTTCTTTTACATCTGGCAAAGCAACATGTTAAGAAGTATAATTGTATTATGACTAAAGGAAAACAAGTCCATTGGGGTAACTTTTGGGGGACTTTGAAATTCCATAGAATCAATGAGACAGTCATTGATGCAAAAAGCAATAGGTTTTATTTATTATGTTTTAATTGACAAGTGAAAATGACTTAATTTGAGATGGCTATGGAGGATATGACAAGGAATTGGAGTTTTGGGAAGATCCTTGTAAGGATGTCATTATGTCACCACAGAGGGTAGATTACATCCTCAATTTGGAGTAACTCCAGTATCTAAGCCTTGAGTGAAGTTACCTTTAGGTTATAAAAGGAGGGGGAAAAAAAAAGAATTGAATTTGTGGCAGATGACCCACCTCAACTGGACTTTGGGTTATTGCTCTTGCGCTCCTTAAGCACAACTCAGGTACTGACTCTCTCAACAAAGTCTCTCCCTAAGGCAGAAGAGGGCATGCGTTTTATACTGAGGAACAATTGTTCCAGACTGAATGAATATTGGATTGGTTTACTGCATCTTGTGTCAAATATGCCTTTTCACTCAGAGTCATAACTTTCCAGCAAAGAAGATATAGTGTTTTTCCAAAAGAGGGATGGGGGAGGGTTACCAGAGAGGAAGAGTGGGGAATGATAAAGTATCTAATGTAGAGATAATCTATCACAGAAAAGTCTAATCCAGAAAACTAGATTTTTTTTTCCCAGTAATATCACATCAAACAAAGTTCCTGGAAATCTGTTGTTAGGACTCAGATTTAGGTTTTCCTATGAATGATTCATCTCTGTATGCACATACGTGTAAGTTTTTTATTTGGGTCATAGAATAATAATAATTATCATAGCTAGCATTTATATTTCACTTTTAAGTTGTACAAAGCTATATATATATATATTCTCATTTGATCCATCTGATCTCATTCTGATCCAATGCATAAGTACTATTATTACCTTCATTTTATAGGTATATGTTATTGGAATTATAGGGAAATATTATACTCATTTTATGAGGAAACAGTAATGTGAGAGGCAAAATGACTTGCCCAGAGTGACAAAGTAAGTATAAGAGACATGATCTGTGGTTTTATATATATCCTGGAAAAAAAATCTTATATCTCAAGGAAGGAAATCCCTATCAGGTAACCTAGAGTAATCACAGTTCCAGAAACTCTTGGTAAGAGCCAAAAGTAGCAATAAAAACTCAAAACTTTAACCTACCTGTCAAACTCCTGAACAATCAGTGTGGTCCAAGAAAAGAAGTTTACAAAAACTTCTCTGTATTCTATTCCATTTTCTTGTATATTTTGGCCTTGAGATTTACTTGGCAAAATATCCCATATATTAATAAGAAACATTTTTTTTCTTTTGCAAGGAGAGAGGGAATACTGTGAAATTTTTAAAATAACTAAATGAATGCTGTTGTTCTGTTGTTAAAAGTTAGAAAAACTGAGTTGGGGAATATATATGTGTATATTTACACACATATTTTATATATGCATATGTGCAAACACATGTATAATGGATTTATTAATTACAAAGTTAATGATTTGTATTCTTCCATCTGAAATAGTTTTTGATTGAGTGATGAGCCTCTTTTACTAAATTTCTAGAGTGGCTTATCAGTATTGTTAAGTGAGTAATGGTCTCAGTATGACTTGCATTAGACATAAACTGAGATTGCATACTTGCGTGGATATGGCCACTGTTTTTCTATTCTAGGTGCAAATAGTCACTTGCTATGTGGTGTGGAAGTAAGCTGTAGATCTTAAAGAAGATCATTCCCCAGTTAGAATGGACCTTAGAGGCATTTGACTCCATTTGTCTATCAGATATAGAAATCCTCTTAGTGACATTCCTAACTACTCAAACTCTACTGGAACATTTCAAGTGATGTTGAACTCACTATCTATCAAGGCAGTCCATTCCATTTTTGAAACTCTGAGGGACAGAACAGGAAGCCTAGGCAAGTGTCAAAAAACTCCATTTGACTTGCAGCTAAATCCTATATGCGATATCTCCCCATTAGAATTTGAGCTCCTTGGGAACATGGATTATCTTTTCTATTTGTATCTACACTTGCACAATGATTTGCCTATAGTTTTTGTTCATTCATAGCTACAATTCTAAATTCTAATTATACCTAGTATTTATATGATGCTTTCAGTTTTGTATTATTGCATTTGATCTTCATCAGAACTTTTTAAAGTATAGCTTCATCTTACTGAGGGAACTGAGTCAGAGAAGTTAAATATCTTCCCAAAGATCATACAATAGAAATGAAATTTGAACTCCAAATCCTTACGCTGCTCAGAAAATCTCTTACACTTATTATCTTGCTCATCCTCTGATAAAGCTATAATCCAGTCTGTTTTCTGTAGGATAACCCTTTAAATATTTGAATATAGGGACCATATGCTTCATTTCTCCTCAAGTATTCCCTTTTCAAACCTCCCAACCTCTAAATCCTTTTCAAACCTCCCAACCTCTAAATCCTTCAACTGTTCTTCCTATAACTTAGTTTTCAGATTCTTTATTCTCTTCCTACTTGTCCTTTTTAGAACAAAAATGGTTAAATTTGACTGGAACAATTGTAATTATAGAGAAGCTGGGAGTTGCTCAGAATCTTATGGTTAGTATATCTCAAAGGGTTTCCTTACTCTGAGGCTAGTTTTCTAGCCTCACTTCCTATCAAACTGCTATTATCCATAGAAAGTCCGATTAAGGATGGGAAAATATTTTATGCTGGGCATATTTTGTGTTGAGGGGAGCAAATAAGTTCAAAGTAATTAAGAGGTATTTTCAGGACCACATAATAAGAGCTCTAAGGCTGGAATCCAAGACTTCAACAACTCCCTCTTTCCTATCATAGAGAATAGGAATTCTTCTGCTCTGATTATTGTTCTACTTTGGTATTCTAGCCCTTCCTACCATTCATCTTCTTCTCTAATTTGATTGCTGTCCTCACTGGCCCATGCAGACTCTAATGATTTCTACTTCTCATTTACCTAAAGTATCCTCATTTCTATAAAACTATGTGCATTTTTTCAAAGCTTGTGAATCAACAAGCATTTATGAAGTGCTTAAGTGCTCACTATGGGCCAAGGTACTATGCCAAGCATTTGAGACACAAAGAAAACAATGGATCCCTATCTTCAAGGAATTTATATTTTAGTAGAAGAAACAATATGTAAATGAATCAATATATACAAGGTACAGATTATGCAGGATATAAAATAAACCTACACAAATCATCAGCATTTCTATATATTACTAACAAAGCCCATCAGCAAGAGATAGAAATTCCATTTAAAATAATTATAGATAAAATAAAATATTTGAGTGTCTACCTGCCAAGATAAACCTAAGAATTACATGAACACAATTACAAAGCATTTCTTGCACAAATAAAATCACATCTAAACAACTGGAAGAAAATCAATTGCTCATGGATAGATTGCTAATATAATAAAAATTACAATTCCACCTAAATTGGTCTACTTGTTCAATGCCATACCAATCAAGCTGCTAAAAATTATTTTTTGGAGCTAGAAAAATAATAAAAAAAATTTCATCTGGAAAAACAAAAGGGCAAGAATATCAGGGAATTAATGAAAAAAAAAAATACAAACGATGGTGGCCTAGCAGTATCAGACACATAAACACTATTGTATAAAGCAGCAGTCATCAAAACCATTTGGTACTGGCTAAGAAATAGTGGTGGATCAGTGGAATAGGTTACATATACGTGACATAATAATCAATGACTACATGAGCCACAGTTCTCTTTTAATGTCCTAACCCAAGTTTCCCTAGTTGTCCTATTCAGTTACTCTGCCTCAGGTTATAACCACCATTCCCTCTTAGTGTTTGGGTAAAGGTCTTATATCTTAAACCTTAGGCTATAGTCATTCCCTCTTAATGTTTGATGGGATAAAGGTCTTGATCCATTTTAGATATCATTAGAATATCAGGAGCCTCTCCAGTACTTCCCTCCATTATGTCATCCTCATCCTAGGTTCCTCCCCCCAATAGTTCATCCCCATCCAGGTACAGCCCCCATTATGTCATAGTTCTTGTAACCCTATAAAAGAATCTGAGTGACATTCGCCACTGGATTCTTTGAGACGATAGTTTGGTTCAGCCCTGGGACCAAGCCATAGATCCATTTGGTCTCAGTAAATATCTCCCATTTAATAAATTATTAAATCGTTCTCTAATCTCTATCTTGCTCAGTTTCTCTGGCATTACAGACTATAGTAATCTAATATTTGATAAATTCCCAAACTTGAACTTCTGGGATAAAAATCTCACTATTTCACAAAATTGCTGGGAATCCTGGAAAACAGAAACTTGACATAGACCTACATCTCATACCCCATATCAGAGTAAGATCAAACTAGGTACATGTGCAAAAATGTTTGTAGCAGCTCTTTTTGTTGATAGCAAAGAATTGGAAAAGAAGTGAATATCCATAAATTGAGGGATGCCTGAATAAGTTATGGTACATGAAAGTAATAGAATATTATTGTTTTAAAAAAAATGATAAACTGATTTTAGAAAGATCTGGAAAGATTTACATGAACTGATACTGAGTGAAACAAGCAGAACTGAGAATAAATACATTGTACACAGTAATGGCAAGATTATGTGAAGATCAGTTATGAAAGACTTGGTTCTTCTCAGAGGTTCAGCAATTCTACAACAATCCCAATATACTTTGATTAGAAAATGCCATCTGCATCCAGAAAAAGAACTAAGGAGACTGAATGTAAATCAACACATTCTATGTTCATTTTTTTTTCTTTCTGATTGTGGTCTTTCCCTTTTGTTTTGATTTTCTCTCCCAACATGATTCATAAAGAAATGTTTTTAAAAATTAATATACATGTATAACCAGAAAAAAATAAAACAATCTAATATATATATATATATATATATATATATATATATATATATATATATATTTGCTTAGGCAATTGGGGTTAAGTGACTTGCCCAGGGTCACTAAAACAATTAATTTTTTAAAAAAGAAAAAAGATTCATGCAGACTATATATATATGTGTGTGTGTGTGTGTGTGTGTATATACACATTATATATATATGTATATATATATATGTACATATATATATATATATATATATATATATATATATATATATATATATATATATATATATATATATATATATATATATATATACATATGGTAGTTGTTTGTATTCTAGTGGAAGAGGCAGTATGTATATGAATAAATATTTACAAGATACATATAGACTAGATAGAGAGAAGGTTGTTGTTGTTTTTCCTTTGTTCTTGAAGATGTACATGACATCAGGGAGGTGACCTCATGACATACAAGTGAATTGGATTTAAGTGAGGGAGGGCTGGACACGGTTACTTGCCTCATTTTCTCCTCCAGAGCCATTTGGGTCTAGTGGCAAGATATTATAGGTCAGACTGACACTAGAAAGAGATGGGCCTGCATGCAGTGGGAGACTTTGGCTTTGTGTGGGACGGTAGTGACTACAAAAACAATCAGAGACTCTCAGAGAAAGACAAAACAATAAGGGATTTATATCACAAGAAAGGGCAACTCCATCTGACAAGGTATTGTCAGTAAAGAAGTACAAAGCACAAAGCGCAAAACGCAAGATAAATACAACAGGACCCCCACCCCCTTGACCTTTTCTCCCACTGTCTAGAGGAGTCCAGTTATGCTCTAAACATAGAAATCTATCCCAGAAACAAAAGAATAAATTGCCTTTAAAAGAAGTACTTAAATGCTAATTAAGAGGTGGGACAAAGGAAAGGAATGTTCATGTAAGACATTTGGATACTTGCAGCTTTTTAGTTAAGTACCTTAACTTGTTATTGAAATCTCAAGTCATAATTAAGGCATAGTCGAAATCACATCCTTATGAGAAAGTCTTCACTCAGTTTAGTCCATACAGCCCTTTTAACTAAGGTCTTTAAGAGGTCTCAGTTTAATGAAATTTTAGAGGTTAAAGACATTATACCTGGAATGGATGGCAGGGACCAGGAAAAGCTTCCCGTGAAATATGAGAAAGATCTTGAAAAAGAGATGAGGGATTATAAGAGGAGAACAGTGAAGGGTGAGCTCAGCCAATGCAAAGATTGAGAAAAAGAGAAGGAATGTTTTGTATGAAGAACATGAAATAAGCCAGTATAACTAGATTGTAAAACATGTGAAGAACAGTAGCAAATAACACTGGAAAGGTAGGAAGAGGCAAGTTATAACAGCTTAAACTATCTTTTAAAAAGTATATATTTGATCCCAGAAATAACAGGAAACTATTAAAATTTTTGAGGGAATGGGGGGAGGAGAGTTGATACAGTTAAACCTATGCTTTTACATCTTTTGTTTTTTGGACTCAATTGGATTAAATGACTTGTTCAGGGTCACACAGCTTGTAAGTGTCTGAGCCTACCTTTATACTCAGTTCCTTCTAAGTCCAGACCAGTGATTTATCCACTATATCACATACTTGTCCCCAAATATATGTTTTTTGAAAAATCACTTAGTAACTATAGGGAGGACAGATTGGAGTGGGGAAAATGGGAGAGCAATTAAGAGGTTTTTGTAACAATCCAGGCAAGGTCTGATAATTGTGGTGGCTGTGTGACTCGAGAGGAGGGGACATATGGAGATAAGTGATTGGGTATTTATGGTGAAAAGTGAAAGTCAAGAATATCATCAAGATTATAAATCGTAGGATTATAGTAACAGGGAAAATCAGAATTATGATTTTTGGAGGAGGAGAAGATAAGTTCTGTTTGAACATGCTGAGTTTGATTGAATTGCCTGCAGGATACCCTGGTAGACACGTCAACTATATGTAAATGAAGCTCAGGAAAGAAACTGGGCTAGATTGAGAGATCTAGGATTGATCAACACAGAGATGATTATCGAATCTATAGGAGATGATGAGACCACCAAGAGAGAGACTGTATAAGAAAAAAGAAGATGGGAGCCAAGATGGTAGAGTAAAAAGCAGGTACTCTGCCAATCTCTTCCCCAAACTGTTCCAAATTCCTTTAAAAAATGACTCTAAACAAATTTTAGAGCATCAGAACACACAAAAAGATGGAGTAGAACTTTTTCCAGCCAAAAAGAACTTGGAGGGTCTACAGAAAGGGTCTGTAATACCTTGTGGGAGTCCAACATGCAGTCCTCGTGTAGGATGGGCCATCACAGTCCCAATCCCAGCCCCAGCCCTGGACCAGCACCTACCCTCATGTCATAGACCTTTCCAGTGCAGGTCGCTCCAGTACAGTTCTGCCCCCAACCCTGAGGCCTGAGCCATCAGCAAAGCATAACTCAGTTGATCAGGCACATAGATCTTATAGCTACAGTAGGGCAGGGACATTTCTAACACCTGCAGGGCCGAAAAAAATGCTTGTGATCAGGAAGGATCTTTGAAAACAGCTGCACAAAATCCCTGAAGTTTGGGACAGTGCACTCTCCACCTTGGAAACAGATCCTACTTTAAAAAAGAGTTAAAAGCTAAGTAAATAGGCTAGGAAAATGAGCAGAAAACAAAAAATGCTTTTGACCATAGAAAGTAATTATGGTGACGAGGAAAATCAAAACTAAACATTCAGAAGATGATAACAAAGTCAAAAGTCCTATATCTAAAGCACCCAAGAAAAATAAGAATTGGACTCAGAGCATGGAAGAGCTCAAAAAGGATTTTGAAAATCAAGGAAGAGGGCCTAAAAAAGCAAAATTGGCCAATTGGAAAAGTATGTACAAAAGCTCATTGAGTAAAATAATTCCTTAAAAAATAGAATTGAGCAAATAGAAGAAGCTAACGACTTTTTGAGAAATTAAGATACAATAAAGCAAAACCAAAAGGAAAAAGAAAAAATAGAGTAAAAATTTCAATCTCATTGGAAAAATAATTGATCTGGAAAATAGATCCAGGAGAGAGAATTTAAAAATTATTGGGTCTACTTGAAAGTCATTATCAGAAAAAGAGCCTGGACATCATCTTTCAAGAAATTATCAAGAGAAAACCTAGGACAAAGCTAAAGAGGAAACAACCATATTTATTGAGTTGAGAAGCAATGAGACAAAAAGGAGAAAAAGGACCAAGACACCCAGAGTAGAGAGAGTATTTATGAAGCAAAGTAATCAATAATCAAAATGCTGCAGAAAGGTCAAGAAGTTTGCATATTAAGAAGAGGCAATGGGGGAGTAATGGAAAAGCTCTGTCTCTGAAATCAGGATTTGTATTCTAATCCTTGTTCTGCAGCTAATTGTATAATCTCAGACAAAATCACTTAATCTTGTACTCAATGACTTGACTTGTTTCTAGCTCTGTTTATGAATCTATAATCAATTATTGTCTTTTCCCTTAGTGAAGACTATACATGCACAGAATACATGTGTGTATGTACCTGAAAAAAAAATATATATATACCTGCAAATATATATATATATATATATATATACACATATATAAGTTGTTTCAAAATTCTTAGTGCAGTTTTAAGTTAGTTATGCTTTTGTGTGTATATATATATGTATATATATATATATATATATATATATATATATATATATATATATATATATGTATATATATATGTATGTGTGTCTGCGTGTGTGTGTGTGTGTCTGTGTTTATGTACTATTGAGGCAATAAGTTGCTATAGTGGGTATATCACTGGGTCTGGGGTCAGGAACATTTGAGTTTGTCTCTGAGTTTAGTGACTTAATCTCTGTTTGTCTTAATCCACTGGAGAAGGAAACGGTAAACCACTACAGTATCTTTGCCAAGAAAACCTCATTGTGTTCTCTGGTCCATGAGGTCAGAAGGGTTAATTAGACTAACTGAATGACTAACGAATAATAAGCATAAATATCAACATATATGTATTTATATGCGATACTGTTCTATTATAACTTCATATTCCCTAAATAGGCCAAAATGGGGATCTTGATCTTAGGTAATAGTGGGATTTTATGCACATGACCTGTATACTTTAGTGTATATCCACTAATTAAGTTTGTATCCTTCAATAGTTAGATCAGCTAAGTATGTGTCTTTACTGCTGGACTTTGAAAATCCTAGATCTTTCTAATATAGTTAGGAAATCATTTTCCTGGTCTAAGGTTGCAATGGGTATTATGTCCAGAGTGAAGAAGATTGTGGTCTCCCTGTACTCTGTCATGATTAGACTATATCAGTTCTGGAGAACATCAGAGCATATACACAAGAAATGACCAGAATGGTAAGGGTCAAACCATCTCATGTGAGAATTAATTGAATGAATTGGGATTATATTGTTTTAGTCAGCTATTTTTGGGGTCCTGCTTTCTTCATCCTGGATCTTCATACACACTTCCTGTGTTTCTCTGAGTATGTTATATTCATTTTTTTGGCATAGTGATGCTCCATTGAACTCATTTGTAGTAATGTGTTCAACTATTTTCCATTAATTGGAGAAAAGAGAAGACTTGATATGATTGGGGTAGGAGACATGATATGCACTTTCCCGAATTTGAAGGACAGTTACCTATAAAATGGATTTAACTTGTTCTGCTTGACTTCAGAGGGTAACACCAAGGATAAAAATTTCAGAAACAAAGTGTGTTCCTGTTCATGCCTATTTTGGATTATAGGCCTTCTGAGAAAAGACTAAGAATCTTAAGATTCCATGCCTTCATTCAGCCAACATTTTAAAACTTTTAATAGTTTTTTTTTTTTAACTAAATACATATAAAGTTAGTTCTCAACATTCACCTGCAAAACCTTGTATTTCAATGAACTTTTTTCTTTTACTAATCCCTCCTCTCCTAGATAGCAAGCAGTCTGATATAGGTTAAAAACATGTGCAATTCTTCTAAACATATTTCCATATTTGTCATGCTGTGCAAGAAAAATCAGATCAAAAGGAAAAAAAAAGAAAAAAAAAGAAAAACAACAATTACAAAAGGTGAAATTGCTATGCTTTGATCCATATTCAGACTCCATAGTTTTCTCTTTGCATGTGGATGGCTCTTTTTATTACAAGTTGGAATTGCCTTGAATCACTTCAGTGTTGAAAAAGGCCAAGTTCATCACAGTTGATCATCATATAATCTTGGTATTGCTATGTTCAATATTCCTCTTGGTTTTGCTCATTTCACTCAGTTTATATAAGTCTTTCCAGGTTTTCTGAAGTCATCCTGCTGATTATTTCTTATAGAACAATAATATTTCTTTATATTCATATACTATAACTTAATCAGTAATTCCCCAACTGATGGGCATCACACTAAGTTTCCAGTTCTTTGCTATGACAAAAAAGGGCTGATTATAGCCATCTCAGTTTAAAAAAAAAATGTATTTGGCTCTTCTTGACATTAGTCTTTTCAAATGTTAAATGACCTATTAATTACTTTTAAAATAAATTTTATTTGACCTATTAATTACTTTAAAAATAAATTTTATTAAGATTAAAAAAAAATTCTGTTTCCATACAACAGATACTTCACAACAAATGTATAAACCAACCGTCTTCCAAAGTATTTTCCCTGAACATAATTTAACAATTTTGAACAGAAAGATAGATTATAATTAATTTTGATAGTATAGTATTAACATTGCCCATTCTATTTAAATAGTTGTGTTGCCTCTTTGTGAAGAGTTTGTTGTCATATTGTTCTTTGAGTTCTGTTTTTACTCTGTATCTCTTCATACAGTCTTTTCATATTCCTCCAAATTTCTTATATTCATTTCTTAATGTTTAGTGATATTCCATTACACTCATGTACTATATTTGTTCAACTGTTCCTAGTCATTGGGTTCATATTTTGTTTCTAACTTTTTGCTATTATAAATAGTGCTGCTGTGATAATTTTGGACAGATGAGTCTTCTCTTGCTGTCAATAATCTCCTTTGAGTATAAACTCAGTAGGCTTGCTGGGTCAAAGAATGAACAGTTTTGTAACTTTTCTTGCATAATTTTCAAATTATTTTCCAGAAGAGTTGAACTGATTCACAGCTCTACCAGCAGTGAATTAACATGCCTGTCTTCCTACATTAAAGATAAATTTGGAGCATTTAAAAAATTTCCATAGGATTTAGAGCTAGAGAGAGATGAAATGCTTTAGAGTGGATTAAAAGCTGACCTCAATGCAGAGAAGTACATGCATTATATTTGACAGAGCATGACTGTATGACCCTGGGAAAGTAACTTTACCTCTTAATGTTCTTGGACACTCTCTAAGGCTCTATCAAACTGAACTGGCAGGAGTTTTTATCTGGAAGTTTCCTGTATTAATAAAATCATAGATCTGGTTCTTATCCATTTGAACTAGGAAGAAACTTAGACTTTGCAAATGAGGAAACTGAGATAATATGAACTGCTGAAATTGTCACAGCTAGTGAATATTAGATTTGAATGTGGATGCCAGACTCCAAACCAGGGCTCTCTCTGGCCAACTGACTTTTCTGGATTTCTAAGTGTTCTTATTTGTATAACCACACAATTGCAGAATGATTTTAAGAGTGTAAATAAACACCATCTAACAACTAAGTATCATCATTGTTATCATCTCTATAATTATAATTATTGTGTTGATAATTTTTTAAAAAATTCTTTACATTTATATTTATGTGCTGTGGAGTTGTTGACACTAGTTCAGAAGCTTTTTCCATCATGATGCATGTTGTTCATTTGCTCTATACCTTGGAGTCCTTAATTTCAGTAATTGCAAAACATATGAGTAACATGGGATAAAAACAAACAAAAAAACCTACCAAAAAACCCCCAAAAAATTCAAATGTGTTTTTGGAGTCTTTGTGCATTAGTAATTTATTTGAAAAAAATGTGTTACCTTTTGTTATTAAAAAACCATGATTTGCAATTTTGTAACGTGCTCTCCTGGCAGTTACAATTACTAGTCTGTCCTAGACCCACCAGAGTACCTTTGACCACTGTCCTCTGCAGTGTGAACTCTACCCAGCTCGCCTCCTCTGAGACCTTCAAAGGTCTCTGGCCACAATCTCTTGAATCTATAGCTTAATAACTGGTAGTGCACTCAAGAACAACCACGTGTAATCTTAAAAGCCTTTATTATACCTACTCACATAATGCCCTGACTTGATGCCCTGACTTGTTGGTTCCCGAGTGAACACCTGGTCAGAAGACCCATGTGTTCACTACCAAAACCCTTACCTCTTTTGGCTACCCATCTTGGCTTGGCCACCCAGGCTGGGGAGCCAGGGTGAAGAGCACGAGGTTAAAGAGGGCGGTTGCTGTCTGCAGTGGGCTTACATAGGGCCTGTGAGGTCACACACAGCCAATCAGCGAGAGAGTCACCCATTACGAAACTATCTCAATATGGCCAGGATCCCGCCCAAGGGCAGTCCTAATATCCACAGAAATTACTTCCAGGCCTCAATCTCCCGATGCGCTGTGGCACCCATTTAAAGGCCCCTTACACAATTTAATTTGGAAAAAATGCATTCAAAGCTTGGAAACAGAAGCATACAATTAAAACCTAACTTGTTTTTCTTTTTCTTTTTTCCTCTCACTTTTTATTTTAGTCAATCTTGGAGAAATCCTGTCCATAATTGAACCTGTTAGTAAACAAATGGAAAAAGATAAAAAGATCAAGGTGGAACCATACAGGTAACATAGTTTGATTAACTTGTATAATGCTGTATTTGTGTGATATGTATGTGTGTGTGTGTTTGTTCCATGACTTTTTATTTCTTATTCCATTTTCTTCCCTACTTATCTCTGTCATTCCCTTCCCCCTCCCTTCTACCCACTTTGAATAACCCCATATATGAGACTAACCCATCCTTCTGGTTGAATAACTTCAAACCTATCAATTATCACAATCTTAGTTTTGGTTCAATTAACTTTTGAACTGGAGAATGCCTGAATGGTTATGTTCACCATCTGGGTTTGACAGTGCATAAGCTCAAATCCAATTTAAGTCTGTCTTTTGAAAAAAAAGAAAAAGTGATTATGTTTTATCGCAAAATTGTATGAATATGGAATTTCAACATTTCTTCTATCACAGATCATGGGACGAGATGAGCATAGATTTTAATTTTCTTTTTAGAAATGTTGGTAAGAGTCAATTCTCCATATAAAGGTAAATAAGGATATTTCTAAATAATTGTAAGCAATAGTGGTCACTTTTTTGGTCTGTAGCTAGGAAGAAGTGTCCACTAGGAATTAGGAGCTGGTTTAGAAGAAAATTTGGACTATATTAGTATTCCTTTAAGAAGATACTGTATCAAAGCAGCATATTTGCTGTGGCTATAAGTCCAAATTGGAGATCTATTCTTTGAAAGAATAAACTTAATTCAATAAGCATTTATCAAGGGCCTTTTGCATTCAAAGCACCATGCTAGGCTCTAGGAATACTAAGATGGAATAAAACACACTAGAAATTGTCCCTGAAGAAGCTATACATAACACGATGATAAAAATATCATACACATTAGCCAAGTCAAACTAAACCTAGTGTTCATCTCCTAACAGGCAGGATCCAGTAGTTTTTGTAGTTGATAGGATAATAGATTTAGAGCAATAAGAGACTTCAAATAGAATTCAATGTTATAAATAAATTCAAGCACAGAGAAGTTAACTGTTTCACCCCTATTGTCATACAGATAATAAGTGTAAGATGTGACATTGGAACCTGATCTTCCTAATTTCAAAGCCAAACTACCTTTTGGTAGTAGAAGTACTTATCATGGCAATTGATAGTTTTACCAATTTCAGTGAAAATATGTCTTGTTTAATGAGCATATTTGATTCCCTTTTGAGTTCTCATGTAGCAGATAAAGAACTCGGAATCTTATATAACATTCAGGTTAGTAGGACCTTATTTAAAAGGGAAATATTGCTACAATTTGTCACTATGAGAGAAATCACATCTATTTCATCAGGGTGTAGGTTTTCTTCATTTTACACTATGATTGGGAGTAAGATTCATTAAGAAACCTATTGAAAATTGCAGGGTGCCTGGAAATATGTAATATAATTGTCATTTGAGGATCCCTCACTGAATCAATTCCATGTGGTCCCTGATTAAATTCATTAATTCACTCAACAAACATCTACTGAGTAAATCCTTTAAGCAAAATGCTGTGGTAGACTCTGTGGGGGAGACATTTATGAATAAAAAGACCCTGTCTTCAGGGAGTTTATAATTTAATAGCTACTTATAGATACAGATGAAATGTCACATGAGAGACTCAAAGTAAGAATTATAGGAATGCAGAGAAAGGGAGGAATAAGTGTAATGAGACATACCAACCCAGATTTGCAGAATATCTTTGTCCAACTGTGGAGATGAAATGTTATTAGGGAAAAATTTTATAGCAATATGGTTCACCAAGTAATTATTTATTTAATATTTAATCAAATCTCTGTCAAAGCTAGGGGAAACAAATTAAATCAAACAAACAAACAAAAAAAAAAAAAAACTAAAACAAGGGAATGTTGAATCCAGATAGTAAATAGAAAGTATGGAAAAACTGCTTGGAAATTTGAACTGGGAAAGGAGGCAATCCTGTTCTTAAGACCTTTGCATTGTTTGGGTGACCTTGACAGGCCATGATACTAATTATTAGTTCAGGTTTTTCAACTTTGTTCTCAAGTAGCACATGATCAAATTATAAAAGTAAAATTTTTCAAAACTAATTTCGATTTCAATATCAAGAAATGCTGAAGAACTAATATGTGCAAGATAGTTTGTATGATGAAGAGAGTCCTAGACTTGGAATCATGAAAACTTCAGTTCAAATAATCCTGAGGCCACTTACAAGCTATGGTGCCATAGCAAATCAATTAACCAGTATGTGCCATAATACCTTTAATTGGATTTATTTACTAAAAACCATCAGATTTGGATGCTAATTTACATTGATGGAGGAAATTACCATATTGCTATTATCCATACTGACAAAATCGCAGAATATTCATCTATGATAAAAGACTTTGTTACCACCTCCAGTTCATTTGCCTTCAATAAAGTCTTTATTGCCTTTGTGGGAGGACTGATTGGACAGTTGTTATCCTAATGGATGCTTGGGAGAGAGCCTTTAGGCTTCTACCTGAAGTTAATCAAGTTGTGAAAGGAATGCACATTCCCTTTCTATCTGTTATAACACGCCTTTCAGATGGATGTGAGATGGCTTTTATCATGACTGATTTCTGGTAAATACAGGTTGAATTTAGTGAGTGCATTTTTCTTTTTTTTTTTTTTTTATATTTGGTATCCTGAGCCAATCCATAAATGTTATTGTGGTTTGATAGAGCTGTTTTATTACTGAGTTTCATATATAACTTTGTAAGATATGAGTGGTAGTTTAGAATCTAAAATTAAGACTATTCACCTAAACATCCAACTTTTTATTTTGGAAGCAGATTTTTTGATTCAGACATTTCAGCAAGTCCACAAACTTTGCTCTCAAGCCCTACTATCTATGAGATGCCTTTTGTCAAGGATGATCACAAAGGTGAGTCTGGTAACATAAATGCACCAAGCAACAGAGCTTTTTAAAAAATTATTGTTTTTCATTTGTTTAAAATTGAAAACAAAGATACTGTGTCTTCCAGAGTTATTTGTTTCATATTTCATCTCAAATGCTATGTCAAAAGATAAAGAGGTTTTGGAAACAACCACTGATAACTAATTTTCAGCTCTCTTTATTTGAACTAGAGAGATTGGATTTTAAAAAAAAAAGTGTGTGAATATTGAAGGTCGTAGGGAATTATAAAGATAAATCCTTGCAATTTTAAACTTTCTGTAGAATTGAGTTATTGCAATTCTCAAAAAAAGATATAATTTTCCAAAATAAAACATCTCCAATTCTTTAAAAAACCTCCTAAATGTGATTGAGGAAATCTTTGGAAGTTAGAAAGTTCTTGAAAAGTCAGGAAACTACTGATTAAAAGAAAAAAAAGTATTTTGTGACTTGTCTTTCTCCAAAATGCTTTCTATATTGGAGGTGTTTTGGGTGTCTTCCTTTCCTGGACTCAGTTAAAATGCAGAGGAAATTGTCACATGGCTAAGGAATACTTGCAGATAAATTTAACATACCCACCATTTATGTCATCAGTATTTTTACCCATACTGAGGACATCACATCCTTGAAAAGTTACACTTACTGAATCATAAGAATGTCAGAAACTAAGATCATTCCTTCTGTAGTGGTTAATGCTCCTCTTTCCACCTCTGAAATTTTATTGCATGTAATCTGTAAAGAGTTTTATATGTTTATTTAAGTTCTTCCCCTCTCTTAATTCCTAGATGAAAACTGTTTGAGAGTAGGATTATATGTTTTTGTATTTCTTGCCTTGCTTTTAATAGTTGCTCACTAAATAAATACACATAAAATTGAATAAAATATTCATCTAGCTCTTCTTTAAAGACTTCTAAGGATAAAGAATGATTTAGCAAATCCGCTAGAGCATACTTTTCCCTTTTGCTTTCCTGACATTCTGATCTTGAGGTAAGCAGGTGGTTCAATGAGTAGAGTGATTTGCCTATTGTCAAGAACATCTGGTTCAACCTACCCTCAGATACTTCCCAGTTGTATGAGCCTGAACAAATCAATTAATCTCTATTTTCCCACAAGTTCTTTAAAAAAAAATAACAATAAGCAATTATCTCTCAGGGTTGTTCTGAGGATTAAATGAGACAATATTTGTAAAGTATTTAACACAGTGCCCAGCACACAGTCAACACTTAATAAATGCTTGCTACTTTCCCCTCTCCCCCCAAGGCTTTTAAAAGAACCTCTAAATGGGGGGGAGGGAGGGAAAATCAACAAATTACTTCAATTTAATTTGATCCAATTTAATTCAACAAATATTTATAAGCTTTAATTAATATTATAAGAGGGCACTATTCTTGCTACTGGAGATAGAAAGAAGAAAAAAATGACATTATCCCTCCTTCTCATGGAGATTATGTTAGAATATGGAGTAAATAATATGGATATATAGAAAGTGTGAGGTGTAGAATGTGATGGAAGTTAAGGAGAGGACCAGGAAAAGTTTTCAGGAAATCTGAGGAGAGAGAGCTAACACTTTCATGTAAATGACAGGGCTAGAAAAGGGAAAATTTGACAGCAGTCTCAATATTGAAGGAAAAGAAGGATTTTCCTAATTTGAGATGGAGCAAGAGTGTGTTCTGGGCATGAGGAGCAGTTCTTATTGAGTCACATTGAGGCTGGAGACAGTGTGTTGTGTTCAAAGAACTTTTGATTATCTAGAGTAGCTATAATTTAGTGGACATGAATGAAAATGATGTGAAATCAGACTGGACCTAGTGTGGGGGTGGAACACCTCAAATGTTAAAATAGCCTAGGGAGTTAGCATCAGGAATTTTGTTTTTTTAATTTTTAGACTTTTTAATTAATATTTTTCTTTGTAGCGCAAATTCTTCATGATTTGGTTTGTTATTTTTGTCCCTGGGATGTTAACTTGGTGAGTATCCCTAGTTTTTATACTCTATAACAAAAGGTCTATGTGTGAACATGAAAGATAAGATGAGGTAGCCTGAGGTTGAAGAAACCAAAGATTCATTCTGCAGTCAGAGTATGAAGTCTGTAGGAGTGGTTTCCTATCCATTTCTTGGGGACCAATGTTTGATCAATCTTAAGTAAAATCATGTCAAAGATGCTGGATACTGAATGAACAAAAAAGAAAATTTGTTTATTATGTACTTGCCATATGCCAAGCACTGTTCTATTATGGATGTGTGGATGTGAATATTGTGGATATGGAAAAGTAGCACAGGCTTTGCACTCCCCTTATTCTAGTAGGAGGAGACAAAACATATGTTGTTAGTGACTAGGCAAAGATAGGTGCCACGGTGGGTAAATCTCCAGTCCTTCGGTCAAAAAGATTCAACTTCCTGAGTTCAAATCTAGCCTCGGACACTTACTGACTAGGTGACCCTGGGCAAATCACTTAGCTCTGTTTGCTTCAGTTTCCTGTAAAATGAGCTGGTCAAGAAAATTATAAACCATTCCAGAATCTTTGTCAAGAAACTTCACACATGGACATGCCTAGACAGATGCAATTGAAAATGATGCTTGTTCCCTATAGGTCTTGTGTGGCTGGAAATTTTGCTGTAGGTGAGGTCTCTTTCAGGTGTATTATCTCTAACCAAATGTTCCCTGGTAGCAATTTTTTGATCTTGAACTCCTGATCTCTGGTTTCTGGCCATCAAGGACTATATCTCTGTCAGAGACTCATTCTGATTTAAGGTTAGAAATTCATATAGTTTGCTGTTATATTTCTAATCACTCAACTGTTCTTAACCAATATTTATTTTAGAGACTACTACAGAAATATATTGACAAGTGGTCCTAGGTTTGGGGTGGGGGATAGTTTTTCAACTCCAAAGCTTTTGGGAGGAGGGGGAGGCACAAAATCAAAATTAAGCTCAAAGGATAATGTCATTGTCTTTTTGTCTATATAGATGTGACCAGTAATAAACTTGCTCTCTATAAAATAAAGTGTAGGCAACAAGAAAGAATGTAAGAGGGATATGAAAGGCAAAAAATCAGATGAGAGAATTTGGAGTTTGAGGAATCAGGGAAGACTGTATAGCTAAAGTGAGGTAACAAGGGGCCAGGAAGATCCTACCTCTGACACTTGGTGGATGTACAACTCTGGCAGACAGATTTGACACTGTCTCATCTGAATAAAGGGATAGTGTTATTATGTATCCTATCTCTGAGTTGTTGCGTGAGGCTCAAATGAGATTACACACAGATACATAAAATATTAAATATATACATAAAGTATATGTTATATTACATAAGTATATTCTATATGTATGCATACACAAACATATATGTACATATAACTATATATTTGTATATATATACAGATATATATATGTATGTGTATATTAACTTTTTAAGCCCTTAAGTACCAGATAAATACTAATTATTATTATACCTAAAACTTTCTATGAGGAGAAAATAAGCCCCGAAGTTCCATGGAGAGCCACTGTCTACTAACTCTTTTAACATCAGCCCCCTGAAGCAATACCCTGTTCACTCCATGCTAGTCATGGCTTTTTATCTTCAAGGCTCTGTTACTATTTTAGAAATCAATAACATAATAATAGTAGAACCATATTTTTGAAGCTTTTGTTTGCATATGCATTTTTAGCAAGAAGAGAATGTCTTATTTTAAAGAAAGAGTAATTTTCTAAAACTGTGAGAAAGCATAGAGTACATCTGTTCAAGACAGATGAGATATATAAAGGAGTATATTTGAGTCTTGGTTTGTAGCTTTGTTTCTGCTTCGTAGACTATGGACATGAAGGCAGTCAATGAAAAAGGCAGACATTTGGGGGGATGGCTATGCGGTCTCATATTAATGCAAATGAAAAGTATGGAACTATCATTTTTAGTTTTTATTTACATTGTGTATGTGGAAGGTGGATAGATACTATCAAAATAAGTAAAATGTTATGCATTTCACTTTCCATGCTTTAAAACCAAATTATTGGTCAGGTTATTCCTTTTATGATTTTGTAAATCTCTTACCACTCTTATAACTTCATGTAGAGTTGGAAGGTTGAGCACGCCATAAAGTATACTAATCAGTTGTAAAAAAAGCATTATTCTTAAATGCTCTGGGATAGTGACAATTTTTTTTCTTGATCTTTCATTTGACACAAATGATAATTTCTTCACTACTTTGTTGTGGTTTGGGGGAAAGCATTTTTAATGGCATACATACTATATCTTGTCAGGATAGAAGAGTTAGAAGTGTACCCTTGGGAAGGCAGAGAGACACTAAGGTTGGGGATGCAATTTGAAAACATAAAGAATATGGTTTGGTTTTAATTCAAATAACATGTTCATGGTACAGAATAGACAGCTTGAGGGCAAATCTAGCAGGTATATCATGTTATTCAGCGACTTGATTTTCTATCATTGCCTATAAAGTACTCATTTTATCTATGCAAAACTGATTTTTGTTGTTATTTCTGGTTTAGAAAACTGATTTATTGATTTATTTAAACTATTTATAGAACTAAATGCAAAACAAGAAAAAAGACAGAATAGAAAAAAAAGACAGAAAAGGAAAATGAAAAGGCAAAGCAAAACAAAACATTTTCATGTGCCCAGCAGAACATTAGGAAGATACAAAATATATAACAATGAATTTCCATTTCAAGAAAACATATATAGAAGAAATTATATTGATGTGTCCATCTTTTCTTTGTTTTCTTGTGGGTTACTCTCTTGTTCTCTGCTGAGCACTTTTTACTTTATTCTTTTTCCCTCTTTCATATCTCCTATCTCCCCCAAGAAGCTACAGTTAAGCAGATACACACACAGACACACACATTCATATCCACACACACATACTCACACATATACATCTCTATAAACACATACATAGGCTTACATGCATATGCCTTTACCAGTATGCAGACATGCATCTAAGACAATAGTACTATGCCTTCTTTATGATCTCAATTTTATCTTTAAATTTGACTTTGAAATTACTAGTCCTACTTCTTTTTCTCTAGTAAATTCTACTCCTTTTCCTTGCTGTAGTGTTTCTGCATATCTATTTACTATCCTTGCTAACTCTTCTACTTAATTTTGCTCCTTAACTTGCTTTGCTATTACTTAACTTCCCCATACCCATGGATCCCATCCCTCCCTTATCTTCTCCCCTCACTCTTTGCTTTCCTCTTTATCCGATTCCCATTAATTTACTCACCTTACCCCATTTCCATCAATCTAAACACCCTTGTGTGCCCCCGCCTTATCTTATGTTATCCTTTCACCCCTCTGCCTCTCTTGTCCATTAATCTATACATCTTGTCCTACTGTCATAAATCTACACATCCTTCTATATTTCATTTTATCCTATTCCTACCTCCCATCCCTTATTTTCCTTATAGATTTTAGAGGTGCTCTACCCTTCCAAGTATGTATATATGGTATTGCCTATTTAACCCATTCCTGATGTAAGTAGGTTTTCAGAACTCCTAGCCCTCCTGTCCCCCTAATGGCTCTCTATATATCATTCTTCTACATCTCATTTGTAAAACATAATTTTTTTCTTTTCTCAGATAATTTTGCTTTTTAGAGTCAGATCATACTCAACTCTGTCCCAGTCTTTCTTTTGAGGCACCTAATTACTGAAGTCAATCTGAAACATACGATATATACTTTGATGTAAAAACATAAACAATTTGTCTATGTTGAACTCCTTAAAACTAGTCTTTGATGTTGGCTCTTATGTGTGAAATTTTCTCTTAAATTCAGGTTTGGTTGAAAAAAAAAAAAAGCCTGAAAATCAACAAGTTCATTAAAAGCCCATTTTTTTTCACTTAATATTATGAATGATTTTGCTGGATGTGATATTTTTGGCCACACCTCTAATTCTTTGGTCTTTTATTATGGCTGCTGCTAAGTCTTGTACAATTCAAATTGTATCTCCAGCATATTTGAATTGTTTTTTCTTGTTTCTTGCAAATTTTTCTCTTTTATCTGGGGGTTTTCAAAATTTGGCAATAATATTCCTTTGTGTTTTTCACAAAGGATCTCTTTGAGGTGATGATTGGCATATTTTTGTTTTTTTTTCTAATTCTTCTTTCCCCTCATGTTCTATCACTCCAGGACACTTTTCTTGGGTTATTTCTTGCATTATCAGGTGTCAAGATTCTTTTTTATTTTGGCAGTCCAATTATTCTTTTATTTTTTTCTTCTCCATCTGTTCTTCAGATATGTTGCTTTTTTCCTATAAGATGTTTCACGTTATGTTCCATTTTTTCATTCTTTATATTCGATTTTGTTTTCTCTTGGTCTTTCATAACTTCACTGGCTTCCCCTTGCCCAATTCTAATTTTCAGAGAATTGTTTTCTTCTATAAGACCCTGTATCTCTTCTTCTAAATTGGTTAACTTTTTTTTCATAATCTTATTTTTGTTGGCCCTAATTTTTTATTTTTATTTAAAAAAAAATGTCCTCACTCTCATTTGATTTTAAAATTATTTTTTGAATTATTCTATAATTTCTCTTTGGGCAGGAAGCCATTTCACATTACTCTTTGGGAGTAGAAGCAGCTTTTTTTTTTTCTTACTCCAGTGTCCTCTTCTGAAGATGAACCCCAGTCTTCCCTGTTCCCATAGAAAGTCTCTATGATTAGGTTCTTCTTTCCTGGTTCATATTTAATAAAACTATTAGTGTAAGTGTCTCTAATCATGGGGTGGGAGGATGGTGCCACTAGATTCACTTTAGCTTTCCCCCTGACCTGGAACCCCAAACCAAAAACTCCCCCCTCATACAAGTACCTATAGCATCCCTGCCCCACTGCTTCTACACTGTTAGTGTGCTGGTTCCTTCTCATCCAGTACTAAGTTTCAGCAGCACAGCTGGACCTGGCATTCTAGGCAGCCGAGGTTCCCTCAGCCTTCTCAGATTCAGACCTCCAAATCAAGAAGCAATTAGGAGGTAAAAGACACTGTGGTTCCTGCTATGGCCCAGCCAAACCCAGGTAGCCCGAGGGTTCCCAATGGCTATTTCTGTGGCGCTAGCCTGGAGACGTCTGATCTTTACACTGGTTAATCCCTGGACTTCTTATTCTGTTCTTCTTGGATCCTACCAGGAGATTGTCTTCTTTGTGTTTCACCTACCTATGGTCACCCTGAGGCACAAATTTGTTCTGCTTGTGGGGGAAATCTGGAGAACTTGGAATTTAGTAACTTATTCCACTTTCTCATAATCCTTCTTGAACAGCTTCACTCAACTAAATCAATTTGAAATGTCCTCAATGGTTATCCTTGTTAAATATCCTTCTCCTACTATGGCTAAATAAATCTCTCTTTATTAACTCCTTATGAGCATCTTCCCCCCCCCCCCCCCCAAAACATCTAGCAAATATTGCTACCACAGGATGTGCCTGAATCAGACCCACTTTAGAATAGGAAATTATTAAGAATTAACTGTAACCCTTTTTGTGTGAAAATCAAGGCTGAATTGTGCTTTTTATTATATTAACTTGGCCTACCCATGAATAATTTATATTTTTCCAATTGTTTAGATCTGATTTTATTTATGTGATAAGTATTTTGTAATTGTGTTCATATAGTTCCTTGGTTTATCTTGGCAGGTAGACACCCAAATATTTTATTTTGCTAACAGTTGGTTTAAATGGAATTTCTCTTTCTATCTCTTGCTTATGAGCTTTGTAAGTAATATTTAGAAATATTGATAGTTTGTTTGGTTTTATTTTATATCCTGCAACTTTGCTAAAACTGAATTGTTTTGAGTAGGTTTTTGGATGATTTTCTAGGATTTTCTAAGTATGTCATCATGTCATCTGTAAAGAATGATAGTTTTATTTCCTGACAGCCAATTCTAATTCCTTTAATTTCTTTTTCTTTTCTTATTGCTAAAGTCAACATTTCTAGTAAAAAGTTGAGTAATAATGGTGATAAAAGGAATCCGTGTTTCACCCATGATCTTGTTGGAAATGCATCCAGCTTTTCCCCATTACAAATAATGCTTGATGTTGCTTTTAGATAGATACTGCTTATTATTTTAAGGAGAAGCTACATTTATATCTATGGTCTCTAGTATTTTTAATAGGAATGGATGCTGCATTTTGTCAAAAGCTTTTTCTGCATTTATTGAGATTATATTATTTCTGTTGCTTTTGTTATTGATATGGTCAATTAAAGTAATAATTTTCCCTCAATTCCTGGTATAAATTCTGTGCTATAATCCCTTTACTAATATTTTATTTAAATTTTTTGTATCAATATTCACTAAAGAGATTGGTCTGTAATTTTCTTTTTCTGTTTTGGTTCTTCCTGGTGTAGATATCAGTACCAGAAGGAATTTGGCAGATTCCTTCTTTATCTATTTTTCCAAATAGTTTACATAGTATTGGAATTAATTGTTCTTTAAATTTTAGTAAAATTCACTTGTAAATCTATCTGACCCTGGAGATTTTTTCTTAGAGAGTTCATTAATGTTCAATTTCTTTTTCTAAAATGGGACTATTAAGTAGTTTATTTCCTGTTTGGTTAATCTGAGGAAAATAGCTTCTAATTATTGCTTTAATTTCTTAAGAGTGATAAGTTCACTTTTTTCATTTTTGATTTGTTTTTTTTTTCATTTTTCTAATCAAATTAACCAAAATTTTATCTATTTTGTTGTTTTTTTCATAAAACCAACTCTTAGTTTTCTTAATTAGTTTAATAATTTTCTTAGTTTTAGTTTTATTAATCTTTTCTTTGAGTTTCAGAATTTCTAATTTGGTATTTAATTTGGGGTTTTTAATTTGTTATTTTTCTAGCTTTTTAAGTTGTCTGCCTAATTCATTGATCTCCTCTTTCTCTATTTTATTCATCTAGCTATTTAGAGATATAAAATTTCTTCTAAGAACTGTTTTGGCTGCATCCCATATGTTTTGGTATGTTGTCATTCTCTTGGATGAAATTATGTATTGCTTCTGTGATTTCTTGTTTGACCCACTCCTTCTTTAGTATTAGATTATTTAATTTCCAATTGATTTTTAGCCTATCTTTCCCTGACCCTTTATTGAATGTAATTTTGATTGCATTGTGGTCTGAAAAGGGAAGCATTTATTATTTCTACCATTTTGCATTTGATTGTGATATTTTTATGCCCTAATACATGGTCAATTTTTGTGTAGATGCCATGTGCTGCTGAGAAAAAGGTATATGCCTTTCTATATCTATTGAGTTTTCTTCAGAGGTCTATCATATCTAGGTTTTTTAGGATCCTATTAACCTCCCTAGTTTATTATAATTATTAATTATTCTAAACATAGAATAATTAGATTTATCTGATTCTGATTAAGGTCCCCCACTAATAAAGTTTTGCTGTATATTTTTTTCCTGTAACTTGCTTAATATCTTCTCTAAGAATTTGTATGCTCTAGAACTTGGTGCATATATTTCATTGTTTAAGGTATCCTCTATCAAAATGTACTTTCTTTATCTCTTTCAATTAGATCAATTTTAATTTTGCTTTTATCTGAGATCAGAATTGCTATCCCTGCTTTTTTTTTTTTTTTTACTTCAGCTGAAGCATAATAAATTTTGCTTTTACCTGTACTCTATATGTGTTTCTCTGTGTCAAATGTGTTTCTTGTAAACAACATATTGTAGGATTTTTTTTTTATCCACTCTGCTGTTTAATTCTCTTTTATGGAAGAATTCATCCTATTCACATTCACAGATATGATTGCCAGCTCTGTATTTCCCTCTATCCTATTTTCTCCCCTTATATACATTGTTTCTCTCTTTTCACCCTCTCCCTCTATAATCTTCTTTACTAAAAGATGGAAATATGTCTTATCAGTTTTTTACACTAAAGATTGATCATCTCATCAGTTCAATTAATGATGCATTTTAGGATTGTTTTTCTTTAAACTATCATAGTCATTGTGCCTATCTTCTTGGTTATACTCCTTTTGCTTTTCATCAGTTCATATGTGACTCAATTTCTTTAAATTTCAATCCTTTCTTTTAGCCCAACCGTAGTCTATTGGCCAATCAATGAGTAGTCACTTTGCTTCCAGTTTTTGTTATTGTTGTAACAAAAGTTGATGCTTATGAATATTATAATATGAGATCTTTTCTTCAGGTCCTAATATCCTTGGATGATATTAGGATATTGAGTCATATTTCTGGCACAGAACTATTTTTTCAAATTTTTATCTATTTACAACTCTACTAACAATATACTAGTTTGCTTGTTTTCCCATAGAGTCTCCAAAATTTTCACAATTATATTTTTAAGTTATATCTACAAAGTAATATATAGAAATTAATTGTTGAAAGCACCTTCATATGGAAATAGTAAATATTGGAAGTAAATTGACTGTCCAAGGGGATGCAGGAAATGTCTAACATAGTATTTGAAATCAGGTTTTTCCCACTTCATCATTTTTTCTCCCTGGTTGTTACAGTAGGACATTCATGATAACACTGAATTCTGAGTAATACTACCTTATCAGTGATACTACAAAGAGTACTCTTGGGTATTTATGCTAAAACAAATAAATAAATGAGGAAAATAAGCTCACTTGTATCTTTTCCAAGTTGCCACATGAGTATTGATACTTTATATTTGGTTTTCAAACTGATTTTCTGCTTCTAGCTTCTTCAATCCATTTTGCACATTAATGAAAAATTAATCTTCCTGTAGCATGACTTTTGTCACATGGCTCTTATGTTCAAGAACTACACTACCTAATTTTGCCAAAGAGTTTCCTTAATAAATTGATTTCCTTTTATCCATCCAACTTACATCTTATCTTGCTTATAATGATAGGTGACTTTTCGATATTGCTTTATAGATTACTGAGATATCTGCATGCCTTCTCTCATTTGAAGTTCACCAAAACCTTGTAAGGGTAGATGTTTAATAGGCTTTTTCAATTTATAGGAGAAAAAACAAAGATGACTCAAAAGAGATAAAATGGCTTACTTCTGGTTGTACAGCTGGCAAGAGACAGTTTTACTATACTTAGCAGCACATCTCAAACAGGTATATGATAGTTGCTGCCTGAACATGTAAGATCTGTGATTTTGCTTCCCCTTTATATGTATGGCTCATAGATCTTCCAGAACTGTGCCATCTTCTTTCTTGTCAATAAGACCACCCCTTATCCACAGAATTTTGTCATTTAAATTATTATCACCATTGTTTTTTGCCATGATTATTTGTAATATCATGGGCATTCTTCAATAATGGCATTGTTATTTGGTTGTGAAAAGGGAATAATGAATTGCACCATAATAAATAGTCTATTGTAGAACAAAGGCATTAGTGATTTCTGGAGGCATGAGTGCTTTAAATTATGGAGAATGGCAACTTGCATAGGTTTTTGATGACTTCATCTCCTGAAGCACACATATGAGCTGCTTATATGGAAAATCAGAATTGGGGCCAATGTGAACTTTTTGTTTTGGAAGCATAATTTCCTTTCCATATGATCAAGAGTCTCATTATAGTGTCTGACACAATGTTAGACTTTATGTTGAACCTTGGATTACTTATATTCCTTTTCTAGTTTGCAAAAGAATGCAAATAGAAAATATCATTTTTCTTATATGCTTCCCCATTGCTCCTGTTAATAGATAGTTTCCAAGAACACACATGTTTTCTTATTGGAAAAAACATTTTGCTCCACTTTTGATGGCCTATCTTCCTTGGGAAAATGGGCCAAATTGTTCCAATGCTCTGAGTTCTAAATAGAACAAAGTTTTTATTTTTGTTTTTGTTTTCAATTAGTAATAACAATGTCTATTCTGGGGTAGTATGGCATAATGCGAAAAATATTTGTTATACTTGGAGTAAAAACCTGAACTCTGTTACTGATTAAGTGGGTAATTTTCATAAGACCCTTTCTGGGCTTCAGTTTCCTCCTCTATAAAATGAAGGGGTCAGGATAAATAGACTTTGAGGCTACTTCTACCTATAAATTTATGACCGAATGATACTAAAAGTGAGAAATTTTAAAGCTAATGAACAGTGAGATAAAAAAAAAAAAGAGATTTAAGCCTTTCTCCAAAATAAACAAGAAAACCCAACTCAAACAAATAAAATCAGTCTTGGTACCAGAAACCAAGAAGGAATTTCAGAGTCCACCTAGTCCATCTCCTCCATGGACAAGAATCCTTTCTATCACATATCCAAGAAATTGTCATTTAGCCCTGCTTGGGTAAACTAGTGCTCACTAGTTCATTCTGCTATTGGAGAGTTCTAATTTTTAGAAAGTTTTCCATGCCTCAAATCCAAACTTGTCTCTGCCATGTCTGTCCTTTTGTTTCTTCTCCCATCTTTTGGAATCAAGCAAAACGAGTCTAAAAGGGAAAAAGTGATAATATAATACATTGGAGACACTGATTGTCTAACATCTGTGTGACTTCGGGTAAATCACTTAATTTCTGTGTGGCTCAGTTGTAAAATGAAACCATTGGACTACATGGCAACTCTAAATGTGATCCCTTTTCTAACTTAAAAATAGTTATCATGTTACCTCTTCAGTCTTCTCTTCTCTAGCCTAGATATCTTCAGTTCCTTCAGCTGATGCTTCAAATGGTCTTGAATTTTATTATATCTGGGTTTTTTTTTCCTTTGGGTCTTCTCCAGATTTTCATTGTCCTTTAAATTTGGTTCCCTGAATTATACATAATCCCTTGAATAATGCCTCTGTTTTTTACAACTTGGTTGCATCCTTTTTTCCTTCTTTGTAAAATATCTAGGGTAAAATCAATAGTATCTTAAAGCATCTTAAAATCACCTTGTAACTCATAAAACAACCCTGTTTTAAAAGAAGTTACTTGCTTTTGCTTGCCTTTGGTTCTTGGTAAGTCATGGCTATACCAATTATGGCTTTGGAAAATCTTACTGAAATTCACTATATTTTAATTGGGTCAGGTCCAGTGAAAGTCCAGGAATACTGATACAGATAGATTCAAATATAATGCTAAGCTCTTTGTGATCCTTGAGTAAATACTTGTTGATAATGGTAAAATTAGATCTGTAGCATGGTATCCAGATTGCAGGTAGTACAGCCATATGTTAAGCTCAATGTCTTGCCTGATATTGCAATTAGTTTTTGGCTTTAATGGAAATCATAATTTGTTAATTTCTACTCTGGAAATTGTTCAGTAAATATTAGTTGCTTGCTGAGTCATATGGTGGAGAAATTTTAAAAAAAAGTTAACATAAATAGAAAATAGAATTGTAGTACTTATTTGATATGTGTATTAAAATGCAAAATGATTGAAGTTAGAATGTGTATACATCACCCCTAAATTCTTTACTATCACCAGCTCATGGTAAATATTCAATAATGAATATAAAAAATAGCAATCTCACCTCTTCCATGTGTAGATAAGGCTGTGGAAAAGTTCCAAAGACTAGTAAGTACAATTGATTCTTTAGAAAAAAAGTATTTTTGGAACAAATTTTAATAGAGGTAAAGCTTCCAGAAATGAGGAGGTCATAGTTCAACAATATTGTACTTCTGTCTGGCCATGTTTGGAGTTTTGTATTCTGTTCTGGACACAGCATTTTAGGAAGAACATTGATGAGAAGAAAGCTTCCAGATGAGGAAATTGGAATGATAAAGGAAATTGAATCCATTGCATTTGTGGATCAGTTGAAGGAACTGGGATTATTTAGTCAAGTCAAGTCAACAATAAGCATTCATTCCACACTTACTATGTGACAACCATCATATTAAGTAGAAGTGTAAATACAAGCAAAAAGATAGGCATTCCTGAGTTCCAGCTTTCATTCTAAAGGGGGACACAAACAAATAAAATGGAATTGAAAAGGAGGGACAATATCTGTAAGAGACAAGTGTCCTACAGACCTGCTGATGAAGTTAGGAAAGGCTTTTATTTTATGTTCTTGCAAGAGTGGGTGTCTAAGCTAGTAGGCATACCCTTGAAGGGTAAAAGCACAATATTGTATTCTTTGTCTCAAAAAAAAAAAAAAAAAAAAAAAGTCCCTTTCCTGATTCCCCAGTGACAAAGTACTACAGAAGTTATAGACTATCTGGAATGCCTAATTACCCCCACATGAGTGTGAGTCTCCACCCCCATGACATCTCATATCATGTTATTTATTCTTATTGATGGCTTCCCTCTTTAAAAGGTTTCATTTCTTAGGTTTCAGTTTCATTTCTCTAGTTTAAGTTTTGTAACTCTGTGGATATTAAATTCTTATCTAATTCTCACAATACCTATGAGGGGAGATGATAACAAAGCTCAGGGAATAATGGATGACTGGTTTAGACTTTTTCCTTGAAATGGAGGTTCTGGATAGAAGTCAGCAGGGAGTGAAGGGAGATGTAGCAGAAGAAGAAGGCAAAGTGTAAGTCATAATAAAAGATTGAGGTGAGGGAATGTAAAGAATAGGCTCCCTCAGTTGAAGGACTTGGGGTTATTTAGTCAAGTCAACTATAAGCATTTATTAAACAGTTATTATGTGATAACTACAATATAAAATTCTCCAGAGGACAAAACTAGGAAAAGCATTTATTATAAAAACGCAAACTTCAACTTGAATTCAGGAAAAAAAAAAAACCCAAAAGCAAACTTCCTAACAATTAGAACTACCCAAAAGAGAATGGGCTCCCATAGGACACAGAAGGTCTGTAATATATGTTGTAGATGATATTCTTTTGCAGGTATGGATTGAACTAAATGGATGATGAGGTCTCTTCCAACTCTGAAATTCTGTGATACCATCTCAAAAATTACAGTGTTGTATTAAAATTTGTGCCCTACCTTATGGCAGTTGAGAAAAGCTAATCTGTCATTTTTTCTAATTTAATATCCTGGAACGCTTTCCTAGTGTTCTGAAATGTACTTTAAACCAATGTGAGAGAAAGTCTCTTTAGTCTTTGGATGGCTGAGCTTCAAAGGACCTCCAAATTTTCTTAAGCAGTCTAGAAGATAGGTTTATAGTTTAGATAGATGAAGGTAATAACTGTTGTGATCACAGAACATCCCTTATTTTTTTTTTTTTGTCATTCTCGAATGCTTTCCAAGAGGTAAAGTATTTCATGACTTTGTTAGAATTAATTTATGACAACTGTACAATGAATCTGTTCAATTACTCATCAAGTGAATGGGCACCATGGAAATGCATTTCCTGTTTTATGACCCCCTCATTTTATTCGTTTCTATTAAGCTAGGTCCCCTGGGAAATATGGTAGATGTATATACAAGATGTTTATTTCAAACATTTCATGTATAGGAATGTTTTAAACATGAGTTAGCAAAAACAGCTGGAGGAATTGAGGATGTTTCAACAACATGACAGATTTCAGTGACAATCCCCTCTACCACTATAACCTCAAAGCTGAGGTGGTTTGCCTTTGACCATAAAGTGGGATTTAGCAGCCCTTAGAAACATTAGTTATTGAATGGCATACTAATTACCTGTATTATCAACCCTGAAAACCAAGCCTCTTGAGTGTAGTTTCTAAAGTACAGTTTTTATCTGTTCACAGGCTGTCTAGTACATTTCTACTTGAGTAAACAAAATGAGGAGTTAGACTGTGCCAGGAGGCCGTTAACTACTGCTGCCATGTTGGTTGATTCTGTAATAATGGCTTGGAGCTAATTTTTAGGACCCAAAAGGGAGACCTGACTTTATTTTAAATTAAGAACTCTTCATGACCAGTAGCATTACCAAATATAGTACTGATAGAGTGATAATTCAACATAGAATCTTTTTTTCTCAGAAGTTTCTTGGACATCAGTCCTCCTGGGCTGATACCAGTGATTTACAACAATGATTTACAGGTAGATGGTGTGAGTTTTTGCAAGCTGATCAGACTAACAGTGCATTAGAGTAGAGCATAATATTTGAAGTTGTGCCAAGGCTATGAATTTCTCCTTTTCAGGATTCAGAGTTTGGATTTAAACTCATCTATCCATTGGTTATTGAGAAATAATTGTTTTGAAAACAATTAGAAAGTGGAATGTAAATTTTTCTATTTTTTCCCATAAATTTTGTGTGACAGAGATATGAGAGGATTATTTTTCCCTGTCTTGCTGTTGCTTAAAAGGAAGTAGCAATAGTCTGAGTGAATATTAGAACACAGGTTTTTTTCCATTACATTGTCCCCTTTCTATCTTAACTTATTTCAATATCAATAGAGATATATTTTTCCATTATCAGCATCTGTAGGACATGACTTCTTTATTCTTTATTTGTGAGGGGAAAAAAACCTGGAATTGTTTTTGAATTTCAGAGAATTTTGATACACTAGAAGGCTGATTTACACATGACATTAATAGTGCATGGCTTTAAAAAATGTTTCCCTTGTGATTAATAACCTGGCATAGAATAAATAGTATAGTTGGAGATGCATTGAAGGGAATGATGACTGGCTTAGCTTCTTCATTTAGTTTCACTTTTCAATTTTTTCTATTGCTTCTACTTGGCAAAGTTAGATTAATACTTGATACTGAAAAAGTAAAGTCCCATAATTTCTGCAAGGTATATCAAGGGCAATTTTATTGCTTTAGCTTGTCTCAGTAATTTTTTTCATTCACTTACTATGACATTCATAATGCAACAGTGCCCTTATAAAGAAAAAAGAGAGAGAGAGACGAGATTAAGCAATAGCATAACTGATTTAAGAAATCTGAGGCCCCCAAAGTGCTCTAGGCTTCAATGGAAATCATGGGAAAAACAAAATATGGTTAGGATTTAAGAAACCATAAAGGAAAACAGAAGCAAAGAATAAGAAAGGGAAATTTAATAATAGAGAAGTAAGGACAATATGTATGCATTTACAGATCTAGGTAGGGGCAAATCAAGGAACCAATAATGATTAAATCAGGTAACTAAGATTGTAGATGTTCTAAAGATTATTTTTAAAATTAGTCATCAATAGGGTTTTTGGTAGGAATGGGCTGGACTAGAGAGCAGTCTTTTCAGTTTGCTTCCAATTCCAAGATTCCATAGTTATATGATTACTATCAACAGATTGTTTAATCTGCCTTGGTAAAAGCATAGACAAAAATGCTTTAAAGCATTTGCCAAGGATATAATAAGACTATCTCCCTAGATAAAGTGATGTGCAAGTTACATTTTGAAAAGCTATAATTTACCTTGCATGTAGTCATAATCTAAATGTCAGATTTATGTCATTAAGAAATTACTATTCTGCTGGGAGTCTTGAGTCTTCAGAAAATATTTTTTAAAACAGATGATTGGTCAGGGCAGTCAAGGAAGAAGCTGTTTGGCTAAGGATATTGGCAGAAGGTGACTCTTGTGAGACCATGAGATTTCACGTGCCTTAAGAATACACTTAAAAAATATTACCAGATCATCTGTATGTACCAGATCATCAATGTTTGATGTAATTAATACTGAACTTCAAAGAGCAGAGAGTCAGGGGATAGTTAATGCAACAAATATTTATAATGTATAATGCATAATATAAATATAATATATTAAACCTATAAAATATGTTCCACTGCGCCACATTGTCTTCTCTGCTACTAGTTCTATCTGTAAGCTTCATCCTCAGTATTAGCCTTAGCTCATTATCAATAACTTTTCATTCTCTATTAGTAGCCAAATTATATTTTTACTATTTGTCTTACATCTGTCTCTTCTTTCACATTACCACTGTTCTGGTTCAAAACCTCTCTCTCTATAAATATTTCCTAATTGTTCTCCCTGATTCTAGTATCTTCCATTGTTTTTAATATCTTCCTTAGTTCATTTAACTAGTATTTATTATGTGCTTATTATGTATCAGATTGGACCTGGTATTAGGGATAGGAAAACAGAAATGATCCAGACTCTGGAGGAGTTTACGTGCTAAATTGATGGTGTTGCATTTTATCTTAATGGCAACTGAAAGCCATAGTTACTCTTTAAGCAGATATCTGACAATGGTTAGCTTTTTACTGTGCAGATTGGAGCCATGGAGAACTTGTCTCCACTGAACCTTTTTTTGTTGTTGGTCACAGGGTTTCCTCAGGTCTACATCCTCTCAGTAGTTATAATCTTTGCATCACTTACCATCCTCCTGATAGGAATTCCAGCCTTCAGAGAACCTTCCCTTTGAAGAACTTATTGAACCCTCTGGACCAGTAGAGTCAAACTCAAATAGAAATCAAATATTAAGTTAGAAAAGAAACAACTAACATTATTTAGGTTTGCTGGATTTTTATTTATTTTGTTAAGCATTTCCCAAATACACTTTAAGCTGGTTCTGGCTACAATGGAGAGTTTTGTGGCCTGCGAGTTTGAAACATTGCTATGGACTATTAAAAACTTAGTCCTTTAGTGTGGTCATTTTGGTCTTGATATTTATCCTTCTTTCTGCCTCCCTTGTTTTGACTTAAGCATATTTTTTCCCTTCCCAAGTACTTATTGCTCTTGAGTACCATGCAGAGGATCCCCTAGCATAGGTTGTCATGTGAAATGGAGGAACTAGTCAATAAGGGTCCAGTTCTCAGGGTATGTGCAATATTCCCTGTCTGGTTTCAGAATGAAACATGGAATGGAAGCTTGGTGAGCCTTCTTTCACCTCTGAGTGGCTGAAAGACTCATGTTGTTGAGTGAAAAAGAGTCTTGTCTTGTAGTTGACTAGAAGCTGGAGGGACTAATGATATGGAAGGAAATAGTGGGTTCCAGGAAGCTATATCTTATCTTCCCTAGTGGTTTTCAAGAGAGGGAACATCTAAAAGATGAAAATGAGAAACAGCAGCTATTTCTTGATCTCCCCACTTGGCCACCATGTTTCCCTGAGTACAGGTGCTTGATGATTTTGTACATGGTTTTTCCTGATATTTGGTGAGTGAATCTGGAGACAAAATAGAACAAGTTACAATTGTCTGAGATTTTAAGGATCAGTAAAAAAAGTAGGGAGTCCCCTAAATGATCAGAGTTGGTGATAGAATCCAGCAGAATCAGCAATAGCTGAGCAGTGAGTAGCTGACCCAGAAGGGTGACTTGCTTGCTCCAGCAGTGGGTTGCCTTAGATAAGATTTTGTGTCTTGCAGGAAGCTGGTCCAACTAGCAGGGAATGACATCTATAACTGATGTCATTCCTATAAGTGAACCTGATGGCAACTCTTCAAAGGGAGAAGAGAAGTATCAAGAATCTTGAGATAGCTCTTGGTCTCCAATGGTCTCTCCATATATGACCTTTCTGTTTTAAGTTTGAGTTGATTGCATTCAGAGATCTTGTATGTATACAGGAGACAGGGAATTCTCAGGTTTGTAGGAAATGTTTTGTACCAACTTGTTTCCACTCTAAAACTGGGTAGGTGTATAGGGGGAAGTTGTGCCTGTTATTTAGGAGATATTTTGTTACTTCTGTCCTTGCTACATCTTCTCAGTAAAAAATTCTTTTGTAAAAACCAATTAATGTTAACTGGCTGTTGAATGGTATTTGGAGATAACAAGAAATTATAAGCCCTTAGTGTTGCTGAAAGAAAACTGAAGAGGGATAGTAGTTAGCCACCCTCAGGAGATTGAACTTGCTTTTATAGGTGAGGGTTGGGGGAGGGAGTTAGGAGTACTGTAGATAAATAAATTCACTTATATGCATTCATGCATGAATGAATGAAAAACATATTAATCACTTACTATATGCCATGCACAGAGCTAAGTGCTGAGCATACAAATTCAGCCCCTGTTCTCAAAGAGTGGGGAGAAGGAACACACATAGGGTAAAGGTGGCCAAGGAGAGAAACTTTGATCTTGCAAGTTAGATATTGAAGGCAAAACACTCAAGATTTATACTTTTTATAGATGAATAGTTAATCAAACATTTCTTCAAAACCTACTGCATTTAAAGCAACAGGGAAGAAAATAAAGTGTGACACAGTCTTTATCTCTATTCAAGTAGTGGAGAAAGACATAAACATATGGCAGTACCTCTCCTGAAATGGGAACAAGACAGAGAAGATTAGCATGGCATCTATGAGAAATTTGTGAAGCATTTGACAGTACTATCCTTCCTCTTCTGGGAAGACTTCCTTTGATGGCCCCAGATGTTCTCTTTCACTCCTCAAAGAAATTTGTTTTTAGTCATCCATGTTGTATCTTCCCAGTAGAATGGAAGTCTTATAAGATCAGGGACTGTTTCATTCTTGCCTTTGTATTCTCCCACATATATGTACATCCCTACTATTTTGCCATAGTAGGTCTTGTAATAAAAGGCTTGCTGAATTTAATGGACAATTCCAGATTAATGCATATTTCTATGTAAATGAATAACAGTGGTGGGGTTCTGCATGTCAAAGAAGTTCACTGGGCAGAGAATTCTCTTTGAAGGTGGCTAGGAAAGGTTTCATAGAGCCGGGTGCAGAGAGTGGGGAGGGAATTCCAGTATGAGCCAATGTGTGGAGGTGGAAAAGCAGAAGGCATGTTCAGGAGAAGTTGCATTTGGCTGAAGTAGACTTAATTTTTATCCTCAGTTAACTCTCATAATTTCTACTAAAGTCATAAGGTATTATGTTTCTCACAGGAACCAAATTTTATTGAATGTGATATTTTGGTGTGTGGGAAGGAGAAGATAGAGCATCTGTGAAATAATTTATTAATAAAGCCAATTTCAAATTATTAGTATTAAGAGGGAACAGAAATATCATGGATAAATAGATTGTACAGAAGATCTAGACCACTTATTTAAACCAGAAAGTTGGTTGTCCTCAACACACCCGGTCTTTCATTAGCAATATGGATATGCAGGAAAATTGCTAATGAGAAGTAAAAAATAAGTCAAAGTGTGATAAGCCCGAATCATTATAGGAATAATCAAGAATTGATTCGATTAAGGAAAAAAAAAACTTAAACAGTAGTTTATTTCACCAATCCTATTTATTCTAAGTGCCTAGAACATAGTAAGCCCTAAATACTTGTTGACTAATTAACTGATGATCTCTAAACCATTATAGATTTTAAGCTTAGTATTGATTAGGTTTTTTCCTTCTAGACACTCTTTACAATTTAGGTAAGTTATTATGGGAGAGGGGAAATATGATCTGAATAGTTGAGGTTTCCATATCCATGATTAACTGAGCCACCAAGACTTTGCATTGCAATTATACCTTAAAAATCATAATGGGAACATATTATTTAAAACTACTAATTATACATATTAAAGAGACTGTATTTAAAATAATCTTTTAAAGAAATAGAAGAATTTAGTGTAATTAAATACCTTTTCCACTAATCTTTAACCTTAAATTTTACTCCAGATTTAAGTAAAGGTAAATCATCCTAAATCTTCATAGGTTTATCAGGGATTAGGCTGTGGTTCCAAAATCATCTATTAGTTTTGCATCAAAAGATTTTGTAGGATACTGCTGTTTAGCTTTTAATCTATTTCTAGCAGGATAATAATTGGCCCTACTAGCAAGAACAGTATTACTGACCTTCCTAATATTCCTTATTCAATTCAATTCAATTCAACAAACATCTACTAAACCTTTTATATGATCAAAGGATTGGTACTAAATGGGGGAAGTCATGCAAATAGAGAATGGCATAGCCATTGCTCTCACTTAGGATACAAAAGGTATACAGATACTGAAATACATCATAGTTTGAGAAACGATAAGAGCCTCATAACTGAGAAGCTTAAAAAAGTCTTTGAAGGGGAACCTGCTGGCTGTGCAGAGACTTGAGGGGAAAAATGATACCAAGAGTTTGGGATGAAAGGAGAATTTATCCTAGTCATGGGGTATAGCCGGTGCCAAATGCTGAAAGTGGGAGAAGATATGTTAAATTTGGGGAACTATAGTCCTGTTTGGATGGAACACAGGGTATAGGAAGGGATGAAGGAAAAACAAGTATTTATTAAATACCTACCATGTGCTAGGTACTGTGCTAAGTGCTTTACAAATATCTCATCTAATGAAAGGAGTCAAGTTAAAAATGGACAGGTAGGTGAGAGACAGGTTGTGCAGGCAGTATCAAATGTTGACTTGAGGAATTTATATTTTATCTTGGAGACTATAGGGAAGCACTAAAATATAGTCCCACTGGTGCCTTAGGAAGGTTGGTTGTTGGAGGCACAGTGGAGGGATGAAAGATTGATACATTGGTAGAGAAAGCATTTATTAAGCACTTATGTGTCACACTCTGTATTAAGTATAAATATAAGTGAAAAAGACAGTCCTTGCCTTTAAGGAGTTTTTATCCTAGTAGAAGAAGATAACATATGAAGGGGATCTAAAAAGCAAAGAGGGCTAGTACTTAGGTGGTATGGAGATGTCTCATAAGGATCCTGGACTCCTGATTTCTGACCTGATCATGTGAAACATTACCTAGGGAAGAACATGGCAATCAGAGGTAGAGTAAGGTTGTGATTGGGGAAGGATGAGAATATTAGCTACAATGAGGTAATGTGATGAGACATCTAAGAAGTGGTTGATGGGCTGGTGCTATGAAAAGGATGGGAATTTCAGAGATTTGAGATTATGGGGTTCCATAGTTTTGGTCAGTAATGAAAACAACAGTATGACCACTTCTTTGGTTGGCTGTGGTAGAAGGAAGCTGCAGCCAGGTGAACTGGGAGGTTAGGGTATTCTAGCTGATAGCAACTCATATACTGAGTTGCTTAAGTATAAAAACAATATTATTGATGGAAAATAAGACTGTGAATTAGGTATCAGACTCTTTAGAAAAGAGGGAAAGGAATCCAGATAGGAATATGGACAGAGTTATATAAACAAATCCTCAAAGGAGGTGAGGTTGAAGAGTGATGACATCAGAGTGATGCTGTGGAAGGGACAATGGGGCTAGGGTGGGGGAAGCAATAGTCTGATTTCTCCTCCTTGGCCACTGTACCAGGGAGCACAAAAGGAGGACAACTTAGATTGTTGTTTTTCTTTCCAAAATAAAGTCAAGACATCCAAGTCAAAGTATACTGTGTCTGATAGTGGCCGATCCAATCAATACAATCCACACATTGGGTACAAACAGTCCGCCTGAACATTCAGGTTGGAGATGTGTCCAAGTTTTGGTACATCTCAAATATCTTTTGAGCTACTTTTATTCTGCTTTGCTCATAAAGCACAGCATTTTCTTTGGTGTGGGCATACTATGCTGGATGGTCCTTTGTCAGTGTCTCACATATTTCACAGTCAAATATCAAAAAACTTTTTGGGGAGATCTCAAGAGTGTCCTTGTATCACTCCTTCTGACTTCCATGTGAGTGGCTGTCTTGTGTGGTTCTCTGTAAAACAAGCAAACATGCATTTGGCTTTTAAACCGTGTGGCTAGCCCACAGAGTTACATTCTCTGCAGTAGAGTTTGAATATTTGGCTAATCGGCTCAAGAAAGAACCTCAGGGTCTGGTACTTTATCTTGCCAGGTAATCTTCAGAATCTTCCTAAAATAATTCAAATGGAAACTTCAGTTTCCTGGCATGGGTGGTGCTGGTAGACTGCCCAGGTTTCACAGGCATACAGCAATGAAGTCAGCACAATGGCTTGGTAGCCCTTCAGTTTGATAGGCAGCCCACACCTCCTTTTGAAGCCTCCCAAACACTGAACTAGTTTTGGCAATATGTCCTTCCACCTGATCATCTTTGTGTACATCCCAGGAAAGCATGCTACAAAGTAAGTGAATATATCCACAGCATTCACATTTTCTCCATTTGCTGTAATTGATGGTTCCATGGAGATGGACCATAGAGGAGGCATTTTCTGCAGAAAAACAGAATGTGGAAAGAATGTGAAATGAAGAGATCTCTGATGAATGGAAGTTTTTGATACTACAACAGAATTTCCATGTAATACTTTGGAACTGGAAGAAAGAGGAAAATGTAGATTGTGCAAGGTTAGGGCACAGAATGTCTCAGAGGTAGCCGAAGGGAAGGATTTTCATTTAAGAATTTAAGTGAATAACAAGGATAAGATTTGGAGTTGGGAGTTTGACAGCTATAGATTGGGAAACTGTGCAACTTGGGGCTTGGTCTTTTTGAATACAATGATGACTAAATGTGGTGTCATGGTAAGCCTAGTGGCAACCACTTCCATGTTTTTTACTCCCCAAACTAGGTCGGAGTAGGAATGAGTTCAAGAGTCATTTTGGTTCAGTGAAACAGCTGGAGAGTCTGAGGGCATTAGTTTAAATTCTGATTTTGTCACTTATTTGTGTGAACTTGGGTATGTCCCAACCCCTTTGTGCTTCAGTTTCCTCAATAATAACATGAGAGAATTGGATTGGATAACCTTTAAAGCAAGACTTAAGTTTGGCTTTAGGGACCTAATCACAAGGTTTACTGACCCAGACCATATAATGCTGGCCAAATCACTTAAAGTTTCAAATTCAGGTTCCTCTTCTGCAAAATGGGTATAATAGTAACATATTACCCCACAGAATTCTTGAGGATAAAATGAAATAGAATATAGAAAGTACTTTGCAAGTCTTAACTCTGTTTTAAAGCTAACTGCTACTACTATTATTATTAACTTCTACAATTCTAATTTGAACTAAGATAACAGATGAAATTCAATAGCCCAGATCAAGCCTCTAGCATGTAATTATTCAAACAATTAAGACCCTATTTGTCAACTTAAATTCTCCCCCTTTTTAATTATATAGGTAATTAAACTAAGAATTGTTAATGCTGTTTCCTAACTATTAATTGTTTGTAACAACCTAAAGATTAAAACTGGATGTTCAATTAACACAAAGACATCAAACTATTATAAGGAGCTTAAACAAGGATAACAGACCAAGCCGGGAATTAAATAGTCTCCAGAGACATGAAGGCTACTGAAGCCAGAAACATCTTTGACTCTACCACATTCTATAGGAAAGACTCTTTGCTGGGTAAAATGCTGACACCCTTTCTGCCTGAATGGTGGCAGATGGGGCCAATACTTCTTAGGTGCTAATGGTTCCATGGTTAGAGAAACAGCACAGTAGAAAGAGCTTGAGAGACTGAGTCCTACATTCTTCTACTCATTCAATGGGTGATGGTGACGAGGGAAACTGAGGTCGGAGACCCTAAAAATTACCTTGAATCTTATCTGACCTAGAAGTCAGCCTGACCCCACCTCTGTTTTTTAAGAGATACCCTAGGAGTGAGTCTTTAGGAATGGATGAAATAAATTGACCCATTCTTGCCTTAAGCCTCAAAAACAAATTATGCAAAAGCCTTAAGAGCCATAAAGCACCCCAAATTTTTCCCAATAGCTTTTTTGTTCTCTTGAGAGAAAAAAAAAATCGCAGAAATCCTTATCGCAAGTGTCCCCACTAGTAAGGATTTTGCTTGAGCAAAAAAAAAAAAAAAGCTCTAGCAGGCCAAATTAATCTGGATCTTTGGCTGCTCACAGCTATGGGGGTTCAGAGAAAGAGGGGGCTTACCTACAGCTGGCTCTGTCGATCTCCCTGAGCGGGTCACCAAGTTTGTTGGGGGATTTCCAGGCTTTATGGTGTATGAGACCAGGCGAGGGTGAAGTAAAATAATTTACTCAAATAAAAGTAAAAAGTAAAAAGTTTTTATTGGTGGACAGGAACTCCCAGATGGGATTAGAGTTTCATCGTTCTGCCCACTCTGTAAAGTCAGAGTACTTACTTATATGATCAGTTAGGTTTTGAGGGCTTTTGAGACAATAGAGAGGTTTTTGGGTTTGAAAAGGCTTCAGTAAAGTTATAGAAAGTTTTATTAGTGATAGTTCAAATTATATAAAGCTTAAGTGGTGGTACTTAATATTAATTCAATTCTATTGAAAGTTAAGTAGGAGTACTTAGCTTTAGTTCAGCTCTATAGAAAACTTGGGTAGTGTCAGCTGAACTCTATAGAAAGGTAAATTAGTGAAACTTAACAGAGGTGGGGTCAGGCTGACTTCTAAGAGAGATAAGATTCAAGGTAACTTTTAGGGTCTCCGACCTCAGTTTCCCTCGTCAATGGTAGATAGGTTTTTGTTTTTGTAGTAGAGGATGGAAGCAAAATTTACCTGAACTTATCTCAGAAACAGAGCTATGACAAACATTGATTCTAATATTTGTGAATATTTTAAACTCACTAAAGCAGAGTGATTTTATTTTTACTGCTTATGTAAGGTGATTGGTATAAGTTATTAATTCTATTACCTATGTATATTCCAAGGTATCTGAAAATCTGTGTCAGGTTTATTTATTCATTCAGTGCTATTTGAAAAATAGCGCTCTAGGTGTTGGGAGAAACCAGAAAAGATCTCATAGGTTAAGGAAAAGATGTATAGAAATAAGTGCAGTATTGAAAAATTAATCATTAATGAACAAATATTTTCATAGCATCTGCTATGTGCCAAGGGCTAGCTAAATATTGGGGATATAAATATAAAAATGAGGAAGTCCCTATGCTCAAGAAACTTATAGTCTAATAGAAAATGTCCCAAAAATATTAGATGACTTTTATTAAAGCCTAAAGGCTTATAAGACATGTATATGCTTTATAAAGCAGAAGCAGGTGACTTTGGAAGTTAGGACATTAGTACCTGGAAAGACCAGAAAAGGTCTTTCATAAAAGAAAACCAGGAATTTCAAGAAGCTGCAGTGAAAAAGGAAGCCCCAAGGCAAAGAAGACAGCCTGTACAAAGTCACAAAAGGAAAAGAAATATCCTGTAAAAGAAAATGTGCTTTGATCTACATTCACAAGCCATTAGTTTTTCCTTCAGATTCAGATAACATTTTCCTTAGTGAGTTTTTTATATTTGTCTTTATATCATTACATTGCTGAGAAGAGTTAAGTCATACATAATTGATCATCATACAGTGTTGCTGATACTATGGATTTCCTGGTTCTGCTCATTTCAATTTGCATCAGTTTGTGCAAATCTTTCTAGATTTTCTGAAAGCTGTCTATCCATCATTTCTTATTGCACAATAGTATTCCATTACATTCACCTGCCACAACTTGTTCAGACATTCACCAATTGATAGGTATCCCCTCATTTTCCACTATTTTGCCACCACAAAAAAGGGCAATTATAAATATTTTTGTTTATGTAGGTCCTTTTAGTTTTTATGAACTCTTTAGGGACACAAACCTGTGCAGTTTGATTGTTGCTCAAGTGTAATGCCAAAATGTTTTCCAGAACACTTGGATCAGTTCACAACTCTGCCAACATTGCATTAATGACTCAGTTTTCTCACATTCTCTCTGGCATTTATCATTTTCCTTTTTTTTTTTTTTTTTTTTTTTTTTTTTTTGGTCACATTAGCCAATTTGAGAGAAGAGTAAGTTAGTATGTCAAAATTGTTTTTCTCTGATTGAAAATGATTTAGGGCACTTAATTCAATGCCTATATATAGCTTTGATTTCTTTATCTAAAAACTACTTTCATATACTTTTGATCATTGATCAATTGAGGCATGGCTTGAATGCTTATAAATTTTACTCAATTCTCTATATAATTAAGAAGTGAAACTTTTATCAGAGACTCGCTCTAAAAATTGTTTCGCAGCTTTCTGCTTTCCTTCTAATCTTGGTTGCATTGGTTTTTTTGTATAAAAATCTTTTAATATAATCAAAATGATCTCTTTTGCATTTCATAATGTTATCTTTATTTTGTTTGGTTATAAATTCTTTTCTCCCCATAGATCTTACAAATAGACTATTTCTTGTTCTTCAAATTTGTCCATGTCACTTTATGTCTTTTATGCACATTTTTGATCTTATCTTAGTATACTGTATGAGAAGTTTGTGTCCATTTGTTTTCTATGTTTTCCCAGCAATTTTTGTCAAATAGTGAGTTATCCCCAAAACTGGGATCTTTGCATTTATTGATCCTAGTTTATTTGACTATTGTGTCTTGGGTATCAAATTTATTTCATTGATCCTTTACTCTATTTCTCAGCCAGTACCTGATAGTTTTATATGATTATTGCTTTCTAATAAAATTTGTGATCTGGTCATCTTCCTTTTTTTCCAATTAATTTCCTTGATATTTTTAATCTTTTGTTCTTTCAGATGGATTTTGTTATTTTTTTCTTGCTTTATTTTGTTAGTTTGATTGGTTTGTCACTGAATAAATAAATTTGTTTAGTTGCATTGTCATTTTTGTTAAATTGGTTTGGTCTCCTCATAAGTAATTACTATCTTTCTAGTTGTTTAAATCTAACTTTATTTGTGTGAAAAGTGTTGGATAATTGTGTTCATATAGTTCCTGTTGTCTTGGCAGATAACTTCTAAGTATTTTATATTGTTTACAGATATATTGAATGAATATCTCTTTCTATCTCTTGTTGCTGAACTTTGCTAAAGTTATTATTTCAAATAATTTTTAGCTAATTCTCTAGGGTTCTCTAAGTATCATATCATTTGCAGAGTGATAACTATAGCCAATATTTCTAGTGCTATAATAATAGTGGTGATAATGGGCATCCTGATGTCAACACTGATTTAATTCCTATCATTGCTGATGGTTTTAGATAGATACTGCTGTTAAGGACTGTTCCCTTTATTCCTATGCTCTCTCCTGTTTTTAATAGAAATAGGTTCTATAGTTTGTCAAAAAAAATTTTTTTGCAGTATCTATTGAGGCAATAATATGATTTCTATTGGTTTTTTTATTGATGCAGTCAATTATGTTGATAGTTTTCCAAATGTTGAGCCAATCTTGAAATACTGCTACAAATCCCACTTAGTCATTGTATATAATCTTTGTGATATATTGATTGCTGTAATCAACTTGCTAGTATTTTGTTCAAATTTTTGAATCACGATCTATTAGGAGATTGGTCTATAAATTTCATTCTCTGTTTTAATTTTTCCTGTTTTAGTAATCAACACCATGTTTATGTCATAAAAGGAGTTTGGTTGACTATTTTTCCAAGTGATTTACATAGTATTGAAACTAATTATTCTTTAAATTTTTGGTAGAATTCACTTGTGAACCTACCTGACTTTGCAGATTTTATCCTAGAATATTCATTAATGGTTTGTTCACTTTATTTTCTTAAAATGGGATTATTTAGGCATTCTTTTTTCCTGATTTGTTAATCTAGACAATTTATATCTTTATAAATATCTATCAATTCCAACCAGATTGTCTGATTTATTGACATATGATTGGGCAAAATATTTTCTAATGATTGCTGTAATTTCTTCTTCATTGGCGGGGATTTCATCATTTCATTTTTGATACTAGAGATTTGATTTTCTTCATTCTTTTTAAAATCAAATTAAGCTATGCCTTATCTATCTTAATTAGTTTATTTATTTATTTATTTATTTTTTTTACACAGCCAGACCCTAGATTTAATTATTAGCGCAATAGCTTTAAAAAAAAAAAAATCAATCTTATTAACTTTTCTTTTGATTTTCAGTATTTCCAGTTTGGTACTCAATTGGGGATGTTTACTTTGTTCTTTTTTTAAAAAATAAGATGCATGACCAATTCATTGACCTATTCTTTTTCCATTTTGCTCATGTAAGAATTTAAAACAATAAATTTTCTTCCAAGTACTGTTTTGGCTGATTCTAATAAATTTTGGAGTGTTGTCTCATTGTTATAATTCTATTTAAAGAAATTTTTAATTGTTCTTTGTTCCACTTATTCTTTAGGATTAGATTATTTGTGTTCCAATTAATTCTTGAGCTATCTTCATTGCCCTTTCTTGAATGCAATTTTATTGCATTATTTTCCAAAAATACATTTAATATTTCTCTCTACATTTAATTTGGAGATTTTTATGCCCTATTACGTGGTCAATTTTTGTGTAAGTGCTATTTGCTGCTGAGAAAAAGGTTTTTCCTTTCTGTTCCCATTCAGTTTTCTCCAAAAATCTATTATATGTACCTTTTATAATATTTTATTTACCTCCTTAGTTTCTTTCTTGTTTGCTTTTTGGTTGGATTTATCGAGTTCTAAAAGGGTACAATTGAGGTCTTTCCCTAGAAAACTTTTGCTGTCACTTTCTTCCTATAACTCATTTAACTACTTCTTTAAGGATTTAGTTGCCATACCACTTGGTGAAAATATGTTTAGTATTCATATTGTGTCACTGTCTATGGTACCTATTAGCAAGATGTTGTTTCCTTACTTATCTCTTTGAGTTAGATTTACTTTCTATATGATCAGGATTGCTACCCCTGGTTGTTTTTTTTTTTTTTAAACTTCCGCTAAAGTATAATAAATTCTGCTCTAGCCCCTTATCTTTACTCTGTGTGTATGTATGTCTCTTTGCTTCAAGTGCATTTTTTTAAAACAAAATATTGTTGAATTCTTATTTTTGATACACTTTACTATCCCCTTATGTTTATGCTCATCTCATTCACATGTACAGTTATGATTCCTATGTGTATATTTCCCTCCATCCTGTTCTTCCTTCTATTTGTCTTCTTTCTCCTCAGTATTTTGCTTCTTTCTTCTTCCTCCCCTGATTTGTCCTCCATTCTGTGAGTCCCCATCCCCCAACCCTCCTCATTTTACTTAATCTCCTCCTCTCCTGCTTCCCTGTCTGGTGAGATTGATTTCTATATTCAACTTATTGTGTATATTATTCCCTCTTTAAGCCACTATTGAAGAGAGTAAGGTTCAAGCAATGTGCCTCCCCAACCTTCCCCTCCTCCCCTCCATTGTAATAGATTTTTTTTGCCTCTTCATGTAAAAGTATTTACACTATTCCATCTCTCCCTTCCTTCTGCACCCAGTGTTATATTCTTTCTCATCCTTAAGTTTTTATCATTCCCTTAAACTCATCTTATACCTGTATCTATCTATGTATATTCCTTGTTGCTATACTAGTAATGATCTATTTTAAAGAATTACAGTGTCATCTTTGCATGTCCAAATGTAAACAGTTTAGCTCTATTGAATCCCTTATGTTTTCTTTTCCTTTTTTTTTTTTAAACCTCTTTATGCCTCTGTAGGGTCTTGATATTGAAAATCAAATGATTGGTTTAATTCTGTCCCCCTTATGTTAAGGCTTAAATACAATATATGTATACATAATTGGATTTCCCCCTTATGTTAAGTTGCTTTTTTTTTTAACTTTTTATTGACAGACCATATGCATGGTAATTTTTTACAGCATTATCCCTTGCACTCACTTCTGTTCTGACTTTTTTCTTTCCTCCCTCCACCCCATCCCCTAGATTGCAGGCAGTCTTATACATGTTAAATGTTATAATATATCCTAGATACTATATATGTGTGCAGAACCATACAGTTCTCTTGTTGCACAAGAAGAATTGGATTCAGAAGGTAAAAATAACCTGGGAAGTAAAACAAAAATGCAAACAGTTCACACTCATTTCCCAGTGTTCCTTCTCTGAGTGTAGCTGATTGTGTCCATCACTGCTCAATGGCACTGAATTAGATCTTCCCTTTGCCAAAGATATTTTGTATACAAAGATATATACAAAGATGTATAATGATCTTCTGGTTCTGCTCATTTCACTCAGCATCAGTTCATGTAAGTCTTTCCAAGCCTCTTTGTATTCATCCTTCTGGTCATTTCTTACAGAACAATAACATTCCATAACATTCATATACCATAATTTGCCCAATCATTCTCCAATTGATGGGCATCCATTCAGTTTCCAGTTTCTAGCCACTACAAAAAGGGCTGCAACAAACATTTTGGCACATACAGGTCCCTTTCCCTTCTTTAGTATCTCTTTGGGATATAAGCCCAGTAGTAACACTGCTGGATCAAAGGGTATGCACAGTTTGTTAAGTTTTGGGGTATAATTTCAGATTGTTCTCTAGAATGGTTGGATTTGTTCACAACTCCACTAACAATGCATCAGTGTCCCAGTTTTCCCGCATCTCCTTCAACATTCATCATTATTTTTTCTTGTCATCTTAGTCAATCTGACAGGTGTGTAGAGTTGTCTTAATTTGCATTTCTTTGATCAATAGTGATTTGGAACACTCTTTTCATATGAGTGGAAATAGTTTCAATTTCATGATCTGAAAATCGTCTGTTCATATTCTTTGACCAGTTATCAATTGGAGAATGGCTTGATTTCTTATAATTAGAGTCAATTCTTTATATATTTTGGAAATGAGGCCTTTATCAGAATCTTTAACTATAAAAATGCTTTCCCTGTTTGTTGCTTCCTTTCTAATCTTGTTTGCATTAGTTTTGTTTGTACAAAGGCTTTTTAACTTGTCATAATAAAAATTTTCTATTTTGTGATCAATAATGATCTCCATGTCTTTTTTGGTCATAAATTCTTTCCTCCTCCACAAGTCTGAGAGGTAAACTATCCTATGTTCCTCTAATTTATTTATGATCTCATTCTTTTTCCCTAAATCATGGACCCATTTTGATCTTATCTTGGTGTACATGTTAAGTGTGGGTCCACAACTAATTTCTGCCATACTAATTTTCAGTCTTGTAGTTTTTGTCACATAATGAATTCTTATCCCAAAAGTTGGGATCTTTGTGTTTGTCAAGCACTAGATTACTCTAGTTATTGACTATTTTGCCCTGTGAACCTAACGTATTCCACTAATCAACTAATCTATTTCTTAGCCAATACCAAATGGTTTTGGTGACTGCTGCTTTATAATATAGTTTTAGATCAGGTACAGCTAGGCCACCTTCACTTGATTTTTTTTTTTTTTCATTAGTTCCTTTGAAATTCTTGATCTTTTATTCTTCCATATGAATTTTGTTGTTATTTTTCTAGGTCATTAAAATAATTTCTTGGGAATCTGATTGGTATAGCACTAAATAAATAGATTAGTTTAGGGAGTATTGCCATTATTATATTTGCTCGGCCTATCCAAGAGCACTTAATATTTTTCCAATTATTTAAATCTGACTTTATTTGTATGGAAAGTGTTTTGTAATTTTGTTCATATAATTCCTGACTTTCCTTTGATAGATAGATTTCCAACTATTTTATTTTATCAACAGCTATTTTGAAGGAATTTCTCTTTATATCTCTTGCTGTTGGGTTTTGTTGGTGATGTATAAAAATGCTGAGGATTTATGTTGATTTATTTTGTAAACTGCAACTTTGCTAAAGTTGTGAATTATTTCTGATAGCTTTTTAGTAGAATCTCTGGGGTTCTCTAAGTATACCATCATATCATCTACAAAGAGTGATAAATTGATTTCCTCATTACCTACTCTAATTCCTTTGATCTCTTTCTCAACTCTTATTGCCAAAGCTAGGATTTCTAATATAATATTAAATAATAATGGTAGTAGTGGGCAACCTTGTTCCATTCCTGATCTTACTGGGAATGGTTCCACTTTATCCCCATTACATATGATGCTTACTAACAATTTTAAATAGATGCTCCTGACTATTTTAAGGAAAAGTCCATTTATTACAATAATCTCAAGTGTTTTTATTAGGAATGAATGTTGGATTTTATCAAATGCTTTTTCTGCATCTGTTGAAATGATCATATGATTTTTGTTAATTTGGTTATTGATATAGTCAATTATGCTAATAGTTGTCCTAATATTGAACCATCCCTGCATTCCTGGTATAAATCCTACTTGGTCATAGTGTATTATCCTGAGGATGATTTTCTGTAATATTTTTGCTAATATTTTATTTAATATTCATTAGGGAGATTATTGGTCTATAATTTTCATTCTCTGTTTTCAACATACCTAGTTTAGGTATCAGCACCATGTCTGTATCATTAAAAAACAAACAAACAAAAAAAAAACCCCAAAAAAACAATTGGTAGGACTTTTTAAATCCCTATTTTTTTTTCAAATAGTTTATATAGCACTGGAGTTATTTGTTCTTTAATTATTTTATAGAATTCACATGTAAATCCATCTGGTCCTGGGGATTTTTTCTTAGGAGCTGATTAATAACTTGTTCTATTATTTTTTCTAAGATGGGACTATTTAACCAATTTACTTCTTCCTCTGTTAATCTGGGCAAGCTATATTTTTAAAGGTATTCTTCCATTTCATTTAAGTTATCAAATTTATTGGCATAACACTGGGCAAAGTAACTCCAGATTATTGCTCTAATTTCCACTTCATTAATGGCGAATTCTCCTTTTTCATTTTTAAGACTAACAATTTGATTTTCCTCTTTCCTTTTCAAAATCAGATTTACTAAGGGTTTTTTGTTGATTTTTTCATAGAACCAACTCCTAGTTTTTTTAAATTAATTCAATAGTTTTTTTACTTTAAATTTTATTAATCTCTCCTTTTATTTTTAGAATTTCAATTTTAGTGTTTGACTGGGGGGTTTTAATTTGTTTGTTTTCTAGTATTTTTAGTTGCAAGCACAATTCATTGACTTTCTCTATTTTATGCAAGTAGTCCTCTAGAGATATAAATTTCCCCTTGTTACCACTTTGGTTGCATCCCACACATTTTGATATGACATCTCATTATTGTCATTTTCTTGGGTGAAGGTTATTAATTGTGTCTATAATTTGCTGTTTCCCCCAATCATTCTTTGGTATGAGATTATTTAGTTTCCAATTATTTTTTGGTCTATTTTCCCTAGCTTTTTAATGAATATAATTTTCATTGCATTGTGGTCTGAAAAGGATGCATTTACTATTTCTGCCTTACTGTATTTGAATTTGAGGTTTTTATGTCCTAATATATGGTGAATTTTTGTGTAGGTTCTATGAACTGCTGAGAAGAAAGTGTACTCCTTTCTGTCCCCATTTAGTTTTCTCCAAAGATCTATTATATCTAACTTTTCTAGTATTCTATTTACCTCTTTAATTTCATTCTTATTTGTTCTATGGTTTGAGTCATCTAATTCTGAGAATGCAAGGTTGAGATCTCCTACTATTATAGTTTTGCTGTCTATTTCTTCTTGTAGCTCTCTTAATTTCTCTTTTAAGAATTTAGATGCAACTTTACTTGGTGCATAAATGTTTAATATTGATAATGCTTCATTGTCTATATTACCCTTTAGCAAGATATAGTGCTCTTTCTTATCTCTTTTAATTAGATCAATTTTTGCTTTTGCTTGATCTGAGATCAGGATGGCTACCCCTGCTTTTTTGACTTCACCTGAAGCATAGTAGATTCTGTTCCAACCTTTTACTTTTACTCTGTATATATCACCTGCTTCAAGTATAGGATTCTGGCTTTTAATCCAGTTTGCTAACTGCTTCCTCTTTATGGGGGAGTTTACCCCATTCACATTTATGGTTAAAAATTACTAATTCTGTATTACTTGCCATTTTGTTAACTTCTGCTTATGCTTTTCTCCTTTCCTTCCCCCTTACTCCCCCCCCCCAGTATTAAAATTGTGAGCACTACTTGCTTTTCACAGCCCTCCCTTTTTAGTATCCATCCCCCCACCTTAGAGTTCCTCCCTCTATCTTACCCCTTTTTCTCACAATTTATGTATTTCCTTCTGCTTAGCTTACTCCTTCCCTTTTCACTTTTCCCCCTCTCACTTTTCAATGAGGTAGGAGAAGTTTCACCATAAATCAAATATGTCTAATATTTTTCTCTTTAAGCTAATTCTGATGAGAGTAAGATACACACTATGTTAATCCCTCTCCATTCTTTCTCTCAGATATAATAGGTTTCCTTTGCCTTCTCATGAGATGTAGTACCCCCACTTTTTCCTTTTTCTGGTACAATTTTATTTCCACCTTTAGTTTCTAGAACAAATTATACATGTGTTCTTTATATATCTTTATTACAGAAATATAGTTCCCAAGATTTCTTTTTTACCTTTTTAGGTTTCTTTTGAATCCTATATTCAGAGATCAAACTTTTTGTTTAGTTCTGGTTTTTTCATCAGAAATAGATGAAATTCACTTATTTCATTGAATGTCCATCTTCTTCCCTAGGAAAAAAAAATGCTCATTTTGGCTAGGTAAGTTATTTTTAGGTGCATACCAAGTTTCTTAGCCTTTCAGAATATCAGATTCCAGGCCCTTCGATCCTTTAATGTGGACACTGCTAGATCCTGGGTAAAATCCTTATTGTGGCTCCTTTATATTTGAATTAATTTTTTTCTAGCAGCTTGTAGTATTTTTTCCTTGGTCTGATAGTTCTGGAATTTAGCCACAATATTTCTTGGAGTTTTGATTTTAGGATCCCTTTCAGTAGGTGATTGATGAATTTTTTTCAATGGCTATTTTATCCTCTGTTTCTATAACATCTGGGCAGTTCTCTATAATTTCTGGAAAATAATTTCTGGATCTTTTTTTCATCATATTTTTCAGGAAGTCCAATAATTTTTAGATTATCTCTCCTAGATCTATTTTCCAGGACTGTTGCTTTCCCAACAAAGTATTTGACATTTCCCCCCCCCCCCTTTTTTTTTTTTTTTTTTTTTTTTAGCTTTTGCTTGATTGATTCTTGGTGTCTCATCAAGTCATTCAATTCCATTTATTCAATTCTGATTTTTAATGAATTATTTTCTTTATTTTTAAATATCTTTTTCTAATTGTCCAATTGAGTTTTTAAATGAGTTGTTTTGTTCTATGGAATTTGTCTCCATTTTGCCAATTTTATTTTTTAGAGAACTATTTTCTTTTTCCAACTCACTAATTCTGATTTTCAAGAATTTGATTTCTTTATCCACTCTATCTTTAAATAAGTGGGATGACTTATCCAGACTCTCTTGCCAAGCTTCCTTTTCCTTTTCCCATTTTTCTTCTAGCTCTCTTGTGAGAGCCTTTTTAATTTCTTCTAGGAGAGTCTTGAGTGTTGAGGACCAGATCATATCCCCTTTTGGGGATTCATCTGGATGTAGTATGTTTTTTGTTTCCTCAGGGTTTAAAGTCTGCTCTCGATCAGTGTGGAAGCTATAAATAGTTAGAGGCTATTTTAATTTTTTGCTCATTTTGTCAAAGAAGAATCAAAGAAAACAAATTAACAAAAAAAAATGCAGTCTTCTTTTGGGGACAGCAGTGAGGCACTAGCAGGACAGCAATGGCTGCACTGAGTCTGCATTCTTGAGATTCTGAAACTCTGTGAGCATGCTGAGACACTCCGGGTGGGTGTGGCCAGGTCCTGAGAAACCTTAGGTTTTCGGGGTTATGGTCTTTGTCTCCGGTATTTACAGCTTCTCTGCTGATCTCCTGTTTTGCTGACAGGGCAAAGTAGCCACACTGTGTTAAGTTCTCCCCACAGAAACAGCTGAGATCACACCCCTCCCCCTCAGATCTGCTCAGTGTGAGCTGCCTGCCTTACTCTCACTGACTGCTGCACTCCAGCTGCCTGCCTTCAGTTGTGCCTGATCTAACTGTCCCCACCCATGAGCAAAACCAGACCTTATCTGGGGAATTTCGAGGATATCTTCTATTGGTTATTATTTGTAGGTTTTTTGTTTTGTTTTGTTTTGTTTTTTTGTTTGTTTTGTTTTTTTAGTCAAACACTAATTCCGAGGACTTGTCATGAAATAAAGTATTCTAAAAGTAAAGACGGAGCTTAAATAGATGTGTGTGTCCTCTCTGCCATCTTGGCTGGAAGTCTTCAAAATAGTTGTTTTCTTTTGAGTTGGTCTTCCCTGTCACCATCATCACTTTCTATAATAAGATTCTTTATTTGTTGATTTTTGCTCATTTTGGGGCCATTTTCCTTTCTTTTAATTATGATTTCTGCCCTTGCAGTGGAAGGGTTATTGATGGGCCAGGGTCTACAAACATTGGCTGTTTGCCTGGGGCTACATTGATCTTCCCTGAGGCCTGTTTGGAGCTTTTGTACCTGGTCCTGTGATGAAGATGAGGTAGAGTGGGGATTGATATGTGCTGTTGGAGGACATAGAGTTCTGGCTTAATTGATGCTGAGCTGGGGTCTTAGTGGTGGTGTATGGTATGTGCTGAGGCCTGTCTGTTTGCTTATAGCTTTTCTGAAGCATATGACAAGGGCTCAGCATTGGCAATATCCTGTTTGCTTAGCTACCTGTGGGATTGAAGTTCATGTTTTTGACCATTCCTTGCCCATTTCTGGTGGGTCCTGGTGTTAGTGTGGACATGTTCCACTGCATTCAGGCTCTGGGTCTCCCGCTGGTTTGCTCAGATGGCTTACTGCTAGCTTGCTGGAATTCTCCTGTCCTGCATGCCTCTTTTACCTGAGTGAGGGGGACCTTTCTTGCCGATTTCCCAAGTTTCTTGGGCTCAAAGATTGTTTTCCCCCAATCTTTTTGCTGGTTCTGCTGTTCCAAGATATATTTTGGGGCACTATTTTTTGGTGATTTGGAGGTGAGTTTGATAGAGTTATGTCAATTTACTTCTTAGTCCACCATCTTAGCTCCTAGAAGAAGTCTCCGATTAATGAAAGTTGATTAAAATTGTAATGAAATTCTAAAGCTCTTTTGAAATGGGAATTTTTAAGCCACCTTTCTGGCTTTCAATTTGTTTCAATATTATTTGTCCTCTTTTATTCTAGTTTTCCTTTAACAAACTGAATAAGGGTTGGTCTATTAATAATAGCAGCTAGTATTTATATAACACTTTAACATTTGCCAGGCTCTTTACATGTGTTTATCTCATTTGATATTTAGAAGACACCATGAGTTAAGGGCTCATATTATTCCCATTTTACAGATGAGGAAATTGAGCCTGACATAGATTAAATGTTTTAGCAAGGGTATCTCACTATAGTTGAAACAGGGTTTGAGGTCAGGTATTCCTAATTCCAAGTCTAGGGCTCTTAACAGTTTTACTATCTGGATGCCTCTGTGATTTCTAAAGACTTTGACTGAGCTAACTTATATCACAGGGATAATGGCAAACATACCACTCAGGAAGTCCCAGAAACAAAAATCTGTTGGAATCATAGGTTAGAAATAGTATTGCAGGAACCAATGTTATATAGGAGGTAAACCTCCAAAGCTGAAGGAATACTAGGGCAGAAGTAAGCTGACATGGTTCTGGCAAATCACTTGGAAAGAGATGACACTGGTTTTGCATTGTTGAATGTATAATATGCCTTCATTAGCTTTTTTTAGTCTAAGGATTTAAAGGGTCCCTATCAGAACAGGCAGCAGAGTACTCATGAATTGTAATAATGGTGCCATTGAATAGAATTTGTATATGGCTGTGGAGTCAAGGAACCTACTAGGGACTGCCATCAAAAAAAATGACAGTGTTGCTACTGTACTGAGGGAGCTGCCTTATACATGGAGCTTTCCTAGATCGTCAGAGAGATGTTTAAAACTATGGCTGTTGATGTGGTATACCTGAAAGTATCCTGTTACACTGGTTTATATGGTTACATATGAAATCTAGAAGGAGCAGGAGCCTGCACAATAATTAACTCTGGATGTATCTGGCAGATTTCTCTCTGCCATTTGCTCTTCTGACTTCTCCCTTTAGCTCTTTAGCTGCTCTTAAAGGTGAAGTCCAAGGGCATGGTTCAAATATATAACTAGCCATTATTCAATCAATCATTCTTAATGTGGTATTTTATAAGGCAAGAAGAGTACCCAAGGTCAAGCAGGTTTATATCTTATCAAAAAGATAACTGCATAAAAGGTCTCCTTCATGTTAAGCTCCCCAAGTAGAAGGTGAAATGGTCAAGGGATTAACACCTCCTTAAATAGACTGAGGAAAAACCTTACTGGAATCATTGAATTTTATAGAGAATGCATAAAAATTAAAATTTTAAAAAATAAACCACTTCCCCAGAAGCAAAAAGTGCATAAAGGGTGCTAGCTCTCCTCCCTCCCTCTTGTGAGTTTATAACCTTCCCAGAAGGCCAATTTCTATCTTATTATTGAAAATTGAAATTTAGACAAAAATGTTACCAGATAAATTATCTTTAGATGAATTGTTTGTATATAAGTTTTCCTGTTTTGGGGGCAGATAAATGTTTTCATTAAATCTAAATAAATGAAGCTCCAATTACAGAAATTTTAGCATCAATTTAGCAGGCTGAAAGAGACATTTTTTTTTAATTTGGAAATTTAGAGCTATAAAGAACTTTAGCAGTTACCTGACTCTAGTAGTATACTGCCAAATGCTTAACAACTGGTTCTCTGGAGAAAAATGTAAAGGTAACATACTTTTAATTTTAACTAACTTTATTAAATTTTCTCCATCATTTTCTTAAGTCTAGAAATCAACAAAACAATAAATCATGTAACATTTCTTGATTTTTTGAAATGTGAATGCTCATACTGAAAATTTAATAAACCTGGGCTCCAGCATACATATCCCTGCTTGTCTTTCTATTTATTTGTTTAATGCATCTATAAAAACAGTAAACAAAGTTTAAAAAAAAACCCATTATTTATTTTCATTTATTTATTTATTATTTTTTGCATCTACAAAAACAGAAAAACTCTGTCAAATAGGGGGAAATCTTTGCACTAAACATCTGATAAAAGTCTAATAATTCAAGAAACAGAGAAAGTTAACCAAAATTGCCTGTCTTTTTAGTACTTAAGGAAGCTGAAGACAGGAAAAGCTAGTTTACATAAGTAGCCTAAGTGGTAGAGAGGGTATTTTTAAAATTTTACTTTATGTTTTTAATTATATGTAAACATTTTTCACATTCATATTTAAAAGTTTTGAGTACCAAACTCTTTCATTGAGAAGACAAGCATTTTGATATAGGTTAGACATGTGCAGGTATTGAAAACATTTCCATATTAGTCATGCACAAGTAGAATTTTATCTTAGGTATTTTGACGATTTATAGGAAAGTTTTCCTCATAGTAGAGTGTAATGGAAAGAAGCTAGATTTAAGAAGACCCGAATTTATAACATATCCCTGCTATTGGAAGCTAGGTAGCAAAATCTATGGAGTGCCAGATCTATAATGAGGAAGAACTGAGTTCAGAGCAAACTCCAGATACTTCCTAGCTGTGTGGACTGGTCACTTAACCTCTGTTTGCCTCTGGAAAATGAAGGATAATAAAAATATATACCTCCCAGCTTTGTTGTGAAGATCACAAGAAATAATTGTTGTGAAGCACATAGGAAACACTATGTAAACATTATTATTAATTTTACTAGTTATATGATCTTGGGATAATTAGAACCTTTGTCAGATTCAGTTTTCTTATATGTAAATTTAATATATTTGTGCTTTTGTACTTCACGAGAGATGATGTAAGGATTAGATAAGGAGAATGAATATTGAAAGTGATTTATCAGTGTTAGATCATTTCAGTCATGTCTGATTCTTTGTGACCCCATTTGGAAATTTTTGGCAAAGATGGTAGGAATGATTTGCTATTTCCTTCTCTAGCTCATTTATGAGGAAGAAAAGTTTGGCAAACAGAGTTAAGTGACTTTCTTAGGGTCATACCACCATTCAGTATCTGAGGCTAGATTTTAATTCAAGAAGATGAGTCTTCCTGGTTCCAGGTCCAGCATTATATGCCCTGTGAATAAGGATTATTAATAAGCCAATAAATCGTATTATATCAATGATGGCTTTTTCTGTACACAACTGGACTTGCCTTCATTATATTGTTACCCATTGCTTACTACTTATTCAGGGACTACCCTAGAACAAAGCATCAAATACATTCCAGCTATTACTATTACAACCACCACCACCATCATCATATTGAGTTCACAGACCATTAATGCTATTAGAACAAACATTTTACTAGTTGAGCCTCAAGGAACATTACTGAAACAGCTAGCCATTTGCTAGATCACTAGAAAAGTGAGCCACTAATATAAAGATAATCATTACTAACAATAATAGATAATCATAGCTAATATTTTAAAGCATTTTCTGATTTGCAAAGTACTTTGTCTTCTCTTGTTTGATCAATTAGATCCTTCTTATTTTGTGATGTCATCTAAATTATATTTTAGTGGGGGAAAACCAGCTTTTCAGTTACCCTCTTTATGTAGACTTCTTAGGCATTTGACCCTAGAATAATTGTCTGACTTGAGTGCTCAAAATGGTTGATGTTTGTTTCTGTTGGCATTATGTTTTCTTGTCTATAGAGAGATTAGGGAAATGGGTAAACTAGCACTGTCTGAATTCCATATGTTATGATTTGGCTTAGTCCTTCAACTTGCTGGCTGATTCTCCTGAGTAGTTTGATATTGGAGGTAGATTTCTAATTAGAAACTAGTCTATAATTCTAATTTACAATTTGTATAATAAAACTAAATATAGCATTTTCCTCTTTATTCATGCATTTATTAATTACCTTTTGCATACAGAGCACAATATTAGACATGGTGGGAAAACAAAGGACATAGTTCCCTATACTTTGAATGCTTGTGGCCTAGGTTGGAGATTTAAAAGAAGACATAGATGAAATGGATACGATGGCACAGTGAACCCTATTGGATATAGTCAATGAATCTCAATTCTAACTGTAACTATGCTACTTTAGGGGCTTCTGTGATATTGGGCAAGTTATTTAACTTTTATGGGTCTGTTTCCTAATTTGTAAAAATGAAGAGCTTGGATTAAATGAATACTAAGATTTCTTTTAGCTCCAACTCTATGGAGTTTTAGTAGGCTTCACTGAGATACAATAGATCAGGAAGGAGAATAGAACTTAGTTGGAAAAAAATTAGAAGTCAGAATTCTGTCACAATTGGAATGGAAAATGCATGACAGCCTGAGTTGAGTAACAGTTATAATAGTGTGAGAATGAGAGTTGTTAATTCAAACATAGGGTTATTTTTTTATAGAATAACTCTTAATCTTCTTTTACTTTGTTCACTTTCCAAGTTTAAATTCATATTAGATATATATGATAATTGTCCTTATCAGTAGAAAAAAATATTTGGAATGATAGGACTTTTACAAACAAATACACATTGTATTTTTTCATTACTTTTAGCCTCTTCACCAAATTCTATTAAATACATTGTAGTAATTCATTTTGTTGAATTAATCTGAAATTTGTGCTGTCAGAGCAGGTCCAGATTTTTTAATGCATTTTTTAAGGAAAAAAAACTTGACTTTTCCCTTTTTAGAGGTGCTCTTCATAGATCTAAGGTTTCCAATCCAAATCCAAGCATTTACTAAGCAACTACTATGTGGCAAGGCACTGTTATTTGAGATGGGAGAGGTGAGGGTGGGAGTGGGAGGGAGGGCAGAAGAGATAAAACAAAGACAAAGAAAACCCTCCATCATTCTCTGCTTTCCAAGACTTTACATTATACTGAGTGTATGGAAAAATTCTTTAGAAATCATAAGCCATTGTTATACTAACTATAATTAGTATTTACATAGGACTTTAAAGTTTGCAAAATGCTTTACTTATATTATTTGATCCTCACAATAGCCCTTTGAGGTAGGTGCTGCCATTGTTTCCACTTTATGATGAAGAAACTGAGGTACCATGATGATAAATGACTTGAGGCAAGTTCAAATTCAAATCTTCTGCATTCTGAGTCAAATACTTTCTCTGCTATATCATCCAGGTACTCATTCTTCTTAGCAGAAAAATCAATTCTACCTCTCTTTCCAACTTATCATTGTTCTGAATAGAGAGAAAAAGAGACTGAATTAAATGAATCAATTAGTCTTTTGATTATGTAATGAACACCAGAGAGTGATTCACTTCATGGAAACCTTATACCCTGTAATAATCACTTTTTCATTTTTCTTAGACAAGATTAATTTTAATGCATAAAAGTGATCCCTTAGAGATGATTTAATCTTCTTCTTATGACATTAAACTACATGATTAGTAGGTAGTTTTCCTGCATCAATATTGTTTTAACTTGCATTGATTATCCTAACAGGAAGACCATACATTGAATGGAGAGGAATTGTAGCAGAAAAGTATGATACACGTTTTCTTTATAAAGCGGGTTTGCTTAATTTAAGTCAGCATTCACTGTACCGAGAATATTTGCATAATGTAAGTATAAATGGACAGTTTATAGCACTATAGGAAGTTAGTATGGTATTATATGGATAGAAAGATAGCCTTGGATTCAAGTTTTGCCTCTTATGTGATCCTGGACAAGTTGTACCTGCTCAGAGCTTCCATTTTTCTCCCAGACCCGACTCAAGTTGCAGGCTACATTGGTAGATGGAGTTTCCTTATTGGGAGTTCCCCACTTATGGTGTAGTGGATTAGCGTGCTGGTCTTGGAATCAAGAAGACCTGAGTTCAAATGCAGCCTCAAACTCTTCCTTAGTGGGCAACCCTAGGCAAATTAGTTAACCTTTGTCTGCCTTAGTTTCCTGAGCTTTATTTATTTATATTTAAAGATATCATTGCTATAACCAAGATAATAATTTTAATAATTTCATACAATTTAAATATGCATAAATAAATGAGGATAATAATAGTGTCTACCTCCAAGGAGTGTTGTGAATATGAAATAAGTTGATATTTGTAAAGCACTTAGCACAGCATCTCATATACAATAAAGGATTAATAAATGCTTATTTTATTAGTGATATAAGCAATATGCTTACAGTTTATCTTAGGTCCTTACTCATCTATATCCATATTGTTGGCTTTAAATTGATCACAATCTCTTTGAGGAAGACAGTCACTATAGTGCTTGGTACTTTCCAAAATATTTAATAAAATCTTGTTGTATTGAACTGTTTGTGTATACATTTGTGTGTGTGTGTATATGTATACATATATATAACATATATACCCAGATATTTGTATAATGTACATTCACATATATATATATATACATATATATATATATACAATACACATATATGTATTGTGTGTATATCCCTAAATTAAAAAAAAAAATTAAGAGTCTTATGGACTAATTGGTCCTAGACAAGGAAGAAGGCGGCTTTCTTCTTTTGAGAATCACTGACACTTAAGGAAAAAAAGTCAATTAAATGCTGTTGCGTGCTACATGAGAAAAACAATTTAATTTAGTTCCCCCACCCTTTTTTTATGAGAGAAATACAATGCATGCTATTCATTGCTTTTCAAACACTATTCACAGTTTTCCCACTGGGTTTGTCAAACCCATACTTCATTGAAAATGAGATAGTCATAGCAGTCCACCAGGGAGAAAATTATTATCTTGGCTATAGCAATGATAGATTTAAATATAAAGATTTTTTTTCTGAATAGAATTTATATATCTATATGCATATGTACATGCTTATGAATATATACCAACACATGTATCAATCAACCAATTAATAAACACTTATTAAGTACCTGGCACTTTGTGAGGCCCCAGTGATATAAAGAATAACATGAAACAGTCCTCTCCTCAAGGAGCTAACATTCTCTCTGTGAGTATATGGAACATATACACAATTAAGGACATACAAAATACATTGTCTATAGTTGTTTTTGCTGGCTTTCTTGCTGTCCCAAGTACACAACTTTTTTTTACCTTTAATTTTTTAGATTTTCCAGCCTGTCTCCTATGTGCTGAAAGTTTTCCTGCTTTATCTCAAAACTGCTAGCATTTCTAGCTCCTCTTAAAGCTCAGTTCAAATGCCTTCTTGTCCAAGAGGTCTTTCCTGAATTCTGTTTATCCCAGTGTGTCACCTTCCCCACCTGCATTACTTCACATTTACCTCACGTGACATAAAACACTACTGCTGAATGCAGATAGTGTCTTTTTTTCACATTTCCTTCATACATGTAAAATACATTTTCATATTATCCATGTTACAAAAGAAAACACAGATCAAAACAAAACAACAAAAATAAAGTTTTAAAATAAAATAAGAATTTTTGCTGAGGCCAGGGGCCAATGGAATATGAGGTCCACTCCCTCTTTCTTTCTGAGAGATTCATTTGCTTTCTGTCCAGGTACATAGTCTGCCTAAGATTGGTCATAGGAAGCCTGACCTCTATCTAGAGGAGCCAGGTTCCCTTTCCCCCATATTCTCTACCTCAAGAAATCCCAACCCATTATTCCAGGACAAATCATTTAAAGCACATATATAGATCTCTAGAAAGATAGAATGGAAAGAACATTGTAAATCAGATATGGGGAAGGTATTTATTTCCATGTTGCAATTATAATACATCCAATTAAATATTAATAGACACAGTGAACATTTAAAGAATAGCTTAAAACAGTATTCAATAGCTTGATAACTAATTTTATATACTCTCAGGGAACTGATATTTAAACTTCATCAGAACATAAAACATTTTGTGGACCTGTTAATTAACCATTTTGCATTTTCAATTCTCCTATTCAGCTTCTGTGTACAAAGAACTACTGGTTTATAATGCCTGGTAAAATCTGCTAGAGTCTTTGTATTCTCCTTTTGTCAATAGTCGTCTTTTCTGATGGAGAAATTCCCTTTTCTGCCAGTTATAGAGCTCTAGAACTTTCAAGTCTATAAGTTCCCTTAAAGAGTGGATATGTACACATTGAGGCTGATGCTTAGTTATCTATTCAGAAAAGGGATCACAAGACAGCCATAGATGTAAGGTCTGTAATAATGTATTTTATCTATTGTAGCTGTCACATGAGAATTGTTCCCATTCTTTCACTACCTTTCACTGGAAGGTTCAGAGTTACATAATGCCACGTAGAAAATTGATAAAAAATGCTGTTTCTCCTTTTAATTGAGTCGACTTCAAAAAAACTAGAGCACTGAGACTCTATGTTCCTAGATTATCTAGAAGTTCTTTGGGCTGGCTTCTATTAGCCAGGACACTAGACTTGCACTATACTTTATATTTATTAACTAATGTGCAAATTTATTGTTTGCCCTGATTGGATTGTAAGCACTTTAAGAGCTGAGACTATATTGTTTGCGACTATATGTTGAGAACTATATGTATCTTCTTCCCAACAAAATTTCTAACATGTAGCAGACTCTTAAAATAAAAACAACATTGTTTGAATTGAAAAGTATCTTGGAAGTTATGGAATTGAACCAGCTTTTTTATGGATTGAGGGAATATTGACAAAAAGTAACTCATATTCAAGATGGTGAGAGTTTGGATTAGCAAAGAGTATGTGAAAATTTAGAGGAAGGAATTAAGAGGAGAAATATAAAAGGGAAAAAATCTGTAGGATTTTATGACAATTTGGATATAGGATTTATTTATTTTATTAATTTTATAATCATAACTTTTTATTGACAGAACATATGCATGGGTAATTTTTACAACATTATCCCTTGCACTCACTTCTGTTCCGAATTTTCCCCTCCTTCCCTCCATCCCCTCCCCTAGATGGCAGGCAGTCCCATACATGTTAAATATGTTATAGTTGGATATAGGATTTATGTTGACATTGACTTTAAGGCTTTTTTGAGGAAGATGGTGATTATGATGGAAAATAACAGGATTTGGGAGTGAGAAGGGAGCTCATCAGCCATCTAGTTTAATTTGTGTGCATAAAGTAGTCATTCTGTTGCATTTGACTAGTGGTCAACCAGCCCATTACTTGGAAGATTTCCCAAAACAGGGAATCTCATCATATCTCAAGTCAATTTATTCCACTTTTACATGGTATTGTTAAGAACTTTTTCTGGGAAGCTATGAAGGGTAAATGGTTAAGTTCAGATGAGTTAAGTGGCATTGTAACATTGCTGAAAGGATAGGATATTAAAAGAATAGAAAATATATGATCCCCTCACATGGGAATCTGAGGTTCTACATTTTCTCTAATTCTGCTGTTTGTGTTACTATACGCTAGTGATGCTGTTTATCTGCTTATTTGTGAGATTTCATTGGTATAAAGTAGTTTCTGAGCTAGGTGGCACAGTGGATAGAATGCTACGAGGCAAGAAAGCATTTTTCTGGGTTCAAATCTGATATCAGACCCTTACTATCTGTGTGACCTTGGACAAAATCACTTAAGCCTTTTGTGCCTCAGTTTCCTCATCTGTAAAATGAACTGGAGAATAAATAATAGAAACTCTAGTATTTTTGCCAAAAAATACCATATGGAGTCACAAAGACTTGGACATGACTAAAATGATTGAATAATAATAACAGCAGTTTCTGAGTATCATCAAGGCTTTTTGTAGGATCTCTTATCTGTAAAGATAAGCTGTAAGAATTTCTATAAAACTTAAAAAAAAAATTACCAAATAAAACAAGCTTCAAGATTTGTGTTCCACTTTAAAAGAACCACATTGACCAAGATGGCATATAGAATGATGGGAAAATTGAATTAATAATCACTATGTATCCAGCTCTATATGACATCAAAAGACTTATATTCAGGAAGACCTGAATTCAAATCTTATCTCAGTTACAAGCTGTATGACCATTAGTAAGTCATTTCTTTGAGCCATTTTTTTCTTCCTAAGGGGATTAGACTTCATAAATTTTATGGTGACTTCCAGACTTAAATCTATGATCTTATTCTCTAGATTGCTACTAGATATTAGGGAAAGGAACAACTTATGGCCCATAATGGCTACAAGATCTCAGAAAACTGGAAAAACAGGTCAGCCTCATGCTACCATATCAGTGCCATATTAGGAGTTGTGGCCTCTGACTCAATCAATAGTTGTCAATAGCTGAATTAAAAGCTGATTCCCAAGCAATATGGTTGTTGCACTTTTGTGGTCTTGTACCTCTTTGGCTTGTCATTTTTTAGGATCTGTATTAGGTATTGTCCAGGAGTTCTTATGATATAATTGAAACTTAGTCTTCAAAGATGTGGGCCTTAGAGCCAAGATGGGGATATAAAAGCATGAACTCATCTGAGTTCTCCCAAATTCCCCTCCAAACTAATAATGCCTTAAAACAAGTTCTGAAGTGGCTGAACCAACAAAAGGACAAAATGAAACAATGTTTCAATGAAATAAATCTCTATTTTTCTCCTATATTAATAGTTATTGAATCAGAACCAGAATTTTCCTGCCTTTTTACTTCCTCATCCAGAAATCAACCAGTATGGGAAATCTCTCTCAAAGACTTAGCCAGAGTACATATCTAATCAGACAGTAAAAGACATTCTAAGTTAAGCTTAATGGATTAATTTTTTTAATTGAAAAAAAAGTCATTTATTTAACAATTTTAAAGCATTTTATTTTCAAAACATTTGCATAGATAGTTTTCAGCAATCACCCTTGCAAAACCTTGTGTTCCAAAACTTTTTTTCCCTCCCTTAGATGGCAAATAATCCATGTACAATTCTTTTATACATATTTCATGGATGAATTCTTGCTCAGGTCTTGGAAAATGTAGAACCTGCCTTTCATTAAAGAGATGTTAGTGAAAATTGTTGTCTCTTTAACCAAGTTTGGATAACCCAAGTCACATACCCTAACATACTCATTGTAATATAGCCCAACCTCTCATAATATTCATTTTCTCATTAGTTGTTAGCCAGAGTTGATTGCCACCCTCAGGAACATATGTCCTTCCAAGGGCAAATAAACCGTGAGCCTATTATCATGAGGAGTCTTTGGTGGAAGAAAGATGGCTAAATATCCAATCTTTTATTAATAAACATGCTGGCATTTTTAATAGAATGACTACTTACTCAGAAATTAGGTCTTTTGATCTATTTAATCACCACAGTTAATCACCACAAAGGAATTTTAGAGGAAAGGAGACAGGTCAACAGTTAGGTGTCCTAGAAAATACCCTCCTTTTTGCATGCTCACTGGTGAAATTTTGCCACATGAAAATAGGGCCTTTCCTGGGAAACTGTAAGTTAAGATTTAAACTCTCCTCTCAACCTGAAACTTCTGATTCTAACCTTTGATCAATAATAGAGGAGACTATATGTTGATTCTGAGTGCTTGAACTGTATCTCTGATACAGTTTTTTGCCCTCACAATAGGGGTTAGGGTCTCTTCGACACAGGCTATAGAATCAGATCCTGAAACATTTCAGTCTTGGTGTAATTAAGAAAGCATGGAAAGTCTCTTATAGGTAGAGTTCCTCTAAAAGCCCTAGATTTTTGGCAGGAGATGTGGTGTCCTGCCAAAGAGAGCTTTTAGCTGTTCTATTTAAACGGGGTTCAATATTGGAACTGAGGCAATTGTGAGAGAACTCTGTGTTTTAGATATCACATATATTTGCTAAGTGGGGAAATTGAAAAAGCAGAGTGAGATTTCACCAAGATAAAAAGGGTAGTTTAAATTTTAAATACTTCTTTTCTTGTCTTTTGACTGAGAATTTTGGAGGTAAAATCAGGCAAGGGGATTTTTCTTTGAGAACTTCCTTGAAGTAGAAGACCTAATTTTTACCAAGGAGCCCAGAGCTGAAACCTATAAAAAAACAAAAGTCACTTTTGATTTTTTAATGGGCAAAAGAAGTGAAATTCAAATTCATGTAAAGTGAAGTTAAATAGCCACAAAAGGGATTTTTTTTTCTTCTTTTTTTTTGTGCTTGAAGAAGTGAAGACAAAAGGAAAAGACCAAGCCAATGTGAATCAGGTGAGTAACGACCTTGAATGAAATTTGATTTTTAGATCTAAAGCCTGTGCTGGCAAGAAACCTTTCAAATACAGATTACATTCATCCTTTAAGGGAAAAGATCCCACCTTTGCTTTCACAGTCCTGAATTGTGATCAGGTTGAGGGGTTGTTTTAACATTCTTTAGAATTTGTTTTAATGGACTTTTAGAAAAACTTGTGAAGGAATTGAGGCCAGACACCAGTCCTCTACTCCAATTCTGTGGAAGTTTGACTCCTCTGTAAATAGAAAAATGAAAAATGAAAAAAAAAAAGTTACTTGATTTGAAAGCCAAAGCAGGGATACTATGTAAAGGTAGAAGAAATTTGATTACCAAACGGTTGCTAAATGTGATGAATAAAATCTTTTAAAAAAATTCTTTGAAATGGAATAGCTGGAAATAGTGATTCTATAACAAAAAATACCTGGAATAAATAGCCCTTGAGTAATTAACATATACTATTAATTTAAATTAGAAATTGAGGTTCTATATATGAGATTCTACAATTGGAAAATTGATGCAAGTATAATTGAATTTATTCTAGTCCCATTTTAAGTAAAGTTTATTTTATACCCCATTTATGTGATGCGTAATATATTGAAGAAAAATATCTGATATTAATGTGATAATTCATTGTTTTAGAAGTATTAATGGCAGCCAGATAGCACAGTGGATAGAGCACTGGCCCTCAAGTCAGGAGGACCTGAGTTCAAATATGAGGTCAGATTTGAACTCTTCCTAGCTGTTTGACTCTGGGCAAGTCACTTAACCCTCGTTGCCTCAGAAAAACAAAACAAAACAAAAAAAAAACAACCGCCCAAAAGAAATGTTATTGGAAATGTTTACTCTTCTTTTATTTTTGGGGTTATGGATTTAATTATTAAAAAAACTTATGTGAATATATTAATAGAAACTGATGAAGTTGGAGTAGCAAATCTTAAGTTCAAAATACAAGGCTCAAAGCACTAGGCACATGTGAAGAATTCTCAGTGGTGTTCTTTTTGCCAAAAGATATCTTTATTTACAAGAAGAAGTTATAGACAGAGGTTCAGTATTCTAAAAGATTTAGCTATAACAAGGAGAAAGACACCATGAGGCAGAGGTCAAGGGAAGGAAGAGGAGAAAGACACCATGAAGTAATAAAAAAAGATTTTAATTTTTGCAAAGATGGCATAGACCACAGATGGATTTTTAGGGGAAATTTTACCTTGGGGATTTGATATCATAATTTGACTTTTTGATTGGATATAGTGAGATGGAGTTTCCCTAGACCTCCACTAAGTGTAGGACTGTAAGGCTGAGCTGAACCTATTAATATCTTTCCCTGCTTGCTTCAGGGAGTATTATAATCCTAACAGTACTGGGCTTTCTCTGTTAACACCCAGGACCACATGAAAATCAGTAGCAGATTGCCGAGTTAGGATGTTAGTATTTTAAAATTTCAGTATCTAGTTCAATGCTTAGATTACTATCAAGTGATTTGAGTTCAGTGTGTAATTTCAAATTGTTTGTAAAACTTTATATATGTTTCCTAGTATATGTAGCTTGAAATTCCTGGGAAAATGGAACTGGAAGCTGAATAGTTAGGATAGCTTATCTCAAATAGGCAAAGAAGATAGGGGATTGAGAATTGATTCAATTCTTTAAGGAAATTGAGGAAAAGATTATACAGAGCTGGGAATTGTCATCAATTATCTTTAAATATTTCTATACATACATATAAATAAATAATAGAAATTTATGTATTTAAATTAAAATGTTACTATTATTGCTTATAAATATGAATTTGATTTAAATCAAAATTTGTCCTGAAGGAAATAAAAATGGGATCAGAATGTATTTTCCTATCAGGATAATTATGGTAAATTAGAACCTAGTATAAAAGACATTTGTTATTTGGTATTAAGAAATTTATTAACAGTATGACCTTATGTCATTTTACCTTTTATACCAAATTATCTTATATCTGTTTACTTCAGTTTACTGTCCTGAAAAGGGAATAGAGTAGCACCCACTTCCCAGGTTTGCTTTGAGAATCACATGATTATAAATGCTTAACACTATGCTTGGCATAGGGCAAGCACACAAATTTTAACTTTTTATTATTTCTTTAATTCAATGTAATTGCTTCATACTTGCTAACTTTATATGGAGTTTTAGATGTGATCAGAATAAATTGCCAATGGTGATGAGATCAATGATTTCTGTGTAAAGTAATCTGGAAATGCAGTCATCTGAATCAAGGCCACTTCAGGTGCATGATTTTGTTTGGTAATGTGTTTTATTATGTCAAGTTTTAAATACTTAAACTTGTTTATAGTATAGTTATATTTCTAAATTTTCTCATATTGTGAAATTGGTAAACTATTGCATCAGCCATGTTGTTAGAAAAGCAACTTCTCTTATAATCAGTTGTTAGATTAAGAATTGTACTATGAAAAGAAGGTTTAAAAAGGCATTTTGATGACCTTTAGGTAATTTCGTCAGCATGATCTAATATTCTGAAATATTGCAATTTATGAATTTATAAACTTCCAGTTTTTGCTGTAATTTAAGAGGAAGTTTCATTTAGAATTATTTGCCTATCATTTATGTAAATTATGAGATTATTAACTAAGTTATTTGGAGTTATTGTGATAATCTTAAAATTTATCAAGTATTTATATAGGTATTTTAAAAAAGAAAATGGGTAATTGTACAAAGGAAAGACCTGACTGGTTTCTTTCTGGGTGCTGGCAATATTTTCCTTGTGACCGGGGAGATCTGGAATTTGGCTATAATATTATTGGCAGTTTTCATGTGGGGACCTTTTTCAAGAATTGATTGGTGGATTCTTTCAGTTTCTATTTTATCCACTGGTTCTAGAATATCAGGGCAGTATTCCCTGATAATTTCTTGAAAGAGGACATCTGGGTTCTTTTTTGATCATGGCTTTCAAGAAGTCCTATAATTTTTTAATTAAGTCTCATATTTATTTTTCAGGGAGATAGTTCACATTGTCTTCTATTTTTTTTTTTTTTCATTCTTTTGGAGTTCTCTTCAGTGAATTTTTGTGTATCTTTTTCATTTGGTTAATTCTACTTTTCAAGGCATTCATCTCCTCATTGGATTTTTGTACCTCTTTTGCTATTTAGTCAATTTTCTTAGTGCTTTTTTTTCTTTCATAATTTGTGTGTGTGTATGTGTGTCTCCTTTACCAAGCTATGAATCTTTTTTTATGATTTTTTTATATCACTCATTTTTCTTCTCAATTTTTCCTCTACTTCTTTTTCTTGATCTTTTTAAGCTATTCTGTGGTTTGAGACCAATTCATCTTTTTCTTGGAGGCTTTGGATGTAGGAATTTTGACTTTATTATCTTCTTCTGAGTATATATTTTGATCTTCCTTGCTACCATAATAACTTTCTATAGTCAGAACATTTTCTCTGTTGTTTGATCATGTTTCTAGCCTACTTTTTGACTTTTAACTCTTTTTCTTTAGTGAAGCTCTGCTTCTAGAATGAAGGGAGCACTGTCCCAAGCTTTAGTCATTTTGTGCTACTATTTTCAAAGATACTTATAGGGACCTATAAATTTTTAGCTCTTCCAAGGTGTTATGATCTAAGGAGAAGGTTCCTTTACTACTCTCCTGACCTATGTTCTGGTATGTGAGAGACCCCAATCACTCTTTTCTGTCCTGGAACTGTGACAAGACACCCCCCCCCCCAACTCCACTGGAGCTATAAGCTTTGCTGGCCTACTCCTGCTCCTGGTTCCCTGGGACTTTCACCCAAGACTGTGAACCAGATCTGAGTTAAGCAAAGTTATGAGTCCTGCCCATAGTGCTAGTAAAAAAAAAAAAAAAAAAGTCCACAATCTCCTTCTGACCAGTTTTTAGCCTTCTTACTGTCTGTAGACTGCAAGCTCTACAAGTGATCACTGCCTCCACTGATTCTGTCAATCCCAAGACTGTTCCTGTTTTGCTGGACTTGGTCTGCTTTGTTATGACCTGTGCTGGACTGCCTTCCCACTCTGGTGCAACAGACCTTTTCTGCCAACCTTAAGTTGTCTTAGGCTGGAAAATTGTTCTACCCCATCTTCTTTTGGTTCTGCCTCTCTGGAATTTGTTTTGATGCATTATTTAAAGGTATTTGGAGGGGTTTGGAGTAGAGTTCAGGCAACCCCTTGCTGACTCTCTCTCCTGTAATTATTTTCTTGATTTCTAGTGATATTTTTATACCATGTTGAATGTATACTCTCTAGGAGAAGATAAAAGTGAAAAAAAATGAAAAAATTAAAGTCCTGGCAAATGTTTTATTATGGTAAGGTTAATTCGATTGGTTTGTAGTAGGATTAATTTAATTTGTTAATTTGTTTTTGAAAGAATCTCTTTCCCATTCCAATCACTTTTTGACTGGGGGGAGGCAGTATTTAGGAATTAATGATGATTAGAAAATTATTTTTTATTTTTATGGCCCTTTTAGGATTTATTTATGATATATAAAGGCAATTTATACCTACTTAATTTTGATAAGTGACAATTTTGAGGATTTACTTTTGGTTTAAGTTTGAATAAGATATTTGTCTCTTAATATAGAGGTTTCCAAATCATTTACTTCATTGGATTTTAATAACTTTTAAATTCAGGATACATTTGAAACTATTTAAGAAAGATAAATGCTTTTGGGAAGAAATATTTGTATAAATTTTTTTGCATAAATGTTTAAGATCTTTTGTGTGAGATCTTGTGTTAAGATCTTAGAAGTTCTACTACTTTTATTTATAAGCTAATTTACTGCAATAATTTGATGTTATTGATTATAATTATGACCAAACCTACTGTTAGTAAGACTTTATTGATTTAGGAGAAAACCATTTTGGGATCCTAAAAATTATTTTTAAAGTTTCATTCTTAGTTTTGTTATGTCCTTAGACTAACTTTAAATTAGTGCTTTGGTCAGCAGAATATTCCAAACTTTTCAGATTTCCACAACAAATAAAATAAAATTGTGCCTCGGGGAAAAGTAGACTAGTGAAAAATAAATAAGACTTAGGGCAGAACAGGAATCCTCCTGGGATAACCAGAGAAGCTCTAAAGAAATGCCAGGTATGAGGTTTGGCTGGTTTGAAATATCATCACCTGCAGGCGGCTTCTGCAGAAACAGCAAACAGAAAGCCTTGGGGCTACCCAAATTCAGGGGTAGCTTCAGGCCCAACCATAGGAACTTTCATCTGCTGGACAGTAAATTGGGAGTTTAAGTTCAGGTAGATTGACGGAACTTCTGCTGATGAGGAATGATGAGCCTAGGTGTGCTCTTGAGAGCCCTGGGCCTGAACAAGTAAAAACCAGCACGTACTCAGTGAGTGCAGAAACAACAGAGTGGAAAGTTGCTGTCCATGGGTACTTATAGGAAAATGAGGTTCCTGGCTAGAAGGGAAAATTGAAGGAAGACCTGAATCCAGAAGCACCATCCTCACACTCCAGGATTAGAGATGATTATATTAACAAACATTCATTAAATATAAATAATAATGAGCAGGCTATGGAGAAAGAATCTAGCCACAGACAGTTACTATGAGAATAGGGAAGACCAGGTTCATCTTCAAAGGAGCATACCAAAGTAAACAAACAAACAAAAAACCCTTTCCTACCTCAAAGCAGTTACTCAAAGTGGATACCTACCCAAAAATGATTTATAGAGTAACTAAAAAAAAAAAAAAAACCCTTTAAGAATGAAATGAAAGAAGATTGAAGAAAAACCAATAAAAAAAGAAAAAAAGAAAAAGACAATCCAAGTAAAACAAGAAGATTACGAAAACCCATTAGAAAAGGAGATTTCAGAGTCTTAAAGAAGAAAATGACTGAAAATTAGATTTGAGCAAGGGGAAGCCAGTGAATTTATAAGAAACCAAGAAATTATTTAAAAAATATAAAGAATGAAAAAATAGAAGATAATGTGAGACCTGGTGAACAGATTGAGAAAACAAGAACAATGGACTGCCTGAAACCTATGACCAAAAAAAGAATCTGAATCCAAAACTTCAGGAAATAATCAAAGAAAATTGTCCTGAAGTGATAGAATAAGATGGGAATGTAGAAATAGAAAAAAATCCACCAATCATCACCTGATACAAAGAAACATATAGAGACATCATTATTAAATTTTGAAACCAAAGAAAATTTTACTAGCAACAACAACTCTGTAGGAGCTTTTTTTTTTTTTTTTTTTTTTTTTTTTTTTTTAAGAAAAGAATCTCTACAAATGACCTGAGTCAGCCAATCAGTTGGAAACTGTCTAGCTGGTTTCATATTCTATGCTACTTATAGCGATAAAGACTTGAGGGTGTTATAACCATATTCCCGCTTCTAATTCATTTGGCAAATTTCTATTATCAGGATAGATCAATAAGTGAAAGTTTGTCATTGCAATATGTGATCTATCAATTATTAGATTAGTGTTAAGGTATCTGGATTATTGTAATAAGCTTCAAGTGGGAAAGATCTTGCTATTTTGATCTAAATTTGTAAACATTCCATGGCCTAAGGACGAACTGAGTTCCTGCTTCAACTTATTATATGTATAAAATTCAGTTCTTGAAGTATCTCATTCTTTCAGAATGAGTATAATTGGTATAGTTATACTAATAGTAAAGAAGATTGTGAAACAAAAATATAAATCTCTTAAGTTATGAGGTTAAAATCAGAAACCTTGTTTGTTTATGTTTCAAGGAATAGGATTTTAGCATACTCAGTTGTGTTAGTGAAGAATAGTAACTTTTGAAGTATCTTGTGTTACTTCAATGGGAAGCATGATTTTTAGCATCATTTATGTTTGTTATTTAATGTACACTTAGAACTTGTGAGTAGAACATATTCTGAAATGCATGCAAACCACTTGAATCACCTTCAAATGTTCTCATTTTTAAAAGGGATTCTGAGAGCAGTAGTCTATTTGTCCATTTGAAAAGGATTAATAACTGAATATGTTTCACTATAGACAATGTTTCGTATAAATTGTACTTTGTATACAATTTGGGATTATTATATTTATACATTCTATTCTGTCTTTTATTGTTATTAAGCTTCTTAAGGCTAAATCATTTTTGTAAAGTTGAACCTAGGGATTAAAAAGCATATAATTACTATCAGTAGTTATATCAAAGTAAATTATGATTTTTGTGAATTCATGAATCTCTTACTTTCACCAATGTGAGATTATAGTCAATACTTGTTATTTATGAAATGGGATCCTTGAAAACTGAATCCACTCAAGGCTGTGATTATCAGAATTTGCTATTTAAGATCTTGTGAGACAGCAATTGATATTATTATTATTCTGACTCCAAATATGATCAAGGGATGCTGTTAAGCTAATGATCTACTGACTCTTGGGATGGCTTAACAGAGGACTCACCTGACTCAGTTTCTCCATTATGCATTTCCTCTTGAATGGAAAATATCCCACTTGGCTGATTTTAAGACTGACTTAATAAATTAGTTATCTATCCAACATTTGCCTAAAATTGATGTGAAATTAGGGAAGCATTATTATTATTATTTTTATTTACTGTGTAACCATGTTTCTAACTTTCCTTTTATGGCAAATACTTATAATTATATGAGATGATTAGTATAAATGCAACTAAATAGTTTTTTTTATGTTGTTACTGGATTACATTTGAGTTACTGTAGTGAGATACATGTAAAAGTTTTAAGCTATTTGTTTTAGTCCTTTTTATATTCTGAATGACTAAGTAAGTATTTAATCTTGTCAATTGTTGTTACTAATTATATATCCCTGTGTAAGATAAGGTCTTTTAATTTCTCTTAATGGTATGGGCCTAATTATTTAGGCAATGATGTAAAGACTTGTGAAACCAGGATATAATTCTATTATTTAATGAGGTTAATGTCATAACTGTCATAGTTCTTTGTTAATGAAAAGAATAGCAGCACAATTAATTATTAGCTCAAAAGAATAACTTTTGGTCTTATAGAAGACAAAGAAAGATCCATTTTTACTAGGGGTTAGAATATGGCTAGAAGTTTAAAATACTTTTATTATAAATAATTTGATATTCACCATTTTGAAATTGATATTGTATTTGTGTATCCCATCCTGGCACCTTTTGTTAAATGAATTCATTTTTATGTTGTAGTTTGTCTTCTTACAAAAAGTGTTTTGTTGTTAATTTATTAGCAGTACCTCGTTCTCCTAATGAGAGAATGAACTATGCCAAGTATAAAAATTGAATTCAAATTTTTGATTGTTATTTGAGTTTCTTGGTATGTCAACATGACAATTGGCTAATCTAAAATGTAAATATTCTGGTCTAAAAGTTTCTTACTTTGGTTTTATAGTAATAGAGACACAAGGTTCAAGTTAATTTTCATTATATGATATGGTTATTGTCAAGTAAATTGAAAAGTATGGATTTTTTTTTTTTTTTTTAGCAGAGAAGAGGGTCTCAACAAGTGACCTGAGTCTAAGAAGCCAGTCATCTGGAAACTACTTAGAAGACCACAGTCAAACCAGAGAGTTAAATCAAATGAGGTTCCCAAATACCAGAGACTTATGAGTTGTAAAAGGACAATTTTATTTTTATCATTATGTGCTTTTCCCTCTATGTACCTTTTATCTATAAGATTTGCTTAATGAGTAAGGGAGGCACTACTTCACTTAATTTTGTCAATATTATAAATTTCTTTCCATTTTCCTCTCATATAATTTCCCCTCTTAAAAATCATAGTTAACAATCCTTAATAAAATATTTGTAATATTAATGATTCATTGAGGAGATTTTGTGTCTCAATAGAATCAAATGAGAGAATGAGAGAAATAATTATTTTTTCTCATATATTATTCACTAATTATTGAATCAGAATCAGGTTTTTCCTTTTTCTCCTTGCTCATCCTGTAATCAACCAGTGTAGAAAATCTCTCTCTCAAAGACTTATCCAGAGTTAAAGATCTAATCCTACAGTAAAAAAAAAAAAAAAAAAAAAATCTAAGTATAGGCTAATGGATAGATTCCTGGTCATTGTTTGCTCAGACAGGTCTTAAAAATGTGGATCCTGCCTTTTGTCATATAGGTAATATAAAAATTGTTAAATTTTTTGAGTGAAATTTGGGTTATCTAAGTCACTGACCAAAGATTCTCATTATAATATTTATTTTCTCATTAACTGTTAACCAACAGAATTGGTTGCCACTCTCAGGAACACCTGCTCTTTCAAGGTCATATAAACCATGAGCCCATTGCCTGAGAGGAATTTGCTTTAGCAGAGACAGCCAAATGGCCATCACTTTATTAATAAATGACTGTCAAATTTTTTAAGTTACTAAACCAGCCCAAGACAACTTAGAAGATTGGCAAGAAAAGTCTGTCTGACTAAGGTGGGAGTAAAGCAGGCAATACAGAGTAAGCCAACAGTTAGGCAATGTGTGTCAGGAAGCCAGCAATGAAGCCCCACCACCACAGAAGAAACAAGAAGGGAAGCTCAACCCCAGTAAGCTAGCATAGACACGGGGACCACTGACTGGTCCCACAGCAAATTTCTGTGCTCTCACTGCACAGATAGTAAAAAGGATGAACTCTAGTCAGAAGGAGATTCATGGGGACCCTTTGCTGGCACTGGGGGCAATACTCTATTGCATTGCCCTTAGGTGGGTTTGGGTTTAAGTCCCAGTAAGCAACTGTAGCAGAGTGGGAATCCTGCTCACAGTTATAGGGTGCAGGTTAGTCACTGATCAGAGCACAGGCCAGGAAAGGAGTGATCCCACATTTCCTTAGATCATACTACCTTGGAAGAATTTTAAACTCATAGTTCCCCAGAATAAACTCTGAAAAACAGCATCACAAAAAAACTGAAGCTTAGCACAGTGCTCCATCAACCCCAAGAATACAGTCCAACTTTAACATAAAGTTAGAAGTCATGAAATAGCCTGGGAAAATAAACAAAAACAATCAACCAAACCAAAAAGAACCCAATCACAAAAAGTTGCTATGGTTTCAGAGAAGCTCAAAACACAACCTCAGAAGACAAGTGTTAAAGCTTATAGACAAAGCCTCAAAGGAATATGTCAATTGGTCTCAAGTCCAAAGGGAATTTCTGGAAGAGCTCAAAAAGGAATTTAAAACTCAAATAAGAGAAGTAAAGGAAAATCTGGAAAGGAAATTATAGTGAAGCTGGACAAACATCAAAAAAGAATGAAGAGGTTGATAAAGGAAACAAAAAAGTTAAAAAATATGTATGAAAATTCACTGAAATAAACAACTCCTTAAAAAGTACAATTTGGCTCAATGGAAAAGGTGGTATAAAAGCTTCCTTAAAAATTAGAATTGGGCAAGTGGAAGCTAATAATTCTCTGAGGCATCATGAAATAACAAAAAACCCAAAGAAAGAAAAAAATAGTTTAAAAATATGTCAAATAGTTCATTGGAAATGCAACTGACCTGGAAAAATATATTAAAGAGAGACAATTTTAGAATTATTGGACTACTTGAAAGCCATGGAAATTTGCAGTAGTCTAAAACCGTACCAGTTTTCATATGGAGACAGAAAGTCTTCAATAAGGAAGAAAAAAATCATTATACCATTCTACCTCAAAGTAATAATATCATGTACCTTTTTATACCTGGATGAAAAGAACTTGCAATGTACTGGAAGGTGGAAATAGGTTCTATGGGCAAATATAAAAGAGCACTATATTGGAGTACAAGGCAAAGTGGCCTTGTTTTTTTTAAAGAATGCATTTCAAGAGAGAAAAGCAAGAACATATCTTAGACAAGAGCTACCAAATGGTGTGAAGGATATACTTACAAATCTGCTTTCAAAAAGGGCGTTCATTTGTTGTCTCTGTAATTGCTTAGCAGGAATAGAAAATAAAGTATAGTCATATCTTAGACTTTTCCTCATAGAATTTTTATTTTAGCTCTAAGAATATAAAGAAATTGACAAGGATTCTTTTTTTCTTTATTTTTTTAACCTTACAGAATTTCTCTTCTTTGTCTTCTAAGGAATATCTTTCTTATATGGTTATGTGACTCTAACAAGAGTCTATGGAAATATTGTTTCACTTAATTTGGAATTTTGAAATTTCTTCATCTCTATTTTGCTTTGAAGTTCTTGACTATTAGCTAGCTAGAAAGGATTTCTGGCTATTTTAAACTTGTCAGGCAATTATACTCTCGGAATATGGCAAATGAGGTACTTTTACTTTAATCATATATTTATTCATATTTTCTTCCTTGACTCATATTTTTTGTCCTCTTCCCAATCCCCCTTTCTGATATGCTTTTGAAGTGTTATAGTATTAAATATGCTAGAGTAGGTGTTAGAAGTGGACTGAAAAAGAGTTCTGACTACTCTCTTTATAGTTAAGTCACGAGAGTATACAGCACAAATATTATATTTGGATGCATCTGTAAAAAAATCTGTCCTTTAAGAGGAACTTTAGAAACCTTTTCTTCAAGAATCCATCGCCAATTATGTAATAGTCTGGTTATCTTTAATGGAGACCTGTGTGTAAAATTTGGAGCTGTGGCCAATAAAATTTGCTTCTCTGGGGTTCCACTCAAGGCTCTGCTATTAAGAAATAGATCACTTAATCTCACAGAGCTATAGTTTCCTTATCAGTAAGATAGTGATATAGGAATAGGTGATTTTTAGGTTGCTTTTAACTTTGCCATTTTATATTTTTATATTTCAATACCACCAGTCCTTTGCTTGTTTTTAACTAATGCTTATTAGTGTCTTTTGTTTTCATATAACCAATTTCCCATTCTCTCCCAAAGAACATACCTTATAACAGTAACTCTCAAAGTGTGATCCTTGAATTTATGGGATTCCTAAGATCTTTTTAGAGTATCCATGAAGTCAAAACTCTTTACACAATAATGTTGAAATGGTATATGCCTATTAAAATACTCCTCCCTTTTCCAATTACATATCTGTGGGAGACCAGATTTTCTTCATGTATTTCAACCAAAGCAACATATTACAACAGATTGAATACAGAAGCAGATCCAAGAATATAGCTATCTTTTATTGAGCCAGACATTAGAGATATTTGCAAAAACATTGTCATTCTCATTGAATTTCTTTGTTTTGGAAAATGTAACAATTTTTATTAAAATCTATTATTTATTATAGTATATAATGGATTTATTATTATAAATAATTTTACAACTATATCAGCTTTATTTTCTGATATGGTAAATACCAATATATTATCAGTGTATCTATGTCTCTATCATAAACAATATCTCATTAAAGTTCTTGATAATTTTTAAGGGTTTAATAGGTTCCTGAAATCAAAACCTTTAATAATGTTAATAATGTTACAAAAGACAAAAAGAGAAGAAAAATCAGCTTGACAGAAGTTATTTAATTTTAAAAGTGTCATGTTTTGTTACATTCTGGATCTATAATCTCATTTTACTGCAGAGAAACAGAGAAGGTAACTTCTCATGTCCTTCCTTTGGGACAAACTTGGGTCATTATGCTTCCTCAAAAACCTGTTTGGATTTTTTTTTTCTTTCCATTTCATTTTTTGCTTTTTTGGTTCTACTTAAGTCACTCTCAATCAGTTCATATTCTTTAGTGCTTCTCTATATCCTCCATACACATGATTTTTTTTTCTTAACAATATCTACTTTTATTTTTAGTCTTCAAATTCATTTCAGAATAAAGATTTGTTCTTCTGTGAGACTTTGAAGTTTTTGCAAAGATATTGAAAAAGTTGGATAGCTTTTAATAATTTGCTTTGTAACTTTAAAATTATTTCTCAGTTTATAAATCTATGCTTGAAAGTTTATTTACATTTTAAACTGGTTATATAACCCATCCATCAAAAATTATTTAGTGTCTACAACATGCCACGTGGAGTGTTAGACTAGAATCACTACTCATACCACTGTACTATTGTGCTTTCTTGCTAGAGAACTAGGTTTATTGTTTGGAGTCATGACTGTGGAGGTATTGTCATTTCATAATTGTCAGTATATCTTCTACATTTTTCCTTGCTATATGCTTGATTGAGATAATGGGCAAGTTTTGGGTAAAAAATTGAACAGGAAAAGACTGTTTTTGAGTAAAATCAGCATGTCAAACTCCTGGGATTTTGTTAGTATGGGAACTGCCTCTGCTGATGAAAACCTTTGAAGGTTGCTTGAAGAAGAGCCAGAGTGATGGCTGCCACACTAATATGGGGCAGCCAGAGTTTTTTCCTGTGACACTGAATTTTGGAGGATGAAAAAAATTAACACATGTATTCCTTATCAATATAGAAATCAACTTAGTAACTAATTTCCCCTCCTACTCTGTTCAATTTGTTTTCTTGTGTTATTTTCTCAAAAGCTGCCAGATTAATATTTACATTTTGTGTAACTTGCCCTACATAAGAAAATAGTTGGTTATGGATCAGCCCATGGTTTCATGTCTAATAAATAGTTTTTCTCTTCTCGAAGAAATCCAATATAATTATCATGTTCACACACTCTTGTCTTGTTGGGTCTAAATCTAGTCTTCAACTTTTTATAATTTTCTCATTTTTCCATAATAAAAATAATAATGTTAGTCCAAAATGTTGCTTGAATGATGGAGTAAAATATCTGTAAATTTTGGAATTCCATGTCCAGAAAACCCATGTAAAGTTGAATTCTTCAGATAAAGAAGTTTAGTTCAATTTTTTTAAAAAGTGATGAAAGAGAACAAAAAAAAATTATAAGAAGGTAGCCAGAAAGATAAATATCTGTACCTGAACATTTCACTTGACTTCTTTTAATTAAAAAAAAAAAATTACTCCCTCTCTTTTTTTTTTCTTTTTTAATGTTCTTCAGAACAAATTAACTAATGGGAAGGTGCAATACTGGTTAACTTGTTTTCATAAAAGAAAGTGTTTTGGATGCAAATGTTGAATATGAATTAAAAGAAAACACAAAAAGTACTTGTAGCCAAATTTATTGTTACACACAGAGCATTGGGGGGTGGGGAGGTTGTTACTGAATTGATTTAGGATTTCCTCAGTGTGTACTCTGAAAAGAATCAGAAGCAAATGAACAAAAAGTTAGGTGGGTGCATTAAATCTGAAATTATGCTGTATAAAAATGTTTCTCTAATATAAAAGTGAATGGTTACAAAGCTTTGCACAGTTTTTAAAGAAGGCTGAACAAAAATAAATAGTTAGTGAATATGATCATGATTGGAGTGATGGAAAGATCCTAAGCAAAGTAACATCAGCATGATTGAAGTATTGATTTTTAATTTTTAATTTGCCTAAATAACATGACAAGACTTAGGGTGTGCGAGCATGATTATTATATTGTATTTCCTTGTGCAGAATAGAAGCAAGGGTATAAAAGAAAGAACACTGGACTTGAAGTCTAGGAACCCAAGTTTAAATAATGCTTCACTCATTTATTACTTGTAGAACCATCAGATATATGATCATTTAATTGCCAAGAATATCAGTTTCCTCTCTGCAAAATGGGAAGTAATTTTTTGTATTGCCTATCTCACAGAGTTTATTGAGAGGAAAAGACTTTGTAAACCTTAAAGGATCACATCAATAAGAAGTGTTCACTATTACTATTACAACTTGCTATTGGGCTAAGTATTTCTGTTCAGAGGAAAAAAATAATTTAGAAAGATTTAGAAACTCTATCATGGCATTTATGAGCTCCTTGAGAGCCTTTTTTGTGCTTTTGTATCCCTAGAGCTTAACACAAGTTAACAGAGCCTTGCATGTAGTAATAATAGTAATAGTAATAATGATAATAATTATAATAATAACTAGCATTTACAGAGCACTTCAATATATTTCATATTATCTTCATGATGATCCTGGGAAGAGGTTATTGGTTTACCAATTCTACCTTTACCACATATGTCAAGGCTCTGTGATTTTACTGGTGTGGGTACTCCATTTACTAATACAGATTTGTGATTTTACTGGTGTGGGTACTCCATTTACTAATACAGATTTGTGAGTCATCTATGACTTACTAGAAATGTCTTAGAGTCTTGCTCAAGGCTCAGACTGGTTAAAGGGACTTGCCCCTGGTAATATGGCTCATAGATGTCTCTGGCAGCATTTAAACCATAATATTCTAATGACTAACCTTGTTTTTTACCTATGTTTCCTCTGCCATGAGGGAGAAGCATATTACTGACACTTACCTCATAGAGTTTTGAAGAAGCTCTAAATGAAATAATACATACAATGTGCCTTGCAAATTTATATTAATGCATTATGTAAATATCACCTATTATTATTAGGGGTTAGGACTGTGTTCAGGAATGTGCTAGTAAATGTTTAACAACTAGTTCTTTTAAAAATGCATTCATGACACACTTTTAAATTTAATCTGTATTATTATTTTATCCATTATTTTCTGAAGTCTAGGCAATCAATGACACAATAAATCGACCCCTATTTCCTGAGTTTTGAGGGGAAAAATGAACAATTAGCTCTTGGGATCTGGTATGAGTCCATCACCTGACTAAAAAAAACTGTAGGAACATGTAATCTGGAATCTAATACTTGGGTTTCATTCTAGTTCTATACAGTTCTGTGATCTTGTACAATTAACTTCTAGGACCCTCAGCTTTTCCATTTTTTAAAAGGATTATATGAGATAATTTCTAAGATTTTTTTCCAACTCTAAATCCTGTGATCTAATGGATCACAAATCAGATTCAGTTTGATTCCTGAATTACAGTTTTTGAACCTAAGATAGATGATGGCTGAATAGCTGCTCCTTGAACACTCAACCAGACAACTTTCTGTTTCGTTTATACATGTTTATCATATCTTCACTAATGGAGTAGGGAATACCATTTTTATTTTTGTATTTCCAGTTCTTAGCATAGTAACTTGCAAGTAATTGTAGATAATAAACATAATCACAACCACCCAAATATAATCTATTTCAAAAGTTAAGAAGACCTGAATTCAAGTCTAGTCTTTGTCACATGGTAACTTTATCATCCTGGGGAAGTCCCTCAACCTCTCCATGTTCTATGCAACTCTCTGTAAGATGGTCCCAATCTATTCTTGGAAAGGGAATGTCTTCATCCAGGATTCCTATGGATATATCATTTCCTACAGAAATTTGCATACTACAATAAAGAGTATGAATGAGACCTATGATGTTTTGGTTCTCAAATATTTGATATCAAAAGAAGGGCAACGTGGTTAACCAAAAATAAAAACAAACAAAAAACAAAACAAAACAAAAACAAAAACAAAACAAGCAAACAAACAAACAAACAAAAAAAACAACAAAAAAAATGCTGGAAAAGAATTTTAATTCCTTTTCAAAACCTTACAGAGAAGGATGGTAGAAGATTATAAGCACCATTTTCTCTTGAAAGAGCAAAGGACCGTAGTGGGGAAAAGGGAGGCTGTATAAAACAGTATAAGACTCAATTAAGCAAAATTTTGTGTGTGTCTGTGTGTCTGTGTATACAGATATATTTGAATATAGAAAAAAAGAACACCAAATAAATGAAATAATAAAACAAACCCACAAGATTTTTTTATTATCTCTATCCCCAGCTCCTATCATACAACTTGGTACATAGAGTTTGCACTTAATGTGTTGAACTGAATTAAATTGAATTTTTAAAAGAACTAGTTCCATCATAAATTACTATGAAACTTGACACACTTGCACTCTAACCTTTAAGTCTCTCAGTGTGCTCAGAAGTATCATTATAAAAAGTGCCTATGAGAAGAGCAACTGAAAAAAAAAACAGGCACAAACAGAAGTCAGTGTTGGAGGTGATTTTGGAATTTTTGAGGGTCTAATTCTCAAAGTTTCTGAAATAGAGGAAGGCACTAAACAATTAAAAACAACAACAACCTCACGTTTCATTTAAAGGGCAACAAAATTATCAAAGCTATTTTCTCATTTCTCATCTTTGGAGAGTGATAAACATATGTGCCTGTTTCTCTTCTAAAGTATGAGGTGACAGGTAGATTTTTGCAAATGATTTTCTATGGTCATACAATTGATTAAAAGATTTAGAAATTAGATCATGATATGTTTCTTGTTTGACTGTAGAAAAGCATTTGATTCTGTAGAAACAAATAAAAATGTAATGCTTCTCTTCTGACGTGTCATGATAAATGCAACCACCATAATAAATGAATGCAACCACAGTAATAACTTTTTTTCATTTATTCTCTTAAATAAAACAGGGTGTAAAATACAAGCAAATATATATATATCCACATACCCCCATATATATATATATATATATATATATATATATATATATATATATATATATATATATATATATATGACAGTGGGGGTGGACAGTCCAAAATAGTCCAAATGTTCAAGATAGTTCCTATATGTAGAAGACCTTTTCTTTGAATTTCTACATGCTACAGAACCTCCTTAATGAAATTCACAAACACTCAAAAAGGGTTTACTAATACAGTTTACATAAGAAAAACTAAAGCAATGAGAAATGTCTTTTATCAAGACTAGGGCATACAGTTGGACTGGCAATTGTGTGTTTCATCAGTTTGGTTCATTACATACATCTTAGAGACTGCATGTAGACTATGAATATTTTCTGTTCACAAGTTGAATAGTGTATCTAATTTCCAAATTGAATTGGAAGAATAGAGTGAGCTGGTTTGGATTTGGGAAACTGATGCAGGCCATTTTCTGAAGAAATAACAATAATTACAACCACCACAGCAAAAAACCAAAACAAAACAATAAAAACAAACAAAAAAAAGCTCTTTTGAAAACTTTCTCTGTTCTAATAACAACTCATTTCCTCCCTTCCTACTCTTTCTTTTCCCCCCAAAAGAGGAAAAATAAAATATAACTCTTGTATTAAACTCTATAGTCGGGGGCAGCTAGGTGGCACAGTGGATAGAGCACCAGCCCTGAATTCAGGAGGACCTGAGTTCAAATCTGGTCTCAGACACTTAACACTTCCTAGCTGTGTGACCCTGGGCAAGTCACTTAACCTCAGCCTCAGAAAAACAAAACAAAACTCTATAGTCAATTATGGTGACTATACTCTATACCATCTGTACTCTCACCTGCTACCCAGACTGGCTATAGCTACCCCTGAGAATGCCATGGGATACCTCTGGTATTATCAGAAATATAAATATAAAATATATAGAAATATATATTATATAATATATAAATATATATTATAGAAATATAAGAAATCTTTTTTTTAATTTTGTTTTTTATTAATTTTTATAATTATAACATTTTCTTTGACAGTACATATGCATAGGTAATTTTTTTACAACATTATCCCTTGTACTCCCTTCTGTTCCGAATTTTTCCCCTCCTTCCCTCCACCCCCTCTCCTAGATGGCAGGCATTCCCGTACATATTAAATATCTTACAGTATATCCTAGGTACAATATATATGTACAGAATCGAATTTTGTTGTTGTTGTTGTTGCAAAGGAAGGATTGTATTCACAAGGTAAAAATAATCTGGGAAGAGAAACAAAACAAAACAAAACAAACAAACAAACAAAAAAACCAATGCTCACAGTTTACACTCATTTCCCAGTGTTCCTTTTCTGGGTGTAGCTGATTCTGTCCATCATTGATCAATTGGAATTGGATTAGTTCTTCTCTATGTTGAAGATATCCACTTCCATCAGAATACATCCTCATACAGACTGATAAGAAATCTTAAGCCTTTCAGAGTTGTTGGTCTTTACAATGTTGTTGAAGAACGATTAAAACACCAGTCTTTTGCAGTGAGAAATAGCATGGTGTGATAGCTTGGTATTCATGGAAGCTTCTCATCAGTTAGTTACCTATATCAATTCTGAAACTCTGATTGGAGAGTGAAATAAATGAGTCATGAGAAATAAGGAAGGATGATGGATAAATCTGAGTCTTGTATAGTCTTGTAACCTGATGTTAAAAGATCAAAGGAGTCTCAAGAATTTTGGACAGATCTTTTGTAGAGGATTAGTGGAAGTTTATGTATAAGATTTGCACAGGGAGAAAAGGTGTGGATGGATTGAAATCAATACCTTTTGAAATAGTGGACATATTGGTAGGGTCAAGGAGCCATGTAAGCATTGCAATATTAATTATTGAAGGGAAATATAGGGTTGCACAGGAACAAAATGAAATATTTCTATATGTGGATAGCTGATTATTTTCGAAAGAATTAGACTTTATTCTTTCAAGACAACCAAAGCAGATAATCTTGTTATATTACTGGAAGGTTTCCTTGTTATAAGACAATTAAAATAAAAATATTAAAGGCATATTAAAGTTCACAAAATTTTTTATTTCACAACATCCCTTTGATTTTGGTGTATAATTATTTTTTAAGTCTTCATTTTGCAGAAAATAGACTGAGAGATTGAGTTGCCAATAGTAGTAGAGCTAGTAAATATGGAGCTTGGACCCTTTGATTCCCAATTTTCTATGTTTCTAGTCTTCTATCTGTTGTGATATCAGGTATGGGTGGTTTTTATATTCAAAGAACCAACTATGAAATCTATTGATGAGTTGTTCAGTTCAGGGCTTTTTTTCATATCTTTTAAAGTCCTGCCTTTCTTTTGCTTAAGTATTCATTAACTTGTTTGATATGAGAAATAAAAAGAAATAAAACTTGTAAATCCTTTATAATACTTGCAACAATTAGATAAAAAATAATTTTTGGGATAGAAAATTATAACTGGAATTCTGGAATTTGAATTTAAGTTTGGGGACAAGGACTTGTGATTTCATTGGTATAAGAAAGTCTGAATTTAGGAAATTATTTTTTCCAAAGAGGATTAGCACCTTATCTAATACTCAAAGTTTTAAAGAGCTTGTCTAGAGTACTGGGAGTTTAAGTGGTCAAAAAGTATTAGTCAAAGGTGTGAATTGAACTCAGGTTTTCCTGCCTTGAGGCTGGCTCATTAAGCTAATGCTGCTTCTCAGAATTTTAGTCACTTATGTACATTTGCCCAATGCAGTAATAAGAATAAAGTTCCTCATAACTATATAGTGTATTGTGATTCCCTAAATGCTTTTCTGTGAGGGCACTTAGATATTATTGTCTCCATTTTATAAATGAGAAAACTAAGGTTAAGCATTTGCTTAAATTGGCTTTTAAAAGTGAACTCAAATGCTGTCTCCCCTTTGAATTCCTCTACCAAACCTTTTTTTATATTTTCCCTGTTGTTAACCTTTCTTCTCCCATAATGCCGAGTCTTTGCCTCTCCATAATAACGCGTACTGTTCTATTTTGATGGCTCTATGACTTCTTCCTAAGTGCACTCCCTCAGCAATGTGGACTACAAGTCACCCATGTCTTCTGATTCTGGGTGACTTTTGTTTAGGTTTTCCTATAAATCTTAAAAATTCCACAAATGTGCTTGGAAGTGAAGAGGGCAAATGAAGAAGGTGGCAAACTCTGGGCAGAGATGGGTCAGTGGTTTCTTTCTGACTGCCTGTCTCTCTCCTCCTCCCTTCAAAGTACCAAGGCCTGATTAGTAGTGAATGAATTTGACTACTAAATGCTGTATTAAAACAAAATCTTTATTGATTAGGAAAGGGACACAGTAGGGTCTGAAAGCAAAAAGGCTTTCCAGGGAGAAAAGCCTATTTTGCAAAGAATAGAATTTTGGAGGTTCATTTTATACACAAACAGGATCATAAAACAGAGTTTGTATTTGCAAAGGACTTTTCTGCTTCCTTCAATATAGAGAAATTTGTATATCAAAAAAGTTCCTCAGGAGATTGTAAATCCTTTAAAGTTTGTATAAGAAAGGGGTTTCTCTTGAGGATGTGAGATTCTGTTAATTATTTGCATGCTGGGCTATCTACTTTGCTTCAGAAGCATTCCTTAAGATCTCTTGACATTTCGTAGATGCCCTTTCTCTCTCTGAGGGACATCCTTTCTGCTGCTTCCCTTGTGAGATTTTTGGTTAGTCACTCATCCAGGATGAGAGATCCCCCACAATGGGTGCAACAATGGTCTCTAGGACAAGGAAGCAGTTAAGGAATTAGGGCTCTAAATTTGATACAAGAAGACCTTGAATTAGAATTCTGTTTGAGACACTCACTAAGAAGTCTGGCATAGGTCATTCAATGTCTTTGTGCCTCAGTTTTCCCATTTATAAAATGGAGATATTCTCATAGTACCTATCTCACAAGGCTTTTGTGACGATCAAATGAAATAATAAAATGCATTTTACAAATCTTAAAATGCTATATTTATCATTGTTTTTGTTGTTATAGGTCTTTTGTGTATGTGGGTAGGAGAGGATGTTTTATCCAATGGGGGCTCCTGTTGAGATGGTTTCTCATACCACCAGCTGTATGAAGATCCCAGCTCTTGGGGCTGTTCCCAGAAGGTGTTAATGACATGATTGACTTTTTCAGGGGAAACACAAATCTCAGTCTCCAGGCCTTGGCAGAAAAAGCTTTTCAGTTTATCTCACATATGTGTTAATGTGTAATTTATAAGCCCGTATGTATATGCTGTTAATGATTTTATTTTCACAGTTATCTATTTTTAACCAAGCCGTCAAATTCACCTTTAGTGGTGTGTTTATGTGTGTGTCTCCAGGGGTCACCAACTGTTTCCAGCAGAAAAAAAATTCACTAACTCTGGAGAGCTATCCCTTTTCTGTAGTTTCCCTTTGTCAGTGGAGAGACACCAATGCAGATTCCTCCTCAGTGTAAATTGTGGCCCTGAATGCCACGCTCATAATAAATTAGTATGGGGAAGTGCCTAGCTTTTGGATCCTAAGTTAAAACATTTTTTTTAAAGAGTGGTTTAAAGACATATGGTTAATCAATGCAAGAATTTAATTATTAGGCTATGAGAAAAATTAGGAGTATTGGCAAGAGGAGAAAAGATGTATTTTGAGAGGAGATTTGGAAAGAGGAGGAGAATTAATGGAGCTGAGAGATACAGGAAAGCTGCTCTCAAGAGGAGCTGCAGATGGAAGTGTTGTAAAGCACCAGCTGTACTGATATTGTGTAAATGGTCAGAAGGAAGTTTGCATTGAGATAAATTGTGAGAGTGGAGAAAGTATTTAAAAAAAAAAAGAATTTCATCAAACACCATGGGACAAGCTTAGAAAGGTTATTAAGTATTAGAATAAATTTGATTTAGGCTGGAAATAGATGAGAATATAATTGATAGAGACAGAGAAGAAGCTTGATACAGTTATGAGAGGACTGGCTTTGGAGGCAGAATGATCTGTTTGAATCCTACCTTTGATATATCTAGATCCTAGATCTAGATCTATCTATATCTATATCTATATCTATATCTATATCTATATCTATATCTATATCTATATCTATATCTATATCTATCTATCTATCTCTATCTATCTCTATATGTTAGCTGTATTACCCTGGCCAGGATTCTTAATTTCTCAATTCTCCTAAGTAGTGTTCAAAAACCAAATTTAAGATAAATTGCTGATTAAATGAGATAATATTTGTAAAGGGCATACCACAGTGCCTACCATGCAGAAGATGTTCTACAGATTCCCCTTCCCCTTGAAGGATTGTATTAATTGGACTGTCTCTGAGTTTCCTCTAACATTTTGTGGGGGGGAAAAAAAACACTACTAATTAAAGTCCTGCTTAGATATCTCATTGTGGCAAAAAGAGTAGAGCTGAGGTAATTCTAATGATGCACCAATAAATGTTTAACAAAATTTATCCAAAATATGTGCATGGCAGACTTTTAAATTTAATTTGCATTATTAATACTTTCTCCATCACCATCTTAAATCTAGACAATCAATAAAATAATAAATCAAGACCCAATTTATAATATTTGCAGATTTCCAAGCTGTACTCACACTGAAAATTTAACACTTGGCTCTCCCAAGTCAATAAGAGCTAGCTTCAATTTACCCCTGCATAGGCATTACCCAGATGGAAAGGCTTAGAGTATTATTCCCTTGTAGAAATGCATGTCATTTAACAGGAGATGAGTCTGGTTCAGTCAAAAAAACATCTTCACATGAAGGGCAGCATCTAGAGAATTATTCTTCTTTTTGGATTGTAGCAACTCAGAGAGATTAAAAATCTGCATCAGTGGAGGGAGTTTCCATTCCAGGGAAAACAAGTATGAAGAAAGGAACTACAGCAGTTGGTGCTATAACTGGGGAAGGAAGTTAGAATTGGCAGGAAATTAAGGGAGAGCAGAAAATCTTAGGAAGGGAAATTCTTTAAGAATGAGAATATTTCGTTCAGCAGCCTTCACTTTTGATAACCCTTCATAATATAGAAATTGCCAAGGAATAGCAGAGAAGGAAAAAAAAATCTGTTGGCAAGTGTGTTGTGGTCATATCTAGTGTGAACAGATTGTTTTGAGCCAAGCACATTCTGCCCTACATGGTTTGGGGTGAAAGTATAGCAGAAGTTTTATATTCTTTTAAAATTTTTCTTTTCCAAACCATGAAGTGATATCATGGATCATCCCGTGAACTGCTTTGAAAAATGGAATTTACCAGCCCCACCTATCTCCTAGCTCCTTATTTTCCTCCAGTCTTAGTCTTAATCCTGGTATTATTCTAGAATAAAGAGTATTTACTTACCTTGATAAGATTTGGCCCGCCTGCTTATTCTAAAAACACTGAACAGTTGATGATTGTCCTAAACACATCCACGAGGTTATCTCATTCTAACATATATGTAAAAGAAAGGTTAATTATTAGCTCCAAAAATTATATGGAACAAAACATTTGTTAACATCAGATATTTTACTTTTGAGAAAATATAATAGAAACTTGAGACTGATCCTTTAATTTTGAGGGAGAAATATGTTGTTTCCTTAAGAAAATTCATACTTTACTTTTATATTTCTTAGTCTTAATTGCTTATTTTCTTTTAAATACTTCAAAATGCTTCCCCAATAGTCATGCTTTTAGTGACTGATCAAAATAGATGTTTCTGCCTCTTTGGGATGTGAGTTGAGGGTCTCCTTATTTTAATGATGGCCTAGCTGTTGAGAGTGTATCTTATGTATGTCTCTGTCCTCTATTTCAGAGGGGTTGTCAGTCTTCAGCCTTAGCTCTCTGTAATTGACTCTAAAAGGCAAAACTTTTTAATTATGGATTCAGTGTTTTGTATTTTTGCTCATATTTTAGTTCCTCAGAATTTGCCATGGGCACTTTCCTTAGGAGCAATGATTCAGAAGCTGAAACAAGCCCTGCCTCTGAGCATTACTCCAGTGAAAGCTTGGGGAAGAAACTTAAGCTTTCTTGAACTTAGTTTTCTCATTTGTAAAAAGTGGGGAATGGGACTTGATGCTCTCTGAGGTACTTTCCAGCTTCAAGTCTATGAACATTCTACATCTATTGCAACTACCATCTATCTAATATTGTTAATGGTTTCTGCAAAAACATGTCTAGAGGGTGAATTATTGCCAGATTATTATTATTAATATTATTATTAAGTATTGCCATAATTATTTCAACTGAATGGAATATCCTTAACTGTGAAAGAGGTTGTGAATAAAGAAAAAAGACTATATCTAGGAAGCACCAAGTGGAAATGGCTCAGTCTTTAGAGTCTGACTTTTGGATATTATAATAGGAACCAAAATTTAGAATTGCATGGTGAGAATATACTTTCATTACTGCAAAAATGATGTTGGTGGGGGCAATTTGATGTATGATATGAGCATGTACTAGAATCATTCTTTCTTAGGAAAATCTAAAACAACATAAATTGAATTGATAAGCTTACAGTTTCTTAGTTTCTCTCTTCCTTTCCCCCCCCTCCCCACCAGTACCCCAAGAAGCAAGTAAAGAAGCCGGAAACTGTAGAAGAAGTCGTCAGGTATAAGAATGTTTTTCTCCCACTATTATGAAAAAGTACAGATATATTTACTTTATCACTGGCAGTACAGATTTTTACTTGAAATTATAAGCTTGACTAGCTAAGATAATCTACTTATTTAGTGCTATACCATTTAAACTACCAAAAATTATTGTATTGAATGAAAAAAAAATAACAAAATGTCAAGAATGTCAAAGTGATTAATGAAAATAAAAATGTGAAAGAAGGAGGTCTAGCAATACCAGATCTTATACTGTATTATATAAGAGGTAATTATCAAAACTATCTAGAAATAAAACAGTGGAGTAGTAGACCAGAGTAAGTAGATGATAGACAGTAGTAAATAATTATATTAACTATTTTTTTTAATAAACACAAAGATCTATGCTTTTGGGATAGGAACTCACTATTTGGTAAAAAGTGCTGGGGGAAACTGGAAAGCAGACTGGCAAAAATTAGGACTAGATCAGTATCTTATATCATTTACAAAGATAGGTCAAAATGGAATGCATAACCAAGACATAAAGGAAAACATAAGTAAATTAGAAAAACATGGAGCAAATTGCTTATAAGATTTGTAGATAAGAGAAGAATTTATGAATAACTAAGAGATATAGAATATTGTAGGATGTAAAATGGATAATTTTGATTACACTACCTTTTTGTACAAATAAAACCAGAGATTAGAATAAAAGCAGAAAATTGGAGAAAAAATTCTAGGCAGTTGCCAGGATAAAGTATTCATATCTCAAATATATAGTGAACTGAGTCAAATTTATAAGAAGAATCAATCTGCAACTGATAAAATAGTCAAAAGACCGTTTCTGACCAAAGAAAAAGGCAGTTTTTGGAAGAAGAAATCAAAACTATATTTAGTCATATGAAAAGTACTCTAAATCCCTATTAGAATGATGCAAATTAAAATAAGTCTTAGATACCATCTCATACCTATCAGATTGATTAAAATAATAGGAAGGGAAGGGGAAATAACAAATGTTGGAAGGGGGTGTGGAAAAATTGTGGCAATAATACTTTGTTGGTTGAATTGTGAATTGACCCAACCATTTTGGAGAGCTATTTGGAACCATGCTCAGTGAATATACTTTCAATCAGCAATACTATTTTAGGTCAAGTTTCTCAAGGTTTCAGGGGAAAATGGAAAGAACTTAGATGTTTTAAAATTATAAGTATTTTTTTTATGGTGGCAAAGAACTGGAAAGAGTAAGGGGATGCCCCTCAATTAATGAATGGCTGGATAAGTTATGCTACATGATTATGATGGAATATTACTATCTTCAAGAATTGATGACCAGGTTGGTTTTAGGGGGAAAATGTATAAGAATTTGCATGAAATAATTCAGAATAAAAGCAGAACCAAGAGAACAATGTATATACTATCAGCAAAATCACTAAGCTATTACAAATAACATGATCATTCAAATCAATTATAAAGAATAAATGAAGGAAAATGCTATCTACTGCTAGAGAAAAAACTGATATATGGAAGTCTGTATTGTATGGTTTCACATTTACATCTGTATCAAATGTTGGTCTTATATAATGCAGGATTTGTGAAAGAGGGAGAGAAGACAACTCATAACTCAATATTAATTTAAAAACAATTAAAAAATCATAAGCTTGAACTAGTCTTTCCTGATCCAGACTGGGTTTGCAAACCAAATTTCTTAAAATGAAACAGTTGAGTATTTGGAAGAAAAGGATAACAGTTTGTATGATCTCAAACCTGAACAATGGAGTACCATTTAATTTGACTAGAACAAGGTGGTTATAGTCATGATGGTATAAAAAAAGAATGCTGGTTTTGTAGAACTCAGATTGAAATGTCAGCTCTCTTATATCTTGCCTGTGTCGTCTTAGGCAAAACGGCTAACCTCTTTGGCATCTAGCCTTGATAAATACTAAAATAGAATTTTGAATCTGGAAGTCACCTTAAAGATCTTTCAGTCCAACTTCCCTGATGTGTAGATCAGGTCTCTTAGACTGAGATAGCTTTAAATGAGTTAGCTAATCATCTAGCTAGACTATGGTAGGGCTTATATTATTATGTCTCTAAATACTTGTTTCAGTAATGTTTTGCATTGTGCTAAGCTACTTCCCAAACTAACTATTTAAAGAAATCTCTCTCTAATTATATTGAACATCAGTTTATTATAGAATATAAATCCACAATACTTCAGGCTAGCCAAGACTCTTTTGTTCTACTTGCAATCCTTAAACTTCAATAGGATATAGCAATAATTTATGCCAATGTTTGTTCTTTTGTCTATTTCCCATTTTTCTGCATCATTAATCCATTTAGATAGATCAGGTTGGGCTGGCTTCAATTGTAACACTCTATTTTTATCTACTTTTAATTCTCCTAGCTTATTGTGGATTTTTATTTTTGATCTAAGAATTCAGGTGTCTGGTTTTATAGACAGATGACTGGGAAGTAATTTCCACATGAATTAAGTTTTTTTTTTGTCTCAACATTTAATCAATTTCATTTTTAGTGACAATATTTGATATTTACCATATCTGGCACTTGAAATATTTATAATATATGGATCTGAGACCTCTTTAAAATCTATAAGTTTCTGACCTTTCAATTCTCATTAAGTTTTCATATATATGTATATATGTGTATACATGTATGCATGGGAATATATATATATATAACATATATATATATATATATATATATATTTTTTTTTTTTTGTTGTTGTTGTTGTTATGAGCAGGCACTATTCTGTATAAGCTTTCATTCCCATTGTTTCTTAGCTCACTATTCAACACATAATACAAGATTACTAAATGTTTACTGACTAATTAAGTAATGATGGCATACAATTTTTTGATAAGTTTCTTTAAAATACTTAATACAAATAATGTTATACAAGATTTCCCATCTAATAATACTTTATGTCACTCTTATATGTACTCTAAAAGCAATAGTACCAATTACTTTACTTCTCAAGAGAGAATCTGTGAGAGCAACTTTTCTTTTTAACTATAACTTCATTTTTCCCCTGGGTTTCATTTACAACATAATGTCAATATTGACAAACATATATTATATCAACTTGCTGCTTACTATGTAGCAGTGTCTCGTATTTAGAACACTAATAGCCTATGTAGCTTTTGTGGATAATTTAAAACAAGAGTTCTTAACTTAATTCTTCATTAGACTGCTGAATAACATGATTAAACACATAAAATAAAATGTATAGGATTATAAGGGATTGAGATGATATCAAAATGCGGTTATTAAAAATATTGTGGGGCAGCTAGGGTGGAGCCAGTGGAAGGAGCACCATCCCTGGAGTCAGAAGGACCTGACTTCAAATTTGGCCTCAGACACTTACTGTGTGAACCTGGGCAAGTCACTTCACTGTTTACCTCAGTTTCCCCATCTGTAAAATGAGTTAGAGAAGGAAATGGCAAATCACTCCAGCATCTTTGCCAGGAAAACCCCATATGGCATCATGGAAAGTTGGACACAATATAAAACATTAAACATTAAAACATTAAAAACAAAAACACAAGAAAAACTCAAAAAATAAAAAAAAAAAGTTCTTGGAGCCTGCGGTTGCGAATCCTTGGTTTAAAAATTATGTGATATTTGAAATCCTCTATTTTCTTTTCTGAAATCTTTTTCTCTGGTCATTGCAGAAACGAAGGAGGCCAATTTAGATCTTAAGTCTAAAAAGACAAAATATAGGGGGCAGCTAGGTGGCTCAGTGGATAGAGCACCAGCTTTGAATTCAGGAGGACCAAATTAGATCTCAGGATCTCAAACACTTAACACTTCCTAGCTGTGTGATCCTGGACAAGTCGCTTAATCCCAGCCTCAGGGTAAAAAAAAAAAAAAAAAAAAAAAGACAAAATATAGAATTTATACAGATACACAATACCCCAAGATAATTTGTGGCAGAAGAGAACACTAATAGGGAGTGGGGATTTCAAAAAAAAGTGAGCTTTGAACCTAGGGATTATAACATGAATAAGTGAGGAAGGGGAATATAAGTTAAATGGGGAAACAGCCTATGCAAAAGCAGTGATGGTTTGCTGAATTAATTCCCAGTTAAGCAGGCCAGTTTACATCATGGGGAATAACCTAAAATAAGTCTAGAAAGGTAGGCTGGAGCCAGATTGTATGGAGCTTTAAATAAGAATATGGGGAGTTTGTATTTTAGCATAAAGGCAGTGGGGAGATACTAAAGATTCTTGAGCAAAGGAATGACATTATCAGAACTGTGCTCTGAGAAGATTATTTTGACAGCTTTGTGAGGAATGGATTAGAGGGCAGAAAAACTGGAAGCAGAGGGACCAATTAGGAGACTGTTGCAGTAGTCCAAACAAGAGGAGATAAGGGTCTGAATAGGGTGGACTATGAGTGGAAGGAAGGGAATAGATAGTGAGAGATGTTATAGGAGTAGACCTGACCTATATATATATATACCTACAGAATTCTGGAATGAGACAGAAAAGGTAGAAATAGAATAGTGAGTGTAAAGAAAAAGAAATAATGAATATTTGGAGGCAAAAGCTACTCCTTTTTTTGCAGAAAATTTAAATAAACTCATTATTTCTATTTGTTCCTTATTTCAAGTTTTATTTCATTTTAACAACAAAATTTATAATTTAGAGGAAGTTGGGGGTTTGCTTTTTTTTTTTATTATTTCCCCCCTCTCTTTCATACATTCTTAAGAGCTTGGTCTGAAGGTTTTCCTCTTGTTAGAGGAGAATTTCAGAATCTACACTCAGCTGGAAGTCTCCTTGTAGCCTGCATGAGGCATAATACATTATCATCTTTCATCCATCATCAGTCAGCTTCAATATGATAGTGGCCACTTTCTCATGTACCCTCATGTAGTGTGAGGGGGAAAAATGTCACACATATAGAACCATTCCAGGAAACTGTACACAGGACAGCAAATTTATATTCCCCCCAGTTATAGTGGGGGAAAAAGAATTTATACATATCTAACTACAAGTACCAAGTGCATGCATTGTAAATAAGGCCATGCATATTCAGTCACGATAGTCAAGTCTTTCAAAAGACCAGTCAAGTCATGTTGATGGTGAGAAATGGAGGTGATTATTGGATGGATGGTGGCAGGACAGAAGGACATGCGGTTCAAATGTGACCTACATGTCAATGGGGAATATTCCCTAGTGATATTCTCCCTTTGTTCTGTAAAGACCCAGACTGAGGAGGATTCAGTCATGCATTTAGTAATTACTAACTCTCTGCCAGTCAATATGTTAAGGGCTAGGAATGAGGAGTCAGGCAAAAATACAATATGGATTCTCAATGAGTTCACATTTGAATGGGAAGAGACAACATTTCTTTACATGTAGATGTAAAAATGCATCTATATAGAGTGTAATGGAAGATAAGCCCAGAGGGAAAGAATTAGCAGTGCATTCATTGGAGAAACTGGAATGGAAAAGAAGCTTGGGAAAGACTTCCTGCAAAAGGTAGAATTTGGGCTGAGCCCTGAAGAAGGCAAGTAGCAGAAAGTGAGGAAGGAGAACATTTCAGGTGTGAGGGATAACCAAAATCATAGTCAGGAGATAAGAGTGCTGAGTATAACAAACAGCAAAAAGATTATTTCTTAGACGGTTACTGGATTGTACAACATTTGGAAGAGAGTAAAGTCAAACAACCTTAGATAGATTCCCCCCCCCCCAAGTTGTGGGAATCATCATGACCCTATTTGGGGTTTCTAGGCAAAGATATTTAAGTGGTTTGCCATTTCCTTCTCCAGTTCATTTTTACAGAGGAGGAAACTGAGACAAACAGTTGTGTGCCCAAAGTCACACAACTAGTTAGTGTCTGAGGCAAGATTTGAACTCAGGAAGACAGGTTTTCCTCCCTCCAAATCCAGGATTCTGCTATCTAATTACAGTTTGTGGACTCCAGGTTAAGAACCCTTGTGACCTACATTGAATTTGTTGTTCTAAAGCTATGATTTCATCAGTGTGGGGAAACTCCTGCTACAGTAAGGGAAACACATTTCGTAGATCAGGAATTGAGCTGTAATTTATAATCTAAGAGAGCTGCCTGTGGGTGCTGAGAAGAGCCCTACCCAGGGTTATATAGACAAGGTTACAAAAGCCTGTACATATCTGAGACAGAATTTTACCCCAGGCTTTTCTGACTATAAGGTCAGCCCCTCCATCCATTCACTACATTAATGTGAATGATGCTTCTCATTCACACTAGGGATAAATCTTTGATCCTATATATTAGCTGATCTTTTTATTTTTCCTTTTTTCTTTCCCTTTCCCAGCCTATCTCCTGGTATTCAAACTGAACCCTCTCTAAAATGTCCTTTTTTCATCTCCTCTAGTAAATTCCTGCTCATAATCATAATCTCCCAGAATCTTAGTTTGATGGAATGTAAGTCTCCTTAAAAAACTCTGTTTTATAGTGTCTCCCACAATTTGGGGTTTACAACTGGGCTTACAATAACGAAAACTGATCTTCATGAATTCAGATCTGGTCTCAGAATGCTACATAAGTTCTCCCAGTATTTTTAATTTTTCAAAATCACCAAGAGCGTCTGCAAACACATCTTAGAGCATTCAAACAGTTCCTTGAACTCACTAAGAGCAGCTAGATGTTCCTTTACCATTTCACTTATCTTGTTAATTCCTTGTTAACAAGTTTTGTTTTCTTCTTCCTACTATAAAAGATCTGAAAAAGAAGAAACAAAAGAAGTCCTGATTAATTCCTATTTCTTTTTGCCCTTTTTTATTTTCCTTCAATTTCATACCAAGCAGAAGTCCTATCTATTTTTTGAGTTTCCTCTTTTCCCCAACCTAGCTAAAATAGATTTTTTTTTTTTTTTGGTCTTTAGTAGTCATCTCATTCTGACTCTCTGCTTATAACACAATGCCATTTAATAAAATATTTATCGTCCAATCTCTGTCTCTACTTGTGTGTTTTTCTACTCAGATCTTTAAAAAAATCTAAGTTGATGAATTCCAACTATACCCACATTTGTCAAGGACTTTAACCCTTTTATTTTTATTCTATCATTTTAAGTCATGTCTGACTCTTTGTGATCCTATTTTCTTGGCAAAGATGCTGGAGTAATTTGCCATTTCCTTTTCCTTTTCCGTTTTTTTTTTTTTTTTTTTTTTTAAATAAGAGAATTGAGGGAATCAGAGTTAAGTGGCTTGCCCAGGTTCACACAAGCTATAGTAAGTATCTGAGGACAGATTTAAACTCAGGAAGATAAGTCTTCTTGACTCCAGGCTTGGCACTCTTATCTACTGTACCACCTAGTCATCCTAGTTTCCTTAGCTGAGGAGAGTGGAAAAATATAGGGGAGAATGAATAGCGGGTATCCATGGAAAACCACTTTTCCCTAGAAATATTTGCTGAGAGAATATATTAAGGTTAAAATTCAAATACCTTTAGAATTTCTTTGTTAGGTTAGAATAGTACAAAGAAATAAGTGTTTCACACATTTTCTCCTGACTCTACTGAAAGTATTTATGTTTTATCGGCATAAAATAGTCAACAAGTCTTTGGTTTCTTTTATTTCTTAAATATGAATGAACCATATTATCTAACATGCTTTCAGCCACTCTCCCCCAAAATATTTTTGCATATAAATTACTGAATACCAAAGTATATGTTGGTTTTATCTGGAGGTTCTTGTCAATCAATCAATCAACAATCACAGTTATTAAGCACCTACTATGTTCTGGGCACTGTGAATTTCTCTATTTCCTCATCCTTTGCAACAGATTTTGGTAGGCATGCTTCAATTAACTGCAGGAATCTTTGGAATTAAGTAAATATTTGATAGTACTTGTTGAATGATGGATATGACATTAGAATGATCATAGCCCTAATAAGTAAATAGTATTTTTGTTATATATATGATTTTTAATGAAAATTTCATTTTTAAATATTTTATGAATGTCTTCTACTAAATGCCACAGTTATTTCCTGATATATTATACTACATCTCTGCATCAGCCACTAATAGAACCCTTCCATACACACAAAGCACTTGATATAGCATACATAACAAATATTTGGCACCTCTAATACCCATTTATTTCTCTACAGAGGTGTAGGAGGCATATTTTACAGTATTATTGTCATTGTGTATATTTTCTTCTTAGTTCTGCTTTCTTCATTCTGCATTATTTGCTCTGAATTCCTAATATTCATCATTTCTTAGAGAGCAATAATCGTCCATTATATTCATCTACCACAATTTGTAAAACCAGTTTCCAATTGATGCATCCCCACTGTTTCCATTTTTTTGCTACCACAAAAAGTACTGCTTATTAATATTTAGAATTTGTGGGAACCTTTCCATCTGCTTCTGACCTCCTTGTGGGCACATGTTAAATGGACATTTTATAAACCAAATTTGTTTTGGTGTCTAAATGAGAATATCCCAAGGCCCTGGCACTTAAGATAAAAGTGAGAATTTGTTTTCTTTCTAGAAGAGAACAAGATCAATATTTCTTTGAAGACTAAAATATAGCTGGAAAAACTTTTATTTTAATGGACATTTTAGGTAGTAAAAAATAAATGTTGTTTTCTCAAGCTGTCCAGCAATTTACATTTATCTGCCTTTGCCAATAGAACATTTTCTGGGGATTGGCTTAAGAGTAGCAAGAGGCTTAAAGCAAAGTCTTCAAGTCATTTGATCATGTGAAAGTTTTAGAATCAAGTATGGGTATTAATTTTTTTTTTACGAGTTTACAATGAGATAATTCAAGAACTATAGTATTTTTGAAAAAGTTAAGGCCCATATGATCTCTTTTCTCTGAAAGTGCTATCAGTCTCTTCATAGCCATGTGTCTTTCTCTACATCCCATTAACTTTATAATGTTTAACACAATTCTCTTCCATTTATTTTTATATGGTATCTTTTATCTCAAGTATCAAAGCATTTTGCATTATTAAATAAAGCAAAATAACATTTTAGCAGAGTTAAATGGACTTGGCTCTCTTAGTACTCAGCAAAAAAACTGCAAACAGGGAGGAAGATGTAGAGGATGTGATCTATTTACCATAGTTATATAATTGCCATTTTATTTTCTAGGACAGCTATGTGGCACAATAGATAGACTTCTGGGCCTGGAGTCAAAAGACCTGAGTTTAAATCTGTCTTCAGATAATAGCTGTGTGACCCTGAAAAAAAAGAAATTTAGCCTATATGTGCCTCAGTTTCCTCAATTGTAATAATGATATTCACTTCCCAGTGTTATTATAAGGAACAAGTGAGATAGTAATTGTAAAGTGCTTAACACAGTGCCTGGCACCATATTAGTCAGCACTATATTAACATTAGCTATTATTTCTAGCTATATTTTTTTATTTTGTCTAAACAACCTCTCCTTAAATCAAATAGAATTTTCTTCCTCCTCGATAACTAGTGATTTTTCCCAATAAAGTTTATTTAATGAACAAAAACAAAAACTTCTTTGCATTTAAAAAAAATCTGAGATCCCATTGTAGTCTATGAATAAAGTATTTATTTTCTATTGATGTGTTTCAGCAGCATGCTGTTAATACTCAGCAGATTATTATGTTTTAGTGATAAACCTTCCTTTTGTTGAACTTTAAAGACACATAATCATTAAAAGAAAGTGCCTGACTCATTTCCCAGCAAAATCCTCCCAAATAAATGATAGCTCTTTAATATACAATGAAAGCACTTTCTATTGTGGAGACTTCAGATTAAATCCCTAAATGTGATAAATAGGTTCAGGGATCAGACATCAGCCTTTTACCTTTGAGGCTGAAATTTGAATCCAGTCCAACTCTAGCTAAGCAAAAAAGTCCCATTTTACTCATTTTCCACAACAGTTCTAACTAAAGTGCTACAAATTTTGGAGCTCCTTGGAATCCCATCCTCTTCAGACTTGATTTCCCTGGGATAAGATATTATCTATTCAATTCATCTTCCTGATTGTTAACATTTTCCTCCACCCTAAAGTGACTTTGTGTTTATGTTAAATCTAACTTTCATTTGCTTACTGGCATAATTTTTTTTTTCCCCCTCAATAGAAAGCAAACTCCACAGGGGCAAGTCCTATTTCTTCTTTTCTTTTCTATTCTTATCCTCCGGACCTAGCACAATGATTAGCCCACAGTAGATACTTGTCTTATTTGAATTGGAAAAAAGAAAAAATCTTCATTCTTGTTTAATAGCATTCTGGGATTCTATAGAGCAGAATAGGGTTTCCTAAAAGACTTTAACAGAAGGAAAAACTTATGAATTATTGTTTTCCTTTCTTGACATAATGACAATTTGGTCATTTAGCAATCTTGGGTATAAAGTCTACATTTCAGAGTCTGGAGTTATCAGTTCACACCTGCCTCACACTTATACCACCTTGAAAACACCTTTTCCATCTTCACCTTTTTTCTTGACTAGATTTCAGCCTTATTTCAGTGCTCTCCCTTTAAAGTTTTTTTTTTCTTTCTTATGTAATAATCTTTCCTTTTATTTTATTTTTTCATCTTTTATTAGTCTTCGGAAGAAATTCAATAGCCATTTAATCTTCTGGGAATACTTGATCTTGTAGTCTGCATTTCCAATATTAGAAAATCAATGTCCAATTCACCACATTGCCTAGAGAGACTATTTCTTCCCAAGTTTCTCTTGTGTTACCAGTCTGTCTTGTGCATTTTGGAATTCACATACTACATAGTTCACAAGAGAAGGCAAGATAATACACTTTAATGATATCCTTTTTCTCTGTGAGTACTGTGATCTTGGAAAGCCATTATTTGGGACTTGTCAGTTTAAGCAAAAAGGTCCCTCCTTCTCCTCCTCCTATTTAGCTTGGATAGAGCTGCTGTTTTTAAGAGCATCGAGTTGGTAGAATGTTTAGAGTGTTAGGTCTGGATTCAGGAAGATCTGAGTTCAGATGTAGCCCTAACCAAGTCATCGAATCTCTGACTGCCTATTTCCTATAAAATGGAGATAATAGCACTCAGGGTTGACTTGGGACGTTTAGCACAGTATCTGATATACAGTAGGCTCTTAATAAATGCTTATTCTCCTTCTTCTTGTTCATTTACCATTTACCTATAAGCCTTCAAGGATGTTTCAGAATTCGATCCTCTACGAACAAGCAAAAATAAAAGTAACTAAAGTAGGGACAGCAAACTTGATCTCATTTATCTTGGGTTTTCCTGGTAATGAAACTGCACCTTCCTCTCTCACTTCCTCCATCAACTTTGATTCTTGACTGCTTTCTTTATTCTGCTCTTATCTCTATTACTGTTCTACCCACAGATCTCTCAGTTACTATCTGGTTTCCTAGACTTCACATTTCTGACACTAGCTTTCTGTGTGACTGTGGGCAAGCTATTCCTAATCTCTCACAGCCTCTCTTCCCTTTTCTGTCAAATAGTAGTAACATTTGTAGTATCTGCCTTGTAAGACATTGTAAGAATCAAGTGCAATAATGTACTCAAAGCATTTTATAAACCTTAAAGCATGATGTAAATTAAATGCCAGTTGTTGCTATTTCAAATGCTCATCCAGCTCTATTCTCTGGTATTTGGTGTGGATTTTTGCAGGTCAGTTCCAACTTTCATCCAGAGCTGTCCTTATCCTCCTTTAGATATCCATGACATTGGATAGACTATCAAACCTTAGACATCATTAACTGAGATCCTGGACACATTGCTTAACCCCAAGTGTCTCTCTCTTTATCTGTAAAAAAAAAAAATCAGGCATAGAATAACATTTACTTCATAGGGCTGTTGTAAGGGACAAAAGATATAATATATTTCAAGTGCTTTAAAATGCTATATAAGTATTATTATTATTCTTATTGATTGCGTATATAGGACTAAGCACAAGAGTTATTAGAATTCTTTTGGAGTTAAGGTTTCTACTCATGAAAATTCATTCATCACTATCTTTATTCATTTGTTACATGCTTTTATTATGATTTTCTGTCACTCCTTGTTGTCTCAAACAATAATCTTTTATTAAAGTCCTGCTATGCACCAATGACTGTGCTAGGCATTGAGGATGCTAAAACATAAAATTAATTGGTCCCTGTTTTCAATAAACTTTTAATATATCAGGAAAGATGTATATTTTAATATATTAATACACATGTGTGTATATATGCATGCATATACATGCATATGTATATAAGGAATTAATGACAAAAACAAGGGAGATATTCATATTTGGAGAACTGGAAAATGTATCATGTACAAGATAGTATTTGAACTGTATCCTGGGGGAATAAAGAATTCTATGGGGCAAAAGTGAGGAAGAGGAGTTTATATTTTATTTTAGAAGCATAAAGAAGCTACTGAAGTGTTTTGAATAAGGGGATGACTTAGTCACATTTACATTTAAGATAGGGGGAGAGATGAGGCAAGACAATTAATTAGGAGTCCATTGAACAAGTCCTGGCCAAAGGATGATGAGGGCTTGAGCTAAGGTGGTGACCAAATTATAAATAGAGGACAGATACAAGAAATGTTGTAAAGATATGTCAGAAGATTTAGAAGCAGATAGGATATGTGCAGAGTATCCTACTGAGCCAAGAATAAGTCTTAACTTTTAAATGTGGAGACTAGAAGGATCATGGTGCTTTCAATAGATATGGGGAAGTTCAGAAGAGGTTTTGGTTAAGAGGAGGAGGAGAACTCTTTTGGACATATTGAATGTGAGATGTCTACAATTCATCTTGTTTGAAATGTTCAATAGGAAGATGGTAATACTGAACTTGAGCTTAGGATATATAGATATGGGGTTGAATCAATAAGCCCTGAATCTTTAAAGAAATAATAAAAGTCATGAGGACTGATTAGGTCATTGAAAGAGAACATAGGGTCCAGGACAGAGCTGTGGAATATACCCATGATTGGAACCAAAGAGAGTCATGGGTAATAAGCCAGTAAAGAGACTAAGGAGCAGTTATGCGTATAAGGATGAGAATCACAGGAAAGGAATGTTGTTAAAACCCAGAGAAGAGAGAATATCCAGGAGAAGAAGATGGCCAACAGTTTCAAATGCAGCAGTTAAGTTGAGAAGAATGAGGATCAGGAAACGATAATCAAATAACAATTATATCATTGGTAACTTTGGAGAAAGGTTTCAATCAATGAAGTCAAGAGGCAGATCACGAAGACTTGAGCAAGGAGAGGAAATGGAAACAATGATTGTAGAAAACTTTATTTCCCTTAGAATTTTGGCTGAGAAAGGAAGGGAAATGTAGGTGAAGAGTCCTGATATAATATGTAAAATCACTAATTATGTTTTAGACACAAAAATAAACAAGTGCACAGGATTTGCTCTTCAGGAATTGACACATGAACCAGAGAAATTTCTTGGAGAATTAGTTTAACCAGATTTTTTTCTTCTGGAGATGATAGCACTATGGGAACAAGAATATTCTTTGAGAAGATGGTAGTTTAGGGGATAGAAGGAATTTTCCAGCATGGGAGCGCTTCTATAGGAAAGAGAGCAAGAAAAAAAGAACTGATTCCCTAGGACTAGGAACTCAGGGACATCATGAAGTTAAGGTCATCTATCACCTGAGCGGCTCAAATGGTAGAATGGGACCATTAACTATGATTGAAATACTCTATACTCTCTATACTGGAAAGTGGAGTTCCTACTTTTTTTCTTTTTTCTTCTTAAACAAGTTTTTGTTGTTATTGTTATTCAGAACTTGACAAATACCTGTAAATACCAATTTCCATAATCAAAAACCAACAGAAAAAGATTATTATAGGAAGCCATGATTCTCTCTTAGGATTAATGTAATCCATTATAGCTCACTTGAAGTATCAGTTATTCTAAAAAACTTTGAAACATTCATTGATTATTTCCCTCATCAATTCTGCCTTAGGATTTTTGACAATTCTAAGTTGGTCTTAAGTATTAATTTTCACTTTAATTATGTGTGTCTGTCATATCTGTTGCTATAAAGATATTGAAACAGGCAGCTAGGTGAAACAGGCACAGTGAATAGAGCACCAGTCCTGAAGTCAGGAGGACCTGAGTTCAAATGTGATCTTAGACACTTAACACTTCCTGTGTGGCTGTGTGACCCTGGGCAAGTCACTTAACCCCAATTGACTCAGCAAAAAGCAAAAAAAAAAAAAAAAAAAGACATTGAAGGCAGGTACTGTATTTTATTAAAATCTTTGTTTTTTACCTAGATTAGACTGCTTTAACCATAGTAAAGCAATAGATTTTAATCATCTTTTGTGTCATGGTCCCCTTTGACCATCCAATGAGGCTTAAAGAACCTCCTTTTCAAATGCTTTTAAATGCAGAAAATAAAGTACATATAATTTCAAAAGAATTCACATGAAATAGCTACAAAATAATAAATTGTCCAGGTTAAGAAACTTTGTAGTAAACAAGAGGGGCACAGAAAGATATTGTTAATAGATAGAAGAGCAAATTTCAGTCTGGTTCATAATTTTGCCCAGGACTAATGTTGAATAGTCAAGAATTGCCTCAGTGATCTCAGTTTTGCCACTAATCAGCTATGCAACTAAGAAGCCATTATCTAATCTCTCCAGACCCAATTTCTCATATATATATTAAAATAAGATATATGACCAACATGCTCTCAAAGTCCCTTTTACCTCCTAGTATTCTTTGATTTTTAAAAATAGAGGGCTAAGGTTAAAGCCATCAACTCCTGTGTTATGAAGCATTGGGTCATAAAGTTGGTTTAGGGGACATAATTAATATTGAGGCAAAACTCTAACTGTATAATAGGAATGTATTACATTCTTAATCTGGCAAAAACAGTCTGTCCATGTCTGATTTGCATACAGTATTTTGCATGGGAACAGCCCTGTCTTTTTTTTTTTTTTTTTTTGAAGGGGTGGTTGAAATTGGAGTGGGGATGAAGGAATAATAGGAATGTGTTTTCTTTGGTACTGAAGTTACATTGAGCACGAGTTTATCGCATGTTTCTCTTCCAAGGCTGCACATGCAGGAAGCAGAAAGCCCTCAACACAGTTTGGTAGTAGAACATCCAAATCAGAGCAAATTGTGTAAATTAGAACAAAATTGCAAGACATTTGGACCAAGCAGGCCTGCTAGTCTAATCAGGAGATGGGCACTATTTACTTTTCCATAATGTCCTTTGGAAGAAGAGTGGGGGAAGAAGATACCACCAATCTCTTATAATATCTTTCTGAACTTGGCAACTCTAGTTGGGTTTGTCACATATTTGCAGCTTGAAAAGTATCTGGCTTTTATAACAGCCAAAATAAGTATCCTTTAATCACTTTCAACCCAGGAACAGATGGGCAAACAGTGCTTTTATAAATGGGGCATACAAAATACTTCAGTATCAGCCAAAACTAATTAGTAGCAATATCTGAACCAAACTCTAAAACTGATTTAATATTTAATATATAGCCTCTTCTAAACATTAAAAGCTGAAAGGAAATTCCCATTGTAGATGTTGTGCCAAAACTAGTATCTAAAGTTCAGACGTGATTAACTTACTAATTTATTTCTATATCTTTTCTGATGTGTAATCTTATTTTTTCTTGCTTTCTATGAAAATATTATTTGATTTGAAACTCTGATCCATTAATTTATCATATTTAAAAGGAGAAAGCCAAATTTTCCTATTGACCTTATTATTCCCATTCTTATTATAGTAGAAAGAATCTCAGAATTGGCATTGGAACCTATTCTGTTATTCATAATCTGTGTAACCTTGGACAAATCTCACCTTTCTAAACCTCAGTTTCCTTATCTGTAAACTAAGAGGTTTGGCTTAGATGATCTTAAGGTCTCTCCCAACTTTAAATTTAGATTCTTGTCATCTTTCTCAGAGATTTTTAGTATGTACATGAAAAGTAGGCATGGAAAAAATTACTGTTGGCCGCCCCTTTTAAAAGTAGGTCTACAGAAAGATATGAGAAGATTTCTAACTCTATTCCTTTGCAGAAGCTTGTGAATGTGGACATAGGAGATACTATACAAATATAGCATATATTTTCATATCTTATTTAGTTTTGCAGAACTTTTTTCTTTCTTTTTCATATTTTATTATATAAAGTATTTCATACTTTATTATAATGGGTCAGATGCATGGGGAAATAGGAAAATATATGCATATACTTGTATATGATAAAAAACCCTAAATATTGACAAAAATTATTTTAAAAATAAAAAATGGTTACTCTGTGTTTGCCTAATTAGCTCTTTATTTTCCCTTCTAAAGGCTTCCTTCAAAAGCATGATATAATGAGTCCCATGGACTGTTGAAGGTTGAGAAACTTTATAAAGGAAAGTTCTTTTCCATCTCAGTGATGTCCAGACAGTGTTTTGTTTTTGTTCTTGTATTCCCAGTTTCTGGCTCAGTGCTTAGTACATAGTAGGTGCTTAAAAGTAGTCACTGATTGACTTAGAAGGAAAAGAGAGCAATTGAAATAAAACATTCTCTAGGATAAGGGAAGCTATCTCACATTTCTACCTATTGTACATTGTCTGGAGCTACCACCTAACTTTGTACAGGAAATCCTTCTTCCATTTGAACTCTGTGTAGGACAGACCATGTTGATGATGAAGAACTGTTAGCTAGCATGTATGGGAACTTCCTTGCATTTTTCACTTTCCTCATCTTGGGTTTCAATTCCATATGTTTCTTCTCTGATATTTCTGCTCTATTTAGAGGATTATTCAACTTGGTACTGAAAAGAGAAGCTGCACCTCTCTTCACCCCACCTCCATTCATTTGATTAAAGCAAGTCTCTTTTAACCTTTTTTCTGTCATGGACTCTTGGTTGCCAAAAAAAACTTACGGATTTCTTCTCAGAAACTCAAATGAATAAAATGGATTTCAAAGGAAACTGATTATATTGAAATATAATTTTCTCTCATATATAAACACATACAAATGTAAAATATGTATATATCCCATATTTAAATATAATTATATAATATAGTGCATTACCTATACAGCCATATATGTATGTGTAAATATATGTACATACATTTGTGTGTACATACACACACACACACACACACACACATTTAAATCACAAGTTTTCAGACCACAGGTTAAGAACTCCCATTCTAAACTAAGTATTAAATGTATGTCTTTCCATTTCTTTTGTCTCCAGGATAGCTAAAAAGAATCTTTTATTTCTTTAGTATTTTTTTGAACTTTTGTACCTATCTTTAATTTTAAATTCTTACATGTTTTCTGAAATTCACTTCTAACTAAGCAGTTACTTAATTGACACAGTTCAGTCTTTTTTCCCCGCTCCTTCTCCATATCCCCCTACCCCTTTGATAATTATGTTTCCAGTATGTTATCAGAATTATTTTCTTGGGATCTTCCATTTCCTCTGACTTGACTTGACCCATGGATACATTCAAAAGAGGTCTGGATTTGGAATTGGAAGATGTGGGTTCAAGTATCAACTCTGTCACTTATTCCCAGCATGGCCTTCGGCAAATAACCATTTACCTTCTCTGGGCCAGTTTCCTCATTTGGTGGATTAATCTCTGAGGTTCTCTTCGGTGGTTGAGTGTGTCATTCTATCATACAAGAAGGTCTTATATCTGTGCTAGTTGGATAATTTGTGTCTGAAATCTAATATCTATTCCGCACCCAACTAGCCAGGTGATTAGAATTATACTCAAGAATGTGCTCTTGTCAGTTTGTGAGAGCTGATTGTTAAATTTTCATTGTATTTGTCCCTCCGACTTGGTAAATGCTACAGCTTAATTCATTATTTTATTGACTATCTAGATTTAATAAAATGATGGGAAAATGTTAATACTTCAGATTAAACTTGAAAATGTCATGAGAATTTTTTTCTCCCAGAGATCTAGTCCTTAAACAAATACCAGAATTTGTATGAATTTTGTCCTTCCATCTTTTTATCCTTGTCCAAATGCTTTCTACCTTGATTTCCCTCTAACATTTGTAGATTTTCACATCCACATCTTACTTAAATTAAAAAATAATTTATGAAGCACCTATTGTGTAGCAGTTATTTATACTGTGTCATTGGAATGCATTTTTTCTCATAAAAAAGATGAGTGAAACAAGTCTTTCTTGTTATGATATAGCCTTTAAAATTTAATATTTTTATTATGAACTTAACAAAAAAAGAACATTTCAATGTGCAAGGAAAAAAAACTTTGAACTTTTTTATTCATGTTTTCCTCCAGTAAAACTTTTAAAAGATGTTTCAAATTTGACGAAGTTGTTTCCACATTGTTTTTATTTTCTATGTAATTTTCTGAGCTTTCTTCTATTCCATTCTATGTATTTTCAAATTATTCATTGATGTTCTTTTCTTTTTCTTCTTCCATTTTTAGTATGATTATCACTTCTCTCTCTTTCCCATATCTTCCTCTCCTCCAAAAAGTTCTTATTAATAAAAAATACATATGACAAATAATCCATACATCGGTCATGTTTGAAAACATATCTCTCGTTCTATACGTTATTCCATCAGTTCTATATCCAAAAGTGGAAAGCTTAGTCTTCAAAGTCCTATAATTGTTTGTACTGATCTTAGTTTTTAAGACTTCGTTGTTTTTAAGGCTAAGTTTTTTTCTTTACAAAATTTTAGTCATTTTACAAACTTTTATCTTGGTTCTGCCCAGCTCGCTCTTCATTATTTCATATAAGTCTTCCCAGTTTTCTTTGAATCTGTCTTTTTAATCATTTCTTAAAGCCCAGTAATATTAAATCATAACCTTATACCATAAATTATTCAGCCATTCCCCAATTGACAGGTACCTATTTTATTTAAATTCTTTGCCACAACAGAAAAAGGGTTGCTAAAAATATTTTTGTATATATAATAAATTCTTTTCTTTTACTCTCATTTGGATGTAATAATGGTATTATTAGATCAATATACGTCTCATTTGGAGACAGCTAAATGGCATAATAGATAGAGTACTGGCCCTAAAGCCAGGAAGATCTGAGTTCAAATTCAGCCTCAGACATTTAACACTTTCTAGATGTGTGACCTTGGGCAAGTGACATAATCCTTATTGCCTAGCAAAAAAGTGTGTGGGGGAGATATGTCTAATTTGGTGACTCTTTGGATATATTTTACAGAAGGATTAGTGTACATTATCTTTTCATATCCCTTTCATATTCCTTTGACCATTTATCTAATGGATAAAAACTCTGGTTTTTATATATTTTATCAATTCCATAATATATTACATATATATGTATATGCTTATTCTACACACTTATATGTGTGTTTACATATAAACAATTATTTAACCTATCAGAACTCTAGGAAACTGAAACAGAGAAGGTGCCTATCTTCATTGGTGAAGGAATTAGCTTCATCTAGAACTTCCCTGAAAAGATGAAAGAAAAGTATCTACTCCTATTCCTTGAATATCAGACTTTTATCAGAGATATTTGCTGTAAAGTTCCTCTCCTCCTCACAACTTGTTATTTCCTTTCTAATTTTAACTACATTGATTTTGTTTGTAGATTTAATATTAATCTTCCTTTGGAGATTAATTTGGAGTCTAGTCTTCTTCCTGATATATATATATATATATATATATATATATATATATATACACACACACACATATATATATATATACACATATATATATATATGATGTATATATATGTATATATACATATATATATATGATGTATATATATATGTATATATACATATATATTTTAAGGATCTTGCAGAATATCCCTTCAGTATAGAAGTAAATGCGGAAAAAAAAGTCTCACTGAATGCTAGAATAACTCATTACACATTTCCTTCACAGAAGACTTAAATGGATAATAGGCAATTATATAGTGATGTCCATTATACCAATAGTTTTAAACTTATTTAAATACATAGATTTTAAGTAATAAAAAATAATGAATTCTGATGATAATAAATTTATTTAGTGCTTGCTCTGTTCCAGGCACTATGCCCAGTGCTTTTTAAATATTGTTTCCTTTGATCCTGGAAGGGAAGTGTTACCTTCATTTCAGAGTTAAAGATGGCAGACAGATGAGGTATCCTGTGCAAAGTCACACAGTAATGCAAGTCTGAGCCTGAGCATCCAGGCCCAGCACTCTGCTCTGTGGCACCACCTAGCGTCCCTGTTGCTATTTGATGTTCAACTGCATCTGAATGATCCTATGGACCTTATGCTAACTGTCCATGGGGTTTTCTTGGCAAAAATACTGGGGGCCAGTAGGGATAATTTCATTTTCTTCTCCAGAGGCAAACAGAGGGTAAGTGTCTCATCGGGAGTCCCAAAGGTGGTAAGTGTCTGAGGTCAGATTCAAACTCTGGTCTCCCTAACTCCAGGCTCTAGCTATTGCTCTAACTTATTGCTTATTGTTACTTAAAAATCCCAAACCTTTCCATTTTAATTTCTAGGCCCAAAGTATCTGCTTATGATGCTGATGTTGACAGAGTTGGGCCACACGTTGACATTTATATTGCCTTCCAACCTCAACTCCGAAAGCGTAAAGGCAAAATAAGCAAAAGGGTCCTGAAAGCAGTCATCGTGATTCAGGCTGCTGTTAGGGGATGGCTTGTACGGAGAAGACTGGCAAGAGTAATCATCAAGGTAATCAATTTGTTTAAGAGTTCTTCTAAACTAGGTCTATTGATATTTTGAAATAGTTGCTTAGTCATTATTTTCTAAATCAAATACTAGCCAAATGAAATATTCAGTTACCTGTGAACTATTGGTGAAGTTAATAATAATAAGCCCTTTATGTCCATGGTTATTTAATTTCTGTCTTTCTATTACTGTCACTTATCATAGGACCTTGTTCTAAGTGGGTATTTAATAAACTTCATTTCTTATTCAATTAGTGCTTAGCATAGTGCCTAGCATAGAAGTGCTAATTAAATGTTCAATTTTTTTAGTCTTATTCAAGATTTCATGACCCTGTGTACCATACCATCTATGAGATTTTCTTAAAAAAAGATATTGGAGCAATTTGCCATTTCCTTCTCCAGTGGATTTAGGCAAACAGAGCAGAGCCTAAGTGACTTGTCTAGGCTCACATCGTTGGTAAATGTCTGAGATAGCATTTAAACTTAGGCATGCGAGGCCTAGAATTCAATTCACTGAGTTACCTAGTTGCTAAATAAATACTCATCATTTATTCAACATTTATTAAGGGAATAGAGTACATTTGAATTCCTTAGAGACTATAGTATTCCAAGATTCATAATTATAAAAACATCACCAAAAGAATGTTTAAGCTGACTCCTTGGGTTTCTGTAACACAGAATTCCTTGGAAACATTGAAAACATTGTACAATTTCCCAAATGCATTTCAATCCATTTTCTTTCTTCTTTTGAGCTCTGGACCCAGCTCATAAACCACATATAGTACCTATCCCTAAACAAACTTAATACATAATAAAGTTAATAGACTTAATAAAAAACAACAAATCGATAGACTTGATGTCCAAAGTTATACAGTATTTAGAAATCAGGATCCAAGACTTTTGCCTCCCAGGCTCAGGATCTTCCTGTGAAATACCCTTGAGTTGATTTGAGTGATCCCTGTAATGTGGAGATTATTGTCACATCATATTGAGTAAATACTTATATGCAAGCTACTGATGGAGCTTTAGGTTTTAGAGATGAATAAGGCAGCTTTTGTCCTCCAGAAATTATAATCTAGTAGTGAAGGCAAAAGGCAAACAACTGATGCAAACAGGATAGGAAAAATTTGAATTGCCATATCTTAGAATGACTCCCATGTAGACCTAGTCCTCTATCTAGATTATATCAGAGGATTTCATGCTCATCACGCCCCAAAACAGACTCATGATACCATGATACCTTCATGTTTCATCCTACTAGACTATCTTGTCCATCTTGCCATTAGCCCTACATCTACTTGTCTTCTGTCCATCTGGAATAGCACTTTCCAGACTGGAATCCCACAAATCTCTTTACCCTTATTCCTGGGGAAAGTTACTTTAGTCAACTTTGGAACTAACTCCTACCTGAAGACTCAACTTTCTTGATTGGTGAGTGATTCAATATGATTTTATTTAGCCTGTTATGTTCAGCTAGTATCAAACTTCCTTCCTTCCTTCCTTCCTTCCTTCCTTCCTTCCTTCCTTCCTTCCTTCCTTCCTTCCTTCCTTCCTTCCTTCCTTCCCTCCTTTCTTCCCTCCTTTCTTCCTTCCTTCCTTTCTTCCTTCCTTCCTTCCCTCCTTTCTTCCTTCCCTCCTTTCCTTCCTTCCCTCCTTTCCTTCCTTTCTTCCTTCCTTCCTTTCCTTCCTTCCTTCCTTCCTTCCTTCCTTCCTTCCTTCCTTCCTTCCTTCCTTCCTTCCTTCCTTCCTTCCTTCCTTCCTTCCTTCCTTCCTTCCTTCCTTCCTTCCTTCCTTCCTTCCTTCCTTCCTTCCTTCCTTCCTTCCTTTGTAATGATCATACAATAAAAAGTTTAATTTTGTATTTTTTATACTTTTATACAATTATGTGCCTGCAAAGGTTTAGCCTGCTCTTTTTAAATATTTAGGGGCAGCTAGTTGATACTGTGGATGGAATACCAAGCTTGGAACTCATTTTACTGAATTCAAATCTACCCTGTTTGCCTCAGTTTCTTTGTCTGTAAAATAAGCTGGAGAAGGAAATGTCAGACTGCTTCAGAATTTCTACCAAGAAATTCCCAAAAGGCATCATAAAAAATTGGATATGACTGAAAATGATTGAACAATGTAAACATTTGGAAAAACTTATTTTTCCCTTTTCAATTACATTGAGGATAGCTTTGATATAGATGTATAATATGCTATTAAAAGTTAATGAAGAAAGTAGGCATCTAGTTAGGTGTTGTTGATGTTCTATTTGAGTTAATGTGGTCCAGGATTTTTCTGTTCTTTGATAGTCTTCCTCTCTCTGAGATACCTTTTTAAAATAATTTCTTGGGATTCCACTAAAAAGCTATTAAAAATAATTCACACCTTTAGCAAAGTTGCAGGATACAAAATAGACCTACATATGCATTCTTATATATTACCAACAAAATCCAACAGTTATAGAGTTACAAAGAGAAATTCCATATAAAGTAACTACCAATAGTATAAAATATTTAGGAATCTATCTGCCAAGGGAAAATCAGAAACTATATGAGCAAAACTACAAAACACTTTCCACACAAATTAAGTCCAATCTAACCAATTGTAAAAAAATATTAAATGCTCTTAGGTAGGGAGAGCAAATATAATAAAAATGATAATTCTACCTAAGCTAATCTATTTATTTAGTGCTATACCAATCAGATTCCCAAAAATCTATTTTAATGACCTAGAAAAAATAACAAAGTTCATATGGAAAAACAAAAGGTCAAGAATTTCAAGGGAATTAATGAAAAAAAAATCAAATGAAGGTGGTCTAGTTGTTGGTGATCTAAAATTATATTATAAAGCAGCGGTTACCAAAACCATTTAGTATTAACTAAGAAATAGACTAGTTGATCAGTGGAATAGGTTAGGTCTAAAGGACAAAACAGTCAACAACTTCAATAATCTAATGCTTGACAAACCCAAAGACCCCAGCTTTGGGGACAAGAACTCGCTGTTTGACAAAAATTGCTGGGAAAATTGGAAATTAGTATGGTAGAAACTAGGCATTGACCCACACTTAACACTGTACACCAAGATAAGGTCAAAATGGGTTGATGATCTAGGCATAAAGAATGAGATTATAAATAAATTAGAGGAACATAGGATAGTTTACCTCTCAGACCTGTGGAAGAGGAAGGAATTTATGACCAAAGAAGAACTAGAGATCATTATTGATCACAAAATAGAGACTTTTTATTATATCAAATTGAAAAGTTTTTGTACAAACAAAACAAATGCAGATAAGATTAGAAGGGAAGCAATAATGGCTCCAGCATCAAGAGAAGGTGTATGCATATGGAGAGAGGGGAATGGAGACAGAGAGAACAACCATTGTTATCTGTAACTTGAATTTTAATTTGAGATGCTTTCATTGTCCTTGATTTATAATTTCCTGCTTTTTGTTTATAAAAAAAAAATCTTGACCCCAAGAAAAGTATAAAAGGAAATGAACATACTATGCCATTTCAATTTGGTTCAATTTTAAGCATAAGCAAAAGTACTACAATCTATTAGTCACATTTAAAAAATATTCTCTGTGATATGAAAAGATACACAAGGAAAGGCTCTTATAACCTAATTATACCTAAATATTTAAATATTCAATAATAAATACAAAAAGTAGTCTTTATTCCTTGAGAAATAAAATGTCATTTGTGTCTAATAAAAAAAAAAAAGAAGGGAAGCAATAAACTGGGAAAACATTTTTATAGTCAAAGGTTCTGATAAAGCTATATAGAAAATTGACTCAAATTTATAGGAAATCAAGGAAATCAAGCAGTTCTCCAATTGATAAATGGTCAAAGGATATGAACAGACAATTCTCAGATGAAGAAATTGCAACTATTTCTAGCCATATGAAAAGATGCTCCAAGTCATTATTAATCAGAGAAACGCAAATTAAGACAACTCTGAGATGCCACTACACACCTGTCAGATTGACTAGAATGACAGGGAAAGATAATGCGGAATGTTGGAGGGAATGTGGGGAAAACTGGGAAACTGATGCATTGTTGGTGGAGTTGTGAATACATCCAGCCATTCTGGAGAACAATTTGGAACTATGCTCAAAAAGTTATCAAACTGTGCATACCCTTTGGCCCAGGAGTGTTACTACTGGGCTTATATCCCAAAGAAATTTTAAAGAGGGGAAAGGGACCTGTATGTTCAAGAATGTTTGTGGCAGCCCTCTTTGTAGTGGCCAGAAACTGGGAACTGAGTGGATGCCCATCAATTGGAGAATGGCTGAATAAATTGTGGTATATTAATATTATGGAATATTACTGTTATGTAAGAAATGGCCAACAGGATGATTTCAGAAAGGCCTGGAGAGACTTACATGAACTGATGCTGAGTGAAATGAGCAGGACCAGAAGATCATTATACACTTCAAGAACAATACTCTATGATGATCAATTCTGATGGACGTGGCCCTCTCCAACAATGAGATGAACCAAATCAGTTCCAATAGAGCAGTAATGAACTGAACCAGCTACACCCAGCAAAAGAACTCTGGGAGATGACTATGAACCACTTCGTGGAATTCCCAATAACCCTATTTTTGTCCTCCTGCATTTTGGATTTCCTTCACAGGCTAATGGTACACTATTTCAAAGTCTGATTCTATTTGTACAGCAAAACAACTGTTTGGTCATGTATACATATATTATATTTAATTTATACTTTAACATATTTAACATGTATTGGTCAACCTGCCATCTGGTGGGGGGAAGGAGGGGCAACATTGGAACAAAAGGCTTGGCAATTTTCAGTGCTGTAAAATTACCCATGCATATATCTTGTAAATATAAAGCTATAATAAAAAAAATAATTTCTTGGGACTTTTAAGATTTTGTTCCCAGGAAAGATTTTTCTTGGTTCAACTTTAGTTAGCCCTCCTTGTTCTTTCAGATTTAATCTGTCTAAATGCCATTTTTACTATTTCTATTTTTTCCATATAGAGACTGAGAGACTGAGACTTAATAAAGAGCTTTCTCTATTTACAATATTTATAATAAATTATTATAGAAATATTACCTTTTTAATATTTCTTTTCAATTCTAGAGATTGCCCTCTTACTAGTTTCATCTCTAAATGCCTATGGGATGGTGTGGCTCATTTAAGTCTCGTACCAAATTTTCTACAGATTCTTTTATCCCTGTTGTTTTTCATCCTTGTATAAGACAACATTGCTCATGATCTCCCATTATCTTCCCCCATAATATTTTACAAAATCACTTTGCATATTCTTGTCTCCTCCATTTGCTAGGCAAAGAGTTAAAGTGATTATTGGCTAGGAAAGTTTCTAAGCTCTTTTAGCTTCCTTTTTGTGATGACTGCTTTATGCTGGTTAAATTTTTATTTTTGCTTTTTTATCTATGTTCCACTTAGCATTAAAGTCTTATTTGAATGCCACATTACAAAAATTATAATTGTTCATAGCATTTTATTCTTATTTCTAGCACTAATTTTTAATTTTATTTTGATATTGATATTTGGTTTTCCTCTTACTATACATTGATAGCAAATTCTGCTATGACTATCATATCAGAAAATAATCATTTTCTTTCTCTCCAAATATAGTCAATTTTATCTATCTTCCTCTTCAAAATGTTGGTTCTAACCTGCCAAAAAACACAGAAAGTTCTCTTGAAACATCATCATACAATTCCCAGTGTCATATATATATATATATATATATATATATATATATATATATATATATATATATATATATATATATACACATATACACACATACACTCACACACTTACATGTACATATACATATACACATATATGTATATCATAGTAACTCAGCTTTATAAAATCTCAGAGACAAGTTTTATTTCCCCTGAGGTGCTTAACATCAACTTTATTAGGATATTCTGGTTTCAGAATCTTTGTATATCCATAGTAACATTTTTGTGAGGTATCTGAATCAACTCACCATGAAGAATTTCATTATATTTTTCTATGCCTGATTACTCTTTTCTCCAAGATGGTTTTAAATTCATCCTTCATAGAAATAAAAAAGAAGTCCATTTGAAAGCTGTCTCATGGAGAAAAACCTTCATAAGCACCAAGAATATTGTCATAATTGCCTGGTTTTTCCTGTTCATTTCTCTCCTTTTTATTTATATCTTGTGATCTACATCAGGTTTTATTTTTAAAGTCCAATCAATAAGGCAATAGGAAAATATTAATTACTAACTATATATGTCAAGCCACAAAGCCCTGATAAATTTCTTTTTAAGAAGTCAGTGGTAGAAAATGTATTGCACACATGCTAAGGTCAATCTAGGTATCTCAGCAGAAATTCCTAACCTAGGTCAATGAACTTATTTTATGTATCTCTATATATTTATTTAAAAATATATTAATTGTATTCAATATAATTGGATTCCCTTGTTTGTTTATTGAATATTTTTTTTAAAAATGTTGGCTTAAAAATACTATGCACTAAGAATTCATAAGCTCCAGAGACTTCCAAATGGGTCCAGGATAGAAAAATGGTAAAGACCTCTCTGGTTCAGAGATCATTTTTTGAAATCAGTATAAGGAACAGTTTCAAAGTTTTAACATGCACTTAGATTAATTCCTTAATTTTTTCATATGGTAAAGTTGGTACCACTCCCTACATCACCTCTTTGTTTCACCTCCTTTTATTATAATGTTATTTTTTACCCTATTTCCTTTTTTAAAAAATTAAGGGGGCAGCTAGGTGGCTCAGTGGATAGAGCACCAACCCTAAATTCAGGAGAATCTGAGTTCAAATCCGATCTCAGACACTTAACACGTCCTTGCTGTGTGACCCTGGACAAGTCATTTAACCCCAATTGCCTCAGCAAAAAATAAATAAATAAAGATTAATTTAAAATTTTCTTTTTTTCTTTTCTTTTTTTTCTTTCTTCTTCTTCTTTTTTTTTTTTTTTGCAATTGAGATGTTCTCATAAAATATTTTATCTTAAATAATATCTTTTACAAAGTTTATGTGTAAATTTTCATTGATTCTATAACTTCATTATGGTCCCTTTAGTACAAAAATTCTTTTTATAATCCTGGTGATGACTAAGGGTTAAAGTGGTGCCTGATTTCTCTCCAAAGTTTATGGAAGAAGAGTTAATAGTCTCTGGACCAGTTGCTGTACCACTGCTTTACCATTGCTTCAAATGGGTAGTCAAATCCTTTAATAACAAAATCATTTTTATATTCAAGTACACTATGTCAATTTATTTCAATTATGTCAATTTAATTCAAAATTCAATTTTAAAAACAGAAGTGGTCCTTGTTTTCATGGAGCTTATATATATGATAGGGAAGATAAAACATCCATAAATATAATAAAACTCAAAAAAATAATGACATGTCATACAAACAAATTGATACAAAAATTCAGAGGAAAGAGAGATCACTTTCTACTTTAAAGATAGTATTTATCTGAGTTTTGAAGGAAAAGTAGTTTTTATGCTCTGTATATAATCTCAGCAATCTTATCTATTCCCATAGCTTTAATTATCACCTCTATAAAGATGACAATTTAATTTTTATATCTGGTTTTGTTCTCTCTTCTGAATTATCTCTATATCTTCAACTGTAACTCAAAGGTGACTCATGTCAACTCAAATTCAATTTGTCTAAAAGTGAAATTGATAATTTCCTCCTAATGTGCTGATTTCTTAATGCCATTATCAACTATCCATTTTCCCTAAGTTTCCTGTTTTAATTCAGATTCATCTTTGATTTCTACTTAGTTTTAAAAGTCTTTTTAAATGAACTTAATTATCAACAAACACAAATAATTTAATATGTAAAGAAAATAGAAACTATTGAATATATGCATATAAGTATGTATATATGTATGTTTATGCATAGGTATATGTATATCTATGTGTGTGTGTGTATATATAACTTTCTAAGCTCTCCTCCCCAATTAAAAGCATAGGGAGAAAATTCTTAGAACAAAAAGGCATAGTAAAGCAATTTCTTTCTGCATCTTGAGTCCATTACCTCTTTGTATGTGTGCACATGTGCATTTATATGTATGTGTATATTAAATATGAGAGAGAAAGAGAGAGAGACAGAGAGAGAGAGAGAGAGAGAGAAAAGCTGGCTATACCAGAGTACTAGAATGTGCTTGAGAGATTGATTGAATCCTCATTCTAGGACTTTTTCCCCAGTCATTATTAACCTCCAGTGACTGGCATCCCAGTCCAATTTGACTGTTCAATATTAATTAGCCTTTATAATGCTGTATTTGCCTAGATAATATAGCAAAAAACATAAGCATAATAATATAGCACCTACCTCCAAGGGTTTTTGTGAGGATCAAATGAGATAAAAACTATAAATATTTAGCATAGTGTCTGACACATAGTCAATGCTTTTAGGTGTTAATTGCTATTATTACTAATAAATATAGTATGGCACCATCAAAATTGTCTTGCTCATTGGTGCTTCCTTTACAATTTTGTTTTTTTTTTGTGTATTTTCAAAAATATTATAATGCCCTATTTTTTTAAAAATAAAAAATAGCAAAGGTAGTTTTCTAAACATTCATCTTTGTAAAATCTTCTCTTCTAAATTTTTCTCCCTTTCCTTCCTCCACTCCATCTCCAAGACAGCAAGAAATCTGATATAGGTTAACTATATGCAATTCTTCTAAATATATTTCCATATTCATCATGCTGTGTAAGAAAATAATATCAAAGGGAAAAAAAGCAAGAAAGGAATAAATCAAAAAGAAGAAAACAATAACAAAAAAGTTAAAAAAATACTATGCTTTGATCCACATTCAGTTTCCATAGTTCTCTCTCTGGATATGGATGGCCCTTTCCATCACAAATCTATTAATATTTCCTTGAGAATCATCTAACTGTTGAAAAGAGTCATGGCCATCAGAACTGATCATCGCATAATCTTGTTATTGCTATATACAATGTTTTCTTGGTTCTGCTCACTTCACTCATCATCAGATCATGAAAGTCTCTCCAGGCCTTTCTGAAATCATCCTGCTGGTCATTTCTTACAGAACAATAATATTCCATTGTATTTATGAACCATAACTTATTCAGCCATTCTCCAATTGATGGCATCCACTGTTTCCAGCTTCTAGTCACTATAAAAAGGGTTACCACAAACATTATTGCATATGTAGATCCCTTTCCCTCCTTTGAGATCTCTTTGGGATACAAACCCAGTAGAAATGTAGCTGGATCAAAGGAAGTATGCATAGTTTTAAAGCCTATAGGGCATAATTCCAAATTGCTCTCCAGAATGGTTGGAGCACTTCACAACTCCACCAACAATGTATTCATGCCCTGGTTTTCTCACATCCCTTCCCATATTCATCATTATCTTTTCCTGTTATCTTCCCCAATCTGAGAAGTGTGAAGTAGTACTTCAGAATTATCCTAATTTGTATTTCTCTGATCAGTAGTGATTTAGAGCATTTTTTCATATGATTAGAAATGGTTTTAATTTCTTCATCTGAAAATTGTCTGTTCATATCCTTTGACCATTTATCAACTGGGGAGTGGCTTGTATTTTTATCATTTTAGTCAGTTGTCTACATATTGTAGAAATGAGGCCTTTATCAGAAACACTGGCTGTAAAAATCTTTTCCCAGCTTTCTGCTTCTCTTATAATCTTGGCTGCATTTTTGTTCATGTAAAAACTTTATTAATTTAATGTAATCAGAATTATTCATTTTGCATTTCATAATGTTCTTTAGTTTCTCTTTGACCATAAATTCCTCCTTTCTCCATAGAACTGAGAGACAGACTATCCCTTGTTCTCCTAATTTGCCTATAGTTTCATTTTTTATGTCTAAATCATGAACCCATTTTCACTTTATCAACTTGGTGTAGGGTATTAGATGTTGATCAATCTCTAGTTTTTGCCATACCATTTTCCAGTTTTCCCATTAATTTTTGTCAAGCGGTAAGTTCTTGTCCCAAAAATTGGAGTCTTTGAGTTTATCAAATATTAGATTACTATAGTTATTGACTATTGTGTCTTGTAAACCTAATCTATTTCAATGATCTATCATTCTTATTTCTTAGCCAGTACCAAATGGTTTTGATAGCTGCTGCTTTATAATATAGTTTTACGATTGGTACTGTTAAGGAAAACTCCATTTATTCCTTTGCTCTCTAGTGTTTTTAAATAAGAATGAATGTTGTATTTTGTCTGATTTGTTTTTTCTGCATCTACATCATATGATTTCTGTTAGTTTGCTTATTTGATATGGTTAATTTTGCTGATGATTTTCCCACCAGCTCTGCTTCTCTGGCATAAATCCTACTTGTTCATAGCATATTATCCTGGTGATAAGTTCTTTGCTAATATTTTGTTTGAGATTTTTGCATCAATATTCATTAGGGAAATTGTTTTAGTTTTTTTTTCTTTCTCTGATTTAGGTATCAGCACCATATTTGTGTCATAAAGGAATTTGATAGGACTCCTTTCCCTCCTATTTTTCTGATTAGCTTATTAGTATTAGAATTAATTAATTTTTAAATGATTGGTAGAATTCTTATGTAAAATCTGGCCCTGGAGAATTTTTTTCTTAAGGAGCTCATTGATGACTTGTTCATTTTTTTTTCTAAAAATGGGACTTTTAAATAATTTATTTCCTCACCTGTTATCTTGGCAACCTATATTTGTGTATGTATTCATCCATTTCACTTAGATTATCTGATTTTTTGGCATACAATTTGACAAAATAACTCCCAATTATTGCTTTAATTCCTTCTTCATTGTTGACACTAGTACTTTAGTTTTTCTTCTTTCATTTTCTAATCAAATCAACCAAATGTTTATATATTTTGTTTTTTTTCCCATAAAACCAACTCTTAGTTTTGTTTATTAGTTCAATAGTTTTCTTAATTTCATCTTTATTAATCTTTCCTTTTGTTTTCAGAATTTTTAATTTGCTTTTTAATTGGGGATTTAAAATTTGTTCTTTTTTTCCAGCTTTGTCAATTGCATATCCAATTCATTGATCTTCTCTTCCTCTATTTTATTCTTGTAAGCATCTAAAGATATAAAATTTCCCTTAAGAACGGCTTTGGCTACATCCCATAAATTTTGGTGTGTTATCTCATTATTGCCATTCTTCTTGGGATAATTATGTTTTCATGATTTCTTGTTTGACCCCCATCTTTAAGATTAGATTATTTAGTTTCCTATTAATTTTGGTTCTCTTTTTCATGGCCCTTTAATACACATAATTTTTATTGCATCATAATCTGAAAAAGAAGTAGTAGTTCTGTCTTTCTGCATTTGTTTGTGAGGTTTTTATGCTTTAATACATAGTCAGTTTTGTGTAGGTGAACAGCCTTATTTTTTGACATTCCTATTTCTAATCCACTCCTCTTACTTCCTCAGTTCTCCTCCCCAATTAAAAACAAAGTGGAAAATCCTTATAACAAATAGGCGTAGTCAAGCAAAACAAACCCACACAATGGCCATTTCCAAAATATGTTTCTTTCTGCATTTTGAGTTTTCATACCATTCTGTGAAGATGTAGGTAATTTGCTTTATCCCTGGCATTTTGAAGACATAGTTGATATGTCTACATTCTTATAGCACAGTACTATTTCATTACATTAATATACCACTTATCATTCCTCAATTAATGGTAACCTCTGACAATCCAACTCTTTATTCCTTTTTTTTTTCCTTCCCTCTCCTCCCTACTCCCTTTCTAAACAAGTAGATTCTTTTACACCTCCTTCTATTTCTCAAATTAAAATATTTGGAACAGAACCAACCCACCCTCAGATCCTCTGTTTTTCTTACTTAACTCATTTTTATATATTTCAAATATATCATTGTTTCTTTTCCCTCTATCAGAACATTAGCACTGTCATATCATATAACATATTTACTTGCGCAAAATAAATTCACCTTTCTAGATTTCTCTGACTTTTATATTTGCATTTCAAGTTTTCTACCAAGATCCAATCTCACCAGGAATAGTTGAATGTTTTCTATTCCACTACTTGTCCATCCAATATCCCTGTCCTCCTCAGATTACATCAGTTTCACAAAATAAATTATTCTTCCTTGTAAGCCCATGTCTTTTGTTTTTGGTATGATTAAAAAATGTCCTGTCATTAGTGGTAAAAGCTGCCAGGACTTTTGCTATCTTGATTGTCGTTTTTTGGTACTCAAACTGCTTTTTATCTGTATGCTTACAGCATTTTTCTTTGAAAATAAGGATTTTGGCTATGATAACCCCAGAAATTTTCCTTTTGAGGTTTCTTTCAGGGGGTAATTGGTGGGTATTTTCTGTCTTTGCTCTCTAACTCTAATAAATGTAGACAATTTTTATTTGTGATTTATTGAAATAGAATTTTCTGGATTTTAATTTCATTATTGCTTTTGGGAATCTAATTATTCTTAAATTATCTCTTCACTTGGCTTTTAGGCTAGTTGTTCTTGGTAGCAGATTTTCTTTTTTGTCTGTATCCCAAAGAAGGAAAAAGAAACCACATGTACAAAAATGTTTATAGCAGCTCTTTTTGTGGTAGGAAAGAAATAGAAAAAGAGTAGATACTCAATAATTGAAGAATGGCTGAATAAGTTGTGGTATGTGAATGTTCTGGAATATTATTGTTCTGTAAAAAAAAAGATAAGGATGATTTTAGAAAGGCCTGGAAAGATTTACATGAACTGATGCTGAGCAAAATAAGCAGAACCAGGAATATACTGTGCACAATGAAGCAAGAATTTGCAAGAATATGCGATGATCAACTATGAAAGACTTGATTCTTCTCAGGGGTTCAGTGATCTGAAACAATCCCGATAGACTTTGTATAGAAAATCCCATCTGCATCCAGTAAAAGAAATATGGAGATTGAATGTAAATCAACACATGCTATATTCACTTCTTTTTTATTTTGTTTTTTTTTCTCTCCCATGATTTTTTTTCCTTTTGTGCTGATTTTTCTCTCCCAACATGATTCATAAAGTAATGTTTATTAAAATAAATAAATAATTTTTTTAAAAGCACACACAAAAATTTGAGTTCCAAATTTTTTCCCCTTCTCCCTCCTTACCCTGACCCATCACCCTATTAAGAATGCAAGCAATTCAATATAGGCTATATATGACCAATATAGGTCATGCAAAATATTTCCATAATAATCATGCTGTTAAAAAAAAAAAACATCAATTTTTTTTGAATTAAGAAAAATAAAGTTTGAAACTATGGATAGCATTTTTTTCATCAGAGTTCCTTCAGAATTGTCTTGTATCATTGTATTGCTGAGAACAGCGAAGTTATTCATCTTACAACATTACTGTTACTTTGTGCACAATATATTTCACTTTGCATAAGCTCATGGAAATCTTTGCAGATCCTCCTGAGAGCATTCTGCTCATCATTTCTTATAATACAATAATATTTCATTATAATCATGTACCGTATTTTATTGTCATTCCCCAATTTATGGGCATTCCCTCAATTTCCAATTCTTTGCCCCAAGAAGAGCTGCTATAAATATTTTTGTACATATAAGTCCTTTTTCTTTTTGTTTTTATTTCTTTTGGGATGCAGACGTAGTAGTAGTATTAAGTCAAAGAGAATATGTGGTTTTTAGAGCCTTTTGGGTATAGTTCCAAATTGCTTAACACAATGGTTGAATCAGTTCACAACTCTAGCAACAATGCATTAATGTCTCATTTTTCCCATATTCCCTCCAACTTTTGTCATTTTTTTCCCCATCCTATTAGCCAATCCTACTGGCTATGTGGTAGTACTTCAGAATTATTTTAATTTGCATATCTCCAGTTAATAGAGAATTAGAGCATTTTTCCATATAACTAGAAATAGCTTTGATTACTTCACCTGAAAATTTTGTCCATATCTTTTGATGATTTATCAGCTTTTATTTTTATAAAATTTTATCAGCTTTTATTTTTATAAATTTGACTCAATTCTCTATATATTTGGGAAATAAACTTGCTTTAATATTTTTTTTCATAATTTACTATTGCTATCCTGTATCCTGTATTCCATCCTATCCCTCATTCTGTTTATTCTTCTCTATTTCCTTTCACCCTATCCTGCCCCCAAAGTGTTTTGCTTCTGACTATCTCATCCCTGATCTGCTGTCCCTTTGATCACCCCCTGCGTCTCTTATCTCCTTTCCCCTTCTTCTTTTTTTGTAGGGTATGTGTATGTTATTGTCTCTTTGAGATAATTCTGATGGAGAGTAAGGTTCACTCATTTCCCCTTGCCTACCCATTTTACCCCTCCACCATAAAAGCTTTTCCATCCTTCTTTAATTTAATTCATTCTATCTCTCCCTTTCCATCTCTCCTCTTTCACTACTTAATTTCACCTTTTTTAGATATTATCCCTTCACATTCAAATAATACTTTTACCATCTGTCTATATATACTTCTTCTAATTGCCTTAATAATAAGAAAGTTCTTATGAATTACAAGTATCATCTTCCTATGTAGGAATGCAAATAGTCCAACCTCATTAAGTCCCTTATGATTTCTCTTTCCTGTTTATACCTCCCCTTATGCTTCTCTGGAGTTTTGTAGTATTTGAAAGTCAAATTTTCTTTTAAACTCTGATCTTTTCATCAAGAATGCTTGAAGATTCTTAAAAAAAATTTTTTTTTTGTTATTCATTGAACTAAATACAAAATAAGGAGGGAAAAAGAGTAGAAAAAGGAAAAACAGAAAAAGGGGACAGCTAGGTGATGCAGTGGATAGAGCATCAGCCCTGAAGTTGGGAGGACCTGAGTTCAAATTTGGCCTCAGACACTTAACACTTCCTAGCTGTGTGACCCTGGGCAAGTCACTTAGCTCCAATTGCCTCAGGAAAAAAAATTGATACAAAAGGAAAACAAAACAAAATATTAGCATCTGCCTAGCAGAACATCAGGGAAAATTCAAAATATATAAAAATGAATTTCTGTTTCAAGATAGCATATATAATTTTGCCTCCTTGTAGGTTATTCTTTTGTCCTCTACTGAGCACGTTTTACTTTGTTCTTTCTCCCTTTTTTATCCCCCCACCCCTCCTCAAAACAGGCTACAGTAAGGCACATATACACACATACACACACACATATATACACACACATACATACTATATATATGCATATATATATATATACACACACATACATATATATGCATATATATATATATACACACATACATATATATGCATATATATATATATATATATATATATATATATATATATATACACACATACATACATATATAGATATTCACACCCACCTAGAAACACACACATATACATATGTCTATATACACATATACATAGCCCTACAAGCCTACATATCCAAATGTACTCAGATGCACATATATGCACCTGCATTTACCTGTATGCAAACATAGATCTAAAATAATAATAATATGGCTTACATTCAATGTCTATTTTTCTTTTGATGGAATCTTTGTTTGACTTTGTCTAAGATGAATGATTACTAAGCCTACTTTTTTTTTTCCTACTCTTGTAGTTCTTCTTCTTGCCTTGCTGTTACTTAACCTCCCCAACTCTAGGATCCCTTCCTAATCTTCTTCCTCCATCCTTTCCTTCTCTCTTTATCCCATTCCTATTCATCTACAAACCTTATCTCACTCAGATTAATCTAAACATCCTTCTGTACCCCCACCTTAATTTGTGTGAGTCTTCCCTCATTAATCCTCACACCTCACACCTTGTCTCATTACCATTATTCTACATACCTTTCTACCTCTTTGAGATAGTGATCAGTGGATTTTTTTTTTCTATTTCTAATTTTCCCTCATGTTCTATCATTCCAGAACAAATTTCTTGGATGAATTCTTCCATTATTATGTTAAGGTTTTTTTTTTTTTTTTTGGTAGTTCAATTATTCTTTTATTTTTTCTTCTTGATCTGTTTTCCAGATGTTATTTTTCTTATATTTCACATTCTTTCCTATTTTTTTATTATTTATATTTTATTTCGTTATTCCTTGATTTATTATAGCTTCACTGGTTTCCCCTTACCAATTCTAATTTTCAAGGAATTTTTTTTTTCTTTAAGATTTTGTGTCTTCTTTCCTAATTGGTTAACTTTTTTTTCCCCCATAATCTTGTTTTTCTTGGAGAGTTTTATTTTTATTTTTATCTTTTTTAAAATTTTTTTCCTCAATTTCAGTTTCTTTTTAAAGTCTTTTTATAATTCTTCTATAAATTCTCTCTGGGAAGATAATCCTTTAACCTTACTCTTTGGGGTAGAAGTTTTTTTTGTTTTGTTTTGTTTTGTTTTTTCTGACTATCCTCCTCTGAAGATGAACCCTCGTCTTCCCTATTCCCATAGTAAGTTTCTATGTTTGGGGTTTTTCTTCTTTCCTGGTTCAATTTTTTTTTTTTTTTTAAATGAGTAGTATTAGTGTAAGTACCTCTAATCATGGGGTTGGGATGGAATGGTGCCTCTAGTTTCACTTCAGCTCTTTCATATAATATGGAGCCCCAAATCAAGAGCTCCACCCTCCTACAAGTGCCCACAGCCAGCAGCATCCCTGCCCCACTGCATCTACACTCCCATTATGCTGTTTTCTTCTCAAGGTCATGTCTTTGTATCACTGATGGCCCTGGCATTCCTAATCGCTGAGGAGTCTTCTGTCTTCTGGAACTAAGACCCCAGATTCCTTACACTGTCTGGAAGGCAAAAGTTCCTGTGATTCCTGCTGAGACTCCACCCTATCCCAGCTAGCCCCAGGGTTGTCTCCACTTGGTATTTCTACAGAGCTGACTCTAAGGTGTTTGTACTTCATTTGGATTAATCCTAGCTTGGGGTTTTTGTTCTGATATTCTCAGGCTGTTCCAGGAGAATCCCTGTTCTCCCCTAAATCTCCTTTGTGTTTATGTTTGATAATATAAATTTGTTCTGTTTGTGGGGGAAATCAGGGGAGTCTGAAATTTAGCAACCTACTCTGCCTTCTTCCTAGAATTTCCCCCTACCTTGAAAATTCTTTAATTCATTGGATGCTCATTTTCCCTCTAAAGGATTTTACTCAGTTTTGTTATGTAGCTAATTGCTAACTCCTTTACCCTCTGTAATATCACATTCTAAGCCTTCTGCTACTTTAATGTAGAAACTGCTAAATTTTGTGTTATCTTGACTGTGCTCTAGTATATTTGAATTGTTTCATTCTGCCTGCTTCTAGGGCTTTCTCCTTGACCTGAGAGCTCTAGAATTTGGCTATAATATTGCTGGGAATTTTCATTTAGGATCTTTCTGAGGAGATGATCAGTAGATTCTTTCAATTTCTATTTTACCTTCTGATTATCTACAATACTAGGGACATTTCCTTTGATAACTTCTTCTTGTTGTTTGAAATAAGTTTATTTATTAAAAATAAATGCTTTATGAATTACATTGTGATAGAAAATTCAGAGCAAAAGGGAAAAACCTTGGGAGAAATAAAAAACAGAGTCCAAAGTCTATTGGGATTGCTTTGGATAACTGAACCACTGAGAAGAACCAAGCCTTTCATGATTGATTGTCACACAGTCTTGCTGTTATTTTGTACAATGAATTCCTGGTTTTGCTTGTTTTGCTCAGCATCAGTTCATGTAAATCTTTCCAGGCTTTTCAATAATTAGCATCTTCATCATTTTTTATAGAACAATAATATTCCATTACCTTTATGTACCACAACTTGCTAAGTGTCATTGCCCAATTGAAGGACATTCACTTTTTTCCAATTCTTTGCTACCATAAAAAGAGCCACTACAAACATATTTGTGCATGTGGTTCATTTTTCATTCTTTATGATTTCCTTGGGGTACAGACCCAGTAAAAGGTCAAAGGGTATGCCCAGCTTTATAGCCTTTTGGGCATAATCCCAGATTGCTCTTCAGAATGGTTGGATCATTTCACAACACCCCAACAATGCATTAGTGTGCTAGTTTTTACACACCCCCTTCAAGATTTATCATCTTTTCCTGTCATTTTAGCCAATCTTCGAGGTATGAGAGGTGGTACTTCAGAGTTGTTTTAATTTTCTCTAATCAATAGTGATTTCTTTGATATCCTCTTTCTCTATTTTATTTTATGTAGCTATTTAGAGAATAAAATTTCTCCAAAGAATTGCCTTGGCTGCATCCCATAGGTTTTGGTATGTTGTCTCATTATTGTCATTCTTTTGGATGAAATTATGGATTGTTTCTATGATTTGTTGTTTGACCCACTCATTCTTTAGAATTAGATTATCTTTCCCTACTCCTTTATTGAATATAAGTTTTATTGCATTATGGCATGGAAAGGAAGCATTTACTATTTCTGCCTTTTTGCATTTAATTCTGAGGATTTTATGCCCTATGAATGGTCAATTTTTGTGTAGGTGCCATGTACTGCCAGAAAATAAAAGGTATATTCCTTTCTGCTCTTATTCAATTTTCTCTAGAGGTCTATCATGTCTAGATTTTCTAGGATCCTATAAAGCTCCCTAGTCTCTTTATTGTTTATTTTGTGGTTATATTTGTCTGATTCTGAGAGGGGAAGGTTGAGGTTCCCCAGTACAGTAGTTTTGCTATCTATTTCTTCCTGTAAGTGGCTTAAAATCTCTAGGAATTTGCCTGCTCTATCACTTGGTGTATACACATTTAGTATTGTTACTACTTAATTACTTTATCTTTTGTTGAGATATACTTTCCTTTTCTCTTTTAATAAGATCTATTTTTACTTTTGCTTTATCTGAGATTAGAATTGCTACCCCTGCTTTTTTTTTTTTTTTTTTAAGCTAAAGCATAATAAATTCTGTTCTAGCCTTTTACCTTTACTCTTTAGGTGTCTCTCTGTGTCAAATGTGTTTCTTGTACACAACATATTGTAGGATTCTGTTTTTTAAATCCTCTCTGCTATTTACTTTCATTTTATGGGAGAGTTCATCACATTCACATTCATAGTTACGATTACCAGCTCGGTATTTCCCTCCACCCTATTTTCTCCCCTGTATATACATTTGTTCTCTCTTTGGAACTGTCTTTAATCTTGTGATTTTTTTACCTACCCCACCTACTACCTTATCTTTTATCAATCCTTCCTCCCTTCTCTTGCCTTTTTCCCTAGTGGTTCTGCCCTCCTTTCTATATTGCCCCTCCTTTTTCTTTCCTGTTTCTCCTCCTATTTCTTTATAGTATTAGATAAATTTCCATATCTGACTAAGTGTTTACATTATTCCCTCTTAGAGTCAAACCTTTGAGATAAAGCTTCAGACAATGCTCATTCCCCTCCTTTTTCTTCCTCCATTGTAATAGATTTTTTTGACCCTCTTGGTGTGAACTAATTGTTCCATTATATCTCCTCTTTTCTCTTTTTACAGTACAGACTTTTTCCACCCTTTAATGCCTTTATCTTTGATGTCATCACATCAGAGTCCATTTATAACCACACCTTCACTCCATGTGATGTCCCTCTGTCTGCAGATACAGTTTGTAAGAATTACAGATAATGTTTTCAGATCTAGGAATATAAACAGTTTAATCTTTAAATGTATATATATATATATATATATATATATATATATATATATACATATTTCCCCCCCCCCCTGTTTCCTCTTTATTGTTCTCTTGTATCCTGTGTTTGTAGATTAAACTTTCTGTTTTTTTTTGTTTGTTTTTTTCATAGAAATGATTGAAGCTCCATCTCCTCCTTAAAAGATAATGCTGAATCATCGCTGGGTAGTTAATTCTTGACTGTACCCCCAATACCTTTGCTTTCCAGAATATGGTATTCCAGGGTCTCAGATTCTTTATTGTAGAAGCTGCCAAATCCTGGATAATCCTGACTGTTGCTCTTTGATGTTTGAATTGTTTTTGTCTGGGAACTTGAAATAGTTTTTCCTTGAGATTATAGTTTTGAAGTTTCACAACAATGTTCCTTGAGGTTTTCCTTGTGGGATCTCTTTCTGTAGGTGATCAATTGATTCTTTCCATAAGTATTTCCCCTTCTGTTTCTAGAATACTAGGGCAGTTTTTCTTAATGATCTCTTGTAGAATGCTATCCGGGCTCTTTTTTTTTTTGGTCATGGCCTTCAGGCTAATAATTTTTAAATTGTCTCTTCTTGATCTAATTTCCAGGTTGGCTAGTTTGCCAATAAGGTATTTCTTGAAAGATGATATCTAGCCTCTTTTTTTTTTTTTTTTTTTTGATGGTGGCTTTTAAGTAGTTCAATATTTAAAAAATCATTTCTTCAAGACTTCCTGGTTGGTTGTTTTCCCAGTGAGCTATTTTACCTTGTATTCTATTTTTTCATTCTTTTGGTTTTGTTTTACTGTTTCTTGATTTAAGTTATTAGCTTCCATTTCCTCAATTCTAATTTCTAAGAAAATTTTTTTTCAGTGAGTTTTGGTACCTCTTTTCTACTTAGACAATTCTATTCTTCAAAGAGTTTTTTTCTTCAGTGAATTTTTGTGCCTTTTTTTCCATTTGCCAAACTCTGATTTTTAATATTCTTTTTCCTTTCTTTTTTTAAATAAAGCTTTTTATTTTCAAAAACATATGCATAGTTTTCAATATTTATTCTTGCAAAAACCTTGTGTTCCAAATTTTTTTCCCTCTCCCTTCCTCCATCCCTTCCCTTAGGCAGCAAGTAATCTAATCATATTCTTTTTTTTCTTCTTGGGCTTTTGTGCTTCCTTTAAAATCTTATTTTCTTCAGTATTTTTTTTTTTTATCTCCACCAAATTGTTGACTTATTTTTTCATAATTTTCTTGATTTATCAACTCATTTTTTTTCCTTTGCTTCTTTCATTTGATTTTCAAAATTCTTTTTGTGCTTTTCCATGACTTGAGGCCTATTCATCTATTTCTAATAGGCTTTGGATGTGGGAGCTTTGATTTTGCTATCTTCTGAGTGTGTGTTTTAATCTTTTTTGTCCCTGTAGTAATTTTCTGTGATCAGAATCTTTTTCTGTTATCTGTTCATTTCTTAACCTATTGCTTGACTTTTTACTCTTTGTTAGGAAAGAGCTCTGCTTCCAAGGTGGATGATACATTGTTCCAAGCTTCAGGGGTTTTGTGCATCTGTTTTCAAAAACACTTTTTGAAACCTGTAAGTTTTCAGTTCTTCCAACTGTTTAGTATTTTTCTGGACTATGTTCTGTTCTGGAGGTGATCATGGGCACTCTTTTTGCCCTGGAATTGTGAGGAAGGTCCTTGCTACACCGTGGCCACAAATTCTGGTATGCTAGTTCCCTTCCTCTCTCTGGGACTGCTACCCAGAACTGTGTCAAAGGTCCAAGTATGGGCGAAGTGAAAGAAGCTTGCCTCAGTGATAGCAAAGAGATCCATATAATCTCTTTCTGACCAGTTGTTCTGGCCTCCTTACCATTTATGGGCTAAAAGCTGTCATTACTTCTGCTGAGGCTTCCAAAGCCTTGTCTTGTTTGCTGAGACTTGAGCTATGCTTGTGGCTGGTGCTGGATGGTACTCCCTGATGCAACAAACCTTTCCTGCTGACCTTTTAAGTTTCTTGGGCTGGAACATTATTTAACTTCATCTTTTTGTGTATTCTACCATTTAAAAATTTGGTTAGAGCCTTTACTTTGCCATATTGGCTCTGCCTCCTCTATTTAATTTTAAAAATTTCAAATTTAATATCTCCTAAGTATGCATGAAATTCTTGTAGAAATCTAATTTTCTTTCCTTTTATTTTGCTTCCAGTAATTGTGGAAATATGTTTTTCTTTTCTGTTAGATTTTTATATTTCAGAATCAATTAAAATTTTTATGGTGATCTTTATTTTAGTCATTTTTTTAAGGCTTTGTTCCTGAACTGATGCTTTGTGACAGGGCTAGCCTCCACCTTTCACTGTGCTTTCGTACGTATTGGGAACTGAACCACCTAGGTTCTGATGTCTACTTGTGCTTCCTGGGATGAAACTCCCTCATCTCCTCCATTGTCCAGGGGATTTTTGAGTTTAGTGCTGGGTTTCAGGATACTTTGTAATATCTCAGAATAGAGAATGAGACATCTCAGTCTTAGATTGCCCTTGCACTAAGAAGTTTTCATAAAGGACCAATAGTATTATGGGGTGATGTCTTGACTTGAATGTGAATTATATTTAAGCGAGGCAACGTTTTCAGCCTCACTCTTTCTATTGTTTTCCTCAATTCCATAGTCTCCTTTTCTGATTTTTGACTCATTTTGGGATTTCTTGGGAAAGCTTTCCACTTTCACTCCCTCTGGATGGGTAATCTTGGTAAGAATATTGATGTCTGTGGTAATGTTGTGAAGCAGCAGCAAGATTGGGATGTTACCATGTGCTGATGTTTGTGGACTTTGGAGGAATTTTTGTGTAGTTGTGAGGTCCACAGAGTCATTGTAGTTTCTAATTTAATTTATTATAATCTTTAGCTTTTTGGTGGAGTAGGCTTTTGGGAGTTAGGCTGTCTGCCTCTGCTCAGTCATTTTAAGCTGCCATTTAATCACACTAGCAAAGATCTTTCTCAGCCTTCTCACAACACTTTGTCTGTATCTTTTCTTTGTATTTTCCCTCCCCACCAGCATTTTGTATTACATTTGCCTGTGTAGAATTTTTTTTTCTATTACATGATAAGCTCCTTAAAGGTAAAGATGATTTTGTTTTTAATATTTCTATTGCCAACACATTTTGTACATGGGAAAGCTTCATTTCCCAATACTAATTACTATTTTTTTTCTATACCGTAAATCATTTAATCTTTATAATTAAATCAATGTTTATTTACTGAAAATTAAATTTAAAAAACAAATTTAACTGAAATATTTACTGCATATATGACTTATTAATAATTAAATTAATAGATAAATTTACAAAATGTATATTGTAGGAAAAAAAAAAAACAAATCCTCAGTATAACTTCTTTTCACTTATGAAAATATAATCCTAAACTATTCATTTTCTTTCAAGATACCCAGTAAGTTGCTTTTTTTTTATTTTATTTTTATCAAAAATCTTCACAAGATAAAGGTGAAAACAACTTCATCAGAAAATATCTCTCTATCTCCTCTGTCTTTGATAGCTTCTTTCCAGCATTGACAGGAAGCATCTTTTTCAGCTTTCTCAAGCTAACACTTAATAGTTCCTCTCTGTAGCTTATCTCATAGATTCTTATAGATCAGAAGTAAAAAACACACATTTTTTCTCTGACTCCATAGGGACAAGCACCTCAGAATGAGATATTTTTCAACTGTCCCTAGAAAAACTACTAGCAATAACTGGCTTTTCTTACAACATCCCATTTGTCTCTTAAAGATACAGTGTTTTATAAACTCTGTGAGAGAATCATTACTTGAGAGGAAAAATTATTGTTTTCTTTGTGTTAGTATTCCCAGCACCTAGCACAGTTTGACTAGCACATAGTGGCACTTAATAAATGTTTGTTAATTGACTGATAGGCACTTCAAGCATATCTTTCTTCTTAATGTACTGTTTATTTCAACCAAACTTGTTTTACTTTGAACTTGACATTGTCCCTTTGTTTGGGTTGTTATGTATACCTGGAATATACTCTTGGTTCACCTATACATCTTAGAATCCTTGGATCCCTTCAAGTCTCAGCTCGCATATTACCTTTCCCATGAAATGGTTTCCTGATCCTTTTAGTTGCTATTATCTCCTTCCTCAATTTGCATAGTCTTCATTTTTATGTATGGTATGAATGGATCTGGCTACTATATGTTTCCACTTTCAGAGAAGGATATCTGTAATAGTTAGACCTCTTCATACCAGGTGTGCACTTAATGATATATTAAAATAAAACCATGCATTGATTTGTATCTAATTCATCTTTTACTTGCTATCCTTTCCTTTTAAATATGGAATAACTTCACCTATCCATTAAATTGGAACTGGACATAGTGCAGATTTTTTAAAAATTGAGTAATCTTGAAATACATCATTAGAATCTAGTGACTGCCATTTCCTTGTTGGCTTATTTTTAACCTCTAAGGACTTTCTTTACTTGAATTTCAAAAAATAAGCTGTCACCCTTAGCTCTTATGACTTCCATGAAAGGCACTTAGACCCTTGCTTTGCCCTAATTGCTTAAGAGCTACTGTGGATATTATCTGCTACTTATACCTAGCTCTTAAGAAATATTCCTTTGAACCTTCTAAAGAATTTCAAAAGAAATTCTTTCTCTCAGGAGAGCAGCCCAGCAACAGTTCCATACTCAGGAAATAATAATTACTGAAAGTCTGCAGTGTCTTAACAGTAGATTTAGGAGTTAAATGAATCAGAGATCTAGTCCAATTCTATTATTTTTCACTATTGAGCAAAGGTTCAATGCATTGCTTAAAGCAATATCAAACTTTATAATAATAGCATTTATATAAAACAATTTCATTTGAAGCTCAAAATTACCCTATGAGGTTGATGTTGATCCTGGTGCTGTTATTGCAATTTGATAGATGAGGAAGCTGAGTAAGATAGAGGTTATAAGTGACTTGCATGGGGTTCTACAACTAGAAAATGTTCGAGGCAGAATTGAACTCATTTTTCTGGTGTTGGGTTCAATGCTTTGATAATTATATCCCCTATCTTCCTGATGAATAAGCAGCAGATGGAGGACTCTTTCCATTAAAGCACATTGACTTACCACTTTATTAGAGATTTTTAAGGACTTCATTTAACACTATATTTATATCCCGTTATATTTATATCACTGTAAGACCTTTTGGATAGAGCAGTAGTACTTTACATTTCTATGACATAAATATATAATTTCTATACATTTATAAGGTAATTAAAACTTTGGAAAATGCTTTCCTTGGAACAATTTTTTATTTTCATTTTACAGGTAATGAAATTAAGGTTAGAGAGTTTGTAGCTCGCCCAAACTCCCATTGTCTGAAATTCAGATTTCAACTTCAAATATCCTATTAATCGCAGGACATCATCACACATATCTAAGGATTCATAAAATACCACATCAAACACACACACACACACACACAGACACACACACACACACACACACACACACACATTTTTCTTGTACAAATTGGATGCCACAGAAATTCATTGTGTACTCCTCTAAGATGAAATAGAGAACCAGACTAGAATCAGTGGGTATGAATGAGAAGAGAAAGCTGATGTAAGAGTTGTATTATCCTTTGGGGAAGAATTCAAGATAATAGTAGGGAAGTCTATTAGATGGAAAGAATTAATAGTATATTCAACATGAAAAAGCCAACTTTTAAGAGATGGAGAGATTGAAAGTGCAGCTAGTGTGTTTTCCTTAGATCATTATCTATGTTTTCTTTATTCCTCTGCTGGTATCATGATACCTCCTGGCAGTTCTGTGGATGATTAGGGTTGTTCTGCTGCAATGAGCTGGCCTACTCTTGAAATTTGTCAAGGGGTCAAGGACTGTAAGAGTAGTAAAAGCATATTCCCAGGATAGAGGCTATTTGATAAGCAGCTGAGGGAATTTATGATGGACCTTTCACTTCAGAGGCTGTGCACAAGATCATGGGATAATTGTCAATATAATAGCAATTCCTCCATGGGGATACTTATTCTGTTATTACTTATCTTGCCTTCTGACTTATTTCTTCTTCAGTTTGTGGCTGCAGACCCTCAAGTTTTAAAATTTCAAAATTTCTCAACAAACTATAAACTTTTTAGGATTCCCCAGGAGATCTCTTTTGCTTTTTTTTTTTTTTTTTTTTTTTTGGTAAAGGAATGATAAGATAGAATTGAGTGATCATTGCTTAGCAAAAATTCGGGTTAAACATGTAATAACTCCATTTCACTATTAGTATCAGTTTGTTTCATCCTTATTATTTCTTCTTCTTGATAATGTTTACTTTTAAATGTTTTGGAGAGATGAGCTAGAGGGGCTTGCTCTATATTACATTAAAATCCTTTACATCTCTACATCTATGATCCCAATTGATTTCTTTAGTCATCATGTTATGAAATACTACTTGAAAGTATTTATTTTGATGTCTTTTAATTTTTATATATCATTCCTCAACTTATTGAACTTTCCCCTTTATTTTTTAATTTTTAAAAATAAATCTTGAGGAATATATGTAACATGGCCTAGATTTAGCTTAGTATTCCAATTCCTCTTTCTCCCTGTCCCAGAAAATTATCCCATATAATGAAGATATTTTTAAAAGGAAAACAAATGAAAAAAAGGAAGAGAGAAGCATTACTAAAACTGATAAAAATATGGAAAAAGTCTGGAGACATGTAATGTCTCACAACTATGGATCTCTCACTTGTGCCAAAGAATAGAACAAATTGTCTCTTCATACCTCTTCTTTGAGGCCATACTTTGAAACTTTCTTTTTAACAAAGTAAAATAACTAAGAAAATCAATGAATATTATGAACATTTTTAATATAATATCCCTAATCCCTCACCTCCCAATAAAAAGAGTCTAAGTGTAGTTCATGCTCTGTTTTCTGGAACTGAATTTGTTTATTGAATTAATTTGAGATCAGTTGCTTTTGAGTGGTTTCATTTGCATTATTAGAGGTTTTATGTATATTGTTCTCCTGGCTATGCTTACCTGACTCTCCCATTTCATATAAGTTTCCTATTTTTCTCTGAATTCTTTGTATTCACCATTTCCCACAAAATAATAATATTTTATCCCCCACAATTTATTCATTTAGTCATTCTTTAGTTATGGGGCATATATTTTGTTTCCAGATTGTTGGGGTTTTTTGTGTAGCACAAAAAGTTCTGCTGTGTATCTTCAGTTATATATAGAACCTTTTTCTTTGTCTTTAATTTCCTTCTTGTACATGCTCAATGGTGGGATGACTAGGGCAAAAGCTATAAACATTACTTAGCTTTTACTATATTCATTGGTCAGTGAACAAATATTTGCTAAGCCCTTAATATATGCAGAATAGTGCCCAGGAAATTATTTATTCAATCTATTTTCACAATTTTTCAGGCACATTTTGAGACACATTTGGATATGGCCCATAGATCTGTTGTACTGACAGTGATTGCAGTGCCTTCTCCTTTTAATGAGATCCTCTTGGGATTTAGAATCTGTTTACAATAATAAAAAACATTGTTCCTTCTACAATAAATTCAACTCCATGCAACAAAATTTATTAAAAACCTACTAAGTGCAGAGAGGCAGTGAGGTCCTGGTGGATAGAGAGTGACCTTAGAGTAAGGAATACATGAATTAATGTCCTGCTGGCAAGTTAATTAACCTCCCAAAGTCCCAGAAGACTCTCTGAGTTGCAAAGCAAGTGCTCATATCTGTTGATAGAAGTCTCTTTATTTAGAGTTCTTTATCACAGTGAAATTATAGGTGTGGCTCCTCTGCACCTCTGATTGTTCTGACTTAGACTTGAAACCCTGGTTTTAAATCAAGACTTAAACTCTGGCTACTAAATGTTTATCAGACTATAGAATAATTCACCCTTCCCCTCTATCCATTCTTATAAGATCTTGAGTCAGAAGGGACCTTAATATTCATTTAGTCCAACTTCTATTTTTGCAAATGGGGAAAATGATATTAAGTGACCAGCCCAAGATTATGTAGGAGCTAATAGAGTGAGTTTTAAAACCAGGTCAAATGGCTAGAGCTTTTCTCTACAATGCAATATACATTTACTTAAAATTTACTGCAGTGACATTATCATGCTATAGCTTCTTGGAGTCACAGATGAGAATTGTGTGAAGATGGACACCAAAAGTTAATGAACAGCCCTATAAAGAGTTTGGTGGTCCTCACATCAGAGATACTAGTCCTCCCTGAACACCCTATACATCCTACCCCCGCATAGCTCATAGCTCAGAAGTTCTGCCTGCCTGCTTCTATCTTCCCTCTACATAATCAGTAGAAGAATAGTGAAGAGAACTCTGATCACTATAACTCAGAATTGTGATTTTATACTCCCCCCCCTTTTTTTTTTCAAATAAGATCATTAAGAAAATCTTAAAGGCAAAGGTTGCGTGCTTATTTCAGACATCTTCAGAAACCTGCTTCCCTTTCCACAGGAAATGCTGCCTGAGAAGAATCCAGGTGACACAGAACCTGAGACCAGAATTTCTTAGATTTGGAAGGAGATGAATATAGGAAGCTGGTCCTGAGCCATGTGATGTCTCTGAGAGCCTAATTTGGGATCAGTTTTAGAAATTCCACTGTTTATCAAATACATTCTTTCAATGACCCCATACTTCTCTTGGAAGCAAAGGCCTATCTTCTTTCTTTTAGAAATACATTTTTACTGATGTCATTTTTTTCCATCATCCATGTTTCCTTGATAGGAAGGTACAATGATGTAGGGAAAATCACTCATTAGTCGATTACCAAAATTGTCTTGATGTCTTAGAGCTTTCAATAGATATTGAATATCAAATCTCATTTGAGCCTCACACCACCCTAAGAAGAAAATAGTAACATTATTATTATATGCTGGTTTTACAGGTGAGTATATAGAATTTGAATCCATGTCTTTTTGCTTTTTTGGCTCCAAGTACAATATTAATTGCAATATATGGGATTGAGTCCTGTTAGGATATTTAACCTGGTTGGTAACCCATGGCTTCAATTTTCTTTCCTGAAACTGATTTTCTTCATCAGGAAAGTGGGAATAATTGTATGACCTCACAGGCTTATTATGATGAAGGTGGTTGTAAATCTAAAAATAATGTAGAAATCTGAGCTCAACAAAGCAAAGAGATGGGAAAAGTTATAAGTCATAATGGCTAATCTAGGCCTTTTATTCAAATTACAAAAGGCCTAGTACCACTCATCATATGGGCTGTTACATCAGACCTAATGAAAGAGACAAGAACCTCAAATAAAGGCCTGATGTTGTCCACACTGGACCTTCATTTTCTTAGTAAAATAGTAAAAGGAGGAAGGTCTCAGATGAAGTGAGGGCTTATTACGTATATTATCTGGTTATATTTCATCCCTCACCATTTTGAGTAGAAACTAACAGAGTTGGTGTATGTTGGGAGTTCATTTTAGTCCTTAGCTATTTACTGATTGAGATTCCTGGTCTTTCATTCTCAGCTTCTGGATATTTGCAAAGCCAATATTGAGCTCAACACCAATCTTTATCATCCCAGAACCAGAGAGTGAGGGCCTTCATCTAACAGGATTTAGCAGTTATAGCAGCAGAAAAAGCTGTTTTTTGAATCAGAGCTCAGGTTCAGATCTTTGCTGTCACTTGTGTAACTTCAGATAAGACAAATTAATTTCTTTAAGACTTAGCTATAAAGCAAAGAGGTCAAACTAGATTACCTCTGGATTACCTCTCAGCTTGAGGCAAACTGATGATTTTATGAATTGATATATCTTTTGTTTTTTTGACTAGAAAATTCAGAAGTCTTGTTTAGCTAAATCCTCATACTAAGTGATATCTGTAATAGCCTAACAAGACCACACAAAACCAAAAAACATAAACTAGAAAAAAGAACCCTCAAACCAGACCAAATCAAACCAAAACAGCTACCATAAAACTTATATTATTATCCCTATCCAACTCTTGATTCTTGGTGGATTAACTCAACTCTACACTGTCTTCCTCTCTTGCATCCCTCACTTGCTTATCATGTCACTAATTATTCCCAGCCAAAGCATTTGTCACCTCTGTTCTTATAGACCAGAACAAAAGTGGAGAAAATCCTGCAAGTGTTCTGACTAGGTCTACTACAGATTTGTGTTATACAACCTCAGCTGGGCCTTTGAGGCTGCTAGCAATCCTACAGAAGCTCCCTTATCAACCATTTATCACAGTCTCCACAGAGGCTCATCTAAACTTTTTCATTCCTTCTCAAATCTCCTATGACTCCCTCTTCCCTTACTTTCTCAGCTGAGAATTTTGACTCATATTTGACAAAAAAAAAAAAAAAATTGAGACTATCGACTACTCTTCTCCACTCTATCTTATCTCCTACTTCTCAGATAGATATCTTCTGCCACTTTTTGCTCCTTCACTTTGGCCTTTCATGATAAAATGGCCTTACTCCTTTTATGATTGGGTTTTTTTTCCCCTTTTTCCTCCTTACTAATGTTTGCTCCTATATGTGTTCAAGTCATCTCATTCTATTCTGTCTCCTCCAGTAGATTGCCTGCTCTGTTTCATCCCTACTCTCCACTTATTTTTAATCATCTCTTCCTGCCTACTTGTTCATTTCCTACTCTCTACAAATACACACACACACACACACACACACACACACACACACACACACACACATTTGATCCTTCCATCTTCACTGTCGCCCTATATTTTTTTTCTACACTTTATAGATAAACTCATCAAAGAAAACAAAAAAACCCCAACAACCTATCTAGAGTAAATGCCTCCACTTTCTCTTTACTCTATTCTTAAACTCTTACAATATGGCTTCCAACCTTATCATTCCAACAAAGCTGTTCTTTCCAAAGTTACCAATTTTCTCTTGGTTTCCAAAACCAATTGCCTTGTCTCAATTCTCATTAGCCTTTCTTATGACTTTGACACTGATGATCAATCTCTCTTCCTTGATGCGCTCTTTCTACATTTTGAGTCATCACACTTTCTTATTCTCTTACCTATCAGATTGCTTCTTCTCTGCCTCCTTCACTAGTTGTTTCCCTTCCATCCCCCAGATCATGCTGTGAAACTCTAGGTATCCTTTAAGATTCTCTCTTGAACCTTCTTCTCTCTTTATATAGTGATTTGCCTCATGATTTTGCCTCAGTGATGATCTCATCAGGTGCCATGAATTAATTACCATTCTATGTTGATGATTCTTAAATCTACCTATTCTGCCTCAGTCTTTATGCTCATGTCTAATCTCACTTCTCCAACTACCTTTCAGACCTCCAGAACTAGATGTCTAGCAGACTTCTTAAACACTATATGTCCAAAATGGAACTCATAAGGCAAAGCCAAGATGGCAGAGTAAAAGTAGGAAGCAAAATAGAATTCATTATCTTTCCCCCTAAACCATTTGTCCCCCTGTGCTATCCTTCCCCATTACTTTGGAGAATAGCAACATAATTCCCCCAGTTTTTTAGTCTCACAACCTTCAAGTTATTTTTATTATTATTCACCCTCATATCCAATCTGTTCTTTCAGTCTCAAATAATGCCTCACCTTCTACAGGAATCCTGCTCTAACCCCTCTTAATTCCAATGTCTTTCTTCTGTTAATTATTTCCTATTTATCTTGTATATAGTTAGCTTTGTACATATTTGTTTGCATGTTATTTCTCATATTATTATTTTAAATAGCTTTTTATTTACAAGATATATGCATGGGTAATTTTTCAGCATTGACAATTGCAAAACCTTTTGTTCCAACTTTTCCCCTCCTTCCCCCCACCCCTTTCCGCAGATGGCAGATTGACCAATACATGTTAAATATGTTAAAGTATATGTTAAATAAAATATATGCATACTTGTCTATACAGTTGTTTTGCTGCACAAGAAGAATCAGACTTTGAAATAGTGTATAATTAACCTATGAAGGAAATCAAAAAATGCAGGCAGACAAAAATAGAGGGATTGGGAATTCTATGTAGTGGTTCATACTCATTTCCCAGAGTTCTTTCACTGGATGTAGCTGGTTCAGTTCATTACTGCTCTATTGGAACTGATTTGGTTCATCTCATTGTTGAAGAGGGTCACATACATCAGAATTGATCATCAACAATACTATAGTATTGTTGTTGAAGTATAAAATGATCTCCTGGTCCTTCTCATTTCACTCAGCATCAGTTCATGTAAGTCTCTCCAGGCCTTTCTGAAATCATCCTGTTGGTAATTTCTTACAGAACAATACTATTACATAACATTCATATACCACAATTTATTCAGCCATTCTCCAATTGGTGGGCATCCACTCAGTTCCCAGTTTCTTGCCACTACAAAGAGGGCTGCCACAAACCTTCTTGCACATACAGGTCCCTTTCCCTTTAAGATCTCTTTGGGATATAAGCCCAGTAGTAACACTTCTGGATCAAAGGGTATGCACAATTTGATAACTTTTTCAGCATAGTTCCAAATTGCTCTCCAGAATGGCTGCATGTATTCACAATTCCACCAACAACAACAGTGTCCCAGTTTTCCCACATCCCCTCCAACATTCTGTATTATCTTTCCCTGTCATTCTAGCCAATCTGACAGGTATATAGTGGTATCTCAGAGTTATCTTAATTTGCATTTATCTGATTAATAATGACTTGGAGCATGTTTTCATATGGCTAGAAATAGTTTCAATTTCTTCATCTGAGAATTGTCTGTTTATATCCTTTGACCATTTATCAAATGGAGAATGGCTTGATTTCTTATAGTCAATTCTCTATATATTTTGGAAATGAGGCCTTTATCAGAACTTTTGACTGTAAAAATGTTTTCCCAATTTATTGCTTCCCTTCTAATCTTGTCTGCATTAGTTTTGTTTGTACAAAACCTTTTTAAGTTGATATAATCAAAATTATCTATTTTGTGATCAATAATGATCTCTAGTTCTTCTTTGATCACAAATTCCTTCCTCCTACACAGATCTGAGAAGTAAACTATTTTATGTTCTTCTAATTTATTTATAATATCCTTCTTTATGTCTAGACCATGAACCTATTTTGATCTTATCTTGGTATACGGTGTTATGTGTGGGTCAATTCTAAGTTTCTGCCATACTAATTTCCAATTTTCCTAGCAGTTTTTGTCAAACAATGAATTCTTATCCCAAAAGCTGGGTCTTTGGGTTTGTCAAACACTAGATTATTATAGTTATTGACTATTTTGTCCATTAAACCTAACCTATTCCACTGATCAATTAGTCTATATCTTAGCCAATACCAAATGGTTTTGGTAACCGCTGCTTTATATTATAATTTTAGATCTGGTACAGCTAGGCCATCTTCATTTGATTTTTTTTTTTTTTTTCATTAGTTCCCTTGACATTCTTGACCTTTTGTTTTTCCATATGAACTTTGTTGTTATTTTTGTCATTAAAATCGTTTTTTGGGAGTCTGATTGGTATAGCGCTAACTAGATTAGTTTAGGTAGTATTGTCATTTTTATTATATTTGCTCGACCTATCCAAGAACATTTAATATTTTTCCAATTGATTAGATCTGAGTTTATTTGTGTGGAAAGTGTTTCATAGTTTTGCTCATATAGTTTCTGATTTTCCCTTGGCAGATAGATTCCCAAATATTTTATACTATCAGTAATTACTTTAAATGGGATTTCTCTTTATAACTCTAACTGTTGGATTTTGTTAGTGATACATAAGAATGCTGATAACTTAACGTGGGTTTATTTTGTATCCTGCAACTTTGCTAAATGTGTGAATTGTTTCTAATAGCTTTTTAGTAGAATCTCTGGGTTCTCTAAGTATACCATCATATCATCAGCAAAGTATCTCTCATATTAAATTGTAGGCTCCTTGACATCAAGAATTCTTTTGCCTTTTTTGTATTCCCAGTGTTTCATACAGCAATATGCATCTTCCTCCTTCCCTCCTTCCTCTTTCTTTTTCCCTCTCCCTCCTTCTCTCTTTCTCTCTCCCTCCATCCATCTCTCTCTCTGAGTTTGTCAAATTTTAAACTTTAATATCTTTATAAATATAAATCTATTAACTTATAAAAAACATCTTTTGAAAGTTTAGTTGGTTAAAATATTTTATACTTAGCTTTGTGAATTTTTATTCATACATTTAAAATTTTAATTTTAACAAGATAGAGTGTCCTGTTATTATCTTGTTACAGGTATAATATTTTTTGGATCATAGTTTCTCCATCCTGGTGATCAACAATAGAAGAGGCTCTCTTGCTCAGCCACTTTAGTCACCTGATCTATCTCCATTACACCTTTTCTTGTGAAATAATGTTAAAACTCTCATGTATGCATCAAAACCTTGTTATTTAAATGATTAAGACTATTGTATTAAAAAAATTGTATTAAAAAATTGCCCTAAGTGATGTTCAAACAATAGTTATGTTGCAGTTTAATAAGAATTCTGTTTTTAAAATTTAAGTAATTTCAGCATGTATCCTAAAGTTGTTAAAGCATAAAATTTTTGGGACACCATATGGTTATTTCTTGACCTTTTACCTCTCAATCAGTCTCATTCCTTCTAAACTCATGTTTTTTATCTTCAATTGAAATCTCCTGTCCCTCAATTCTATTCCCGTCTGCCCCCCAGTCCCTCACTTTTACTGTGACTAATTTTTTTTTTTCCTTAATAGTCTTGATTCCTATAGGAATTATAGGAATTAAAATTATCCCACTGATAATAAAAGAGACTAAAGCTCTGAAGCACTGCCATTTTATAAAGGGTCCAAGAGCCCCCTCTAATGAAGTGGATCTCAGATCTTCCTTGGGATCTGAGGTGCCACTTCCTTCCAGGGTCCTATTTTTATTTTATAGGGCTAGATATTCAGTCATTCCAAGATAGCTATGCCAAATACAGAGTAATTCCATTGACTGACATGTGACATATAAGGTTAAAATAAGCAAAATAATGTGTCAGCAGAGTCACAAGTTCAGTAAAATAAGGAATGTTTCCACACAAGATATGTTTCTCCTTAACTTAGGCAAGAGGAAGTGGTACAAGTTATTATATTCAATGACCTAAGTGATAATAAGATGGTCACTTATTCCTATTAGACAAGGGTTCTCAAGTACAAATATATTTTGGGGGAATTTCCATGTAGTTGAATCACCTCCTCTATGCTAGGCTTGTTACATGACAAGAAAAAACAAAGAGAGAAGGACTCTACTTAATTTCCTGTCATTAGCATTAAATATTAAAATTCTGCAGCTCATAGCTCTGGGTCCTTATATACAGAATTTTGATATGATTCTATCAAATTGATTAATACTGATTGGAATAGAATAGGGATCCAAAATGAATTATTTCTTACATTTGTGCAACTATACATCTTCCCATCCTTTTGATACTATTTAATTCTTATCCTTCTATCATATTCACAGGGAATAATCACCCTCACTATTTCCTTTTTCTACTTCTATTCCCACATCACTGATTTTTGAATAATAGTTTTAAAAATTGTCCATTTTTCCTTTCATAAACGCATTACTCTTTATAATTTTTTTACAAACTCAGTCATTTGCTATGATATTGAGGAATTCATTTAATCTCTTTGGTTCTTGTTTTCTCTCTGTGTAAGATAATGAAGTTGGACTACACAAATTTCAAGCTTCCTTCTAGCTTTGATATTATATAAGCATATGTTATTTCTACTTTCCTTATTTTTCAATATTTTTTTCTTCCATATGTAAAGGTGACAGTTATTGTTTTCTCTTTAGCTCCCTCCATCTTTTTTATTTTGGATATTTGTGTAATTAAGGCTTCCATTAACAAAACAAAAAAACTATATTTGATCTGTTTTTGTGGTTATAGCACTTAGTATGTTACAAATAACAAGGAAGTATCATTTGAGGGAAATAAGGCATATCTTTGATAGGAACATTTGTAATTAATCATTTTATAATGATGAATAAAGTAATTTTTATGAACTTTGCTCAAATACATAGTTAAAAGAACTTTCTCAATTAGCTAAGCATATTATCATTCCCCCACTTAATGTTAGCTGAGATATTAGCCTAAAGACATTCAGCACTATATAGAAACACTTACCAGCACCTGGGAATTTCTGTCTGATCTTTAGAATTAATTTCTCAAAAGATAGTAAAAACCTTTTTCTTGCCAAGTGAGAACTCAATATATAAGTAACATAGGCAAATGGAGTGGAAGAGGAGAAAGGAAGATAAAAATTATTGTAAATATATATGGTAGCAATGCTAATTTTTTCTCCATATGTATCAGGCTAAAGACCACGGACCATCATTTAGAGCTGTTGTAAATGCATACCGCAGAATGGTTGACCGTATTCAGCGCCGAGCTGGTCTTCGATATACAAGAGTAATTTTAAATTTTTCAGAATTAGAAGAATGGCTAGACAGAAAAAAGTGTGAGTAATAACTTGCATTCATTTTTTTGAAAATATTCTTGGCGTCTTATTTTTAATACAACAATTATTTTGCAATGACTACTGTTTCCTCTATGTCATAACCTTTCCCACATTCTCCAACCTCCATATTGAACTCTCTTTTTAACAGTCAATTAAACCAAGTCAAATTACATAACTAACTCTTCAAACCTAGTCTCCTGCTTCTGAAAGGAAGAATAAGTTTCATCATTTATTCTACTTTGAATTTATTTTAAACATAGCAGGTATATGTACCTCAATTTTTGTACATAATTTCTAGAAGAACCAAAAGGCAAACAATTTCCCAAGGAATTGTAAACTGACTATTTTTCTTTATAATATTATATTACATACATATATTACATATCACTGTTGGAATTCTATTCTGAAACCAAGTTTCCTAAGTCACACCCTAAAATTTCTAATAGTGCAAAGACTTTTGTTTTTATTTACATAATATCTGCATTTTTTTGAATAAATAATAGAGTTGTGTGCTTAGGGGAGCCAAAGAGGAAAAAAAAAAATCTGAAGTAGGTGTCATTAAATTAGATTAGCTGGAAATAGAAAAGTATTGCCTTCTAGCTTTGTAGAAGTCCTCACACCTTTTTTGCTCATTGGAAAAGACCTGTTAAATTGCTAAACAGGAATGTGAAAATTCTCAGCTTAATTTTTTTTTTGGTTGCTGCATAGTTATTTAGGGTTTTTAATATTATATTTTACAAATTTATCAAAAAAAAAAAAAAAAGCACCTTATGGGAGGCAGCAGGAGGCAGAACACTGATTGGATTCAGAGAAGGAGTCTATGTATTTGTATGACCTTGAGTAAATATTACTTAACATCTCTCAGTCTCAGTTTCCTCATCTGTAAAATGAGTAGTTTAGAACTATAAAGCCTCTAAAATATCTTCCAGATCTAGATGTTTTCTGCTTTTGTTGTCACCTTTTCCAATTGCCGTAGCTTTCTCAGGCTTTATATAGTACAAGAGAGCAGTATGTTGAGATAATCTATATATGCCAGAACTATCTGATTCTTTTTCAATAAGCCAATCAGTTCCCAGAAATACATTGCCTCTCTTCTAATCAGGATGTCTCTCAGCAAAATAGCTATAAAGCCTTCCTATCAGCTGAGCTCCTGTTAACTATATTATGTTTTCTTCATTAGGCAGCTTTTCCCATTGTTTCCTGAACTTCTGTCTCTGCCTCTTGCCTTTCTCCTTTCTGCTCTTCAGTCTTTTAATACTTCAGATCAGGGCTTCCTCATTAGCAGTGACCCATCTCTAACTTAAGATGTGAAATTCAAAAAAGCTTTCTATCAGATACAATCCAGCAGTCCATGTCATTTTCTTATTTTTGTGGTTTAGTCATTCATTCATATCTGACTCTTCATGATCTCATGGACTTGTCCAGAAACTTATCTTAGTAAAGATACTGAAGTGGGTCACCATTTCCTCCTACAATTTTCCAATAATCTTGTTATATGATTTATAATTTCTCAGTCATAACCTTTAAAATTTTGAAAAGTCACATTCAGATGAGTTGATAAGGAGTAATTATTTACAGTTGTCACCTCAGTATTTATTTGCTTTACCCTCAAACAGGTCTTTTCAATATATTTATATTTCAACATATATATATATATATATATATATATATATATATATATATATATATATATTTCAATATATTCTAGGCCTCAGAACAGTTTGTCTTTCCTTACCATTTTATTTGAAAGACTTTATTTCTTCTCATGATGATCTTACTTTTTCTTGCCTCCCTCACTCCTTTTAGCAGTAGAAATGCTCTGTGTGTGTGTATATATATATATATATATATATATATATATATATATATGCATATGTATGTATGTATTGTGTATACATGTATATATACCCATATGCGGGTGTATATGTATGCCCATATATGTATATACAAAGATATAAACTTTGCTAAACATTTGGTGTTTTAGTACTTTAATAGTTCAAATATCACTTCCTAACTCTATGATCCTGGGCAAGTCACTTAAACCCAATTGCCTCAGGAGAAAAAAAAAAAAAGAAAAAAGAAAAAAAAGGAAAAAAAAGAAAAGAAAAGAAAATATGACCTCCTGAGCAAGAAAACAAGCATTATTTTTTAGAGAATTCTTGCCCTCACTTTCTGAGACTGCTTTTCTTTTTGATTACTTCTAGGTTCATCTACCGATTACTCATATGATCCTTTGAGAATCATTATGTCTTCCATTCCTCCAGTTCCTCAATAAACAGACTGATAATAGAAAAAAAAAAAAAGTGGTATTTTAGCACAATGAGATTTAATTATAGCATGTACCTTAATATCAATTACCACAATCTCCTTTTGGAAACTTAGGCCAAGCAATCTGTATGACTTATCCAAAGTCTCATAGCCTGCACATGGCAAAGTTAGGATTCACAGCCAAATCCTCAGACTATAATCCAACAGTCCTGCCACTACACATTTAATATCCTCAAACATGAAAATGACAAGTGGTACTCTCAGCTTATTTGAAAATAGAAAATTAATAAGCACATGAGATGTAAAATGTTGGTTGTTGAAATGTAATCATGTGAATCTATTTATGAATACATTTTGTAATTTGTATCTTTTTGGATGCCAGCATTTTAGAAAAATCTTTACTTATTTAAAAAACATTTTATAGAAACGTCCCACGTAACCTGTCAACAAGTCAGTCCAATTAATATAGAATAACTGCCATTATGGTTGAAAACTAGTGATTATATTTAGTTGCACGAATTAGTTTGTGAACCAACTACTGACCTGGAGTGCTCTTCTTACTGAAGGGGAGAATTAGTTGGCACAGATTCTTTAGAAATGTTTTGGCAGTGATCCCCTAAATAATTTTCATGTTTAGAAATTTGAGGTGTTCAGCTAAAAAAAATAAAAGAGGTATTCATATTCAAAGAAGATTCAGTTCTTTCCATGTTTCTTATTCATGCATAATAAGGAAGGGGTAGATACTACCTTTGTATTCTGGGGGGAAAATGACTACTTTTTAGCTTAGTGAGGTGGGCAGTGCCCAATAAAAAGGTTGATTAAAAAAGGCAAAAGAGTGAGCTTAACTGATGCAAATTCTTATTTCAGTAGATTATCATTAATAATGATTCCTACCTGAAAGTTAGACAAAAGAAGAACAGCAAATATCCTTTAGGATATCATATTTTATTGGGGAAGGGAGGAGGGAAATAGAAGGTGTTGTAGATATAAATTCTTTGAAACCAAAGATGGTTCCATTTTTGTCTTTATTTACCTAGTGTTTATTTCAGTAACTAATAAGTAATAGTCACTAATTGTTTGAATTAATGCTTTTTGAAAATTTAATGTTGTCTTGGGTATTAGTCTACGTAAATTATAAATTGTAAATGTGTATTTAATAAGAAGCCATTACACAAAGAACTGCTCTAAGAAAATTAATGGAAGGAGAAATTACTTTAAACTAAGGGATGGGAAAGATGAGAAATCAGGCAAGGCTTCCTGGAAAAGGTAACACCTGGAAAGAGCAAGAAAGTTTTCAATAGGTCATACGAGAAGGAAGTGCACCATAGTTATGATGGACCAACAGAAAGAAAGATATAGAGGTTAAAGAATGAGAAGAATATTCTAGCCACTCATAGGGCTATATCTCTTGGGGGTATTTTTTTTCCTCCTAAATCAGGAGGGCATTTTTGCAGGGGGTCGGGGATTTAAAAGTTTTGCAACCACTAGGTGAGCTTTGAAGTGATTTTTACATAGTTTGATTATTCACTAAAGAAAATATTTCTCCTTTTTTTCCATTTTTTTTTTTTAAAGTTTATGAAGTCATGTTTGCCAAGAGGGAATACTATCAAGGAATTCCAATAGAGGATCTCCCTAAATATTTCAGGGATTGTGGTCATTTTCCAACCCAATCGCATATTGAGAGCACATATCAGCTGGTTCAAAGTAGGTACCTCTTTTTACTTACTCTTTAATTAAGATAAATAAAGTGCTTATGACAATGAGGTAAGTGAGAAAGTTATTCAGCTGACTTAATACCTTAATATATCTCATGGAGTTTGTAGAATGAAGGTTTTTTTTTGTTTTTGTTTTTGATTTTTTTTGAAGGGAAGAGAATATTTCTTTGGATTTTTCTCTTTTTTTCTCCTCTATGTTATATATAGATTACTCCACCCTTTCATGAGGCTGTATCTTGGGAATAGTTTTTTCTCCCAAGGCAAGAGGACTTTTTTTTTGGGGGGGGGGCATAAGGGGAAATTTAAAAGTTGTGTAACTGTGAGATTTGAAGTGATTTTTATTTGGTTTGGTTATTCACTAAAGCAAATATTCTCTTTTTTTTTTAAGTTTATAAAGTCGTACATATACATGAGACAAATTTAAGGATTATGCTGGAAAGATCTCATAAAGCATTTAGGTCCAACCCTCTCATCTTATTTTATTTTTATATGTTAATAGTCATTTATTTTTTTCAAATACATGCAAAGATAGTTCAACATTCATCTTTGCAAACCTTGTGTTCCAAATTTTTCTCCTTCCTTTTCCTCCTTCTCTTCTGCCAAGATAACAAGCAGTCCTTAAGGTTAAACATGTACAGTTCTTCTAAACATATTCAACCCTCTCCTTTTAATGATGGGGAAACAGACCTGAAGCATTTGGGACTTGTCCTAGGTTATAACCAGGCTAAATTTATATTATTATGTTTTAAAACTTCTTTGCTTCCCCAGAGAAGCTAATTTTGGCATTGAAGAATACATCTGTATTCAAATAGATAAAAAGATAAGACAAGTTTCCAGTTCTGTTTAAATGTAAAAATAACAATAAGAGTATTTCTGTTAAGATTGTAGCAATCTAGTGATTCCAAATTTCTCCCAGCAATCTTAATATTTGTATTTATACAGGACTCAGTAATACAGAATGTATCATTATATCAAATCTTATATAGAACTTATTAATATAAAAATACAAAAAATCAGTATGTAATCAATCAAGCAATCAAGTAAAAAACTGCAAAATTACATCTTTAATAGTGAATCAATCAACATAAGGAACTTTGTAAATTCATAACAATAGAACTGACTTGAGAAGGAACACTCAATTGAAAAAAGAATTGGAATATACATTTACTGATTTAAAAAACATTAAATTTTTCTAGGAGTTCACAGTTTAGGGTTATTTAAAACAACAACAAAATCTCCAGTCACACAAATCTTTCCACAGCGGGTCCAATTTATCCCAAACAAAGCTCTAGATATACTCCAATGGTCTTGGTGCCCACTTAGAGAGGTTACATTTCACATCATCTGTGGCAGCTAAAACAGACCCAATTGACACCAAATAGAATTAAGCATCTCCAAACCTATTTCTCAGGGTCATATCACTTCCTGTAACTTCACTAACTTCCTGCATCCCAGGGTTCAAGGTCTGGGAATAGGGATCATGTGATTTAGGCCTAGTCTCAAATAAGTCTCAAATCTGAGAAATCTGAGAAAACTTCATCCCATCCGTTCCATTCACTGCTAATATGGGGGCTAAATTTACATGGGAATTTTAAATTTAAAAATGGAGTTTTAGCTATTAACAAAGGGAAAGGTCAAGAGCTAAGTTTCCTAGATTCACAATTTCCTAATTATTCACAAATTAACAAAGGCAAGATGCCATTAAGGAAGGAGACTCTTTTAAGGGGTGTGGCAAGTTCCTAATGAATCCTTGATGCCATAAGATGTGCTGTATTCCTAGAAAATGATGTTTTTGGGGAGGATTATGCCATTGAGGGTGGGCTAAATTTCTAAAGTTTAGCAGTGCATTACAGTACTATAAGTCTTTTTAGGAGAAATATAATCTTGGGAGTTGACAACATGGCTTTCTGAACTGTGGAGTTAGATGGTTTTGTTAATGCTAAGAATTCAACCATGGGTGGGACTATAGTAAAAGTCCACTTAAAGGTAACTAAAGGCTTAGTCAAAATCAAAAGGCCCATTTATAATCCTATTATAAAGCTCCTCCCTGTTTTCTCTGAGGGAGAGAGTAGCTTGGCTTCCAGATTTACAGTAATTCAGGCTCTCTCTGTCTATGCCTACCTAGCTACTAAAGACCTCATCCACACTGTAGCTTTCCCTTTAGGCACAGTGATTAGGTTCATTACTTTGTCTAACTGAGGGTCTTTCCTGCAAACTTGATGCACACTTGTTTTTCAGAGCAAGTCACTGAAATTTGTTCTTCTGGGGGACATGATCCATGTCCAAAGAAAATATTGATTTGGGTCTATGTATAACCACAGAGAGTATGATCTCTATTTTAATCGTAAATGAAGTAGAGTTTTTGATTTAATGGAGCATTCAATCTCTCTGTAAGAATTCCTTCTTTAATCAAAAGGGTTGGTATTTTTTTTTTTTTTGAACAATGCTTATCTTCTAATGGTGGATAAATCTGAAATTCTCAGAAATAACTTCCTACAGGAAATTCCTTGGGTATAGATTAAAAAACCTTCCTAAGTCATCTCATTTGCCTTTAATATCAATTGATCTTGATCAAACAAATGATCCTTTCAATCATTTCTGTCCAATATCTTTAAAAGATTCTCACTCTTAAGTTCTGGTTTTGCTTTTCAATGCAAATCAAGACAATAGTCTTTAATTATATTAACTCTCATTTTTTTCTACAGATTGCTTAACCTATGCCCACATTAATGTGCATATTGTGTGGCACATGTGCTAGACCTTTTTCCCCAATTAACTAATCAGAGACATCTTCAGGTACAAAGAGAAAGCATTTATTTAGTCTCTGCAGGGAAAGGCCCAGACACACCTGGGAGCCATCCCAGTCCTTGCCATGTGTGGCCAGCTTCTACCTTGTCTAGGATTTAAAAGGTAAAAGACCCAAGCTTTTTCTTTGGATAAACTAAAAGGACGTAACCATCCTTGACTAATGTTGTCTGCTTCCTATGGGTTATGTCACTTCCTATGAGTCACATCACTTTTTGAGGGTCTGATCTTTAGAGATCATGTGACTCCCTGCAACCTAAGGTCCAAGACCTGGGAATAGGGTTCAAGGCCTAAGAATAGGGATTATGTGAGTTAGTCTCAGTACTGAGAAAGCTTCATCCAATAGGTCACCATCCCCTGACTTCTCAGGAAAGTCCTGAGCCTTTAGGGGAGATGGGGAGCTCACTAGACATTGTCAGCAGGTTCCCTCTGGGCTGAAGAGTCTCATATCTCACACAGAGTCCCCCCACTGACTGTGACCCTCTACATCTCACCCTTTCTTTTGTTTTAATTGAAGCAGGTATATACTCCTGTTTTATCTTCAAATTTCCATCTCAAAGAGGCAGCAATAAGTTCAGCTGCTATTGATCCTCCTATGCCAGACATATGGGTGTTTGCCATAATCTTTAGGCAGTGACTGGTATATTAGCTTCACATTCCCCAGTCCCCAAATTAGTGTATGGATGGACACTCAGGAGGTAGAATGGTCAAGCCCACTGTGAGTGGAGGCAAGGGATCTATAGGCCGCATAGGGACAGGTTTCAGTTCTCCAGGGGATATCTCAGTAGTCCCAGCAGCATACAGCTCTATTCTCCCTAATTGCAACCCCCTTCCCCCACCAGGTTGCTTAAAGAATCTCTGGGTGCAATAGCAGTTGCCATCCAGCTGAAAGTGTTCTTTGCCTGGGGCTCTGGAGCCAAGTTCCACCTCTAGTAATAAGCACATAGGGGATGGGTAAAACTGCCTATGGGCAGTACTGATGGTATCATTGTCCCTCCCACTCCTCCTCCTCCTCTCTCTACCCATGAAGGCAAAGTTGAGGGAGCAAGGTCAGGAGATGGGGAATACTCTAAGGGCAAATTCTCAGGTATAGGCAGAATTGGAAATGAGCTTTGAAGGTGAAAAACAAACTCATCAGCAAGGTACTTAAGGTACTTAATTCCTTTTCTGACCAACAAGTTATAATACTTAAGATACTTAACTCTCTTTTCACCCGACTGGTTGTGCCCTGAAAATGTCCTACAGCAGTGACAAGCAAAATAAATGAGTAAAATACTAAAAAAGGCTTCCTTAGCTCTGACCTTTATGTAACAAAAACAACACTGGGCATTCGCTAAGTATATAGTGCCCACATGGACCACATAAACAACTTGCTATTGTACGAAGTTTGCCACCTGGTATTATTCTGCTTCAATCACAGTACAGGTTGTTACCACCCCCTGACTTCTCTGAAAATCCAAGAGGCTTTAGGGGAGATGAGGAACTGAATCAGACATTGTTAGCAGGTTCCCTCTGGACTGAAGGGTCTTATGCCTCACCCAGAGTTCCCCCACTGACAGTGACCCTTTACAAATATGAATAAAACATGTTTTTTTTTAGAATTGAAAGACAACTTTCCCTTATGAAAAAAAAAATTATTTTAATCTTTCTTTAGTTCCCCAGATCTCAGAGGTAACAATCATTCAAATGAAAAGAGTAGGTGAAAAATGAGACAAAGGAGGAGACCTTAGAATTCATCTCCTCCCCTCTCCATTAATACACATATAAAAAAATCAGCCTGGGAAAATTCTTAAAATGTCTCACAAATTCTTAACATCCTAATAGAAAACCAGGATATTTATAGAAAACTATTCCTGTTTAAACCCCTTCTAGTATACAGATTGATTTTTATTTTTGACACATTCTTTGCCTCATTTCTTACTTAGCCTTAATCACTGAATAGTTTCACATAAATTGAGACCTGATTAGCTTAAAAAGGCCAATGTCTGACATTGCCTGTCTGCTGTCATCTCTATGCTTTCTTCTTCTAGCTCTTTAAGGCTGAGAAACTTTTGAACTGCTAGATAGGATATCTTCTACTCTTTCTCCACAATTCTTCAAACCTCCATTGGGCTTTAAGGGATTTAAAGCCCTTGGAATTGTGGATAATTTGTTTTCTCTGTCTATTGATTTTTGTTGTTATTGTTGTTATTCTACTCCTCCTTTTTTCCCTCTTCTTCTTCCTTCTTCTTTCTTCCTATTAAAGAGGTTTCATTTATCATGGAGGCATAAGATGTCTTAATAGTTTAACAGCTCATTAATATTTTGTAATTATATTCTGGACCTTTTATGATCACATCAATTTGAGACTGGAAGGGAAGACTCCCTTGTATAAGTATTCAGATACTTGTTTTTTATTATTTGATTTATTTACATATAATTATGTGTCATTCTCTAATAATTTTCTCTATTTATACATTATAAATTTCCTTTTATTTCTGATTTTGGTAATTTACTTTTCCTCCAATTTGCTTAAAGTAGCAATTTATTAAAATATTGGCCTTGTGGCTTTAAAGTGTGATGCTGGGGAAACTGAGGCAAGATAGAGATTAGAGAATATTTAATAGTTTATTTGAAAGGGAGAGATTTACTGGGATCAAATGGATCCATGGTTTGATCCCAGTGCTGAGTGAGACTATCTTCTCCAAGAGTCCAGCATCCAGCAGCCAATGTGAGTTCTCCATGACATATTTATACACAGTAGCTAAACAAAGGCAGGGGGGAGAAGTCCAAACTCTGATGAGTGGGAATCTCCAGGCAGGAACCATTAATCCAGTCCTGACAGGTTGGGGGTGTAGGACCATAAATTCTTACTAATGGGGAGGTAAAAAAAAATATCTGGCTAGAGACAGAAAGTCTGGACTCCCCCTTTTTGAGTTTACACATCGACAATTTATAACTTTAGAGTAAATACCCTGAGTTATATCAGTCTTCATGAACCAGAGGGGGTATTGCAACTAAGGGGATTGAGGCAGAACAATTAGGGAAACTGAGGGCAGGACCATTTAGGGAAACTGAGGCAGAACAATTAGGAAAACTGAGTCAGGACAATAAAAGAGAACTGTGACACAACAAAAGAATACTTATTTTTTCTTGCATTGAATTGTTTGTTAGAAAATTCATAATTTTTGGATCTCTTGTTTTTTCCTAATTTAAAAACTGAAGAACTCATTAATTTTTATTTTTGTTAATATAAATATTCAGGGAAATAAATTCTATTATAACCACCCTATGAATTGTATCCTATATACTAAGCTGTAAATTGAAGTATTATTGCCATTGTGTTACAGTAGTGATTACTAAAATAATCAGAAATCCAAGTATGAGTATAGGAAAACATTTCTTTCTTTCTTATGAGAAAGGGGGTGCAATCTCTGACACACAATAAGTGGTTTTAAAGAAAGATATACACTCAGGCAAAGGACATTCCCATTTTTATTCCTCAACTTCCCTTCCCTTCCCCAACTCCCAGGCTCCTTTTCCCTTAGGTGGGAGTTTCTCAAGCAGTTTTTGGGGGGAAAAAATGAGGGAAGAAACCTGAGGATATCAAATGCTTAACAGAGTATAGTTGGCAGGGAGGACTTCAATTTTTAAATTTAAGTTTCATTTCTCCAATTTAATTTTTATATGTGGAAAGCAAATAAATTCATTTCTCATAGTCTTTATAGTAATTTTATGTTATTTACTATACTCTGTAATTTGATCTTTCATCCAATTATTGAGGTTCAAAAAGTAGATCCCAAAAGGCTGGGTCAAAGACCAGTGTCGCAAAGTATCTCAAAAGATTTTGCAGGCTTGAATCCATCTCCAAGTCAAGGAGTAAGGTTTATTGTCATCATAAAGCCAATTGAAGAAGGCTAAATTCCAAAAGAATTTAGCAAAGAACCAGGAGTAAGGAGACACATTTATCCAATTTTTCATGTCACTAATATACTAATTTTATGGCCTAGACATAGGAGTGGTCTATTCTCAGGAATTATTGTCTCAGGAATTTGGTTATTACTGACCAGCAGATTACCTATTTGGTGGTCAGCAAAGTTTGTAGGAACATCCTAAAGCTAGACTTTAGAATTTGACAGACTATTAGAACAAAAGCAGCCTATATTCTAGGGACTTCAGGATCACTCATTCTAAAGCCAGAACACTTTAGAATCATTGACAGAATGTTAAAATAGAAGCACTCTAAAGTCAGAGAGGGGGCTTCCTCATTGATGTTTCCCCTAGAAGCTATATCCTGTCACAATTATACTTTTAATTTAAAAAGTTTCTATTTAGATCTTTATTTAAAGAAACTTATGTTTAATTTATTGATAATTCCAATTGGGTTTAATCTATAAAGGCAGTGCTGAAATTTTCTGCTGAAATTTTCTACTTTTCTTTAAAGGTTCGTAATGTTCTAGAGTGGGTTCAGTTTATGTGATTGTCATGTGGACATTTGACAAATAATGAATTCTCTAAACCATCAAATTCTTCATTTAATAACATTGTTACTGCTCTGTTAATTTTGCAACATCTTTCTTTCTTACTTTTTCCAGCTGACTTAACTTTTTTGGAAACTAGTATTGAAATAACACAACTTTTACAGTTTTTCTTTTGCATCTCATTTTACTTTTTCTTTAAGAACTCAGTTACTTTACAATAACATACATGAATGTTTAACATTGATATATTTTCATTGATGATATGCCTTTAATGATCATAAAGTTGTCATTCCCTTGAGATCAGTAAGGGACCCCAACCCAAAAGAATTTGCAGGCTTGAACTCATCTCCAAGTCAAGGGGCAAAATTTATTGTAATTGTAATGCCATTAAAGTAATCTAAATTCCAAGAGAATTTAGCAAAGAAACAGAAGCAGTTCTTCAAATTATAGTTCTTCAAATTATAGATATGCTAATTTTATGGCCCAGAGGTAGAATTGAGGAATATTCTCTGGAATTTGGCTGATTGACCAACAGATTATCCATTTGACAGTCTGCTATGAACTGAGGAGTAGTCTATTCACTATTGTTTCAGGAGTTTGATTTGTGGGACTATCCTGAGGCTAGAAGGCTTTAGAATTCCCAGGTTGGGTATGGGGGGCCATGGTCACAGATTCCAAAGCTAGAGGACTTGGAATCACTGACTTATCATTAGAACAGAAGCCCCCTAGGATCAGGGGACCTTAAAATTATTGCTGTCTCCCCTAAAAGCTATATTAAATTAATTTCACCTATTTTAATTTTCTTCAATTCAATTATGAAGTCATTTGATGGTCTAACACACTTTTTTCCAACACTCTTGTTATGACTTAAGTGATTAGAAAAATTCAGTTTGTTTCCTCCAGTTAACATGATTCTAGATCTTGTATTTTTCTCTTTTCTATAAATCTTTTTATAGGGGAATTTAATCCATTAATACTTAGTTTTTATTAAATTTATTTTTCCTCTTTTATGCCCAATTACAATTTAAATTTTTTTCATAATTTTCATATTTTTCATTAGCTCTACCTTACTTCCCTTTACTTAACATTATTCCATTATTAAGACTTATAACCCCAGAGAGAGATTTAATTATGGTCTTTAATAACTCATTTAATAAATGTCTCCTGATGAATTCTCACAGAAAAATCCAAATTTCTGGATTGGTTCAATTAGCTACATTGGATTTTTTTGGAGGGTTTATTCCTTCCTTCATCTTTCTATCTGAGACTTACTTATTCATCATGTATAAGGTCCACAATGTTACAATTTTTTTCATTCCTCTATTTTTATTATTTTTTCATATGTGATCATCTTCCTAGACAACTTTTAGTTGTATGATACATCAAAATTATTTTGCTATTCAGAAATCAAAGACTTTGTTGCCTTCCATTTCCAAAGTGTTGCCAAGACCTAATAGTTTCACTTTTGTTTGCAACATCTCTCAAGTATGTTGTTAACTCTTCTCCTCTGATACTGCCACAACTACTTACCAACTCATGGCTAGGTTATTTTAATAGCTACTGGAGGGTCTGCCTACCTCAAGTCTCTCTCTATTCTCATTCATCCTCTATTCAGTTATTAAAGTAATTTTCTTAAAAATCCAGTTCTAATCATGTCACCTATTCCCTTCTTCCCAATCATTCTATAATTCCAGGATTTCCTACTGTCTCTAGGATCAAATACACTTTATCTCAACTCCAAATATTTTCTTTTCTTCTCCTTCCTCCCTTTCCTCTCTCTGGCTTCCCACTCATTCCCTCTCTTTCTTCCTTTCCCCTTTCTACCCTTAACTCTTCTTAATTCCAGTGACTTCCCTCAGTAATTATTTCTATTTATCCTTATTCTTTGCTTTATATTGTAAACCTGAAATAAAGAAGGCTACCAAAATATAAAAACAAAAGTCCTTTAAATGCGTTAAGGGGATTATAATTGAGGTCATCATGCACCACCCTAGAGCTGAAGTGATCTAGAGGGATCAAGAGCAGCAGGATTAAAAATATTTCTACTGGGAGGAGGGAGTCTCATGAGAAGTACAGCTTGGAGAAGCTGTTAAATAAGTTGTTTTATATAACAACCAAAAATTGAGGAAAGCTGTCAGGGAGAGATGACATCTAGTCAGAACAGTAGACTCCAGGTGAAGGTACAGCAACTTTGTGGGGATCAGTTGAGATCAAAATCAGACAATCTCTTCTGATGTCTGCATTGAACATTCTTTTTAAAAACTGATTTCTATAGCCCTAAGACAATTAGCTGTAGGATAAGGCAAGATCAGCTGTTGCTGTTGGACTGTATGTATTTATTTACATGTTGTCTGCCCCATTAGATTGTGGGTAGAGACTGTCTTTTGTCTCTTTGTAGTACTTAGCACAATACCTGGGGCATAATAGGTACTTAATGTTTATTGATATTGATGAATCTTTGTTTCCCTAATTTCCAACCTTCGATTTCTCAACTTTCCCTCAACATAACCCTGTTCTTCTTTGAAGTTGGAGCTAATCAAAGCAGTTGATGCAAAATGGAATTACCAGAAAGTTTGTAAATTCTTCATAAAGGAAGATGTTGGGAGTTTAATGCTGTGCCCTCCAGTTAGAGAGAGAAGACAACTGAGAAAGTGCAAAGAATCAAAATGAGCCATTCTTTCTGGTGATAACATTTTGGGTATCAGCTTGTCTTGTGGGCCATAGTAAGGTATAAAAGAGTATGTTATTTTCCAGATTTAGGCCAAGAAGAGCAGTTTATGATGAAAAAAAAAAATTATTGGAGAGTGAAAGAATTGGGATCTCATCCTACCAATTTTCAGGAACTCATTACATTGTTCATTATATTTCCTACATTATTAAGTAGAACATTGGTTGGTATATTAATCGGTGTTCAAACTATGATTGTTGAATGTCTTAATAAAATATATATCTTGAAACTATCTTTTCTAAAGTAGCTTTAATATTTGTCATTTCTAATGTAAGTATTTTATACAAGTAAATAAACATATATAAGAGGTAGCAGAACAATTATATAGGAAAGATTAAACATAGATGTTTCTAATTGTGCTATATCAAACTTAAAAGTCTTTATGGATGTATAGAAAGCTTTTATGTAAAATAATGAAGTTTTATGTAAAATAATGAAGAGAACATCTTTCAGAATGTATTGGAATTTCATACTTCCTTCTAGTAGAAATTCTAAGTTACTTTAAATTTAGTAATTCATTCTATTATTTTATTTATTTTAAATTCTAAACATTTTATTTCAGTAATTAATTACTTCTTTGATAATAAATAATAGCTGTCTATACTAATCAACACATTTCATGCTGTACATTAGTTCATGTAACCCACATGTGGTTAAATCAATTGACTAAGTTCCCAAAGAATACTGACTATAATATATCAAGTAGGTCAAATTCCTAAAACAGCCTACAAAATCCAGGTATTTTTAGTATCTTCCCTCCCCCCACCCCACCTCTTTTTTTCCATCCTTATCACTATGGTAACAACAGATTTTTATGACCAAGGACATGATTTTCATCTAAATCTTGCTTTGGGAGAATAAAGCCACTGCTTACTGAGTCCACAGGCTAATTTTTCCAAATATACTTGATAACACATTTGGGAAACCTCTATTTATTTAACATTTAAATGTCTGCTAAGAGAAAATAATGACATTAGCAGTCACAGATTTGACTAGGAAGGACAGCATTATTTTTATTCTGATTATGGGTTTGTAATAAAAGAGTCCAAGCAATGTAATGGCAGAACTTGAAGGAATTTTGGAAGTAATCCAGTAAAACCCATTTATTTTTATCAATGGAGAAACTGAGGATCAGAAATTAAATGAGTTGCCTAAGGTCTTAGAGTTAGTTATTAATAAATCAAAGATTATGAACCTGGATCTATCTTAGGCAATTTTACCATATTGCCAATGTTTCTGCACTTTTTCTTGAGAAATTATTTTACACACACACACACACACACACACACACACACACACACACACTTTTATTACACTTTTCTTTGAGAATCCTACAAAAGAACTCCATAGTGAAAATTAAATTTATAGTGGCAGCTAGATGGTGCAGTGGGTAGAGCACTAGCCCTGAAGTCAGGAGGTGACCTGAGTTCAAATCTGGTCTCAAACACTTAACACTTCCTAGGTATGTGACCCTGGTCAAATCACTTAACTCCAAATGCCTCAGCAAACAGCAAGCAAGAAAGAAAATTTAATTATATACAGGAAAGATTAAATAATGCCATGAAAAAGCAGGGTTTTTGGATTGTATAAGAGATTATGATGTGACTAAGAAATATGAGGCATTGTCAAATTTATTTCATAATAGTAGGCAGAACTGTCATAGATAATATTAACATATTAAAGTAAAACATTATTACTGGTAAGATTCTTAAAGATTCTTAGTCTTTTAATTAGCATTATCAAGAAGAAAACTTAATACCTTTTGACATGCTTTGGGGAACTGAGTGCCTACAGGACTAGATAGAATATTGTTTGGAAAACTGGTAAAAAATCAAACCTCAGATAGTATGATAGTATGGATAGCTTATTGTGGTTCAAATAATGGGATCTGGTAATGGAAGATCAGAATTGAATCTCAAGTAACACTTACTAGCAATGTGATCTTAATATCCAGTCTTTCAACTTCCCCAGGTTTTAGTTTTCTAACCTATAAGATGAGGGAATTGGGTTAGAGGACCTAAAGGTAAAGGTCACTTCCACCTCTAGCTATTATGGTCTCTATAATAGTTATGTAATAAGTGTACTCTGACTTTCTCCTAGGGCCACACACCTACATTTCCCCTGAGGATTCCAGAATAAACAGGGATTTGGAGATATCTTTTATCCACCTGTTTGAATTTGTACCAGCTGTGTTCTCTCCATTTTAGGGGGCCAATAAGTTGAATTCTTATTCCATTTAATCAGTTATCATCAATTAGCCTATACAAAAGAAGTTTTACTTCAATGATCTAGCAAGAGCAAACATATAAACATTTTGCTTTAATAACTCTAATCCATGGGGCATAATCTATCCTATGTCACTTTAGTTTTAGTGGAGGATTAGACCTGTACCTTAGCACATTTTTCTACATAGCATTGATCCCACCATGTTTATGTCCAAAGGTGGTATTAGAGCCCTAAGAATCCCAAATATCACTCCTTACTCTTCAGGTATAGATGACTGACCTATTTGGGATCCCAATCTCTAGATTCCTGTAACCAGAGTTGAACCCTTAGCCCAGTGCCTAACACAGCATAGGTGCTTAATAAATGTTTATTGATTAATCAGTTATAACATATACTTTAGATCCACGTTGGAGACTCTACATATGCAATGGAAAACAATGAATAGGCAAAAGAGGTGCTATTTCTTGGGGGTCATATGGCCTTGGGGAATGGGGAGAAGGATGTTCTAAGATAGTGACCTAATTTACCATGGGATCTCATTCAGGAAGTCATGGAGCTATCCCAGATACACAGTACAGACTGAGCTAAAACTGACTCAACTATTTTTGAAGACACTAAATATTGGTATATAGTCAATAAGGGAAGAAAACAAACAAAAAATCCCCAGAAAAACATCTGCTAACCAAGTGAGAGACCAACCAGAACTACTTAAAGAATACCCATGTATATTTCAGTCTCTCCGAAACACTTCCCATATATGTTATCACTATTCTCAAAGAAGCCACATCCTAGCATCCTCCAAAAGGCTATGCAATCTGCTCTAGCATCCTCCATGTGGAGATACCATCTGAGCAAACTGATGGGTCTGTGCATGTGCCAGACCCCCATGAAATTTAATCCTTCCTTCTTTCTCTTCATTGTTTCAGAGATTCCTAGTTTTCCTAATTCAGTAGGCAAAAAGTAAAATGTAAATTGTAATCTTTTAGGAAGCCAAAGTCTTTCTAATGAAAATATTTGTAACAAATAGTCCTTTATGCTTTCCTGTTAAGATGAGTCAGATATACTTAAGAGCATTTACCTTATGTAAATATGAATATAAGAGAACAGTAATGTATTATAGCATACTATAGCTGTTTCTAAGGAGTATATTAGTAGTACACAGACAAGGATAAAGAAAAGTCAATCTCGTATTTTCACTGTCAGAATTGATATCTCAGCAGAGTAAGTCAATTTTTTTCAAAGGACTTAATGAATTTATGAAAAATAAAGATCAGTATAATGGCTTGATGACTGGAGAATCCATCTTCAAGTTCAATGTAATAACTGAAAAGTGAAAATACTGAAAAGTAGTGATAGTAGACACTGCTATTCTTTGAACAAAAAAGTCCATTTCCCAAATCTGGATATTATCATTGCTGGCTGACCCCAATACTTACAACCTCCACCCACCTTATCTTTGTCTTCTATCTTCCTCAATTTCATCCAACATTTTGCAAGAAATCTTTCCCAATCATTAAGTCTAATTTATTCTCTCTGAGATTATCTTCAGTTTATCCTGTTTAAATCTTCTTTAGTTGTTTACATATTATATCACATGTTCTTTACACACACACATACACATACATATAATACACAAATCCATATGGATGTAAACATATATATGTATGTGTGTGTATATATAAACACACACACATATAAATTCACATACAAATATTTTAAGGGACAATTACAATGGATTGTTCATCTAATTGTATGCCATAATGTGGATCAAATGCATTTTTCACACATTAAGTTTCCACTATAAATAAATGGCTAGTTATATTTCATGGATTCACTGACAAGGCTTGCAGAGAGCCACAGATGGGGGAACTCTTGGTGAGGTGTAAGACCCTTCAGCCCAGAGGATACTGCTGACAATGTCTGGTTTGGCTCCTCATCTACCCTAAGGGCTCTTACCCTTCCTGAGAAGTTAGGGGAATGTGACAACTTATGTTCTACTTGCATTAATGAGGCATTTACATAATAATAGCAGGGTACTTATAGTTAGCATATGTGTAGCATGCTGTAATGATATAATGGTACTATAGTTGGCACATGCTCAGTGTGCTGTGATGATGTAATTGTACTAAGGTATTTAAGGCTGTGAGAACTTGAAATAAACTGACTCCATATTTGATCATCCACTTGTGTCTCACCTGATCACTCCTCCTCTAAGTCCAAGGACTTGGGCTGGTCCTGAGAGCATCCAGAGAGCTAGTCCAGCCACAGCATTTTGCACTCTAAACGTGGTGCTTCTAGAAAGCACACTACAAAGGCTTAGTATTTTTCTGTGGCTTGATGTGTTATTAAGTTCACTGTTAGCCACAAAGTAGAACATCTGAAAAAAAATCTGTATTTGAAGAGGAAATAATCATGCTGGCAAATTCCTTTGATGAGCATGTTTTCTTAAGTTCTTTCAATGAGAGAGACAGAGAGACAGAGAGAGAGACAGAATGCATGCCTTAAAAAAATTGAACAAAAATGTCAGCAAGATCATATTTTATTCTCGCAAATAAAATGATTTTTCAAAAAATCAATAAACAATTGAAAGAATGAGATTTTACATTAAGATCATAGATGTTGAGTTATAATAGATCACAGAAACTACCCAATGCCATACCCTCATTTTATAGATGTGGAAACATAGATCCAAGGATTTTAGATGATGTTCCCAAGGTCACATAGGTGAAAAGCATCAGAGATAACATTTGAACCAAAGTGCTTCTAATCTAATATCATTGTTCTTTCCATAGTACTTTGCTGTTTTTTGCATAAGTTCTATTTTTCTTATTTATTTGTGTGACTATAAGTCTGTAGTTTGGTATATAAAATTTTTTGAAAGTCTTCCTGTTCTCTTATCATATTTTCTTCAAGCATGTCTCCTTGAGTGTAATAATCTTATCGATGGCTTTTTGTTTGTTTGTTTTGTATGTGTGCGTGGTGTGTGTTTATTTGTGTGGTGTGTGTTTGTGTTTCCCTATCTTGCTCAGACTGAAAATGCAATGGCTACTTACAAGTCAAAGGCCATATTAATTATCCTATTGGTTAGCCCCTAAACTTTTAACTTGCTGGGTTATTCTGATCTGAACCAATTTATTTCTTTTTAGGTAACTTATTGGTCCTCTGCTCATGGGATCTCATAATATTGGGGCCACAGACTTAGCATATCAAACCTATCAACTTAGCTTACTGAAGTTCAGAACTCTCAGGCTCAAATATAAGCAGGTACTCCAGGCATGCATTACTGTGCATGGCTATGAACTCTTGAGGTCTCGGTATTATGTTCTTTTTAAAATATTGGACATTTTGTCCTTGGATGCCTTTCACCAGCAGTATAATATTTTCTGTGTATGTATTTAGTCTGATCCAATGATGGCACTTTTGAAGGTACATTGTTAACTTTTTATTTCTTCCTTTGTAAAACACTTTTCTTCTTCTCTAGTAATAGTATAGGAATAGAGGCAAAAATTAATAGAAATATAGCTGTATGGTTTTTATGTGTACCTATATAACCTCATTTTTATTAACAATATTAATAGCTCATATTTACATAGCAGTTTCAAATTTGCTAAGTATTATATATATTATTTCATTTTATTCTCAACACAACTTTGTGAGGTTGGGGTTATTGTTACCACCTTTTTATAAATGAGGTAATAGAATGGGACATTAAGTGATTTAACCAGTCACATGACTAGTTTCTAAAGTAGGATTCAAACTCAAACCACCTTTGACTCCATATGCAGTACTCTTTTCTTAATTTTCATATTTTTCAAGTTTTTTGAACTTAAACTCTATAGTTATTATTAAAATAGTCTCTTTTACCAAAGTTTACCTTACAATTATAACTTATTAGGTAAAAGAATGTCTCCCAAAAGCCTTAAGAGCCTGAGGAACTTCTATAAGACCTGGAAGAGCCAGTTGAGTTGGTGATGATTCCTAGAGGAAATCCAACTTTGAGGATATGTGGTTTGAATCTCTCTTAATTAAGTTTTAAAAAGAAGAAAAAGCTGGGATGCTCATGTAGCAGTGCTGGCTTTTATCATGTTTAGGGATTTAGATTTTTGCTCTTTCTTGTTACTTTAGTCATCTTCGATCAAGTCTAACACTTCATGACCTCTTATGGGGTTTTCTTGGCAAAAATACTGGAGAGGTTTGCCAGTTCCTTCTCCAACTGATTTTACAGATGGTCAGATGGAGGCAAACAAGATGAAAAGGCTTGCCCTGGGTCACATAGCTAGTGATTGTCTGAGGCCAGATTTGAACTTAGGGAATTGAGTTTTTCTGACTCCAGACCTGGCCCTCTATCCACTGAACATCTAGCTACCCGCTTTATTTTCTTTCTGTTAGAAACTGAGATATCGCAATGAAGTATTGCCTTGGTTGCCTAACATGAAGCATTTCTGCATGAATTTTGATAGGGTAAAGTACTTTTTCCCAGGACTTGATCATTCTTGGGTAAGCTGAATATCCAGTTCCAATTATTTGAGATTTGAAGAGCAAATCTTATGGTATAGGTGATATCACCTTACTAGAATCCTGTACTGAAGGTCTCTTTTTCATGTACTATCTCTACTCACTCAAACAACTATAAGCCTTTCTGGAGCAGAATGGGAAGGAATACTGATTCCTACTAACATACTTTAAAGATTCCAAATATTTTCCTTTAGTTAATTACGACTGCTGAGGACTAGTGTAACCTAGTGCTGATGATTCCCTGAACACCCAGACAATGCAAAAAAGAAGCCTTCTCTCCTTCCTTTTATCTATCGTCTGTTTGGCCTAATTCACATGAAGTATTGTGATTTTAACAGGCTAGCAGCTCTCAGATTTCCCTTTTCATTCTTGGCCTGTGGGATTCCCCTTCATCCCTTTAAATATCCTTCAGTATTTCAGTTTTAACAAATCCATATCATTTGGTCCAAATATTTATACTAGTGGTATCTAAGTTGTGTCATATAAACTGATTAAATGTTGAACCATTTTACCCTCACTTAAATCCAGCAATCCTTCCAAAGTCTTTTCCTTTAAGTAGAAAATAATCATCTTTAAGAATCAGTGGGAACAGCAGGGGCTTGAAGTTGGTGCAACTTTGATAAAGGTCTAATTACTTTCATAAGTCTGGTGGAGAGCAGACTCTGAGCTCCTTTAGCTATAACTGTTTATTAAAATTCTCTATCCACACCTCCTAATGGGAAGCCAGCCACTAGTAAGTGTTTGTTTTATGGGGTTAAATGATTATAATGTCTGGAAAGGAAACTCCCCTTGTGAAGGTGACTTTGATGTGGTAGCCTCTCATAAACGACAAGAATGTGAATATGAAATACTTCATCTTGAATTCTTGTGAAACAGCCACTCAGAAGCAGCGATAATGGTTAACTAACCTCATCAGGGGTAACAGGTTACTGTGGAGATGATAGAGAACCTATTCCAAAGTCAGGAAAAGCTGAGTTTGAGATTTACCTTTAACAAATACCGACCAGTCATAAGCTCAGTGCCTCTTGCCCAGTTCTCTAAGATTTTGGGCTATGGAACATGTTCTGATTTGGGTTGTTTGGTAGAAAGACTTTTCTTATAGGACCTGTTTACACAGATGAAGTTACTGGTACTCATATCTCCTCAAAATAAAATCCTTCATAAATGTAATATGAAAACCTTGTCTATCATTTCTATCAGTTCTAGCCAGCTTCTTTTGACTCTTGCCACGTGGAAATCAATGGAGACATTTTGGTATTGTCATATCTTTTGTCTTGGTCTACATCTGGCTAAGGTTGCATTTTAATCTAATAATAATAGTTAACATTTACTTAGTGCTAATTATGTGACTAGCCCTGTACTTAACGATTATATCTCATTTTGATTTTTGCAAACAACAATTGGCGGTATGGTGCATTATTATCTGAGTTTTGGTGATTTTGCCCAGGATTACCCTGCTAGGAAATATTTGAGGTTGCTTTTAAACTCAGGTCTTGATGTCTCTAGACATTATTTGCCACTCAGCTGCTTCCCCAACTGGTTCCCTTTTATGAGGGGTTTCATTTAACTCTAGTTGTAAGATGTCTAACTCTTCTTTGTTTATATATATATATATATATATATATATATATATATATATATATATATTTACATTTCAATTTTCTTAAACTTTGTCTTGGATATTAATCTTTATGTATTTCATATAGTCTTGACCTTTAAAGAAATTCACTAGTCCAATTCTCCCCTTTCTTCATGTATTTATTAACAGATGAGAAAAGTGAGGAATAGAAAGGCTCAATTCTTGCCTAAGATCATACAGGCAGTAAATAGATTGCTACTTAATGGAAATGGTTTAAGTAAAACTTAAGAGTTGGAGGTGTGTTATGAGTTCTAGAGGAAGAAGACCTGCGAGTGGATGGTGGTTGCTTGTAATGATCCATCGCTTGTGAAGACTTTGGAAAACTCACTTAGTTTCCTTATTCATAAATAGGGGCCATTGAACCTAGGTGATCTTTAAGGTCTCTTCCAGGTCAAAATCCTGTGATTTTATTATTTTAGGATTTATAATTAGTTCTTAATATAGTGATCATCTTTCATTTCATATACTTCTTTGTTACATATTTGTTATAACTTAAGTACCTCAGTCTGAGATACTATCTAATTTTCAGTGTTGTTTAGTTGTTTTCCAATTATGTCCAACTTTCTACGACTCTATTCATGTTTTTCTTGACAAAGATACTGGAATGGTTTGCCATTTCCTTCTCTAACTCATTTTACAGATGAGGAAACTGAGATAAACAGGTTAAGTGACTTGCCCAGGATCTCATAGCTAGTTAGTATCTGAATTCAGATTTGAATGAATATTATATATAATTTGTTAGCAAGGGTAATAAAATTCTAATGGAAGATGCACGACTTCGGGAGGCGGCAAGGTAAGAAAATAATGATAATATATCTCCTCTTTTCATAGAGTTTTAACATTTGCAAAGAGCATTATAAAAGATCTCATTTAATCCTCACAACAATACAATGAGGTAGATGCTATTATCCCCATTTTACAAATGAGGAAACCAAGGCAATAAGAAATTGTCTAGTATTTGAAGCAAAGTTTGAGCTCAAATTTTCCTGACTCTAAATACATTGTCAACTATGATACCTAACGGCATCATTTTTATGTTCAATGGAATGTTCAGTTGAATCAGCCATTTATTAAGTGTAGGGCAGCGAGGTGGCATAGGGGATGGAATGCTAGACCAAGAGGCAAGAAGACTCATCTTTTGAGACCTTAGGGAAGTCACTTAATGCTGTTTGCCACAAATTTTTCTTAACAAGAAGGAAATGGCAAACCATGCAGTAAAGCTGCTGGGAAAACCTTAAATGAGGTCATGAAGCATTGAACAGAATATAAAATGACTGAACCACAATGTGTAGCCACTGTGGCTGAGTAATGCGCATACAAGAACATTGTTTTGGGACCCAGAAGATTGGGATTCTAGATTTTACTCTATTTTTCACCTGGTGAACTAGATTCCCCTCTTAGACTGCCATTTTCCACATCTCTTCCATTGGTATGGGACATAGGCATTTCATCTGTAAATGAGGGAATTGGGACAGATCATCTCTCAAGATCCTTTTCTGTTTGTGAACTATAATTATGTTGTGTTTTCTTAAAAAATAAAATTAGCCCTTTAATTTTACTTAGATTTCAAACTGGAAGAAAACTTAGTGATGATCAAGTCTAACTCTATTTTAGAAGTACAGAAATGGAGGTCCAGAGGGAGCCAGTGAATTACTTTCAATCCTGTAGGTCCAGGGAATCTTGGGAGTCTTAGAGGTCTATATATTCAAAGTTAGGTTTATTTCTAATATGTTAAACTAGCCACATAAACACAAACTCTTTGAACAGATCCTCCATAATTTTTATGTAACAACAAATATCAGTTTAAGAAAGTATATGTATGTATATATGTATATATTAGTAGAAGAAATTATATTCATGAGTGTCTTCTTTACTTCCTTGTAAATTATTCTTTTGTTCCCTGATGCTCACCTTTTTCACATTATTCTTTTTCCCCCTTTCATTTCCCTTTCCCTCCAAGCAGGCTACAGTTAAGAAAAGATAGATATATATATATATATATATATATATATATATCTTTCCTATCTATATCTATATCTATATCTATATCTATATATCTATATCTTTCCTATCCCTGAATTCTGCTTCATAACTTGGCTTACTATTACTTAAATTCCCCCCCCCCCCCATAGCTTCCTTGCCTCCTTCTTTACCCTTTGTTTCCCATCCACCCATTCCTCCCCACTTATTTCTTTATAGATTTTGGAGGGTGCTATACCCTTCATGGTACATATGTAGTGTTGCCTATTAAACCCATTCCTGATGTGAGTAGATGTTCAGAACTACCAGCCCTCCTTCCTCCTCTAATGCTTCTGTTTTAATTCTTCCTTTGCATCTCATTTGTGTCACATGATTACTATTTTAGCCTTTACTCTGCTAATCTTTTTTTTAAACTATTGTTGATATAAATCTTAAATATAAAATATGCATTTCATATGCATTTCCCATTAAAAAAAACATAAAGTTTGTCGGTGTTGAGTTCTATCTCTCTTTTATATGTTGAATTTTCTGTTAAATGCTGGTTTGGTTGATAGAAAGTCCTAGAAACTTACAAGTTCATTGACTGTCCACTTCTTTTCATTCAAAATTAAAGATAATTTTGCTGGCTATGATATTTTTGGCTGAAGGCCCAGTTTTTTTGCTTGTCTATAGATATGATTCCAGGATTTGTGTTTTATTGTAGCTGATGATAAATCTTGTATAATTCTAATTGTAGCTCCAGTATATTTGAATTGTTTTTTCTTGTTTCTTGCAAAATTTTCTCTTTAATCTGAGGATTTCAAAATTAGGCAATAATATTCCTGTGTGTTTTCCACAAAGGATCTTCTTGTTGAGGTGGTGATTGGTGGGTTGTTTCTATATCTGTTTTTCCCCCTCACATTCTATCATGCCAATAAAATTTTCTAGGATTATTTCCTGCATTATTTTGTCAAGGTTCACTTTTTGGTGACAACTTTCTGGCAGTCCAATTATTCATATATTTTCTTTTATTATTTATTTTTATTAAAGCTTCTTATTTTCAAAACATATGTGTAGACGATTCTTTAACATTACTCCTTGCAAAATCTTGTGTTCCAGTTTTTCCTCTCTTTTCCCCCATGCCCTCTCCTAGATGGCAAGTAGTCCAATACATTTTAAACATGGTAGAAATATATGTTAAATCCAATATATGCATACATATTTATACAATTATTGTGCTGCAGAAGAAAAATCCAATCAAACCATTTAGGAAAAAAAAAAAAGAAGCGAAATAAAATGCAAGCAAACAACAACAAAAAGAGTGAAAATGCTATGTTGTGAATCACACTCAGTTCCCACAGTCCTCTTTCTGAGTGTACATGGCTCTCTTCATGACTGAACATTTGGAACTAGTTTGAATCATCTCTTATGGAAGAGAGCTCCATCCATCAGAATTAATCATTGTATAATCTTCTTGATGCGGTATATAATGATCTCCTGGTCCTGCTCATTTCACTCAGCATCAGTTCATGTAAGTCTCTCCAGATCTCTCTGAAATTATCCTGCTGGTAATTTCTTACAAAACAATAATATTCCATAGCATTTATGTACCATAACTTAGTCAGCCGTTGTCCAACTGATGGGCATTCACTCAGTTTCCAGTTTCTTTCCACCACAAAGAGGGCTGCCACAAACATTTTTGCACATACAGGTCCCTTTCCCTTCTTCAATATCTCTTTAGGATACAAGTCTAGTAGTGCTGGACCAAAGGATATGCAGTTTGATAAGTTTTTGAGCATAGTTCCAAATTGCTCTCCAGAATATTTGGATCCATTCACAGTTCTACCACCAATGTATCAGTGTCCCTGTTTTCCCACATCCCCTCCAACATTCATCACTATCTTTTCCTGTCATCTTAGCCAATCTGAGCAGTATGTAGTGGTATCTCAGAGCTGATTTAATTTACATTTCTCTGATCAATAGTGATTTAGAACAGCTTTTCATATGACTAGAAATAGTTTAAATTTCTTCATCTGAAAATTGTCTATTCATATTCTTCTACCATTTATCAATTGGAGGATAGCTTGATTTCTTATAAATGTGAGTCAATTCTCTCTATATTTTAGAAATGAGGCCTTTAGCAAAAGCTCTGAATGTAAAAAAATGTTTTCCCATTTTATTGTTTCCCTTCTAATCTTATTTGCATTTTTTGTTTTGTTTGTACAAAGACTTTTTAATTTAATATAATCAAAATTATCTATTTTGTAATCAATAATGATCTCTAGTTCTTCTTTGGTCACAAATTCCTTTCTCCTCCATAGATCTGAGAGATAAGCTATCCTCTGTCCTAATTTGTTCATAATATCATCATTTTTGTTTAAATCATGAACCAATTTTGACCTTTTCTTGGTATACCATGTTAGGTGTAGGTCAATGCCTAATTTCTGCCATACAAGTTTCCAATTTTCCCAGCAGTTTTTGTCATGGTGAATTTATTTTTATTAAAGTGTCCTCTTCTGAAGATGAGCCCTGGTTTGCTCTCATTATGTTTTAATGGTGGCATTCTTTTTTTTTTTTTTCCATTTCATTTATTTATTTTTTGCCGAGACAATTGGAATTAAGTGACTTGCTTGGAAACATAGCTAGGAAATGTTAAGTGTCTGAAGTCAGATTTGCACTCCAGTCCTCCTGCCTTCACCAACTAGCTTCCCCAATGATGGCATTCTTTCTTTCTTGCCTGATCATTTTCTTAAAATAAGAGGTTTCTCTAATTGTGGGGTTGGGGGATGGTACGTCAAGCTTTCCTTCAGCTCTCCCCTCTGACCATGAACCCCAAACCAAGAGCTCCACCCTCCTGTAAGTGCCCATAGCCAGTAGTGTCCCTCCCCCTGCCTCTGCATTCACCAGGTGCTGGTTCTTTCTTGCCCAGGGCAACCATGTCTCATCAGCACAGCATTCATTCCCCATCTGCTGAGATTCCCTCTGTCTTTCTCGACCTAAACCCCAACTCAAGTCTGGGATGTGGTTCCTGCTGAGGATCCAGTCACACCCAGCTAGTGCAAGGGGGTTCCCTCTTGATGTTTCTGTGGAGTTAGCCTGGAGGTTTTTGCATTTCAGGTGGGTTAATATTGACCTGAGATCTTTTTTCAGATCTTCTTGCAGGAGGACCCCAGTTCTGCTCCAAGTTGTCTGGATTTTTCACCAGTCTATGTTTGCCCTGAAGAGGAAAATTGATTCTATTTGTGGGAGACATTGGGAGTGCTTGAAATTTAGTACTCTGCCATCTTCCCAGAATCCTTCCCTCCTTCATAAATTTAAATAACAGATAGATACTGAGAATAAGCGTTTGAGAACCACTATTGTAAATAATAAGAAGTGATATGGGGACTCATCATTCAGTGTGCTAACCATTATACATACCACCTTCTCTTTGGGCTATTTCTTCCATAACTTCACATAATTCTCTCTTAAGCTCATGTGAATCTGTTTTTTTTTTCCCCCAATGAAAAAAGATGTTCATTTGTAAAGTTTTATGGACCCAAATTAAGTTCTATGTGGACAAGTTCAATCAGGTTTTATTTTGTTGTTTTTACCTGATCCTGATACAATATAGGATCTTGTACACAGCTAGGAATACTAAAAATCCAAAAGCAAAAGAAGAAATTTGAGTTTTGTTTTCATTTGATTAGGGCCTCAATACATTGAGCACCCATTGCTTAGCCAAGCTGCCTTCTTGACTAACAATAGAACCTTTCTGACTACTCTTCTGCATCTGGCACCTGCTGTAAGCAATCCTACATTCCTTGAAACTTTCATAGACATCCTGTGCCCGGCTCTGTGGTGAGTCAGCAGAAATGTACATTTTAATCAGAACAAATGTTTAAATATTAAAGGAGAACATTATTCTGATTGTTAAGATGAAAATAAAGCAGAATGGTAACTGGTTTATGGGCACTCATAGGGGCCTTATTCTGCTGGTGTGGCAAAGGAGGAAATTCCAAAAGGTGGAGGTTGCCAGCTTGATTCTGAGAAATTACCATTTGTAATCAGAAACTTCCCCTGGAAAGTGTATTTCACCAGTGTTTGTAGAGAATGCTTGTTCAAGCACTTGGCTAGGGAGGAGGAGAGCAGAATGAAAGGTGATTAGGGTATAGTTCATGCTGTTAACTGAATAGTACAGCAAAAAGAGAATCCATCTAATTTCTTTTTCTTTTCTTGTTCAGAGAGAAAGAAAGGGAAATTGGTACAATGGGCAAAGTTTTGGGCTGTTTAGAATTAATTCAGGCCAGCTCACATCATTTGGATGAGAGGGGAATCTCCTTCCAATTGAGATGGAGGACTAAGTATTAGTATATGCCTTCCTTCAACAATGTCCAGACCTTTGGCCCTGTCATTTAACCTAGTGATTGAACTTGAGGCTCCCTGAACTTTGCTATTCACCCTACTGCAGAACTTGTGGGATTTTTGTGGCTTCCCATGTGTTCTTCATGTGTTCATTGAGTAGTGCTGTTCCCAGATTGAGTGTGAGCTCCTTGAACATGGGGACTATCATAGTTTTTTCTATTTGTATCTCTAGTGTTTGATAGATAACAATGCTCATTCATTCATTCATTCATTCATTTATTGTTTTTGACTCTTTGTAATTGCTTACTAAATACCTGATGACTGATTGAAAGTCTAGCTTTAAATCCAGGGTGACCCACTTAGAAGCAATTCGACTTTATGCAAACAAATTAATCTCTCTGAAACTGAACTTTCTTATCATGGGAAATAGAATACCTTCCTTCCTTCCTTCCTTCCTTCCTTCCTTCCTTCCTTCCTTCCTTCCTTCCTTCCTTCCTTCCTTCCTTCCTTCCTTCCTTCCTTCCTTCCTTCCTTCCTTCCTTCCCTGCTATTATTTTATCTCTGATGGTATAGCAAAGGAAAACATTTATCCAAATTCTATGCATATTTTTTTAACCTACATCATAACTTTTCTGATGTTCAATAAGATTTGATTTCTGACCGAAAACTAGTTCACATTAATTACACTCTTTCACATTACACCTCTAATACCAAGTAAGATGTGAACTCAACTGGAAGGCTTTTTTATGCATAGTTTCTCTTGTGAATTCTCTAATAGGTGTGAAAATCAGTTTAATGGACAAATTTAGCTGGGGACATAGATCACAAAGAAGCTAACTATGTGAAATGAGGTTGTTGAGGTACAACAACTTGTGAAAGGCCTTGAATATCAAGTTTAGGGAGTGGAGCTTTGTGTGGGAAGCAAAAGGAAGCAACTGAAAAGTTTTGACTAGAGGGTTAATCAAATGTACTCATAGGGCCAACTGAGCTGACAGTCAAGTCAAAGGTGACCGGAATAGGGAAGAGACTGAATATGAAAGCCCATTGGAAAGCAGTGTTTATAAAATGGTGTAATCATAAAGAGGGAATGTGCTAAATTAGAGATAAAAGAAATAGGAAGAGATTATGAAAAAAATATCATCAATAGGATTTGAGTTAGTAAACCATCCAAATGAAGTGATAATTTTGGTAATTTCAATCAGTTTATGTATATAAATATACATATATGTATATATACACACAAATATTTATGTGGTATCACACATGCATACTATATAAGTTTGTGGGTATACTTTGAAGGTGTCACTATGCTTGTGGTGGGGATTCTATTTATTCCTTTCTCTACCCTGTCTCCTCAATTGGAATATAAACACTTTGAATGTTTGGGCTATATTTTTTAATCTCTCAGAATCCAGTATGGTATATGGCACATCACAGAAACCTAATGAATGCTTGTAGACTGTTGATAGATAAGTATTGTTGTTGAATAGGCTTTTGTTGATAGGATTGAAAGGGATGTCTTTCTTGGGGAAAGTATTTTCTGAAAGAAATCTTTTCCAGTTTGTCAGTATTGTGAAAGTTGAATTCCCACTGAACTGATATTCATCAAGGAAGAAATTACATCTAGAACCTCCCCACAAATGTTCTTGCTTGGCTGATTTGTAAATGTCCTATAAACTTCCATTTGTATAATTACTTTTTTTTGTTGACCTGAAAATTTATGAGTACAAATAAGAGAACTGGTTATTTATAAAATGTGTGTTTATTCATGATAAATGTTTGGCCTAAAATGAAGCAGAAAATTCATTGATGAGGGGAAAGGAGTATAAGGGAGTGGAAAAGAAATGCAGCATGGAAAACTGTGTACTAAGATAATTATTTTCTATTCTAGGTATTAATCCTTCACACTTATTCTCAACCACATATTTCAATGACATTAAATTTTTTTTTCTTGTCATTTTCATATTTGGACACACAAATACTTTCATTCCTTCAAATGTGTTAAGCACTTTTAAAAACATTTTCATCATTGTAATAGTATTTAAATATTCAAAAATTAAAGGAGGAATGCTATCACATGAATACATTCTAAGAGACCTTAGTGTTGATATTAGATTTTTATTTACATTGAGTGACAAGTTAGATTTTTTTTTCCCCAGAGAAATTTTTATTGTCTATATAACAAATATATGTGTATTTTTCTGTATGTAGCACCAGGGCATTCTCACCAAGAACTCTTCCCGTCCTCCCCAAGAAAAATATTCAAAGTCTAAGACACTGTACCAGTCTCAGTTAAAAACCAAGGCTTGTGCTTGGCTTGTCTACCCTGATGTGTTCAAGTTTACTAGCCTTCTAATGCTTTAAAAAGAGAATTTTGTTCAGGATGCTCTTTTTTTTTTTTTTCTTTTTTCTATGATATAGTAGTATCTAGAAAGCCTTTTCCTGCTAGGGAGAGCTTATTATTCTTTTCCTGTAAAACAGATGGATAGGAATTCCCTTGCTTAAGCCCTTATTTATCTAGGTAGAATCATTCAGGATAAGATTAAAGCCATTTCTGACCACCTTTCTTCTCAGTCTCATTTCTTACTTAGCCTTAATCACTGATTGGAAGTTGTGTCAACCTGAAATCTGTTAAAGATCTTCCCTTAAAAAGGTCAAGTTCTCCCACAGCATCCAGAGCATCTCCAGTCATCCTGATTTAAATCTTGCCACTGGACCAAATTACTCTGGAGGAGGAAGTGAGGCTGGTGATCTTGCACATCCCTCCCTCACTTAAAATTAATTTACTTGCCCATCATGGCATCATTTCCCTGATTTCATGGTCCTCTTCTAGAACTCAGGACAAAAATCATGTCACCAAACTCAAAGTTCTGGTACCAAACTACAATCTAAAGTGGAGTTTGAAAATTCTTTACAAATCTGATTTTGAACTTATGCCCTTAAAATCAGTTTTAGAAACTTTATCTCCCCAAACTTTAAAAGAACTTTTGGGGTTGACTGATGAGAGTTTCCTCATTTCTCATGTTCTCCATTATTGGCACACAAAAATTTAGCTGGGGTCAAGGGCAGATAAAGGAGGTCTACAGGTCTTTGTTTCACATTTCCTTCCTTTATTATATGTATCCCTGCCAGCAAAGAAATTGATGGCCTTCATCTGTTCAAACTAAAACATTGCCGGTCCTGTTACACAAATATATTTATATTCTACTGGTACAGAATACATGTGTGTAAGAGGACCAGGGGCAGCTAAGTGGTGAAGAGGATAAAGTGCTGAGCCAGGAGTCATGTAGACTCATCTTTCTGAATTTAAATCTGGTTTCAAACTCACTGACTGTATGACCCTGGGCAAGTAATTTAACCTTGTTTACCTTCATTTTCTCATCTGTAAAATTAGCTTGAGAAGGACATGGCAAACTACTACAGAATCTTTGCCAAGAAGATACTAAATGGGGTCAAAAAAGTCAGACATGACTGAATGACAACAAAAATTTGTACAGATATATGTTTAAAAAGCATGAAAATGAAATGAAATGGAAATAAATTAAACATTCAACTTTGTATCCACTTGACTAGCTAACTTAGATATTCTGAAACTTAGGGGGCACTGAATCTATTTTATATTCATCCTTGGCCTCTCTCATGTGGTCTTAATAAATGCTTGTTGAATTGAATTCAACTTTGTATTTCAGAGGACAGAAATAGTAACCGTGGATGGAAGCTGTAGAGAGGTAGCTTTTGGCTTGATGCAAGGAAAAATGTCCTAATAATCTCAGCTTTCCAAAAGCAGAATTTGCTGTTACAGGAAGGGAGTGGGTTTCTTCTCACTGGAGGTCTTTAGGTAGAGGGTGGTTCACTTACTTGTCAAGGATATTATAGAGCAGATTTCAGCTCAGGTTCACAATCTCAGAATTCAAAAATTGGAAGGGACTTCCAGCAACCCCTTAGGCCAACATACACATGAAAAGAATTTCTCTTGTGACAATACCTGGTAAAAGGGGTCATTTAGCCTTCTCTTAAAGTAAAGTACAAGACAGGAGAATCCATCGTTTCTCAAGAACAATCTATTCTACTTTTGGACAGCTCCCAGTATTAGGAGGTTTCCCTCAGTATTTACCTCTTAGTAACTTTCATATATTTTCTCCTAGTTCTGCCCTCTTGGGCCAAGCAGAACAAGGTTAGTATCTTGCTCATGTAACAGACTTTTAAGTGCTTAAATATAGCTGTCATGCTCTCTCTCTCTCCTCCTCCTCCATTCTTCCCTACTTCAGCTTGTATATCCCTCATTCTATCACCAAATAGATAGCCTGGTACAGGTTCCAGATTATCTGCAAGCTCCTTTGATTTTGTGAATGGGTTTTTGTTGATTCCTACACTTACATTTTTGTAGACTATCATAACCTTCAGAATCAGTCTCTACAATGTATCTGGCAGCTATTTATTTTTTATTTCAAGCCATAGAAAAAAAGACTGAGAAATATGCCCTAGAATGATGTTATCTAGTAATAGTAAACATTTATACAATGCTGTAAGATTTCCGAAGAGCTCAAAATATCATCTCATTTGATCCTCACAGCAACCAACCCTGAGAAGGTGGTGGGTACTATTATTATCCTCATTTTACAGATAAGTAAAGTGATTCTTACATTGGTTGTGGTTTGCCTGAGATCACACAGCAAGTGTATGAGTAAGGATGCAGACTCCAATCTTCCTGACTCCGTTTATTATACTATCCACTGAGCTAATTAGCTGTCTACAATTTTCTAAGGTATTCGAGGTTTCTATAATTACTAATCAACTAACCTGAAGATTTTTCATCTTTCTATCTCTCTAACTCCAACTAAAGTTATTATTTGCTATATCAGTCTTTGATTCCATAACACTGCACTTTTCAGTTCTCCTCCTTTATTTGTGATCAAAACCTTTCTGTCTCTGTATTTGTTTCTGTCTCTATCTCTGCTTCTGTCTCTCTCCCTCTTCTTTTCCTCTCCTCTCTGACTCTATCCTGTTTCTCTTCTCATTACTATATCCCTCTCTTTTCTCTCTGTTTCTGTTTCTCCATCACCCCTCCCCTTACTATGCCATAAATGTGACAATTCCCTGAAGGTCTAGCTTTGAACCTCCTCTTTCTGTATAAGCTCTACTATGTAGGTAATCACATCCTATCCCAATATCACTTCCATGAATATCTCTAACAAATCTTTACTTTTAATCTTAACTTTTACACTCTAGTTCTTTTTGAGATTTCCACCTAGGTGTCCTGCTAGGACCTCGAACTTAATCTATCTATAATTTAGTTCATCATTTTGGCCCTCCAAATCAGTGCTTCTTGACTTCATCATTTTAAAAATTTATTTGCACTTTTGACATTCTCACAGTTAATTGAACTTAAGATTTTTCCAATGGATTTTAGTCTTTAGATGAAATGATCCATTTAATTTCTCAATAGTAATTTAAATTGGCTTGGAATTCCAAAATGACATGAAAGGCAGCATATTATAGTGGAAAGAATGCTGTGCTTGTTTCTCCATTCTTCCTAATTGACCTCACATGGTACTCAAATTTTCACTTAAGTACATTGTAAACATAACTTAGTAGTAGAAGATGAGGTTACAGAAGGGCAAGTGGCTTCTTAAAGTAGAGTTTCTTAACCTCTTTGTGTGTCATAAATCTCTCTAGAAGTTTGATTGTGCTTATAGACTATTCACAATAATGGTTTTAAATGCACAACATATATAAAATACCTAGGATTTCAAAGAAAACCAAAGGTAAATGAAAATAATCATTTTTCTTTATCAAGTTCATAGACTCTCTAAAATCTATCCATGAGTTTCTCACATGGACCCCACATTTGTAACTCCTTTGTCAAAAAGGTTTTAAAGATTTTATTAAGTAATTGCATTACTCTCTACTATTACTTTTAATTTAGAAACAAATTATCAAAATATTTTGCAATGCTGTAACTAAAATGGGATGACCAAGGTTTGGAAAAGGGCTAATACTTATTATGTGCTAACAGTACTTCCAAACCTTCAGCAGACTAGAAACAACCAAATTTAATATTTGGTTAGCAAGAATTATTATTTAATATAAGGAGTTATCAGATAACACACTTTTCTTCATCCCCCACCTCAGTTAAGATAGCATAATTGACCTGCTCCCAGATCTGTACCACTTATTATTCTCTCTGTTCAGTGCCTTGAAGGTTTTGAGTCTATCCCCTCCTCCAGTTCGCACCTAGGGGGTCCTTGAATTTGTTCTTAGGAAAGTTGATTTGAGGACATTTTTTACAACTTGCCCCAAGGGTAAGAACAAGGATTTATTGTTCTGACATAACCTAACTCAGAAGTGTTAAACTCATACCCCACAGGCCACAACTTATGAATGTGTCCTGAGTCAGATTAAAATATAACTCTAAAATCTTTTAAAAATATGTGAATAAAAATAAAACATATATAATGTTAATTTGAGGCTTCCTGAATTGATATGTGGCCAACAAGATCCATTTTTATTTGAGTTTGATATCATTGAACTAAACTGAGTTTTTAATAGATTTCATGGAGTAAATGAACTTGTGTGGGGGAAAATATATATATATATATTCTTATTTTGATAGAATTGGCTTTTTTGTGATCTTATATATTTTACTTTATGCATTTAAAACTATTATTCTGATAAAGAAGCTAAAGGCTTCACCAAAATTCCAAAGAAATCCATTACACATGCAAAAAAAGATTAAGAACCACTGATCTAGACAGTATTTAGAAGGAATTATTGATTCTTTGTTTCAATTTGACTTTATCTTATCCTTCAAGTTCCATTGCATTTCTAATAACAAGATGCAAATAAAGTTATATTAAGAGGCAATCGAACATAGTAGCTAGAGTGCTGGGCTTGGAATCATTAAGACTTGAGTTCTGTCCCACCTCTGACACTTCCAACTATGTGACTCAGAGACAATCATCCTTAATGAGTCTCCTACCACTCTTTAAAATTTATCATTAGTGAGTTGTATTTTGCACTGGTGGAGAAAACTTCCTATATTGATGAAATCAAATGTCCTTCACATATTTGTGCAAGGATATATTAATAATATAAGGATATATTGGTAAGAATACAAAGAAAACTGAGACAGAACCTGTGAACTAAGGCATAAGAAAAACATGCATGGTCTCTTTGAACATATTTGTCCATAAGTGTTTAGATAACTGTCATTTCTTCACAATTTTATATTCACCATATATAGATACATACACACAATTTATACACACACACACACACACACACACACACACACACACACACACACACACACACACACATATAGAATTTGGGAGGAAAAACAGTAAAACCTTGATTAACTAGAAACTATCTAACCAGAAATCCCAATTAATCAGAATGTTTTCTGTACCTGACATGGAGGGGAAAAAGGGCAAATCATTAAAAATAAGTTTCTTTTCTTCATTGCTTATGGAAGATCTGGGATACGATTGGTTTAGATCCTTTCTATCCTGACACAGATTGCTATCCCCTGTGCTTAAATAAACGTCTTTTTTGAGTCATTATGACTGAAAAAAATTTCTTCCTCCTTTAGTCAAATTGAAGAATATCCTTTCTGATTTTATAGTACGCTGCATTTAATTGTAATTTTACAAAGGAGGTTATATTTAAAAGAAATTCCTGCACGATTGAGAAGCAGAGTGCTAAGCTAGAAAAACTATTAATGGGTCTGGAACTCAGGACAGATCTATTTTCAAGTTCTGCCTCTGATACCGTGGTTATATGACAATGAGCAAGCACTTAGTCCTTAAACCTCAGTTTCCTCATCTTTAAAATGGTAGTGCTGCCTGTGATAGTTGTCTCCTTAGAGATCTTAAAGGCTCTATATGTAAATATTAACCATCATTATTAACACTCTGAATCACATGACCTCTATGATCCTTTCCATGTCTGTGATCTGCTGATCTTAAGAACACAGCCTTATGAATCAGATCATTAGTACAGGAATCAGTTTCTTCATTTTATAGTTGAAAAAAAATGAGGTTCATAGAGTTTATGGGTTGTCCCATAAACTTGGAAATCATTAAAACTTGAGTTCTCTCCCACCTCTGTCATTTCCAACTATGTGACTTTGAAACAATCATCCTTAATGAATCTTTTCACTTCTTAGAGTTTATCATAATTGGGTTGTGATTTGCACTGCTGGAGAGAATTCCCTACATTAATGTAATCAAATGTCCTTCACATATTTGTTAGTGTTAGTGATGAAATTTGAACTCAGATCTTACCTCTACTTCTACAGAAAGGTCTAAATCTAAAATATTATAAAAAAAAAAAATTTAGGAATCCACTGCAAGGCTTAGAATCAGAGGATCTGGGTTCAAATTCTTACTATATGTGGAAACTTGAAAAAGTTACTCAGTTTTTCTGGTTCTTAGTTCCTCGTATGTTAATTAAAGAGGCTGGAATTGACATCTTCTAAGGATCCTTTTATTTCAACATCTGTTGTGACCTTCTAGAAATGTCAACTATTTTCATTAAAACAAATAAAAGGTAAGAGAAACCATTCAGTGTTGACGAACCCTTAACTATCTTTGCTTAAAGGTTTTTGTCTTCTTGAATTGAAGTAGGAAGAGCAGTCTTAGTTTTACCTTTTGAACTTCTGTTGGTTTGTTACAATTCAAGTATTATTTAATTTTTTTATTTGTTATTTAATACTGAGTAATTCCCTGAAGACCTCTTTAAAACATCTAATGTTCCCTTTGGCACTGAAATCCACTTACCTTAACTGACTTCTGTTAGATTTCAACCTGATTCTCAAAGTCACAATAGTAATATTCATTTCAGTGTCCCCAACGGCTCTTAGTATTCATCAAATATTTGATTTACATTTTCTAATAAGGTACATAGAATGCAAGAACATGAAACCTCAACTCTGCCATGATTCTTACTACTGTCTCCTTCATTAACATGGCAAGTTATTTCTCTAAAATAATTAAAATCTGTAATTGAATACACTAGAATAATTTTGGGAAATTAGTTTAATTATTCTGGTACTTCTACTTGGAAAGATTGCATTATTTATTATAACTAAATGGATAAATGTAACCCTTTTCCTTGCCTTTTCTTTTCATATTTACTTTCTGAGATATTTACTTTGCATATTTGGGTATTTTAAAGAAAGGAATAACAGACATTGATTCATAGTGCATTGAAAAGATGACCCAAGGACTAAGGATGAGTTGGATAACCTAAAGTGTGATGATTGATCTAACTATGGATTTGCCTATAGAAGGCAATTCATATGATATCTTGTCTACATTTGGACCTGGTTAGACTACATGGGGATTACTGTGCTCACTTCAGGAAGTAATTGATTGATAGTCTATAGAGTATCCAGAAGAAGACAGTTTTGCAAAGAGCCTTTAATCCATGCTACATGAGATCAATTAAAGGAACAAATGGTGTTTGATATAGAGAGGATTCAGAAGGTCATGACATGTGTCTTTGGGCATTTATAGGGCTATCATGTAGAAGAAATAAACGACTCTTTCTTCTCTTTTCTGATTATTGTTTGTCCTTATGCTTAGTTCTTGAAGAAGGAGACTGATGGCATCATGAGGGTGCTAGCTTGACTTGACTGTGAAATGGCTATGAGTAGGACAGAGCTGCCCAAAGCTGTCAGCTTCACACTCTCCTCTAGGGTCACAGAAATTCATTGGTAAGACAGAGGTCAAGATGACTAGTGATATCTCGGGATGAAGTAGATGACTTTGGCCTTTCTAAATTAATGTCTCTCCCAAGTCTCAGTTTGTCTAAGTCCTGGAGGAAGGAACCAAAAAACAGTGGATGGCCAAAGAGACCAGTTTAAGTTTGATGTAACCATTAGAGGTATTCAAAAGAAGAATGATCTGCTTGAAAGTTGTGGGTTTTTCACCCATGGAGATCTTTGATATGCATTGGCTTTCTAGTTTCAATTAATATTAATAATAACTAACATGTATATAACACCATGAATTAGGCATTATATTAAATATTTATTATCTTATTTATAAAAATATCTGGGAGAGAAGTGCTATTATTAGCCCCATTCTACAGATAAGAAAACTGAGTTAAACAGAGGTCAAATTATTTATTCAGGGTTATATAGTTAGTAAGTGTCTGAGGGTGGATTTGAACTCAGATTTTATTGATTCTAGATCAGGTCACCATAGATCTTTATATTCCCCTCCTTATACTTTATGACAGTAGGAGGACACTTGCCAACTTGCTATTACCCACATATGACACTCTATTTCCAGATCTTTTCACAGACCGTCCATACCAGCAATGATATCTCTCCTCATTCCTATCAGCTATCTTATCTTCCTTCAAGGCTCAACCCAAGTACTGTCTCCTGCAGGAGACCTTACTCCCTCCCCAGTTCTGTACTGCCTTCTGAGATTACCTTATATTTGCACTGCATCTGTATTATTGTGGTCAGGTAGGTGATGCAGTGGAGAAAAGTTGAATCATGAAGATGCGTCTTCCTGAATTCAAATCCAACCTCAAGCACTTACTAGCTGAGTGACTCTGGGCAAGTCACTTAACTATGGTTGTCTCAGTTTCCTCATCTGTAAAATGATCTGGAGAAGGAAATGGCAAACACTCCAGTATTTCTGTCAAGAAAACTCCACAAAAAGTCAAACAACTGAATAATTGTTACAACAAAATCTGATTTGCATGTACAGTGATTTGCATGTATTTTCTCCATTAGAATAAAAGGTACTAGAGAATAGGGACTGTGCTTTTGTCTTTCTTTGTATCCCCCATGCTCAGCACTCAGTGCCTGGTATTTAATATAAGCTCAACAAGTGATTATTGATAGCAATATGGCAAAAGGGGTTCTTTCTTGAGAAAAAGTTGGACTAGATGGCTTCTGAAATCCTTTTCAGCTGTAAAATTTTGATTCTGTAATTCCATTACCTTATTCTGTTTTCTCCGAAATTTGTTAATGAATTTTATTCTTGGAGTAAGAACTATTAAAAACAAAAACTTATAGAGATGGTCATCTGAGATAAGGATTTCTCTATAACAGGCAACTTTCCATTATGCCAGTGACCTAGAATTGGTCAGGGTTGCTAAGTATTTTTTAGTCCTCCATGCAGGAAAGAGGAGCAGGTCATGACCAGCATTTGCTAATATAGCAGAACACTGTAGGAGCTGCCTTATGAAAATAGGAAACAAAACAAAGCACTCTGAAACTTAGATTTAATTCCCTTTGGTTATATTCACATGATAGCCCAGCTCTTCTACTGTGGGATGTTGAAAGCAAGCATCTTTATTAAAAACATCTCCGTTCAACTTTATGAGATGAAAGCCATCCAACACGGTATGGGTGATTACAGTGACTTGGTTTTCAGAAACACATATTTATGAGAAATAGCCTGAGACTCAGCAGAAATTACCCACTTAATATTTGAGGAGGTTGGGGGGTTTCACCCCGCCAGCAGTAGACAGGATGAGGTGGTTGGATCATAAGTCACAAGCTGCCTTGGATTTAATAATGCTAGGCTTTGCCTGGGACCTACTCAAATAATTCAACTGACAACACAGAAATGAATAAAAAATACTATAACAATTTAAAGAAGAAATAAATTAAACCTAATAGAAAAGGGCACATGTTCACCATTAAAATTTACTTTTGTGAACTCTCTCAAATTCAGCCAAAAATATCTATAATAAAGAATTTTTTTAAAAAAAATCAGTTATTATCAGTCATTTGCTAGATCATAAAGGACAATTCTGATAAAATATCATATTTCTTTTTAGCTATAGGTTGCATAGGAGATGAATTAATTAAACACTACCTATATCTCAAATTTATATCAGATAGGGCGTGATATATTACTCTACTGGCTCTGATTCCCAAATTTCCTCACTTATTTTTATATTTCTGTTTTGAGGTTTCCATGGTCAAATTCAATGGCTTTCTACAAACCAGGGGATACTACATTTTTCAACTAAAATGATCCTGTATCCAGAAACAGCTAGGTGACTCAATGGATAGAATATTGGATTTGAATTCAGAAAGTTCAAATTCGTTCTCATGTCCTTGTTAGCTTTATGACCCTGGATGTCACTTAATCTTTCTTAGCCTCAGGTTTGTCATCTGTAAAATGAGCATAATAATATTACCTACCTCATACCGTTGTGAAGTTTAATTGAGATAAATGGAAATACTTAGCAAATTTCAAGACAATATGTCAAAGCTGGTTATTATTAATAACTCATGAGATTCCACTCCTTACTGGAAAGGTATTTGGCATAAGAATCAGATTTCTGTTATCTACTTCTCAGCTGCTTCCTGTTCTCCTGGAGAAATAAAATGGAGTCACATAAAAGAAAACACAAAGACATTGAATGTTCATTGGATTTGATCAGTGGGCAAGGGCGACAGACCATAGCCTTTAGAGAAGTTTTATGTGTAAAACAATATGGTGATATGTGGAGAGAACTGTTTGTGAATAAAAAAGGTCTGTGTTCTAGACCTCTCTCTATTATCCACTGGCTATGTGACTCCAGACAAGTCCCTTAATCACTCAGGATCCTCAAGGTTATAAATTGCAAAAAGAGTATTAATTTGAGAGAATACAAAGACAGTAATAATTCATTTTGGGGAAGTTGCTCTCTGGGAGCTCCTTCCACTCCAGAATCCTGTCCTCTCCTCTTCCAAATAAAATAAAATAAAATAAAATTTTCATTGGAATATTGAACACCTAGATGAGAAACTCCCTCAACCAAACCAGATAGATGTTTAATCTGCACCCTTTACTCTATGCCTTGAAATGCATTCTTTCTTTGCTTTTGCTGCTTAAAAAAAAAAAAAAAAAAAAATTTTAAGACTAAAGTTAGGTTCTGTCTCCTCAAGAAAGCTTGCCTGAGTTTTCTAGTACTGGTGGTCTACCCAAATAAGATATTTACTGTCTCCTCTGCTAAAATGCAGTAAATGACAATAAAGAATAGGCATTATTTTTTTTGTTTTGTTTTGTTTTTATAAACCCTAATATTTAACATAGTGCTTTATACAGTGTAGCTGTCTAATAAACATTTGTTGAATTGGATTATATGAAGACTTGTATGAACTGATACAGAGGGAAGGAAGTAGAACCAGGAGAACAATTTATATATCCATAATGTTAAAAGGATAATCAACTCTGGAGGATTTAGGAACTCTGAGAAATACAATGACCAATCCCAATCCTCATGCTATCTATCTCCAGATAGAAAAGTGGTAAATTTAGAAACTTGATGCATTATTCATTTTTCTTTCTTTTAAAAAAAAGTTGGACATAGCTAATGTGGGAATTTGTTTTGTATGCTAGAAATATTTGTAATGGGCTTTGTTATTCTTGCCTTCTCAATAGGCAAAGGAAAAGAATATAGAGAATTTAGAACTGAAAAAAAATTGAATCAAAAAAATATAGGACACAGTTTTTATACTTTTGAGTAGCCCGTAATGATAGTGGGATATAGTGGTTGGTTAAAAGATGATTATCCCTAGAAAGAAAATTATTCTAGGATTTGAAGTCCTTGGGATTCACAAAATATAGACAGAGAATCTTAGCTAGATCAGCTAGGATAAGTTAGTTAAATAATTAGAGCATCAGCTTTTGTATAATCAATCTTTTGCTTCAAAGAGTTGGAATAAATAGAAGTTGAAAAGTACTCAGAAGCTGTAGAGACAGTGAAAGCAAAAAAATATTGAAAGATTAATGATTGTCAAATTTAGTGAGAAAAGGTATCAGTATGTGTGGAAAGGTGAAGAACTTACAGATTAAGCACATATTGATCAGAGACTGTTAGCTAACATAGATCAGGTCTATAGGCCTTAGTCACATGATTTTGGATAAGGCTTGGAATGCATTCCATTGTCCAAAGAAGTGGTGACCAAAGAGGCTGTATATCACCTTGTTTACTACATTCCACTGACCAAATAGGGGAATACAGACTTATATGACCAATCACAACATATAGAGGGTTGGATTTTGGAGGTTCTTTGTCTGAAGTGTATAAAAGCTGTGAACATTTTCAAGGGAGTGGCTCTCTCCTGCTGTGAATTTGGCTCCCAGACCAGGATGGGGTCCGCTTCTTGAAAGTCTAATAAATAATTCTGCTTTCTATGAGCGATCTCTGAGTAGTCAATTTGGGTAGGTCTTTTTGTCCCAAACAAGTATATGCCTTAGAGAGGATTTTCTTGAATTCTTTTTCCATGGATTTTTTTTGAAGTATTTTTTTTCCTCAATAGTATTTTATTTTTCCAAATACATGCAAAGATAGTTTTCAACATTCATTTTTCTAAGATTTTGAGTTCCAAATTTTTCTCCCTCCTTCTCTGAACTTCTTCCTTCCCAAGACAGGAAGCAATCTAATATAGTTAAATATGTCTATCTTTTCATTGTTTTGAAGTGTTTCAATCCTCTTTTTTATGACATCCATTTATGACCTTTACCTTAAATTTAAATAGCAATTTTCCTTTATAAGTAATTAAACTTTTATGTGATAGATATTATTTACCTCTATTGTCTCTTCTATTTTGAGGAAGTTCATTTGCCTGGATATTTATGTATTTTCCTTTTATAGGTTATTATTTAATATCTACAGTGATCTGGTTTCTTTTATTTTTCACTTTGAAAAATATGACTTTTCATATTCCTTTTAATTCCTTATAATTTTCAATCTTTAATGCTTTTGAACTGTGTCACACTGAGCTTGTTTTTAAATTTTATTCCCAACCATGGATCTTGGCTTGACTACTTTTATTGTGATTTTCCTTCTATCGATGTTTAAATTTTTCTGTCTTTTTGTACTATTGTTAAGTTGTTCCTTCATTTCTTCCCTTAGCCTTTTTTTCTTTATTCAAATAGGGTATTCCAATAATTACTGTGTGTTAATTAGCTTATTGTTTTGTCTTTTGGCACTGCATCTCTTTTGAGATTTGCTCATTTTATGAGTTGTGATAATTCCCTAGAATTCAGAATTTTTTCTGTGCTAAAAGAGTCATTCTATTACATTTTGAATTCAAAGGCAAGTTATTAAATGACTAAAGCAATGAGGAACACCACATTCTCAAGGTGATAATAATATCCAGAATTTGGGGGGCTTCTTCCCTCCCACTTAATATTTCATTCTTTTTCAATTACAAATAAAGATAGTTTTCAACATTTACTTTTATATGATTTGAGTTCCATTTTTTTTCCCCTCCATCCCTCTCTCTCATCCCCAGGTTGGTAAGTAATCCGACATAGGTTACAAATGTATAATCATATTAAATGTATTTTCACATTCAGTCATGTTGTAAAAGAAGAATCAGAAGAAAAAGGGAAAACCAAAAGAAAGGAAAAACAAAAAAAGAAAGTGAAAATAGCATGCTTTTATCTACATTCATATTCCAGGTTGTTTCTCTGGATATGAATAACATTTTCCAATATGAAGCTTTTGGAATTGTCTTGAATCATTATATTGGTGAGAAATTTATTATGAGAATATAATGATAAGTCTATCATAGCTGATCATGGCACAATGCTGATGTTTTCTTGGTTCTGTTCACTTCAATCAGCATCAGTTCAGGTAAGTTTTTTCAGGTCTCCTGTTATCCACTTGCTCATCATTTCTAAGACACCAATAATATTCCATTATATTCATTTGCCACAATTGGTCTAGTAGATTACTACTAGAAGACTACTGTGTCTTGTATCTTTAAGCTATTTCACTCTCTTTCTTAGCCAATACCAAATAACTTTGATGAAGGCAGTTTTTTAGTATAGTTTTAGATCTGGTAATGGTAACCTACCTTCCTTTACAGTTTTTTCATTACTTCCCTAGATATTCATGATTTTTTATTCTTTCAAATGAATTTTGTTTTAATTTTTTTCCTGCTCTATAAAGTCATTTTTTGATGTTTCCATTTATATGATAAATTAATTTAGCTAGAACGTTTTTTAAAACCAAGCAGGTATTTATTATTTTCTTCTACTTTTTGATTATTTTTATTTAGCATGGTCTCATGAGCTATTGATATTTTTCTAGTTATTTAAAAATGACTTTATTTGTGTGAAAAATTATAAATGTATTTATGTAATTCCTTGACAGGCAGACTCCCAATTTTTAAAATATATTTTATAATTATTTTAAATGGAATTTCTCTTTCTATCTTTTGCTGGGTTTTGTTCATATTATATAGAAATGTTCATGATTTATGTGGATTTATTTTATATCCTGCGACTTTGCTAAAGTTATTATTTCATGTAATTTTTTAGTTGATTCTTTAGGATTCTTTAAATATGTCATCATAATTTTCTTTCTCTGTTATAGCTCTTCATATTAGGTATCCATACCGTATTTGTGTAATAAAGAGAATTTTGTAGGATTCTTTCACCTATTTTTCCAAATAGTTTATATAGTATTGACATCAATTGTTCTTTAAATGTTTGATGGAATTCACTTGTAACTCCATCTGACCCAGGCGATTTTTTCTTAAGGAGTTCATTGATATCTTCTTCAATTTCTTTTTTCTAAAATGGTGTTATTTAAATATTGATTGGGCAATTTATATTTCTGTATACATTCATCTATTTCAATTAGATTGTCAGATTTGTTGGCACACAGTTGAACAAAATCATTCCTGTATATTGTTTTATTTTCCTCTTCATTGATAAGTTCATCCTTTCATTTTTGAGTCTGGAAATTTGGTTTTCATCTTTCTTTTTTAAAATAAAATTAGACAAAGGTCTATTTATTTTACTGTTTTTTTTTTTCCCAGAAAATCAACTCTTAGTTTTATTTATTACTTCAATAGTTTTCTTACTTTCAATTTTATTAATCTATCCTTTTGATTTTTCAGAATGTTTAATTTAGTATTTAATTGGAAGTTTTAAATTTATTTTTTTTATTGTTTAAGTACATATTTATTGGTTTTTAAATTGCATGTTCAATTCATTGATCTCTTCTTTCTCTCTTCTTTTCATGTAAACATTTAAAAAATATAATATTTCCTCAAAGAATTTCTTTGACTCCATCACAAAAATTTTGGTATGTTTGTTGTCTCATTGTTATTGTCTTTGATGAAATTGATTGTTTCTATGATTCATTGTTTAATTCACTCATTTTTAGAATTTTATTACTTACTAGTTTACAATTACATTTTGGTCTATCTTTCCAAGTCCCTTTATTACATGTAATTTTTATTGCATTATTATCTTAACATTTCTGCCTTTCTGCATTTGATTGTGATATTTTAATGCCTTATCACATGGTCAGTTTTTGTGTAGGTGTCACATAGTGCTGAGAAAAAGGTATATTTCTTTCTATCCTTTTGCAAGTTTCTCCAGAGAGCTATCAAACTAAATTTTCTGAAATTCTATTTACTTCCTAAACTTCTTCCTTATTCATTTTGTGGTTGGATTTAGCTAGTTCTGAGAGGAAGTATAGGTTTGCTGTCTATTTCTTCCTATAACTCAGTTAATATTTCTTCTAAGAATTTAAATGCTATGCCACTTGATACATATGTGTTTAGTATTCATATTATTGTATATAATAGCATTTTAGGAAGATGTAGTTTCCTTCCTTCCTTATCTTTTGTAATTAGTCTATTTTGCTTTTGCTTTGAGATCAGGATTTCTACCCGTGCTTTTTTTTTTTTTTTTAATTTCAGCAAAAGCATAATATATTCCACTCCAAACTTTTACCTTTATTTTATGTATATCTCTTTGCTTTAATTGTATTTCTTATAAGCATTATATTATAGGATTCTTTTTTTTTTGATCCATTCTTGCTAGTTGCTTCTGTTTTTTTGGGAGAGTTCATTTGGTTCACATTTATAGTTATAATTATCAACTCTGTATGTACTTCCATTTCTTCTATTTTTTGCTTTTTTTCTTTCTTCTCACTCAATCCTTCTCACTGGTGTTTTGCTTCTGATTACTGCCTCCCTTAATTTACCCTTCCTTATATCACTCTATGCCTTTTTCTTTCTCCTTTTATCTACAACTTCTGTCATGTCTTCTATCCAAACTCTCCCTTTTCTTTACACTTTCCTCTCCTATATGGTAAGACACATTTCTATACCCCCTTGAAGAGTGTCTGTTATTCCCTTTTTGAGTCAAATCCAATGATATTTAAGTTTCAAATAATGCTCATTTTCCTTCTTTCCCTCTATTGTAATAGGTCCTTTATGTCTCTTTTGTGTAATGTAATTTGTGTGATGTAATTTGCTCTATTTTGCCGCCTTCTCCCTCTTCTCCCAGTACAGTTACAGTCCTTTTCCAGCATCTTGATTTCTTTTTTATAACATCATATCAAAATCATCTTTTACCCATATCTTCTATTTATGTATATCCCTTCTAACTGCCCTGATATAGTTATAATTTTCTATATCGTTTTCCTGTTTGGGATGTAAACAGTTTAATCTTTAAACAATTTTTTTCTTTCTTTCTTTTACATTTTTGTGCTTCTCTTGAGTTTTGTTTTTCTGTTGTTATTATTATTATTTTTTCTATTCAGTTCTGCTCTTTCATCAGAAATGATTGAAAATTCCCTATTTCATTGAATTATCCATCTTTTCCCCTGAAAGATAATGCTCAATTTTGATGGGCAGTTGAGTCTTTGTTGTAGGCCAAACTCCTTTGATTTCCAAAATATCATATTCCAGGTCCTCTGATCCTTTAATGTGGAAACCACTAGATCCTTGGTAATCCTAATTGTAGCTTCTCAGTATTTGAATTGTTTCTTTCTGGCTGCTTACAGGATTTTCTCCTTGATCTGATAATTCTGGAATTTAGCTACAGTATTCCTTGTGGTGATTCATGGATTCTGTCAATGACTATTTTATCCTCTGGTTCTAGGATATCAGAGCAATATTCTGTGATGTTTTTTTGAAAGATGCTGTCCAGACTTTCCTCTTCTCTTCTCTTCTCTTCTCTTCTCTTCTCTTCTCTTCTCTTCTTTCTCTTCTCTTCTCTTCTCTTCTCTTCTCTTCTCTTCTCTTCTCTTCTCTTCTCTTCTCTTCTCTTCTCTTCTCTTCTCTTCTCTTCTCTTCTCTTCTCTTCTCTTCTCTTCTCTTCTCTTCTCTTCTCTTCTCTTCTCTTCTCTTCTCTTCTCTTCTCTTCCTCTTTTTTTAAACATGACTTTCAGGTAGTCCAATAATTTTTAAATTATTTCTTCTGGTTCTATTTTCTAGTTTTTTTAAACCAAGCAGGTATTTATTATTTTCTTCTACTTTTTGATTATTTTTATTTTGTTTGATTCTTGATGTTTTATAGTCATTAACTTCCATTTTCCCAGTTCTAATTTTTAAGGAATGTTTTTTTCCCTAAATAGCTTTTGTATTTTCTTTTCTATTTAGTTAATTTTTTCTTAAATAAATTATTTTCTCCAATGTATTTTTCCCTTACTTGGCCAATTGTATTTTTTTTTTTTTAAGGAATTGTTTTCTTCAAGAAATTTTTGTCCTTCCTTTTCTAAACTGTTAACTTTTTCTTGTATACCTCTTATTTTTTCTGCACTGTTTCTTCTAAGAAGACTTTTTGGATTTGAGATCAATTCATATACCATTTGAGATTTCACCTGTAGGCATTTTGTTCTCTGTTGAATCTCTTGAATTGATCTTCCCTCTCACTGTAGTTGCAGGATCTAGGTTCTTTTTTGTTTCTTGCTTTTCTTTTTAAGTTTAATTTTAAAGTTGATTTCTGCTCCAGGGTGAGGGGTGCTGTCCCAAGCTTCTTGTTCTGGGGGTCTAAGGACCTGATCACTGACTTTAATTGCTGGAGCCTCAGGTGCTGGTGGCTTGGTTAAAGTTTCCTTGTTTCTGGGACTGGCAATTTGCTTTCTGTTCTGGGGCTGGGAGGTTCACTACTGGCATGCTATGTCTTTGACCTGTTGAGCCAGGACCTAGGGTATTGACTACTGATCTATGCTGTGGCTAAGAGCCTCCCTCTGGCTTGTCACAATACTGTTTCTGAAGGGCTGGGTTCTTCTTATGCCTAAATGAGACTGGCTTTTCTTGAAGTCTTTCTAAGTTATCTTAAGCTGGAAAATTATTTCACTCTTGTCTTTTTTTGGGGTTTGGTCATTCCAGAATCCATTTAGAGACTTGATTTAATGCTTCTGGGGAGAACTCAAAGAATTTCCTGGTTTCTCCCCACCATTTTGGCTCTGTCCTCTGGGCTCCTTTAAATAGCATGGAAAATTGCCTTTTTATTAATGATCACGTTTGGACTAGACCCTATATGGCTAAATCAAAGAGTGGATAGATAAAAGAAGATTTAATAAAATTTAGCAGTATAGAAAATGGGTATAAGAAAAAGAGGAGAACCTAGTCAGTGCAATTGATTGAGAATGTGTTCTTTTTTTTTTTTAATTGAAGCTTTTTATTTTTAAAAAATATATACATATCTATGCATATTCAACATTCACTCTTGCAAAAGCTTGTGCTCTAAATTTTTTCAATCAAACTGAACTTCTCCTTATATCTTATCCCCTTTTGCAGCATTGTAAATATAATACTTGCTTAGTAATGCCACATAAGGCTATATTTCTTTGTGGGCTGGAGCTGGATTATTCATTCCCACCTCTTTGGCAGATTGGGGTGGCCTTTTTATGTGGCTACAAATAATTTCAATTTCTTCATCTGAAAATTGTCTTTTTCAGATCCTTTGACCATTTGTCAATTGGAGAATGGGTTGAACTGTTATAAATTTGAGTCAATTCTCTATATATTTTAGAAATGAGGCCTTTATCAGATCCTTTGGAGGTAAAAATGTTTTCCCTGTTTATTGCTTCCCTTCTAATCTTGTTTACATTAGTTTTGTTTGTACAAAACTTTTAACTTAAAATAATCAAAATTATCTATTTTGTGATCAATAATGATCTCTAGCTCTTTTTTTGATCACAAATTCCTTCCTCCTTCACAAATCTGAGAAGTAAATTATCCTATGTTTTTCTAATTTGTTTATATCATTTTTTATGTCTGGATCATGAATTTATTTCAACCTTATCTTGGTATGGTGTTAGGTGTGGGTCTATGCCTACTTTCTGCCATACTAGTTTCCAATTTTCCCAGCAGTTTTTGTCAAATAGTGAATTCTTATCCCCAAAGCTGGGGCCTTTGGGTTTGTCAACTACTAGATTGCTATAGTCATTGAATATTTTGTTCGGTGAACCCTAACCTATTCCATTGATCAACTTCTCTATTTTTTAGCCACTTCCAAATGGTTTTGATGACTACTGCTTTATTTTTTTAAAATAGCTTTTTATTGCCAAAACATATGCATGGGTAATTTTTCAACATTGACCCTTGCAAAAACTTCCGTTCTAACTTTTCCCCTCCTTCCTTCTACCCCCTCCCCTAGATGGCAGGTAATCCCACACATGTTAAATATGTTAAAGTACATGTTAAATACAATATGTGTATTCATGTTCATACAGTTAGTTTCTGCAAAAGAAAGATTAAATTTAGAAAGAAGGTAAAAATAACCTGGGAAGAAAAACAAAAATGCAAGCAAACAATAACAGAAAGAATGTGAATGCTATGTTTGTAGTCCCACGCTCATTTTCCAGTGTTCTTTCACTCGGTGTAGCTGTTCTCTTCATTACTGGTCAATTGGAACTGATTTGGATCTTCTCATTGTTGAAGAGAGCCACTTCCATCAGAATTAATCATCATATAATATTGTTGTTGAAGTGGATAAAGATCTCCTGGTTCTGCTCGTTTCACTCAGCATCACTTCATATAAGTCTCTCCAAGCCTCTCTGTATTCATCCTGCTGGTCATTTCTTACAGAACAATAATATTCCATAACATGCATATACCATAACTTATTCAGCCATTCTTCAATTGATGGGCATCCATTCAATTTCCAGTTTCTAGCCACTATAAAGAGGGCTGCCCTAAACATTTTGGCACATACAGGACCCTTTCCCTTCTTTAATATCTCTTTGGGGTATATATATTGGGATAAGCCCAGTAGTAACACTGCTGGATCAATGGGTATGCACAGTTTGATGACTTTTTGAGCATAGTTCCAAATTGCTCTCCAGAATGGTTGGATCCATTCACAACTCCACCAACAATGCATCAGTGTCCCAGTTTTCCCACATCCCCGCCAACATTTGTCATTATCTTTTCCTGTCATCTTAGCCAATCTGACAGGTGTATAGTGGTATTGATGAGAACTAGATAAGGGGTACCTAAATGAAATTAGGTTTAATTGAGGTCTAGTGGCAGGTTAGGGATACAGGGAGTCAAATAGAGCTCTCCCCTGCAACCCCTTTAGATTTGCTGCAAGGATACCGAGTTAAATAAGGTCTAGTAGTGGCATAAGAGTCCTCTATAAAGGAATTTACAGACCCCAAAATTGATTGATAAAGAGGTTTATTGTGGGGTTTGGAAGTAAAGTATAGTTAGTAAAGTTGAGGGTAGAGATAAAAGGGCACCGGGACCACAGTTCCAGTGGACAGAAATCCTTGACTTGGCCTGTGTAAGGATGCCATGTTTGGGACCTCTGCCAAGAATGAACTCCAGTTTTGCTCTTTTTATAATAGGGGCTTTGGACAATCTGAAGGGGCTCTTGGGTGGAGTCCCAGCTTGGCTTCAGGCTGGGTTTCAGCCAGGGTTAGAATTTGAATAGAATTCAATGGGTTTTTAGATAAGGATGAAACTGTGCTTGGGGTGGGGTCCCTTCCCTGAGGGCAGAGTCCAAGGAGGTTTTAAGAGTTTTGGGGTTTCCTCATCAATATCTCAGAGTTGTCTTAAATTGCATTTCTCTGATTAGTAATGATTTGGAGCACCTTTTCATATGAATAGAATTAGTTTCAATTTCATCATCCAAAAATTGTCTGTTCATATCCTTTGACCATTTGTCAATTGGAGAATGGCTTGATTTCTTATAAATTAGAATCAATTCTCTATATATTTTGGAAATGAGGCCTTTATCAGATCCTTTGGATTTAAAAATATTTTCCCAGTTTATTGCTTCCCTTCTAATCTAATCTGCATTAATTTTGTTTATACAAAAGCTTTTTAACTTGATATAATAAAAATTTGCTATTTTATAATCAGTAATGATCTCTAGATCTTCTTTGATCAGAAATTCCTTCCTCCTCCACAGGTCTGAGAGGTAAACTATCCTATGTTCTAATTTATTTATAATCTCATTCTTTATGCCTAGATCATGAACCCATTTTGACATTATCTTGATGTATGGTGTTAAGTGTAGGTCAATGCCTAGTTTCTGCCATACTAATTTCCAATTTTCCCAGTAGTTTTTGTCAAATAGTGAATTCTTATCCAAAAGCTGGGGTCTTTGGGTTTGTCAAACACTAAATTATTATAGCTATTGACTATTTTGTCTTGTGAATCTATCCTATTCCATTGACCAACTAGTGTATTTCTTAGCCAATATCAAATGGTTTTGTGACTATAATCTAGTTTTAGATCAGGTACAGCTAGGCCACATTCATTTGATTTTTTTTTTTTTTTTTTTTTTTTTACATTAATTCCCTTGAAATTCTTGACCTTTTGTTCTTCCAGATGAATTTTGTTGTTATTTTTTCTAGGTCAGTAAAATAGTTTTTTGGGAGTCTGATTGTTTTAGCACTAAAGAAATAGATTAGTTTAGGTAGTATTGTCATCTTTATTATATTCACTGGACCTATCCACCCACTTGTCAATCGTCTTTTGTATTCATTTTTTCTGTGTAAATGGTGTTTCTTTCCAATAGAATATAAATTCCTTAAGGGTAAGGATTATCACAGGATCAGAGAATTTTCAGAGGTCTTCTAATTCCATATCCTTACTCTTCAGAAATGGAAACTAAGACTTAGCAAGATTGTATTGTCTAAGGTCACACAGATAATGAGTAGCAGATATGGGAAACATATATGGTCCTGAGACTCCAAATAAATGATTCATCCTATTGTACCAAGTGTTTCCAGTTTTGTATTTTTTCCCAGGCCTGTCACAGTACCAGGCAAATAGTAGACACTGTTGATTTGAATTAATTTGAATTTGAATGTACCCATCATTGGGACAGGGAGATACATTATTTTCTTAGATTCTTAATTTTCCTTTTCCTTAGAAACTCAGGACTTGAAAAATGAGGTAATAGACATTCTATGGAACTCCTTTTTTCTTGAGCTTTTTCCTTTTTTGTTCCAGTTTCATTATAGCAAATGAAAGTCAAGACAACAAGCATTTAAGCACCTACTAAGTGTTAGGCACTGTTCTAAGTAAAGGAAATCCAAAGAAAGGCAAAGAGCTAATGGCAACTCCAATGTCTCCTATCATTTTTAATTTTCTGTAGAATCCTTTAAAAGAACTTTTAAAAAATTTAGTAAAGGCTGATTAAGGTAGAAAATCTATGATTAGAATAAGACTACTTGGAAGACATAACAGTATGACAAACAGCTGAGTAAGAAGGATGTAGCTTATATTATCAATAAAAATTTTATAATTGGGAACCATATTGTATGTGCAAGCTGATAGCATATGATGACAATTTTCTTTTCCCCTTTATTTCCATATAAAACAGCATTTGAGGAAAATAATTTCATTTCATCATATTTCTAATTATGCAAATCAGCATAAAATTTTTCTCTGTTTATAAATGTCTTTGCAATTTTGCAAGAATCAGAGAACTATTTTCAATTTTTGGTAATGTCAAGAGTACTAGAGGAGGATGCAATCTTTGTATTATGCATTTGGATTCGATGCCAAAAGTAGACTTATGAATGTTTATTTCATTAGTAGAGACTTGATTATTGACAATTTTAATTTTTTTCTTTGTACAAATTTAATAGATTTATCCAATTATACATAATAAGTATTGGAAGTAAAAATAATTGTAATAAAGGATATTAACAACATAAATGGGCATAGATTTTTAAAAGTAATTTTGACTCAGAGACCCATTGTTCCCTGATTGTCAAACAGTGTTCAGAGGAGGAGGTATTACCTACTGACTTTGTTAAGTAATCCCCCACCTCTATGTACCTTGGTGGGAGATGGAGAAGTGAGATGCAAGGGTCCAATCTCTTTTGTTCATGCTGACCTATCTGAATTGTATTTATCTCATTACAAAAGTTATCAATAAAAGCTGGCCTTACCTTGAAGCCATCATTGATCTCTAGTGATCATTCTATCCATGTGTTGCTCCCTTGACTTACTTATAATAAACACCTTTTAATTCTTTTTGTCCTGAATTTTGCCTCATTGATCAGGATGAAAGCTCAAATGAAAATTTTTTTCTTTTAAAAGATTATTTGACCCAAACTGACATAAAATCAGATAGAGGAAAGAACTCCTGTATTGGATTAAATTGAAATCCAGCCTTTCCTATTCTTTACCCATGTGAACTTGAGCAATCCAAACTACCCCTTTGGGATTTAATATTTTAAAAATGGAACACTGGATTTGGCATCCTTTAGATCTGAGTTTGAATTATGGCTTGTCTATCGACTATCTTAATCACTATTATTTTCCCAAGGCAGAAGAAACACGGATAATCAGCATATCCAGTTCCTTTTCCTGGTTCTGCCAATAATTTATTGTGACCTCAGACAAACATCTTTCTCTTTCAGGACCCCAAATCTCTCATTTATAAAACAGAGTTAAATTACATGGTTGCTAAGGTCCTTTCCATACAGCCTCTGACTTGATTCTGCCAATATGTCTCATATATTATTAGATAAAAAAAAAAAAACAAAAAAAACATTAACATCAATAAAATGTCTACATTTAATCCACATGATTCATTTTGACCAATCCCTGCCTTAGCTAAATATTTTAGACTTGTCAAACTAAGCAAGAGAAAACAAGTGGGTTTACTTGTCCATTATTATTAATTTCTTTCTTTACAGAACTACCTGAAATTAATAGATCAGAAATTCTTAACCATAGGTCCACAGACACTCAAGGGGGCGGGGGGTCACTCCATAATAAGATTTCATAGGAGGAGGTCCATGAATTTGGATGAGAAAAAAATTAATGCTTCTATATTCATTACCCCCTAATTAGGGGGTTAGCAACCTGAGTTCCATGAACTAATTAAAAATATTTTGACTTCTCTTTTGGTATAATTCATTTCTTTGTAATCCATGTATTTTATTTTGTCCATTTAAAATATTCTGAAGATTCTAGAGACATCATCAGAAGATGAAAGAGGTCCATGAGAGAAAAAAAAAAAGGCAAAGCACTCTTGGATTAGATTTTTAAGGTCCCTCTTGCTCTAATATTTTAGGGTTCTATTGTGACTAGGGTTCTATTGTGTTCTATTGTTTATTTTTCTCATAATAAAACTTTGAATAGCTGAATAATTCCCTATTGCTTTTGTATACTTTGCAAATCTTTATTTTAATATATATTTACATATATATGAAGTGCTCTCTCCATCTACCCCCCTTTCTTCCTCCCTCCTGTCACCTCTTTCTCTGTTTCCCTCTCTCTCTTTTTTTTCTCTCTCTTATCTCTATCTCTATCACTCTGTGTTGCCATGTCTCCCTTCTTCCCAGCCTCTCTATTAACCAGGGATTCCATATACTTTTAAGTTTATCAAAAGTGAAGCAACCATACCCTTCATGAATTCCTAAGACTATCTGCCTTGTTTACTTCCCATTTTTGTTGGAATAGTATCACAAATGAATATGCCAGGATTTTACACTTGAAAGATCAACTTTTATTCTTACTTCTTATTTTAAATCCCTTTGAGCATTCCCTTGGATTAAATCTGTTTTTTCCCCTGCTGAAAGTCATGTCAAAGGTGATTTTTTTTCCTTACCCAAGTACAAAGCTTTCAGAAAATGTAGTTAATTTACATTTGAATTAGGTGATTTGGAAACTGGTAAATGACATTAAAATGAAGCCCATTTCTTCCATCACATAACTAGAAGTTAGAGGCATTTTAATAAAACTTTCTTACTGTATTTCATTTGCTGATATTACTTCAGCTTTCAGTCTAAGTATATAGCAAGTTAATAGTAATTTAGGAATATATTAAGAAAATTAAAATCTTCCTACCAACTTTCTGTATTTTGAAGAATATAAAGGAGTTTGACAAATAGTTATAAGCAATTGAAAGTGATACACTAATTATTCAGCATAGTTCATTTCATTGAATTTCTGAACACATTTTAAGATTGTCCTCTAGAGAAATTCATGGGAAATATATGGATATCAGTAAAATATGAAGTAGTATTTCCAGAGAAATAGACATTGATAAATATAACCTAATTCTATTAACCTATTTTGAAAGAGAAAAAATATAAATTTAGTTAATTTAACAAAAATTTTTAAGCTCATATTGTGTGCATATAAGTGGGGCATTAGATGTAGTGGGCATGAGAGTAAGATCCTGTCTTCATAAAGCTTATAGTCCAACAGTTATATAGATAAAATATTGGGCTTTTTGGACACTAATAACTTGATAATCAAAACATAATTCAGTTCATATTATTAAAGTGATTACATTTCAAGTTATCAAATGTAGGAAGGGGAAAACAAACAAAGGGCCATGATGGAATCAGAAATGGGGAGGACCGGAGTGTCCTGTGAAGTGTAGTAAGGGTAAATAGAAGCAGGAAAAGAACAGAAAGGGAAGAGGTTGGGAAGAAGAAAGACAAATAGAAAGGGGAAAGGATTATGAGGGAACTAAAAAGGAGTGGTGAAAAAGGATTGGATAGTTGTTTTTTGTTGATCAATTGTTTTAGTCATCTCCAGCTCTTTGTAACCCCATTTGGCAATGCTACTAGAATGGTTTGCCTCTCTCCAGTTCATTTTACAAATGAGAAAATTGAGGCAGTGTTAAGTAATTTGATCAGGATCACACAGTAGTCAGTGTCTAAAGCCATATTTGAACTCAGATCTTCTGTTCTATTTACTCTACCTGTACCAGGTTCTTGCACCAGGGATGCAAAGGCAAAAAGATAGTACCTGATCTCAAGAACTTTATATTCTATCAGGGGTGATAACGATATGTATATAAATATATGTAAGATATTGGGATAGGAAGTTGACTTATTATTTTGCTGATATAAGGAACTTCCACATGAGGAAACTTCCTTTATCAAAGCAAATTGGCCTTTCATCTCCATTTAACAAGACTAGAACACAGAGAGGTTAATTTGACTCTGTTAGAATTATCTAACCCGTGTGCATCATAGGCGAGACTTGAAATCAGGTCTTGCTCTTTTGGAATCCTCTTACCATGTTATGCTGCCTCTCTCTCATCGCATACACAAAATAATTTGAGTGGGAGAAGGAACCCCAGCTGAAGAGATCAGGGAGGGATCTCATGTAAAGGATGACCCTTGAGATAAGCCTTAAAGGAAATTATAGTTTTTAAATGGCAAAAAATGAAGAGGAAGTGTGTTCCAATCACAGAATGTGGAAGCTGTGCAAATTAAAGCAAGGAGAAATGGAATATCAGTTGGGAGGAAAAGCAAAGCCATTTTGCCTCAGTTGGTAGTAATCTTCCTGCTCTTCTGGAAGAGTATGAAACAACCTCATCTCACAACTTCAAGAAATCTATTACTTAGTTATACAATGGATCTCTTAACTTCCAGACAGCTGAGGGGCAGAGATGAATAAGTGGTTATGGAATTTGGGGTTTCATGCTGTTCTATCTTTGTATCTAAAAAGAATCTTACATATCCTCACCTTTTACAGGTGGGGAAACTGAGGCCCAGAGAGTAAATGACTTGCTGTATAAGGAGTAAGTACTACAGTTTGAATTTGTAAATCAGATCTGAAGTTTTCAGCTTTAGATTGAATCAGGGATTTGTTCTCAAGAAAGGAAGTTTAATTTAGGGGAGAGAAGTTTAGCTGAAAGAAAACACTAATATTGTAACTCTATAAATCTTTCAGCATTTTCTAGTTTCAGTTATAATTAATCATGTATAAGCATGGAAAGGTGTGAAAGATACCACTGTTGAGGGCCAGGACTGGCCATATCTCAGGAATCTCTGGCATGGATAGTAGGAGACTTGGCTGCCAGTACTTCATGGAATAAACAAATACCATTGTTCAAGAAAAAGGTTGTACAGTGGGTAGAGTATTTGATTTAGAGTTAGAAAAGATCCATGTTCAAATTCTGTCTCAGATACTTATTAGCTGGGTGAATCTGGGTAAAACACTTAATCTCTCTAAGACTCAATTTCCTCATTTGCCAAATGTGAATAATAAGAGCATCTAATTCCTCAGTTGCAAGTATCAAATGAGATAATAATATACTTTGTAAACCTGAAAATGCTATATAAACGCTAGCTTTGTTTTTGTGATGATGAAGATAATGGTGATGATCATAGTGATGATGATGGTAATTGTTAGCTCATTACTTAGTATGCAAGCTAACTATGTTACAATATTATCCTTAACCAATAACTAAAGATAAGTGCCACAAAAATTCCTGGAAGAAGAATGGTCTTAGATTATGTCTATTTTAACTTAAAATCAAATAGACTTCCTAGATTCTTATATAAGAAAGATGGAAAGAAAAATCAAGCCAGTAAATTCTGATCATTCCATTTTCCAAGAAACAGAAACAGAGAAAGTTCAATACCAGAATGCTCCATGCTGCTCTGTTTCTTTCACTGCAAATCAAGAGGAAGAGAGAAGATACCAGAACTCTCAGAAGAGTTTCTTTAAATTTCTCACTTGACTTCTGGTCTAGGATATGATTCTAATCATATTCTTTATTGCTGGAATTTAGGCTTATTCAATTCTGCCTTCTTAAGAACTGGAATCATTCTCATGTCACCTGCATTTTAATGTCACTGAATTAAGGAGAGGTCAAGGGACAAGTCAGTTGAGAATGAAAAGAATCTTCTCTTGATCACTACAAAAACCAACATTCTCAATACAATTCATATAATTTTGGGGGTCTATTATTATTGTGGTTAAAGCTTATTGGTGGAGGGGGGCAGCTAGGTGGCATAGGGGATAGAGCACCAACCCTGAAGCCAAATGTGCTTTTAATACTTTCTAGCTGTGTGACTCTGGGTAAGTCACTTAACCCCAATTGCCTCAGCAGAAAAAAAATTAATAATGGCGAAGAGTGACCTCCTATCCAACTCCCTATTGGAGATGTGTATGTATGTATACATATATATATATATATATATATGTATATTCATAAACATATATATATATATATATATGTTTATGAATATATACCAGATTGTCGAGGCCAACCAAGTAATCACAACAATCTTTTTCCCAGAGACAGTTTTTTTTAAACAAATAGTCATTTGTCTTGTTGATCTTTCACATGCTTTACTTTTAAAGATGCAGAAAAGAAATCTTCTAAAATCTAAATAAAATCTCTGTGAAACCAAATTTGGTGCCTTTCACAATTATAAATTATGGAATAATTGTTGGCTCAAACCCAATGGTTTGCTGGTAAATGTTTAAGAAATACTCTCAAAAAACAGAACTCATGGTACAATTTTAAGTTTAATCTGCATTTTCTCCATCAGTTTCTTAAGTTTAGACAATCAATAAAATGATAAACCCAGCCCATATTTGTAGCATTTCCAAGATAAATACTTACACTGAAACTACAACAAATGGCTCTCTAAAGCAGGTATGAGCTGGCTCCAGCATAGTCCCGTTTGAATCTCTCTGAAGCAGGAAAAATTGAAAAGGCTGTTAAGCATAGCTTGAGGGATCACTGAGAGAGACAGCTGTGCCTTCTCAGCATGAGATAAATTGTAGAAGTATCAGGATGGAGAACTTGTACAGTTTCCCAGCAATTCCTGAGGCAAGTCTTCATAATGCATATTCATTTTTTGAGTTTGAAGTGAATTCCCAGAACCAGAGACCTCACTTCCTTCCTATTCAAAAATAAATTTAAAAACACTCCCTGAGCCAAATAGGGTTATTTTAAAAAATCAATTAAAGATTTAAAAATTTCATGAAAATTTGCATATTTCCTCTTCTTTATAGTGTCAACATTTTAATTATCATGGATTATCAAGGATTGACTTGTGAATTTATTTCAATTTGATTTAATAAGCATCACATCACTGCCATAAAGTTTGGACTCTTTTTTCCCCCCTCCCATGTTTTACTTCCTGCCTGCAGTGAATACAGCTGTGATCTTAGATAATAAATAAGGATCATTTCTATAAAGAAATCTTTGGCAGCATTTTTGCTTTGCTGAGGTAAGCTGTGTGTCATCTGCCACCAAAGGGTAATCAGTAAGATTTTAAATATTGCTGTGTCTTTCTGGTTTTACAGTATATTTGATTAGCCAATAAATAGAGCTTCAGTATTTTTCCAAAGTAGTGCTGCTGTTTACATGCTTCTTTAGTAGGAAAGAAACTAATTTTTAAAATATTAGAATTAAAATATTTTAATATTTTGATTCAAAATATTCAATTTCCTGAGGGGAAGTAGAGAGTGACAAAAGTGTTGATCATAAAATTTAATATTTAATAATAATTAGAATTCACACTTATTTAGTTCTTTATAATTACCAAGTGCTTTTTATACATTTTCTCATTTGATTCTCACAGCAACTATGTGAGATAGGTATGCATGCAATCAGGTTCCTCATTTTCAACATGTAGAAACTGAAATAGGCCCAGTGAGATTTAATGACTTCAAGGTCACACAATTGGCAAGGGGCCCAGCTTGAATTTGAACTCTAGTCTCCTGATGCAAACCTGGTGTTTTTCTTTAATAGGAAGAATTCCCTACTGCTTTCAATTTATCAGAACAAATATTTTAACCATATATGGCTACAGCTTAATGACCCGGTGCTGTAGGAGATGGAAGCCATTGGTCCAGATAAACCTTGAGGTTTTTAAGTTGAATAAATGGTGCTGACAGGCATTGGAAGAGGGAGTTTTCTAGACCAGTGAAACTACAGATCTAGTAACTGTCTTTCTCATTCTGTTGCTCTTTATTTATGAGAGGCAGGATGAACATAGGGAATAGAGAGTTGTCTTTTAGAATCAGGAAGAATTAAGTACAAATTTTGCCTCCAACACATAACAATTATCATGGTCCAATCATTTAATTTCTTTATCTGTAAAATGGGAGTAAGAAGACCTACATCACATCAAAAGTTTAGAGAAAACACTATATAAAGTTTTACCCATGAAAGCTTAAGCTTTTAAGTATATTCAATTGGCATGATTGGAATTATTATTTATTGTGTTATTATAAATATATATATCAAATTTTATACCTCTTTCATGTACTTATTGCATGTTATATGTTATAGTGATTTGTAGATATACCTTATCCCACCTTTAAGCTCTATGAGGTCATAAACTATGTCTCATATAGTAAACTTAATATCTCATTTCATGTGTGCTACGGCCAAATTTATTGTATAAAAAATCTAGTAGAATGTAGTAGATGGGTGTCCTGGCCAGTGGGCAGAGAATGGCACCAGTATATCAGTAGGCTCTCTGAGTAGTTGGATAATTGGTATTATGGAAGGATATAGTGAAGATCTTCTTAATTGGGCTCTGGTTCTCATGGGCAGGGTTCTAATATCTACATGGATTTGGATTGAAGAAAGCATGAAAAGTCTTCAGGTATGGAGTGGATAAGGTATAAAAAATCTCCAGGTATCAGGGAGGTAAGGTATAGACTAAGATATTTAGGTAAGGAATTGGGCACAAAAAGTGGTATGTGAATATAACAGGAAGACCAATATTGGAACCAAGACCCTGATTTAGCAGCTCGGTCATAGTGGATAAGTCAAGATCACAGTTAGTAGGGCTCAGTTTTAAGGTCAAAATGAAGTCAGTTGTAAAGCTGATTTATTTTCCATAGGGATAACTGTGGATTTGTAAGATGATGTATTTTCCTTGCCTAGTGACTGTCAGTCTCCAAACTTGTGTGGCTAAGGCTGCAGGTGGGATTTAAATGGCTCTAGTTATCCATCTGTTAGATGGATATTGGAGTAGGGATATTGGCCAGTCATTAGAAGCAGAAATTGGCATGCTGAGATATTAGTTTTTGCTGAATAAACATGTTGCAAAATTAAAGAAAGAGAAGTGTCTTCTGGGCTTCTGGGTTTGGGTTAATTCATTGTAACATTTATCACACTTAAGCTAAGTACCAGGCACTGTGCCTAGGCTCTGGGAATACTAAGAAGAAAACAACAGCCTTTGTCTTCAACAATCTTATATTCTGCATGTTGACTTGGAAATGTGATTTAAGTCAAACATACTTTTTTTTTTTTTATTCAATCAGACTGGAAATATATGAGTGATCTTTCCAATAAAGATTATCCAATTTATTATTTTAGCTTCTGGTTAGTCACCTTAGGTATATTAGGCTCAGGGAAAAATTAGACATTGGGCACTAGTATTCTTATATAGTTCTTCATAATCCAGGCCCCTTTAGGTACCAATTCTCAATCTCCTGCCAATCAAAACTTAATATTCATATACCACACTTATTTTGGGTTCTAACAAAAAGCTCAAGTTGTGTGAATATACTAATGGTCACTGATTGATACAGAACCTCCATATTCTAGATGCATGTATGTATGCAAGTGTATGTGTGTACAAAAATAGACATGAATTTCTAGAGAGAATATGCTACTCTAAAAGGTAATTCTAATAGTCAAAATTTCAGTCTACTTGAAATGCCAGTGGGGAAAATATTTTTTATGTATACAAAATATCTAATTACAAAGATTCTTTTCCTGGGGTTTCTGAATTTTTCTATAAAAAATTGATAACTATATCTCAATTTAATTTGTCTCCATTGTAATTCTTTATATTTTATACAATTAAAAATATAATTTTGGGAACATCTGTTCACTAAACTGCCAAAGAGTATCCATGTCATCAAAAATGATATTTTAAAAGCCTTGACTGACTTCAAGTTCCTTAAGGAAAAGGACAGTTTTGTCTTTATATCCCTTGGTATTTAGTATAGTGCTTGGTACATGGAAAACAAACAAACAAACAAACAAAAAAACTTGTTTCCTGGTAATTGAAAAATTATGCTATCTACATGATTCAGAGCCATTTCAACCAAGAAGTGATCACAATGAGCCAAAGGCTTGTTGAGGAAAAGAATAGACAGTAGAGTGACAGTGAATGATACGTTTAGTTTCTATCTGGATAGTGTACCCTCTTGAGATATGCTGTTAGAAAAGACTATGCTTTTGTTTGTTTATTGTGTTATTAAAAAGCATTTATTATCCTTTGTCCCTCCTCTTCTTTATTAAACAAATTTAAAAAGATACCTTCTCCATAAATATGCATAATGAAGCCAAGGGAATTCCTTCATTAGTCACATCCATAAATGCAGATATCATTCATATTTTGAGTCCATCACTTTTCTCTCAGGTGATGGGTAGACTGACTCATCTTCACACTTCTGAAATAATAGTTTGTCAGTGCAATGACCGGCGATTTAAAGCTTCAAAGATGGTTTTTCTTCATAATGTTTTAATCATTGTATAAATGGCTCTCTTGGTTCTGCTCACTTTACTCTGTATCAGTTCATATAAGTCTTTCCAGTCTTCTCTGAAATTGTCCTTTCTATCATTTCTGGTAGCTCAATAATATTCTAGTTTGCCTCATATATGATTATTTGGATATTCTGAAACACATAGCCTCCCCATACACCTTTTGGGGAAAAAAGTTCTCACACAATACACATGTGTGCACATAAATGCTTTTCTTTTTTCATAGTTTTTTTTTTGGATATGTGCTATGATTCTTATTAAAAGAGAACCATGAAATAATTATGTTTTCTTTGGACTTATGCTTAGACAAAAAGATGGATGGCCCTGATGTAGTATTAAATAGGAGTTTTATAATTGCTAATTATTATAGAAATGATCCTGGGATCATAGTACCTAATTAGGTAGTTCGTGTAGTGTGTTGAAGTCTTTTGGCAGAAACTTAAAACATTAAGTCTTATGGGGTGCTTTTTTTCTTTTTTTTCTTTTTCCAAATCTGGGTCCTTCTTAAAGGCATTGAAATTGTAAGCTCATTAGTGACTTGGAGGTCTTGCAACAATTAGGGGCAACAAAAGACCAGAGCTTTGAGCTGTACTCAAATTGTTCCAATTGTTATGTTAAGGCTGATTTCCCTGCTTACTGCTAGTTATTTTTCTTTATATTCTCTTAGTTGTTGGATAGACTTGTTAGAATTGTTGTAAATGTTTATATCCTCTTATTAGAGTGATTACTTCGCATTTATGTCTCAGCAGTGTGCACACTGTAACTCACGCAGAATGTTAGTTGTTAAAAGACTACTGCTGGGCCATAGTTAATTAAAAATACAGAGTAGGTTGAATCTTATTGACTATCTGTGGGTGTAGTAGCAGGCCTATTTGGACAGGGTTGTTTTTAAAATAGATTATAAAGTAAAAAGTGCAAAACCCCAAATGTACCAAAAATCCTTTATCTAGAATGATAGGACCAAAGGCTTAGGTTTTGCTACATTTCAGAGAACTAATGAGATGTGGACTTCAGTCCCCAGGTAAGTAAATCATAGATTTTAGGGCCATTTCCAAAATCCTTTCTCTGCCATGGGTAACATTGCCCCCCTCCCCATCATCATTTTTTTCTTCCTTCAGTGAAGGACAATGGCAACAGCAGCAGCACTTGAATTAATTTAATTTACTTTTCTATGTGTTTGCAGAATAGTTCAAGGTCCATAGCAAGGTGAATATTTCCCAGACTCTGCACGCTCACTATAACTCCAGAGATCACCCAAGGGTAAAGAACTGATTGCTCTGAGTTATCAGGATCCCCCTTGTCCTCTCCATACACTACTTTTTAGGAAGACAGACAAGTTACAAAACTGTTTAATGGAAGAAACATGAGGACCTTGTTCTAAGCAGTTGTTTAAAGGAATTTCAACACATACATATTCAGAAGGAGTAGCTGTCTGATATCAGATATTTTTATTACCAACTAGTACATCTAAAGGAGTGATTAGTTTTGATAATAGTTGATTAAGAATACGTTTTTTTTTTTTTTTTTCTCCAAAGGAAGATATTGATTTGTTATCTGGATAAATGAGCCCTCCTTTTTTTTTTTTTAAATTTAGTATTCTCTCCATATCCTTCCCTGTAATTCAATATCCATTGGAGTAACCTTATTCTGAAACAACTATAATATGCTAGTCTTAGGGACTACCACTAGCTTTGATTTGTCACTAATTCACTGAACATGAGAAATTCATCAAATTGGGTATTCTTTCCAATGGTGCAAATCACAGCCCATCAGTGCCTTCCCATCTTAAATGAATTTCATTCATTTCTTCCTATACATCCTGTGTAGGACTTTCCTCTGTTTTAAATTCTTAAAACCCATGGTAGAACATGGTTCTGTCACAGAAGAGGGCCCTCTCTCTTGGCTATCTGTTGTGCTTTTCTTGGCTATTCCTAGTAGGCAACTAGGTGCCACAGTGGTAAGAACTGGGCTTGGAATTAGGAAGGTTTGGGAACAAATCTGGTTTTAGACACTTCCCAACTGTATGATCTTGGATAAATCATTTAATTTCTCTTTATGAAATGAATCTCTCACTATGAAATAGCCCTCACCTACCAGGATTGTTGTGAGGATCAGTTTTTGTAAAATGCTTATCACAGTGCCCAGCACACAGCAGATGCTGAATAAATGCTAGCTGTCATCATGAGTATTATCATGATTATTATTGTTGCTATTGTGTAGCTTTTAAATATTTTAAAATGATATTTAAACACCCTCTCTGTTGAGCAGTTAATAATAATAAAAATAATAGCATTTACATAGCACCTACTGTCTGCCAGGCACCTGGCTAAGTTCTTTACAAATATTATCTCATTTGATCCCCTCAGCAACCCTTGGAAATAAATACTATCATTTTAGAGTTGAGAAAAACACTGTTGCCTTGTATTTCTCTATTGTCCTCCATTAATTTTTTTTTGGGGGGGGATGTGATAATCTGTGATTCACAGTCATAGAGCATCACCAGAATAATACTGGTCCTTAAAAAGATAACTTTTTGCTTAGGGTAGACATTAACTACATGAATGCAACAGCACAGATGTGAATAAAAGCAGTGCTAGAGGACAGGAGGGTAGTGTTTAGTCAGTAAGTCTATGAAAAATATTTATTAAGCATCTCTTATCTACCAGGCATTATACTAACTACTAGGCACCACAGTATTTGAAACCATGCTACACATGAATAAATTGAAGGAATTGGAGCTATTTAGCATGTAGAAGAAAAAGGTTTAGAGAGGACATGAAAGCTAGCTTCAAGATCTTAAAAAACTCTTCTGGAGAAGAGATAATAGCATTGATTTGGTTGGACCCAGAAAGCTCCAGAGCACGGATAACCTGACCCAGCTCTTACACTTTGGAGAGCCTACTGACAGATTTTTAGTGTGAGTATTTATACCTGGAAGATTGACAAATGCTATTAAAATAATATAAATAATTTCCAGTAAGTAAAAAAATTATTTTTAAATACTCATTTTCATTCTAAAACTCTATCAAGAGTGTTTCCATTACTTCTTGTAGCTAAGTTGTCCAGTCATTTCATTATCCTATTCTTTGTGATTTCTTGGCAAAGACACAAGACTAATTTGCCTTTTCCTTTCCAAAGATATGGAATAGTACCTACCAAAATAATTTAAATGATAATGAAATTGATGATGATGATTTTTAGCATATATGTAGCATTTTAAGATATATAAAAATTATATATGCACAAAATGGATATACAAATTTTAGAGAGAAGAAAATTTCAGATTAATATAGAGAACAATTTGCTAAAAAATTGAGCTATCACATAATGAATACCTACTAAAGTAGAGAATTGCTCATATCTGGAGATCTTCATGAAGAGACCAGACACCTACTTGCTATGCAGAATCTAGAAAAGAATCTTTGCCTAAGTATGAATTGTACTAGATAATATTTGAAATTTCTTCTAAGTATGAGATTCTTTGATTCTATGAAAATATGTCAGATTCATGATTCAAGCTAAATTAAAATTACTTGGTTATTCAAATTAATTATTTATTTCAATTTAATTAGATAGTTAAGAATTTGTTGTAGGAACATAATTTAATACATCATTGCAATACTGGAAAATTTCTTGGGTTTTAAAAACAAAATAAAACCCCAAACTCTGCATATTAGATTTTTTCTTTAATTATTATTTACTATGAAGTGGTACTGGCTACTTTAAAAAAATACAAAATCAATGTTGTACTTATTTGTGATAGCTGTGATCTAAATAGAAAAGTAATATAACACAAAGAATCAGTTCCTTACATTCATTTTTTTTTAATCTGGTGCAGTTGTAGGATGCCTTTTTGAAAGAAATCTCTCACAAAATCCTTCACTTTCTAATGGGATAGAGGGAACTATGGAGTCTTAGAGGCTATGTCAATTAAGCTCAAACTTTAACAGTGTCTATGAAGTTGGAAGACCTTTGAGCAGCATGGTCATGAACAATGGGTTTTTTCTGTTTTCCAAAGATCAACAAGATGGTGTTCCTTAACATCAATGGAATGGACACAGGGTGATGAATTTCTTGATGATACTATTTCATGAAAATAAAATTACCTCATTCTGCTTCATTTAGCTCATTTCTGATTCTACAATAATGATGTTAACATAATAGAAAAGGAATTAAGTATACTAAGTACCATGCAGTTTTTGGACCATTGACAAATATTAACTTTGCTAATGGTAATCTTAAATGGGATATCCTTATATAATTAGAGGAAAATGAGTGTTGAAAGCTTGATGAGACACTTAAGCAAAATTAGATCAAAGGCATGTAAGGATAAAACTGGAAGAGCACCAAATAAATGAAACATGGAAAAGATCTAAAAATATTTCATAAAACATTATTTTTCTACATCATTGATGATGGAGAAGACACACTGGGACTAATCAATCTTGATAGGCTATACGAGGAAGTAGGAAAGGCACAAAAGGAAACAAGCTATATTTGAATGAACACATATAGAAAAAGTTCACATTGTGATTCATTTTTGATGGTAGTGATGAATCAATTCTCAAATATCTGAGAGAGGGGAAAGATATGAAAGGATATGAATTTTTTTCAGATTATTGTTATCAAAAAGAGATGTCTTAGAAGTTATTAATTACTTCTAACTCATATATACATTTTGACATCTCTAAGTTATTTTTATGAGAATAACCTACATATGTGCATAATATACATATTTGGGCCATTATTGATCTATAATTGAAAACTGTCATATTTTTATATAATCTCCTATATCTCTATTGGGTGGCATATTTCATTATGTGTTTTATGTTTATCTGTCCACTTATCTATCTATCTCTACATATATTCCCAAGTTTCTTTGAATCTTTCATATTTATCATTTCTTAGCGCACAGTTCATAGACTTAAAAAATTTAGATGGATGATGAATTAGACATACAAACCAGTATTTACTGATATCCTCCCATTTTTTTTAGTAGAATACTTTCTGTGCTATTTCTGTCTTTTGTTGGGGGGGATTTCTTTTTTTTTTTTTTTTAAACCTGAGAACTGATTCTTTATTATTGTAACATTTTATTGAAAGAACATATGCATGGGTAATTTTTTACAACATTATTCCTTACTCTCACTTCTGCTCTGACTTTTCCCTTCCCTCCCTCCAACCCCTTCCCTAGATGGCAAGCAGTCTTATACATATTAAATATGTTATGGTATATCCTAGATACAATATATGTGTGCAGAACCATACAGCTGAGAACTGATTCTTCAATATTTTTAATTGTTTAATTTTTCTGGTTATACATCTATTGACTTTTTTTTAAATGCACATTTCTTTATGGATCATGTTGGGAGAAAAAATCTGAATAAAAGGGAAAAATCAAAAAAGAGGAAAAAACAGAAAAAAAGTGAAAATACCATGTGTTGATTTGCATTCAATCTCCACAGTTCTTTTTTTCTCTTAATGTAAATAATGTTTTCTATCCAAAGTTTATTGGAATTGCCTAAGATTACGGAAGCACTGAATAGAACCAAGTGATTCATAGTTGATCATTGCACAATCTTGTTATTTTGTACAATGTATTCCTTGTTTTACACAGCAACAATTTATATAAATCTTTCCAGGCCTTTCTAAAATCAGCTTATAATTTTTATAGAACAATAATATTCCATTACCTTCATATATCACAACTTGTTCAGCCATTCTCCAATTGATGGGCACCTACTCATTTTACGATTCCTTGCTATCATAAAAAGAACTGCTAGAAACATTTTTGCATGTGGGTCCATTTCCCTCCTTTATGGTTTCCTTGGGAATACAAATCTAGCAGTGGCACTTCTGGAACAAAGGATATGCACAATTTGATGGCCTTTTGGGCAGAGTTCCAAATTGTTCTCTGACTCTACCAACAAAGCATTAGTGTCCCAGTTTTCCCACATCCCCTCCAACATTTATCATTATTTTTTCCTTTCATTTTAGCCAATATGAGAGGTGTGAGGGGTACCTTAGAGTTGTTTTAATTTGCATTTCTCTTAATCAATAATAATTTAGAACATTTTTCATATGACTATAGAAAATTTTAATTTCATCATCTGAAAATTGTTCATATCCTTTGACCATTTATCAATTGGGGAATGACCTCACTGTTTTCAAAATCATGTCATTGAACAGAGATTTTTTTTTTTGTCTGACCTAGTTTCTCTTTTAAACTTTATTTTGACTTTTTTTTTTTTCCAGAGAATAAGTTGTAGATTAAAATGCTAAATTTCAAATGTATTGGTAACACTTTCAGTGATGATCACGTTAGTTTGCTATAAAAATCCCAATAAATCTCTTTCATTTTTTTGTATTTGTTGTCTTCTTTTCAGTTTTATATAAATAAATACTCTTGGAATGACCAGACTTCAATCTCTTATTCCAAGCTTTATTATAGACTCATTTCCTCTTCACTTCTATGTTGTAATACAATAGTGATCATAATTTCTTCCATGATATTTTGCAAATGAGTTTATATAAAAGTTATTCTTGTCCTTGTTTGTCATATTTCTCTGCTTTTTCAGATCATCAGGTTTTTGCTTATTACATGGGTAACACATTAAAGCCCTTTTCCCCACTTTTTCCCTTGTTGCACATATTTTGTATCAAGTGGACTTGAATTTTTTTATGTTAAGGAAGAAATATATATTTTTAGAAAATATATAGAACATTTTACAATAGAAGCCCCTATGATTTTACTGTTGGGAACTTATAACATTTAAATAACCCAAATATTATTTCTGAAAATTTATGTAAACAATTTTTTTCATATTTATCTTTCTTTAAACACTTTCAGAGGAAATTTTTATTTTTATTTAAAATATTTTATTGTTATCTTCTGAATTTGGAGTTATTTATGAGGGAAAATCTCTTCTAGATTGAAACTTCCCTTTCTGTGAAGAAAAAAAGTATATCATTTGATCTATCTGATAATGTGAACTTTTCACTTAACTGTTATAGTCATTTGTGTTATCCTGACTGTGGCTCCACTATGCTTGAACTGTCTCTTTTTGGATGCTTGAAATATTTTCTCCTTGACCTAATAATTTTGCATAGTGTTTTTTTCATCCTATTTATTTCATTCTACAATAATATGTATAGATCATTCCAAGTTTCTATGAATCCCCATATTTCTTTCTTATTTATTTATTTTTGCTGAGGCAATTGAGGTTAAGTGACTTGCCCAAGGTCACATAGCTAGGAAGTGTTAAGTGTCTGAGTCCAGATTTGAACTCAGGTCCTCCTGACTTTAGAGCTAGTGCTCTATCCACTGCATCACCTAGCTACTCCCTCCATATTTCTTAGCACACAGTAACATATTACATTCCTATGGCACTTTTAATAAACATTTTAGAAAATTATCATTATGTGTAAGTAACCAAGGAAAGTAATACTGACTTTTATTTTCTATTTCAAGGGTAATGTTCATGGTAAATTAATGTATCACCCTTCTGTCTTGATCTAGTTTTTGTATTTTTTTTTTCCTCTTCTTTCTGCTACCTATTGGTTTAACTTTTTCCTTTTCTTTTTTTGCCTTATCCTTCCCTGATTTCATTTTATAATCAATGGATTTGATTAGAATACATCACACATTTTTACCTATTCTCTACCTCACCTGTCCCATTTCATACGTTCCTCTCCTTATGCAACTTAGTCCCATAAAATACATAGATTCAAATTTATGAAAGTGTTCCTGGTTTCTCATCTTTTAGATTTACTCCTTTATCATCGTATCTGTTATTTCTCTAAATTCTACTTTCATCTTTATTCCTTGTGTACTTTGCAGAAGAAATTTAATTGTTCATTTTAGAAAAAAAGTAGATGTTTTTATTTAAAAAATATTTATAGATGTAGTTAATTATTACAAGAACATTTTTTTTTATTTTTATTTTTATTTTTTTTTTTAGTTTTCACATTTATTTGCTTTTCTGATGATTCTGTGATTTTGGATGTTTACAATCTCATAATCTGCTCATGTCTTTATATACACATACATACATATACACAAACATTATATATGTATATGTATATATAGTGTATATTTGTATAAATATGAGAAAACCAATAGATAGATAGATAGATAGATAGATTTTTCTCTGTGGTAATGTTTCAAATGCTTCTTTTAGAATGTGCATCTTTTTTTTTTTTTTTTTTTTTTTTTCCATTGATGTGTAACCCAAACCCAAGAGTCAATTGGTTTGGGACTCTCTCCTCAAAGGTAGAGATAAATTCTCCTGCAGGAGAAGTAGAGCATATTTTCATTTTCTTCAGGGCTTCTATCTTCCATTTTCAAGACTAAAAATGAATGATGCCAAAGTCATTTCAAGGAGGTAAAAAAGCCTCTGGGAAGAGGTCAACATGAGTGGAGTTGTCATTCTCCATATATTCCCTATCTCTAGTTTTCTACAGTAGAAACTTCAGAGAAATTGCTTTTTGGGTGGGATCAGAGACTCCTCTTGTTTGAATTTAGTTATCTTAGTCCTAGTGGGACTTTCACTTGGTGTTGTCTGCTAACTGTATATTCATATGCATATTTTGTCTGATTTCTCTCTTTGCTATCAATTTGGAGAGCCGAGAATCCTATTTGTCATGTGTGCTCATCCTAGCATTCATATTTGGTGGGAAGATGGTTTAGTCTTTGTGTGTGTGTAGGGAACAGTTAGACATAATTCTGTCCTAGTACACCCTTTCTATCAGGTGAGTAAAACAGTTTCTGGCCCTGGAAAGAGATGGGGAGGAGATATCTCTTTGAACACCAGTCACCTTATAATCCAAATCAAGAGAGTTTCTTTAAAGAAACAGAAGTATATCCCTTTATGTTTGAAATTCTTTTTCCTGGGTATTTTGAGAATGTGTTTACAATTAGAACTATTCAATTTAACCACTTTATGTCTTAGGAATTTGAAATATAGGTATTTTCTTCTCTGGAGATAATCTGTGGATTGATTAGTGCTTTTTTTTTTTTTTTTCTCAGTTTCCAAGTTTGAGGCTATTTTGGAGGTACTATTTCTTACATCATGTTTTTTGATTTGTCAGGTTTTTCAGGTAAAAACCATGGTTTCAAGTGTAAATACACAGAGGCCCAACATTTAGCTAACAAATAAGAGAGCTACATTCTAACCCAAATCTGAATAGATATTGAAAACACTCTGTGGGATGAAAACCCATAGCTATGACTATGTTTTAGGAAACAGAATGAAAAACAAAACAAAACAGGAATGGTAAAAGAAAGAATAAGGACATTCTATGACTAAGAAAATATATTAATAAAAAAATCTAGGAACCACAGAAGGAAAATGTGATAGCAAATATTTGGCTGAAAAGTCAAGGAACAGAAAAAAAAAGTGATTCTGTCATGGGAATATATTATAGACACCTCTATTAATGTCTATATCGCAGATATCATTGATAACTTCATCCAAGAGAATGACAATAATGAGAAAATAAACTAAAATTTTCTTAGGGGACGTTTTATATCTCTAGATTCTTACTTGCATGAAATAGAGAAAGAGAAGATCAATGAATTGGACATGCAACTAAAAAAGCTAGAAAACAAAACAAATAAAAACCCCCTGCAAGTTAATACCAAATTTGAAATTCTGAAAATAAAAGGGGAATTTAATAAAATTGAAAATTAAAAAAAACAAAACTATTAAACTAATAAACAAAACTAAGAGCTGGTTTTATGAAAAAAAAAACAACAAAATAGATAAACCTTTAGTTAATTTGATCAGAAAAAAGGAAAGAAGAAAATCAAATTATTACTATCAAAAATGAAAAGGGTGAACTTTCCATCAACGAAGAGGAAATTGGAGCAATAAACAGGAGCTATTTTGCCCAAATATATGCCAATAAATATGATAAGCTAATAAAGGAGTAAACAAATTACTTAAATAGTCCCATTTTATGAAAAGAAATTGAACAAGCTATTAATCAGCTCCCTAAGAAAAAAATCTCCACGGCCAGATGGATTTACATGTGAATTTTACCAAACATTTAAAGAACAATTAATTCCAATATTATGCTAACTCTTTGGAAAAATAGGGAAAGAAGGAATCCTACCAAATTCTTTTATGGCACAGACATGATGCTGCTACCTAAACCAGGAAGGGTCAAAACAGAGAAAAAAAAATTATAGACCAATTTCCCTAATGAATATTGATTGATGCAAAAATCTTAAATAAAATATTAGCTAAGAGATTACAGCAAGTTATCTCCAGAATAATACACCATGACCAAGTAGTATTTATACCAAGAATTTATATCAGAATGCAGGGCTGGTTCAATATTAAGAGAACCATTAGCATAATTTACTATATCAATAACCAAACTAACAAAAATAATATGATTACCTCAATAGATGTAGAAAAAACATTTGATAAAATCCAACACTCATTCCTATTAAAAACACTAGAAGGTATAGGAATACATACAGTTTTACTTAAAATAATCAATAACATCTATTTAAAGCTATCAGCAAGCATCAGATGTAATAAGATCAGGGGTGAAACAAGATTGCCTACTATCACCATTACTATTCAATATTGTATTAGAAATGCTAGCTTTGGCAATAAGAGAACAAAAAGAGACGAAAGTAATTAGAATAGAGGTAAGAAGGAAACCAAATTATCACTCTTTGCAAATGATATGATGGTATACTTAGAGAATCCTAGAGAGAATCAATTAAAAAAATTACTAGAAACAATTTACACCTTTAGCAAAGTTGCAGGATACAACATAAATCCACATCAACCATGAACAAGATGGTACCAATAAAGTTTAGCAGCAAGAGATACAAAGAGAAATTCCATAGATTTATTCAAGGGAATTAATGAAACAAAATACAAATGAAGGTGGCCTAGCTGTATCAGATCTAAAACTGTATTATAAAGTAGAAGTCATCAAAACCTTTTGGTATTGGCTAAGAAATAGACTAGTTGATCAGTGGAATAGGTTAGGTTCCCAGGACAAAATAGTCAATGACTATATAATCTAATGTTTGACAATCCCAAAGATCCTAGCTTTTGGGATAAGAATTCGCTATTTGACAAAATCTGCTGGGAATATTGGAAATTAGTATGGCAAAAAGTAGCCATTGGCTCACATTTAATACCCTATACCAAGGTAAGATAGAAATGGGTTCATGATTTAGATATAAAGAGTGATATTATAAGCAAATTAGAAAAACAAGGAATAGTTTACATCTCAGATCTATGGAGAAGGAAAAAAATTGTGGCCAAAGAAGAACTGGAGTACATTTTTGAATGCAAAATGAATAATTTTGATCATATTAAGTTAAATACTTTTTGTACAAATAAAACCGATGTGGCCAAAGTAGAAGGGAAGCAATAAACTGGGGGAAATTTTTATATTCAAGAGTTCTGATAAAGGCCTCATTTCTAAAATATACACAGAATTGACTCAAATTTAATAAGAATTCAAGTCATTCTCTAAAAATAAATAGTCAAAGGATATGAACAGATAATTTTCAGATGAAGAAATTAAAACCATTTCTAGTCATATGAAGAAAAGGTGCTCTAAATCATTATTGATTAGAGAAATGCAAATTAAGACAACTCTAAAGTACCACTACACACCTCTCAGATTTGTCTAAAATGACAGAAATAATCATGATGAATGTTGGAGGGGATGTGGGAAAACTGGGACATTATTGGTAGAATTGTGAACTAATTTAACCATTTTGGAGAGCAATTTGGAACTATGCCCAAAGGACTATCGAACTGTGCTTACCCTTTCATCCAGTAGTGTTTCAATTGAGCTTGTATTCTAAAGAGATCATAAAGGAGGGAAAGGAACCCATATGTGCAAAAAATGTTTGTGGCAGCCCTTTTTGCAGTGGCAAGAAATTGGAAAATGAGTGGATGTCCATCAATTGGAGAACGGCTGAACAAGTTATGGATTTTATGGAATATTATTGTTCTATAAGAAATGATCAGTAGGATGATTTCAGAGAGGCCTGGAGAGATTTACATGAACTGATACTAAGTTAAATGAGCAGAATTAGGATATCATTGTACATAGCAACAGCAAGATTATATGAACATTTCTGATGGCCATGGCTCTTGTCAACAATGTGGTGATTCAAACCAGTTCTGATGGTCTTATGATGAAGAATGCCATCTACACCCAGAGAGAGCACAGTGGGAACAATGTGGACTGCAACATAATATTTTCCCACTTTTTTGTTGTTGTTTGCTTGAATTTTGTTTTTTTCCCCATTTTTTCCCTTTTGGTTCTGATTTTTCTTATGTAACCTGACATTTGTGGAAATATGTTTAGAGGAACTGCACATGTTTAACATATATTGGATCACTTGCCAATTAGGGGAGAGGAGGGAAGGGAGAGGAAAAAACAAACAAACAGGGTTTTGTAGGGGTGAATATCAAAAATTATCCATGTATATATTTTGAAAATAAAAAGCTATAATTAAAAAAAAGAGAAAATTCCATACCAGATCGTTATATCTGGAAAACATCTGGAAATGGAAGCAATGATTACAAATCAACAGCATGATTTCATCAACAACAATCTCTTCATTTTTTTTGGATAGGTTGACTAAAATAGCATATGAGGGTGAATACTGTGCATATAGTTTGTCTGGATATTAGCACAACTTTTGATTAAGTCTCACATCTTATTCTTGTGGAGAAAATGAGGCTGATAATACAACGTTATGAATTTCAGAACTAGTGATTGGTCACAGTCAAGGAATCATCTTTAGTGATTGTGCTTCAATATGATCTCTATTCTTTGTTCTCTACTATAGGAGTTTGTGCTTAGTGTTTTACTCTTTACCGATTTTTATCAATGATTTAGATAAAGTCACAGGTGGGATGGCTTTACCTGTTTGCCTCTGTTTCCTCATCTGTAAAATGAACTGGAGAAGGAAATGGCCAACCGCTCCAGTGGCTTTGCCAAGAAAACTCCAAATAGTCACAGAGAGTTAGACACGATTGAACAGCAACAACCTGATCTTTAAGAATTCTGTGTGAAAGATGGATTGGTGTGGAGAAAGGCTTGGTCTATTGTTATTGTTTTTTCCCCCTTCTTTATTATAGGAACATTTCACAGTTTATTAATCTTCTCATAGCTGGTGACTGATTTTAGTGGTCCCAAAGCAAATTCTTGTATAATGCAAAGTCAGTAATACCCATTTTTTCTCAACCTGGATTTTTAGAATAGCATTTTAATTTAACCAAAATCAAGCTTTTGAATATTAAAAGAATATTTTCTACATGTTATTAAAATAATTCAATATATTAAAATACCTCAAAGGCTTGACATTAATATATCTATTACATTTAAAATATTTCTATAAATGATAACACGTGTTCTAATATTGCAAGTATATATATTTGTATATGTATATATGCACACATACCTATACAATATATGTATGTGTGTATGCACGTATATATGCATATACATAATTATATATATACAGATATTTATATGCATTGTATAATATATATTATATATACAGATATTTATGTACATTGTATAATATATACATTGTATAATATATATTATATATACAGATATTTATATACATTATATAATATATATTATATATATACAGATATTTATATACATTGTATAATATATATTATATATCTATACAGATATTTATATACATTGTATAATATATTGTCATATATACACATGTAATTATATGCCCACACATAATGCATGCATGTGTTCATACACATATTAAATACTTATAATACACATGTATATATTAAATTACAGAGCTATCCTTGAGCCCATAATAGTTGACAACAAAGCAGGTCAATTTCTTAAACAACAGTATTTCATTCAGTACCTTGGTGGTTGTAATTAACGTTTCTGTTTAGTTCTAATTATAGTTTTTGTATCACAGCCATTATGCTAATGGTGTTATTCCCGTAGTATGTGAGATTGCATTCATTATCACTGGTGAATTAAACCTTTATTAAAGAAAAATTCCCGCAGGCCTCATTCTGGAGTTAAGTAATTATTCATTTGGTTTTATCCTAGCAATTAGCTTATATACTGTAGCACTCATTATTGAGTTTCTATACCTCACTGAATGAGATTAACTCACCATGGTAAATAAATGCCTAACAGCTCCCAGGCTCCCAATGTGTTGCTTTTTAAGCATATTATTATATAACAAAATAAGGAATCAGAAAGCTTTGAAGCTGCATTCTGGCTTCCTACAAATAAATGTTCTTGCTGGGAAGACACTATGTTGGACACCTTGGATTTAATTCAGAAACAAACAAACAAAAAAAAAATAGGCGGCTGAAGCCTCCAAAGCTTAGCTCACCTCTGTGGGTGGGTGTTTTTCTTTGTTGGATTTTGTTTCATTACTCATTTGCTTGTTGGGTTGTGTTTCTGTGCCCATTTTGAAGTTGATAAAAACCTATTTCTATAACCTCTATAGGGAGCATCCAAATATTTCTAACTTCCCAATGAATTTAGTGAATTATTCATTAGAGTTTGGTATCTCCAAGTTGTGTCCAGCCTTCCTACTCACATCCGCACAGATCTGTCCCCTTTTCCAAAAGGCCATAGTTCAGTGAAAGAAGATTTTGCAACTGTTAGGTAGAACAGACTTTTGCTAGTTTTGATTTTCTCTAGAATTATTTTAGCTACTGAGTTTCTGCTCTTTCTAGTCTTTCTAGAGATGCTTATTTGCGAGCTTCCTAGAGACCAGAGTACAACCTGGGAACCTTCAAGTCAATTCTATTATTTACTTATTTATTGCCTACTGTATACAAAGCACTCTGCTAGATTCTTTCTGCACTCTTCTTCCATTCAAGTCTGAATACCTCAGGGGAAAAGAACCAAAGGAGGTAACCTAAATGTTGCTATTTTGCCAGTCATGGTTTAGTTTTTGTTAAATTGCATCTGGAAAAATGCCAGGAATAACTTTCTTCAATTTGTCTCAGTTATTCTATTCTTGACTTGGAGCTGGAATTGAAATGAACCTGGATGTTTCATAATTTGCCTATCTTCAATCCTCAGCCTAACCCAAATTTATTTTCTAAAAATGAGCAGTGACTTCAGAAAAGGATTTTTTTTATCATGTCTAAATGAACCAGCTCATTTCTACATAACTACCCTTTAATGTCTGCTTTACAGTTAGGCAGCTTGACTGTTTGGGTTTCTTTAGCAAGCATAAGGAAGGCAAATTATGGCTCTCGTGCTAAGTTTTTGGGCAGTGCTTTGTATAGTAAACTGTGAGATTTTTTTTCCTAACATAAAATAAGTAGAAAGGTACTAAGCACTAGTGTAACACAAACAAAACACATTTCAGATATGTTGATAATATCAAGTACTCAAGTACCAAGGTGAAAATATCCATGTCTCTTGTATATAGCAACTTGTACTTGCTATGGATTGTATATGCATGTACATTGCATGGAAGTTTTTATGGCATTGCATCTCATTGTGGTTTATGTAGCTGTGAAAATGAAGAGAATTGGAGTCAAATGTCAATTCTTCTAATTAACCTTTTTCTTAATCTCAAAATGAGGGGATTGAATGAGAACAATGGTATCCATTATTTTTCAGTGGTTGATCACATGAAAATAAATCCATATGTGTTTTTACCACATTGATAAGGTATCCAATAAATAAAATTCTAAAATGCATTTACACTTTTGGGGCACCCTCCATTTTTACCATTAAAATGACCTCTTCATCAAAACCTTACCAGCTTTATGTTTGATGATAGCTATATGATATTAACTGTAGGTAGGTGATTGGTCCTTATTGACCAGCTAATTCATGTAATAAAAATAATAAAAAATAAATAAAATTCATGTAAATAAAAAATAAAATAATTCAGTTAAAAATAAAATAATTCAGTAAACACATCATCTTATTCATTTATATATTCTTTCTAAAGGTAAAGGTCTCAATCACAAGACTTAGAGAGCTGAAAGAGGCCATTTAGTCTAGTGTACTTATTTTGTCACCAAGGGCCACAACAGTGATATGATTGTTCAAGATTTCAAGGTGGTCACAAAACCACATAAATGACAGAAATAGGATTTAAACACATGTCCTTTGATTCCCAAATCGATGCTCTCCGTCTTGTACCATGTTTCTATTCTTCCTCCTCTCAAACAATTTATTTCTATATCTTTCCGTCTTCTTCAGAGGAGATCTCTCTGGAGTATTGGAAGTCTTTTTGTTCTTTTAATTCTACAAAGGTCCCATTGGAGAATTTGAAATGTCTGTCTATTCTCTTGTTTCTGTTATATGACTGCCAAATTTCTTTTCTTTTATACTTCTTTTACAAAGACAAGTCACTGTTTGTAATATGTAGTAATCTCTATGCATATTGCTATAACCCATTTGGATCATCCACAATTTTGATGTTTCAGAGGTTGTTGTATCCCATGATTTGTAGCCATATGGCATCACTTTATGGATTGATTTTGTTTTTGACCTAGTTTTACCAGCAGAGCAAATTCCCAGTGAGGAATTCTTTCTATTAATATAAATTGGTTCCACTGTTAAGATATTGGTATTTAAGAATGTAGGTACAGGGGGACAGAGTTATCAGTAAACATCTTGGGAATCATAAAAAATGCTCTGTAATTTCCCAACAGCAATCCAGTCTGTTCTCCCTGTCCTGTTCAACCTTGGGTCCAGTTCTATTTCGATTTTCAAGGTATAGGTATTAATATGGCTAAAGGTAACTTAATAGGATGTGCTCATCTACAGAATGAAAATTAGACATTCAAGGAATAATTACTTGTGTGCTATAGAATGAAGAGTAATATTCTTTGTTGATTGAGATTTTTTCAGGATATATTTTAAGTTAATCTCTTTTGATTTTTTTGTAGATTTCAGGAAGTCCTTTAATATTCTAGAGTTTGATGGAATTTGTAAAATAATTTAAAAGAGGAAATCATCTTTAAACAGAAGCCTCTGAAGGACTTTGGCACTTGTAGGGAAACTCTCTTCTATTTAGGGTCTGTATGTTGTAACTATGTTCCAAGATAGTAAAAAATACTTTTTATGGGAATATGTTTTCCTGTTTTGTGCCTAGACACTGATGAAAGATTTCAAGACTGAAGGACAGAAATCTAGACTCAGAGATAGTACCTACCTCTGAGACCTGCTAACTAACTAGGTGATCATTAATGTCACTGTTTCAGCACTTTATACTCTTTAAGTCAGGCTCTCAATTGTTGATTTTCACTGTTTGAAAGAGTTTCCATACTGGAAGGTACCCTATAGAGATGAAATCTCAGATTTGAATTAAGTAAAAACATTATTGCTAGTGAAAAGATCACTGAATAAACTTACCTTCGTGATTGGATCTACTAAGGAATCTTAACAAATGTGTAATAGTTGATACTCTCCTGTGGACCCTTAGGAAACCTCTACAAATCCAAAACATTTTATGTGAATCAGCATTCATTCCAAAGCATGGTTCACAATAGATGTTTTTAATTTGACTAGACACTCAAAGAAAAATACCTTTAAGTAATGTTTTCCCCAGATAATCAGTGATATATTCTCCAATGTAGAAATCATATGTAACCAGGGCACACATGGCAGGATATAAATGTAGTGAACATGTTGGACCAAGGAGCTCTTATAAGGGTACGTAGGTTAAGAATATATCTGATTGGACTAACCTGTGCTTTCAATGGTGCTGAACCACTGATGTCTTTTGCTTTCATCATAGACTTCTTTTCATTTCTGTTTAACTTCTCTCTCCCGGGTTTCTCCACAGAGGTGCTGCTCTCTTTTCCTCCATCTGCTAGGTTATAGCTCTGATGAGACTTTTTAGATGAGCTGATATTACATCTATTGTCTTAGTTCCAAAAAGTTCAAAGCTGTAAGTTTTTTTTTTGTTTTTTTTTTTTTTTTTGTTTTTTGATCATTCACAAAGTCTAGGAGAAGACTATGGAGTCTAGAATCATTTATCTTAATTAAAAACAAGCCACTATGTTTTCCTCAATTATTTGTAAAAACAATTTTGAATTATTTATTATTATTTATAAACCTATTATTTATATTTATTATTATTTATAAATAATTATTATAACACATTTTTACAATTATTTGTAAAAAACAATTTTGAAATTTGTCTTTTTGAAAATTTAAAGTTCCAAATTCTCTCCTTATTTCTCCCTTCTCTTTTTGCTTCTGGAGAAGGCAAATAATTTGCTACATAATATACATCTGCAATTATGTAAACTATATTTCCATATTAGCCATTTTGCAAAAGAAAACAGAAAAATCATCAAAAAATAAAATGAAAAGCATACTTTGATCTGTATTCAGACTATATCACTACTCTCATTGGAAAAGGATAGCATTTTTCATCATGAGTCCTTTAGAATTATTTTGCATCATCTGGAATTATGTCCAAAAAGTTATCAAACTATGCATATCCTTTGACCTAGCAGTGCTACTACTAGGCTCATATCCCAAGGAAATACTAAAGAAGGGAAAGGGACCTGTATGTGCCAAAATGTTTGTGGCAGCCCTTTTTGTAGTGGCTAGAAACTGGAAAATGAATGGATGTCCATCAATTGGAGAATGGTCGGGTAAATTATGGTATATGAATGTTATGGAATATTATTGTTCTGTAAGAAATGACCAACAGGAGGAATACAGAGGGGTTTGGAGAGATTTGAACCGATGCTGAGTGAAATGAGCAGAACTAGGAGATCATTATACACTTCAACAATGATACTGTATGAGGATGTATTCTGATGGAAGTGGATATCTTCAATATAGAGAAGAGCTAATCCAATTCCAATTGATCAATGATGGACAGAATCAGATATACCCAGAAAAGGAACACTGGGAAATGAGTGTAAACTGTGAGCATTTTTTTGTTTTTCTTCCCAGATTATTTTTACCTTCCGAATACAATTCTTCCTTTGCAACAACAACAACAAAATAATTCGGTTCTGCACATATATATTGTACCTAGGATATACTATAAGATATTTAATATGTATGGGAATGCCTGCCATCTAGGGGAGGGGGTGGAGGGAAGGAGGGGAAAAATTCGGAACAGAAGGGAGTACAAGGGATAATGTTGTAAAAAAAATTACCTATGCATATGTACTGTCAAAAAAAAGTTATAATTATAAAATTAATTTAAAATTAATTAAAAATAGAATTATTTTGCATCATAGTATTGCTGATAATAGCTGAGATATTCATAGTTAATCATTTTACAATATTATTGTGTACTTATCATTTCATAGAAATATTCCCAGTTTTGCTTATCATTTCTTATAATCCAACAGTATTCCATCACACTCATATACAATTTATTCAGCCATCCCCTAATATTTGGGTATCCCCTTGATTTCCAGTTCTTTGCAACCACAAAAAAACTGTTACAAAATATTTTTGTATGCCTTGATCCTTTTATTTTGATCTCTTTGGGATATAGACCTGGAAGTGGTATTGCGTGGTCAAAGAGTATATAGTCCTTTGTGCATAATTACAAATTGCTCTTCAGAAGGGCTAGATTGGTTTATAACTCTGCCAATAATGCTTTAGTTTCCCAGTTCTTCCACATCTCTTCCAGTATTTTTGATCTTCCTTTTTTGCCATATTAAGCAATCTGCCGTGTGAGGTGCTACTTCAGAGTTGTTTTAATTTGTATTTTTCTAATCAATAGTGATTTAGATAATGTTTTACATGAATATAGATAGCTTTGATTTCTTTTTCCGGAAAGTCCCCGTTCATATATTTTTACTACTTATCACTTAGGGAATGACCCTATTCTACTTATTTTGCAGTACCTTACTCTATTTCTTAATACCTGTAGGTCTGAGATCCCTTTTTGGAGGAAATTCTTTAAGACTATATTTTGTTCTACTAAATCAAATACTTCTAAATAAATAATCAATAATAAACAGAGGAGAATCTTGTACTTTTGACACCTTTGAGAAAATTGTGTGTCTGTGAAAGTGAGATCTCCTATAGAATGGATGGCTATTTTCTATATTTCATTCTCATCAAGGATATTCTTGATAAATGTGTAGATGATATTTTTTCTCTTAAAAATTTTATTGGTATCTTCTGTTTTCATATCAGTGGAATTTCCAAATATGTCTCTCCTTTTTCTATTCTCTGGAGAATTTCTCCTTTTCATAAAGAAAGAGAGAGAGAGAGAGAGAGTTTGCAGTTCAGCAAAACTAATCGATCCTGGCATATCAAACAAGTATGAGTATGACATTATTATGAAATCTCCCACATACATAGTTCCCAATCTCTGCCAAAAAAAAAAAAAGTACTATATTTTTTTCCATTCTTTTCAGGAACCAAGTTTGATTATTATAATTATAAAGCATTCAGTTTTTTGTTGTTCTATTTACATTCTTGTAGTCATAGTGTACTTTTTTCCCCCTTTGCTTACATGTAAATCTTTTATTTCATGTAAATCTTTCTTTTTTAAAAAATCCTTTTTTTATAGAGGAATAATATTTCATCATATTTACATACTGCATTTTTAGCTATTTTCCAAATGATAGTCATCAATTATTTCAATTTCTTTGCAACTACACAAAGTACTGTCCTGAATATTTTTATTTATTTATGTAAGACTTTTCTTTTTGCCATCGACCACCTTGGGACCTATATCTATCTATATCTATATCTATATCTATATCTATATCTATATCTATATCTATATCTATATCTATATATCTATATCTATATCTATATCTATCTCTATCTCTATCTCTCTCTCTCTCTCTCTCTCTCTCTCTCTATATATATATATATATATATATATATAAAGTATAATTGTAAATTACTTTACAAGTAAATTGATAATTCCTATAAAGGTTTACATTGAGATAAAAAAATTTGAAAATGCATTGATGGGTACTGATGTCCTCAAGGGAGCCTTTTTAGAGTACTAAATATCAACTATGATTTTACTTGGCCCCTTAAAGTATCTTGAAAATAACCCCTCAATGTTTTTTAAAGTGGTGGCACCTTCAAGATGGATTTCTTCTGCTCATTTTGATTTGATCCAACTTTTCTTCCCAATTTCATTTTCTAAGTGCTCACACTTCATATTGTGTATTGACATATTAAAGTCCAAATTTTACTGTCATAAAAAATGAAAATATATAATTAGAGAAATTAGACTGTTCCATTTTTAATCTGTTTGTTGTCCTTCCAGTTTCATCTATAAATTTTCTTTGGATGGATTGACTCAGCTGGGTCTTACATAAAGCTTTTCTAACTTTATTTTTCCATCAACTACTTTTTAATAATTTTATTTTGTTTTGTTTTAAAGTGGCAATATAGTTTTTTACTTCCTCTGTAATTTTTCTAAAGGTGATTTTTATATTTTAAAGTATTCACATTATCTTCCATATTTCTCTCTTTGACAAGGTGATCTTGTTTCCTAGGTGAGGTAATTCCTGGCCTTTCTGGCTTAGTTTTGTACACTACTTTCCAACTGGTTAAATTTACATAGAAAGTGATAAAAATCACAGTCTTATGTATTTTCTTTTATTAATTTTCCAAAGTGAGTAACTTATTTGAATAGCTTAGATTAGAGCTTTTGTCATTTCTCACAAGGTCTTTTCATTTCAAGTTTTTTTTTTTTTTTCCCCTCACTTTTTAGCCTTTCCTTAAATTAATTGATAGTCTGCATGCATTAGAAGCCTGATTTGGAAATTACTTCTACTTCAGTGTTCATTTGTTTCTTCTATGTGTTTTCTATATCTGGACCCTTCTGACTTCCTTCTGGAATGAAATATTTGTGATGCAGAAGTCCTTTGAATTTTCTGTATTTTACGTATGAATCATATTATCCAATATATTTTTGGCTACCCTCTCTAGTCCCCATACTTTCATGCAAGTCACCAAAAGATCCACATGTGTATTGATCTTTCTTTGAGGATTTTTCCAAACCCTCATAGATTTCCTCTTCTTCATTTTAAAAAAAAGCATGTTAATGATATCTTTTAATAGTAGTTATATATTCCTCTTGAAAGTGGATTTTCCCTCCAAAGTCTTCAGTTCTTGTATCTCTTCTGACCTCTATATTATTTTGTATTAAAGTTACAAATATTTGTAAGAGTTCTCTATATCTTATCTCTATATATACTATATATATATTGCTATGTAAATTGAAATTATTTTAAGTTCTTTTTGTTCTTATCATAAACATTTCAAGATGAAATTAACTGTTTCCCAATAAAATTAAGTACTGTTTTATTTTTGCTATTTTTATCTCTAGCAACTAAAGATTAAAAAAAAAAAAAAAGTCTGACAAGCCTTAACTTGCTACTTGGACAATTTCAATTATTTTTCAATTGGTTTCTTTTCCATGTTTTTTTCTCATCCAACTCATTTTAGCTATTTCTGCCATATTAATTTGTCAAATGCACAGGTATGACTGCCATTTCAATACTCACATATATTCAATAGTTCCATGTTGCTCCTACAATAAAAAGTACAAATGCTTTAATCAGAAATTGAAGGACTTTTTGCATTTGGTTTCAATCTATCTTTCCAGTCATTTTTTCACTACTACTATTACTACTACTGCTGGCACTACTATTACTGCTTCTCCTTCCTTCTCTCTCCTCCTTCCTTCCTTCTTTTTCTTTGTCTTACTTTCTCTTCCTCCTCTTCCTATTTTTCCTCTTTTTTCTTCTTTTCCTGCTTCTCCTCATTCTTTTTTTGCTACTACCACTACTATTAGCTAAGATGTACATGGCTCTTGTTATTCAATTGTTCAGTCATGTCCAATTCTTTATGACCTCATGGACATGGTTGGAGTCTTCTGTCTTTTATTATCTCTTGAAGTCTGTCCAAGTTTGTTTGCTGTTTCCATGACACTATTTATCCATTTCATTCTTTGCCATCCCTGTTTCCTTTTTCTTTCAATCTTTCTCTACATAGCCCTTATTTTATGCTAAGTAATGGACAATTATTATTTTATTTGATATTCACAATCATCTTGGGAGATAGTTGATATTATTATCTTCATTTCATAGATGAGGAAACTGAGATAGAGTTTAAATAGCTTGTTCTCTATATATAGTTACTTCATGTATACTTACCACATCCTAATTTTTCTTGAGAGGAGGAACATCATGTATCTGAATATCTCTACAGGGGCCTAACAAAATTTTACATAGATTATACATAGTATATTGAATGTAGCACTTAATACATCTCTGTTGAATTTAGCGATTCATCTTTCCTAAAAATCATTACTTCTCCTTTTAAATGTACTCAGTTCTTCAGACTATTCATCATTCAGATACCACATCATCTTGGTCATCCTATTTAGGATTCCTAATTTGTCTATGTAGCCCATAGAATTGAATACATGGTTCTAGATTATGTTTGAAAGCATCATGAATTGATCTACACAGAGTACAGTATTTCTTTCCTTAATGTGAACACATTGATTTCATTCCATTTTCTCTTTATTAAATGAGATGGTATATATTAAGGAACTGTAATAGGGCATTATACAAAACTAAGATGTATACACATGTTCTATACTAATTGCATATAAACAACAATGACATTATTAGTAATAATTAGGGTTGCATTTAAAAAATCTTAGCAGGTATGATATATGATTAGTTCATATTAAATTTATGATATTATTCCCTGTGCCCCATGCTCCAGATCTTTTTCTATTGCTAAAGAGACTATAAACAATCTAACAAAACTAACAGGTTCAAACTATAAGTATTTTTATTATATCATATTGATTTCAGACTATAGTGCATATAAGTTTGAATTCATACTTTTAGCTATTGAATTATCATTCAACTGTCATATATTGATCTGATAATCACATCCTCATCAAAAATGTATTTAAAATGTTAAAGAGGAAGCAAGAGACAAAGCTATAAGATACACTACTATTGCCATCTGTAGTGACAAAGAAATAGTAATCAATACTCTCTTAAGTGTTATAATTTAAGCAGTTGTAACGCCATCTCATTATAGGATCATCCAGTTTTTATTTCACTATCTTATTCATAAGGTCAGCATGAACTATTTTGTCCTTTGCTTTGATTAAATCAAGCTTTATGCCCCTGGAATCCATCTATCTATCAACTCTAAGAATCCCAGCAAAGATTCTAGGACTTTAGAGCTGGGTATAAAACTCTTGATGTCATTCAGATCAATCTGTAGCCTACCTTGAATAGGATCTGATACAAGTGGCTGATAGACCAAAGAGAATTCTGTTATCAAGTAGTGGGGTAAAATAGCCCTAAAGACAAAAAGATCTAGCTTCAAATCCAGTATACTGACTATATGGTCTTGGGGAAATTGTTTAACTTTTTATTTCTTCAAGCAAGTCTAAAATTTTTGGTTTCAGAGAAAGGGTCAGTCTGAATTGGTAGAGAAAGTTCCTTTTTGGGATTTCCATATATGAAATAACAGAAAAAAAGATTTTGTTTTTGTTTTTGCTTTAATTTTGTTTTTGTTGTTGTAAAGAGTGATCATTTTTCTAAGCAACATTTGAGTCCATTTCATGAGAGATTAGACCAAGAATAGCAATATGTAGGAGCTGAAATGTCATATTCCTAAGGAATTGCCACTGGGCTTAGCTTCATGAAGCTAAGTATTACTTAGCCAGGTATTACTTTCCCTCAAAATGTTGTCCCTCCTTCCTAATATCCAATATTCAAAATCATCAGAATGTAATATGTTATAGGAATCAGATCTTTGAAAAATGAACATTAGCTCATTGGTCACCTTAATTTCCTGAAGTTACAAACCTTTGTCACTTGGATTATAATGTTTGTGTTTATCTCTGTGGTACTTCTTCCTTCTTTCAATATAAGCTTATGAATATAACTGGCTGCACAAGCAGGTACATGATCCATGTTGTCTTCATGCATATCACTTATCCATAATATTTGCTGATCAAAGAATTCCATAATCTTTTCTAGGCAGCTAGACCATCCAGTGGATAGAGCACTGGACCTGAAGTCAGGAAGACAGTTCAAATACAGCTTCAGATATTTACCAGCTGTGTCATCAGGGCAAGTCACTTAATCTCTATCTGGCTCAAGTACAAAATGAGGGAAATGATAATACTTAGCTCCTAGGATTGTGTGGTTTATTGTCAAAGCAGATAATAATTCTAAAGTGCTTTTCATAATACCTAGAAACTAAAGCTTGGAGGAGTTAAGTGACTGATCTGTGATCCATGATAAATCTAGGCTTCTTCCCAGAATTCTATGCTACCTTCTATGGGACTGTGGATCAGACAAAAAATCTGACAAATTAATTTATACTGAATTGATTTAGACTTAGTATGCAGTCCCATTACCATAAATGGGAAATGTGATCTCTGTTAAGAATGGTCATATTGTAGAGATGAATTATTGAGATTATATTAACCATTTTAGGATAGTTTACACTTGCCTCACAGCTGTTGAACTCCAATCTTGTTTATGTGTTATTGTTTATGCTCAAAAGAGCTCAACACAGTATGTTATTAAATTTATTCTTTATATATTCTTCTGAAGTAGCACTTTACTACCTGGATGTTCCTTCCCACCTTGTCTGGTCTTCACCTTCCTCATCTGTAAAATACACTAAAATATGTCTAAAATTTATGGGCTTATGGGTGCCAAATATGGCACTCCCAGAATCACATTTGTGGCCTTAAATTTCTCTATTTTGTTAGGCAGCTAGGTGACGTATTAGATAGAACCCTAGACTTGGAGTCAGGAATACCTGGGTTCAAATATGGCCTTAAACACAATTACTAGCAATGTGACTCTCAAAAAGCTACTAGACCTCTGTCTGCCTCAGTTTCCTCATCTGTAAAATTACCTACTGACCAAGTTTTCCATAAGGATAAAAAAATGATAATATTTATAAAGTATTTAATGAACTTTAAAGACAAATATAAACACTAGGTTTTTTCTGGTTGGAGGATATTTCCAAAATTAAAACTTTTCCAATAATAATTATTTTTTTGCCCTCCCATTCACTTCTCTTGGGAAAGGAAAGACAAAAAGTAAGTGTTGTAACAGTTTGATGTTCTCATCAAACAAACAAACAACAAAAAGATGACAAAAAAGCAAAAGACATTAGTCACGTTGCAAAAATGAATATTTTATCCTTTATCTTGTATCCATTCCCTTTCTTCATGAGGTGGGCAATATGCCTCATCATTAGTGTCCTGGTTTTGTAATTGGTTGTTGTATTATTAAGTCTTTCAAAGCTGTCTAAAGCTTCTTAAGAACACATTAAAATTTTATGATCTTACCATAGATTATATAGGTGCAATCATATAAACATATTTTTATATTAGTCATGTTATAAGAGAAGAAATCAACCAAATGGAAAAAAGGTGAAAAAATTAAGAAAGTACCTAATCTCCCTTCAGATTCCATCAGTTCTTTTTCTGGATGCAAACAGTATTTTCCATCATGAATCCTTTGAAATTGTCTTAGATCATTGCATTTCTGAGAACAGATAAATTATTCATATTTGTTCATCACACAACTTTGCTGTATTTGTGTGTTCTGCTCATTTCACTTTGCATCATTTCAGATAACTTTTCGAGGTTTTTTGAAATCTGTCTGTTCCATTGAGTTCAGATACCACAAATTGTACATTCATTCCCCTCAATGATGGGGAATCCCCTCAATTTCCAATTCTTTGCCACTACAAAAAGAGCTGCTATAAATATTTTTGGACTTGGTCCTTTGGAAAGGTCCTAACCTTTCCTCTTTTTTTTTTTTTTTTTTTTTAACAATCTCTTTGGAAACTCAGAGTTGAAAAAAATATATAAAATGGAACAAAGGGAGGAAGAAAATTTGGAACTCAGAAACTTTTTAAAATGATTGTTGAAAATTATCTTTATATGTAATTGGAACAAATAAAATACTATTTATTTCTTTTTCTTTTCTTTTTAAAAATATTTTTCTTTTTCCCTTTCCCAAAAACCACAACAAAAAAAATAAAAATACTATGTTGTGATCCACATTTAGCTCCATAGTTCTCTCTCTGAATGTGGATGGCTCTCTCTATCCATGATTATTGCCCTGAATCACCTAATTATTGAAAAAAAAAAACCCAACAAGTTCATAACAGTTGATCATCACATAATCTTGTGGTAGATTATCTTTTGTCCTAATTTATTTATAGTATCACTCTTTATGTACAAATCATGAACCGATTTTGACTTAATCTTGGTGTATAAGGTGTTAGTTGTTGGTAAATGCCTAGTTTTTACCATACTATTTTCCAATTTTTCTAGCAATTTTTGACAAATAATGAGTTTTCATCCCAAAACTGGAGTCTGTCTGGGTTTATCAAATACTAGCTCACTATAGTCATTGACTATTATATCTTGAGAAGCTAATCTATTCCACTGATCCACTTTTCTATTTCTTAGCAAGTACCAAATGGTTTTGATGACAGCTGCTTTATAATAGCTGATACAGCTAGCCCATCTTTGCTTGCATTTTTTCCATAAATTCCCTTAAAATTATGGACCTTTTATTCTTCCAAATTAATTTTGTTATGATTTTTTCTATTCTAAAAATGATTTCTTGCCAGTTTGATTGATATGACACTGAATAAGTAGATTAATTTAGGTGGAATTATCATTTTTGTTATATTTGTTCAACTTATTTATGAGCACTTGATATTTCAATTGTACATTTAACTTTATTTGCATGAAAAGGGTTTTTCAATTATGTTCATATAGTTCCTAGATTTGTCTTGGAAGGAAGACTCCCAAATATTTTATATCATCTATAGTTATTTTAAATGGAATTTCTCTTTCTATTTCTTAACAGCAGAACTGTGATAATTTTGTTTCCTCACTACCCAGTCTAATTCCTTCAGTTTATTTTTCTTCTCTTATTTCTAAAACTAATATTTTCAATATAATATTGAATAGTAATGTTGATAGTGGACAACCTTGTTTCATTCTTGATTTTACTGGGAATGCTTCTAGTTTATCCATCCATTATATATAATGCTTGCTAATGGTTTTATATAGGTGCTATTTGCCATTTTAAGAAAAACTCCATTTATTCTTATGCTCTCTAGTGTTTTTAATAGGAATGGGTGTTAAATTTTGTCAAATGATTTTTCCTCAAATGTTGATATAATCAGATGATTTTTGTTAGTTTGGTTATTGATATAGTCAATTTTGTTAAGTTTCCCTGATGTTGAATCAGCCCTGCATTCTTGGTAAAAATCCTACTTGGTCATAGTGTGTTATCCTGGTAATAAATTGCTATAATCATTTTGATAATATTTTATTTAAGATTTTTGCAATAGTATTCATTAGGAAAAATTGGCCTATAATTTTCTCTTTTTTTGTCTTGGCTTTTCTGGTTTAGTTATCAGCACCATATCTGTGTTATAAAAAGAATTTGGTAGAACTCCTCCTTGAATAGAGAAATGATAGAACAATGAATGCTATTACTATATAAACTATTTAGAAAAATAGTTATTTTTCTAAATAGTTTATATAGTAATAGCATTCATTGTTCTTTAAATGTTGGGCAGAATTCACTGTAAATCCACTTGGGCCTGGAGATTTTTTCTTAGAGAGTTCATTAATAGGTTGTTCAATTTCTTTTTCTAAAATGGGACTATTTCAGTAATTTATTTCCTCCTCTGTTAATCTGGGCAATTAAATCTATTTTATCAATTCTATTTTTTAACTTGTTCTCTTTTTCCATTTCACCAAATGGATTTTTGAAGGAGTTGTTTTCTTCAATTTCTGTGTTTTCTTTTCTTTTTTTTTTCTAAACTTTTCTGCAAAGCTCTCATTTCCTTTTCCTGTTTTTATTCTAACTCTCTTTTAAGATCCTTTTTGAATTCTTCTAAAGGAGCCCTTCAAATTGGAGACCAGTTCACATCTCCCTTTGAGGCTTCATCTTGAGGTGTTTTTTTGCCTTTAGTAGCCTCAGGATTTGAGTTCTGTTCTGAACTCCAGGTGGGACTTGACCAGGTCCAACAAGCATAGTGAGAAAACGTGCAGGATAACCGTCTCCAGGGCAGCATGAAGCCACTGTTGCCTATAGAGGAAACTTGGTACCATCTCCCCTGTGCCCTAGGAGAAGACTTCAACTTTTAAAAATGAGCAAAAAAGGTTCTGACCATAGATAGCTATCATGGAATCAGGGAAGAACAGAACTCAAACCAATTGAGATAGACCTTTTCTGAAGTCCTCCCAAGATATCTTATGTTGAAATTTGTTACACTCTAAAAATTTTTGGGTCACTCCAAAATCCATTCAAAGGCTTCATCTAGAGTTGATTCTGAGGGAAGCCAGCAATAGCTCAGGCAATAACTCTACTCTCTGCTATCTTGGCTCTGCCAATAAAAGGCCATTTGAAACAAAAATTGAAAGCCAAATTATCTCCCTAACTCTTTTCTTTCCCCTTTCTTTGAGAAAATAGATTATGCATTTATTGTGATGATAAATGTATTTTCATATTAGTCATATAATAAAAGAAAACACAGACAAAAAAGCCTGAAGAAAAATAAAGTTTTATAAAGTAGCCTTTGATGTGCATTCAGACTCAGTTCTTTCTTTGGAGATGAATAGCAATTTTTTAAAAATTGTGGATCCTTAGGAATTATCCTTGTATTTTGGATCCTTGTATTGCTTAGAACAGCTAAGTTATTCACAGTTGATTATTATAAAATTTTGTTGCTATTATGTACGTTTTCTTACTTCTGCTCACTTCACTTTGCATCAGTTCATGTAAGCTTTTCCAAGTATTTCAGAGAGCATCCTGTTGGTCATTTCTTAAAGCATAATAGTATTCCATCACAATCATATATCCCATTCCTTAGTTTCACCATTCCTTAATTGATGAGCTTCCCCTCAATTTCTAATTCTTTGCCCCCATTAAAAGAGCTGCTATAAATACTTTGGTATATATAGGTCCTTTTCCAAAAATCTCTTTGGAATATGGACCTAGTAATGGGATTTTGGGGTAAAAGAGTATGCACAGTTTTATTGCCTTTTGGACATAGTTTCAAATTGCTTTTCAAAATGGCTTAAACAGTTCACAACTCCACCAACAGTGTATTAGTGTCTCAATTTTCCCATATTCCCTCCCACATTTGTCATTTTCTTTTTCTGTCATGTTTGACAATATGATAGGTAGGAGGTGGTATCTCAGAATTGTTTTAATTTACATTTCTCTAATTAATGTGAGTTAGAACATTTTTATATGACTATAAATAGATTTAATTATAAATTGTAAACTACCTCATATCCTTTGCCCAATTGGAGAATGACTTCTTTTAAATTTTTTCCAGTTATAATTACTATACTATAATTAACTATACTATACCTAACTATAATTACTCCATCTTATTTCCTCCTTGTTTATCCTACTCTCTCTCTCTCTCTCTTTCTCCTTTCACACTGTCCATACTCAAAAGTGCTATGCTTTTTACGAGTGCCTTCAATCTGCCCTCCATTCTCTCACACATACAACTACTCCATTCCCCTCATACATCTTTCCCTGCTACTTTCCCTTAGGGAAAATTAAATTTTTATATGGAGCTGAGTTTGTTATTCCCTCTTTGAGAAAATTCTGTTGAAAGTAAGGTTGAATAGCTCCTGCTTACCTCCATCATCTTCTCCTTCACTGTAAAAGTTCTTTTGTTCCTTTTTTAAGTCTCACAATTAATCCCATTCTACCTTTCCTTTACCCCTTCTTGCATTCATTCTTCTTTCTCACACCTTAATTTTATTTTTTTTAAAGCTATAATACCATCATATTTAACTCACATCAATTACCTCTGTCTATGTATACTCATATATAGACAAATAGGAGTTACAAGTATCACCTTCCCATGTAAGAATGAAAAAAAAAATAGATCTTATTGAATTCTTTGTGATTTCTCTGTCCTGTTTACCTTTTTATGCTTCTCTCGCATCTTCTTTTTAAAAGCCAAATTTTCTATTCAGCTCTGGTATTTTCATCAAGATTCCTTGAAAGTTCTCTATTTCATTGAATATTCAGTACTTTTTTCTCCTACTCACTCTCCTCCCCCACTCCCAATCTTCCAACAGAATTCTATTAAGTTTTTCTGGTTATATGATTCTTGATTATAACCCTAATTTCTTTGCCCTTTGGAATATCATATTCCAAGCCTTCTGATTCTTTAATGTAGAATTTGCTAAATCTTGTGTGATTCTAAGTGTGGCTCTATGGTATTTGAATTTTTTCTTTCTGGTTGCTTGCAGTCTTTGCTCTTTGACCTGAAAGCTCTAAAATTTGGCTATAACATCCTGGGAGTTTTCATTTTGGGATCTCTTTCAGAGCTTACTTGTAGATATTTTTTTTCCCCATTTTTTATTATCCTCTGGTCCTAAAATACCAGGGCAGTTTTCCTTGATAATTTCTTAAAAGACCATGTCTAAGCTCTTTTAAAAATTATTATTATGGTTTTTTTGAATTATCTCTCATTCTATTTTCCAGATCACTTATTTTTGCAATGAGATATTTCAATTTTTTTTCCTGTTCTTTCATCTTAAAAAAAATTGCTTTATTGCTTCTTGATTTCTAATGAAGTCTTTTAATTTCCATCTGAACAATTTCATTTTTTTTAAAAGCTCTTCACCAAACTTTTCTGTCTCCTCTTTTACTCAGGCAATTCTGCTTATTAAGGAGTTATTTTCTTCTATGAATTTTTGTACATATTTTTCCATTAGACTATTTTTTTAAAGGAGTTTCTTCTCATCCCTGAATTCACTGAAAACACATATGTTTTTCCATTTGGTAAATTCTGTTTTAAGACATGTTTCTCTTCATAAGATTCTTGGGCCTCTTTTCTTCCTTCCTTCCTTCCTTCCTTCCTTCCTTCCTTCCTTCCTTCCTTCCTTCCTTCCTTCCTTCCTTCCTTCCTTCCTTCCTTCCTTCCTTCCTTCCTTCCTTCCTTCCCTTCCTTCCTTCCTTCCTTCCTTCCTTCCTTCCTTCCTTCCCTCCCTCCCTCCCTCCCTCCCTCCTTCCTTCCTTCCTTCCTTCCTTCCTTCCTTCCTTCCTTCCTTCCTTCCTTCCTTCCTTCCTTCCCTCCCTCCTTCCTTCCTTCCCTCCCTCCTTCCTTCCTTCCTTCCCTCCCTCCTTCCTTCCTTACATACCCCCTCCTTCCTTCCTTTTTCTTTCTTTCTTTCTTCTTTTCTTCCTTTTTCTTTCTTCCTTCCTTTTTCCTTTTTCCTTCCTTTCTACCTTCCTTTCTCCCTCTCTCCCTTCCTCCCTCCCTCCCTCTCTCCCTTCCTCTCTATCTTTCTTTCTTTCTTTCTCTCTCTCTCTTTCTTTCTTTCTCTTTTCTTTCTTTCTTTCTTTCTTTCTTTCTTTCTTTCTTTCTTTCTTTCTTTCTTTCTTTCTTTCTTTCTCTCTCTCTCTCTTTCTCTTTCTTTCTTTCTTTCTTTCTTTCTTTCTTTCTTTCTTTCTTTCTTTCTTTCTTTCTTTCTTTCTTTCTTTCTTTCTTTCTTTCTCTTTCTCTCTCTTTCTTTCTTCCATCACTTTTAATTTTTTTCTTATTTTTTTCTTCAATCTCTCTTATTTAAATTTTAAAACCTTCTCAATTCTCCCAGGAACTGAAACTAATTCCTATTTTTCTTTGAGACTTTGGGTGTAGCAGTTTTGATTTTGTTGTCCTTTTCTTTGTTTGTGTTTTGTTCTTCTCTGTCCACATAATTAACTTTCTATGGTCAAGATCTTTTTTCATTACAGTTTGCTCATTTTTTTAGCCTAATTTTTTTTAGTTTTATATTAAAGTTGGACTGTGCTCCCAGTGCCAGGGGGCACTGTTTCAAGCTTCAAGTTTTTGCAGTTGTTTACAGAGCTAATTCTGGAGATCTGTAAACTTTCAGTTCTTCCAAGGAGATATGATCTAAGGACATGTGCACTTATTACTATTCTGGCTTGTACTCTGTCTGTGTACTCTTTTCCATCCTGCAGATCCCCACTCCCCTAGGGCTACAAGTTCTGGTATGCTAATGTTTCTTTTTGGTCTGAATAATCTGGATCTGAATATAGGTAATGCAACAGAGTCCTGCACTCAGTGATGTCAAAATTACTCCTGTATTCTTCTGACCAGCTGTCTAACTCCATTACCATTTATTGGCTGAGAACTCTGGAAGTACTTACTATTTGCTACTGATTGATTCACCCTGAGAGCCTGCTGCTGGTTTCCTGTGGTATAACTTAAAAATGGTATAGTCTCTACTGGAAAGCTTTCTACTCTCATCCTGGTATGATATACCTTTCCTGTCAAACTTCTATGTTGTCTAGAGTTAGAAAATGGCTTCACTCCATCCTTTTATGGGCTTTGTTGCTCCAGAATTTGTTTTGAGGCATTATTTAAAATTATTTTGAAGGGATTTTGGTAGAGCTCAGGCAAATCCCTGCATTTTCTTTGCCATCTTGATTTTACTTAACTCCACAAACTTTAAAACAACATAGACATATGATTTGTTCTTATGACATTTTAGCAACAATTGGTTGATGTTGCTATCTCTCTCACCTTGATTAAAGGCTGTAATAACAATTATATTTTTGAAACATCACTACATTTCCTTGGCAGAGAACCATGCAACTATTCCCTTTTCTTCATATAAATCATGGTGAATATACCATAAATTTTGACACTTGTATTTCCAGCTTGGTGACCTCTGTAGATTGGCTATCATTACAGGTGTGATCCAATTCATGCATTTATGAGGAGTTCAAATGGAGTTCAAATGAGAAGGGTGTATATAAATATTCCCATAGATAAAGATATACCTGATTATTTGAGGAAAGGGAGTAAGTACTAACAAATGAAAGGCTTTGGAAAGACATGACCTGTGCCTTGAAGGAAACTAAGAATTATAAGTGGGAGAAAGAAGGAGAGACTGGATTTCTAACACAGTGGACAGCTTGTGCAAAACTGTGGAAGTGGGAGATGGAATGTTTTGTATGGTATCAAAAAGTAGCCTGAACAGCTAGAGAGTAGAGCATGAAAAGGGAGCAAAATAATAAAGTTAGGGAAAGCAAAAAAAAAAAAAAAAAAAATTAAAAAAAATAAATAATGTAATTTTATGCCTATATAGCCTCCTCCTCCATTCATTGACCACATCCTATTCTAAAACTGTGTTTCTTTTGCTTTCTCCTATTTACAGCACTAATATCCTACAGTTCTATAGAGAATATAAGAGGTATATACCTCTTTTCATCTGGAAACCTGCAGTGATGTTAGACATCTGTATCTTCTTTGATAGTGGAAACATTCACTTGGGTTAGCCCTCATTTTATTTACAAATAAACAGGGACAGTAAAGAGTGCCAGAAGGTTTGGAAATTTTCTCTTCCACCACTGAGGGAAACACTGACTCATCCTAATGTTGTCTCTGAGGACCTGCCCCTCTGAAATTCAAACCTTATCTCGAAGTAGACTGATTATGAGCCTGCTAAAGGGAATGCAACCCATTGTGCCTACTGGGGTTATTTTTCTGTTTTACTTAGGAACCTCTGCTCAGCTAGCATGATGTTATTTTTTTCCAAAGAGACTGAACATCTGCTATGACAATTGTAATCATTCTTTTATGTCCATTATGATTTTTAATTTGGATTCTCAGCTGAAACACCACATTTGCTAGCAGTTACCTGATCAAAGCGTTATGGGCACCCTTTGGAGAAGGATGAGTTCTTTCTTTGGGGTAACCAAATAAAAACCCATATGCTTAGAAGAGAGACATGAGAAAATATAATGCAGTACTCAAGGGCTTGCAATTTACTCATCACCATTTCATAACCAATTGTGCCTCCTGGTCCCCAGGGATTAAGAATATGGTTTCCATGGTAATCCTAGATTCTCTAAATGCTCATCCTCTTCTGAAATGGATAGTAAATTGTTTGAATAGATAAATGACCTGTCTTCTAGTCAGGATGAAACTTTAGTGCTATACAAAATAGAAATATACCACCTGTGCAAAAATAGACTAGTCTAGAGAGCTATAATAAGTTCAAAGTCTGTGGAATCACGACCCCATGATTGCTAGTGTTAACAAAAGCTTGTTCCTTAATTACCAGCATTGCATTCAGCTTCTGTTTCTTCCCAAGTCCAATTATGGCTAATGGCAGATGTACTGTTGTTTATGGAAGTTCTCTTTATTTTTATTTTTAAAATAAATTTTATTGATGCCTTTTGTTTTAATACCACAACCATTTAGGGATATGTTTCCTCTTCCTTCTTTGCCCTAGAACTGAATAATGCAAGACTGTTAGACAAAAACAACTGATATATTCACTACATTGGATAATGAATGTGGTATTGGACTCCCATGGTCTCCTTCCTCTTCAGTAGGATGAGGAAAGTCTGTTTTGTTTTCTGGGACTAGGTTTGATTATTGTAATTATTCTTAGATTGGCTTTCTTTTCCTGTACTTTTATTTATAATATATCTATAATTTATTATTATAATTATACATGATACATAATAATTATGTTATGTAATTATATAATGTATTATAAATTGTATATAATTATATGATGTATTAAGATAACATAATTATAATTATATTATATTTTATTTATAATATATCCATTACAGAGTGTTAGATTTAGAATTAGTAAATCCACATTCAAATCCCAGCTCCACCAATTATGTTGTGTGTGATTTCTGGCAAGCCACTTCACATCTAAGTTTCATTTCCACTATTATTAAAAGTGGAAAATGAGATAGACATATATTTTCTTCCCTCATTAAATTTGGAGCTCTTTGAAGGCAGCAACTTTTTTTTTTTTTTTTTTTTTTGCACTTCTTTTTATATCTCAAGCACTTAGCACAGTGACTGACATAGTAAGTGATTAATATATGCAATTCAGACTGACTGTTAAACTCTGGGGTTCCTTCCAAATTGTATATTATTCTTCTGGTTCTATAGGTTTCACCCTGCATCAGTTGTTGGAACTCATCTCCCCATATTTCTATTAATTTTTCATGCTCATCATTTTTTAATGTACAATAATATGCCATGACATTTATATGTTAGTTTCTTCAGAAATTCCCTACTCAATAGCAAAACGCTTTATTTCTTATTGTATAGTCATGTTCGAGTTTTTATTACCCTATATATATTTCTTGGCAAAGACACTGGAGTAGTTTATCATTTCCTTCCTTAATGATTTGCCTAGGGTCAAGGAGCTCTGGTAAGTGTCTGAGGGCAGCTTTGAATTCAGGATCAGTTCTCTATCCACTGAACCACCCAGCTGTTCTTTGTTGCTGTTCTTTGCTAACATAAGAAATACTGCTGTGAATATTTTGGAATATGATGAATCTTTCTTTTTGTCTTTGACCACATTAGGGAAGTCTACTCAGTTCTCAGACTGCTAGTATTAAGAGGTATGAGCAGTTTTGGAACTTTTCTAGTGTAATTCTTATTTGCTTCCCAGAATGGTTAAATCTATTCACAGTTCCATCAATGGAATATTGATAGGTGAGCCTATCTTCCCATAGTCTATCCATTTTTTTTCATTTGTTCCTTTTCCAATATTTGCATTGAGTTTGCTAGAATTGACTTAATGGACTAGTTTTGCATATTCAGTGAGTACTCCTTGGACTTCAAATTGCTCAGTTGCGCAAAAGAAATTCCTGTATAAGATTAAGCTTTAGCTTGTTAGCTGAGGAAACTACATGAGTCATTATGAAGGTTTTTATAACATTCTCTTTAACATTCTTTAAAAAAAAAATGTAATTGCTAACATCCCCCACCAATGAGATTGTCAAGATTAGAATAAAAGAATAGTGTGGAGGAGAGGGAAAATTCCTATTTATCTTTTCCTCCCGGGCTTCTATTTTATCCTAGCAAATAGCACAGTGCCTACCATTTTCTGCAGCTAAGATTGATATGTACTTCTCCAGAGGCTAGCAGGCTTTCTGTGCCTGACTTTTAAAGTGGATTCCAGAGTGATTCAATGACATGATTCCTGATTGAATTTTGATCTGTGCAAACCACTGTGTCAGCCCTGCTTTGAGAATCATATATGGTTATCTTTATATCTTGTAGGGTTTTTACCTAGAATAGTATCGTATATAAATTTTGGTAGGCATTGTTCATTCAGAACACTCCTTTCCCCCCCTCTTTGGCACTATTATTTCTGTGTCAAATAATGTTACAAGAAGAGGGAGGAAAGGGAAGAGAAGGAAAAAAGAAGAGAACTAGAAGGAAGGAAAAAAAAAGAACTAAAAGAAGGGGGGGAAGAGAGAGTCACAGAGACACAGAGACAAGGAAAAAGACAGAGAGAGAGAGAGAGAGAGAGAGAGAGAGATTGAGAGACAGAGACAGAGACAGGGACATAGCAAGAAAAAGACAGAGAGAGAGAGAGAAAGAGAGGGGGGAAAGGAGGGAGGGAGAGAAAAAGTCAAATGAATGGGAGAATGAAGGAATTTAAAAATTGTTATCAACATTTCAATACATTGCTTTGGTTAGCAGGCAATTAGTGGCACTGAAGATCATGATTTTGTTGTTGAAAAGGGATAGGGACTAAGATTGCACAGTTGAGGAAATTACCTCTTCCAATGCAAGAAAATAAGCATTTTTAAGAGCCTACTATGTGCCAGACACTATGCTAAATGAGGATACAAAGAAAACCAAAAGACAATTTTTTGCCTCAAGGAGTTTACAATCCAATGAGGTAAATTTGTGTATGAATGAAAGCTGAAAAGTGGGGATGGAATGGGGCTGAGGGATGGCACCTGATAGGGGATGATGCAGAATTCCAAGGGAATGCTGCACACTTCAATCAGAAAATGGCAGTATGAGGGGTGGTGTTGGCAGGGGCAGAGTATACTTGGAAGGCATGAGTTTGAGCACTGAGGAGTTATAGACCACACCTGAAGTCCTTAGAGTGTTAGAGATAAGGTCATCTTGGCCCCAAGGCCAACTTTCTATCCATTCTGCCTTGTTGCCTTTTATTGCTGGAGCCATAAAGATATGGAGAGATTTGTGTTTTTGTTTTGTTTTTTTTTTGTAGGTGGAATTAGAGCCATTAACACTCTTTCCCACATTTTTGGATTACTGGCATTTACAGGGCAACACCAAACAACTAGCTTGAGTTGCTAAGGTCTTAGGATGGCAATGGCAGCCCTGACTGGCTTTTGTTTCCTAGTAGAAGGCACTTTGTTTGCTCTTGTTTTATCTTTAGAAGCCCATTCCAGGGAGCTTCATCCAACCTTTGGGGACCATCCAATGCAACAGATCATCAGGTCTTGGATACAAAGCTGACAAGAGCCTCAGAGATCATTTACGTGAATGAGGAATATGAATGAGATTAAGTTTAATATAAGTGTGAGAGGATGGATATGAAGTTAAGGCTATGTGGCTCTAAGTCTTGCACTCTTACCCATCCTGACAGCATAGGGCAGAACATTCACCTCAATTATAATAGCATGCACTAAAATAGCATTTGATGGTTTGTAAAATACTTTACATGTGTCATCTCCACAACAAGCTTTTGAAATTGGAACTATTTTGCAGACTACGCAGACTCCATATGCCTCCATATGCTATGGGCAAATGATTTAACCTCTTTGATCTTCTATTTCTATTTTCTCTTCTCAAAGAGGCAGCTAGATGGTGCAGTGGGGAGAGCATTAGCCCTGAAGTGAGAAGGGCCTTAGTTCAAATGCAGACTCAAATGCATATATATGTGTTGTTAAGAATGATTAGGACAACCTATACCCTATTTATTGTGAAAAAGACACTTAGCAACTTTGAGGGATTTATAGAAATGAGCAGCCAATTGAAAAAACATGCCCCTTTTATGCTTTAAAAATATCTTAAACATCAAAATCTGTATGACTACAATTGACTTTGACAGAAGTATAAATAGGTTTTGTTCAGGTTGGTGAGTACTCATATGTATATATACAAGTCAGTATGTGATTTGTGTAGAGTAGAATTTTTACAACTTTCAATGTGCTTTTTTGGTTGTTATTCCAAGCTGCCCCAAACCTCTGTTTCTCTGCAAAATGTGATTCTTAGCAGAATTCATCTGTCTTTTGCTTCTAATCTTGATTTTGTATTCCCATAGATTGGATGGTTATGAATAAACACAATTTTTTGTTGCTATTCTATGCTTCTTTTTAGAGATGGCTTCTGCTATTATTGGCAAACAAGGTGTTCTGAAATTAATAGGAGTTTGTCTTCAGAGCAACTGGATGGTGCAGTGGATAGAGTGCCTGGCTTGGAGTCAGGAAGACTCATTTTCCAAAATTCAAATCCAGCCTCAGACACTATTGTCTGTGTGAGCCTATTTGCCTCAGTTTCCTCATCTGTAAAATGAGCTGGAGAAGGAAATGGTGATCTTCAGTATCTCTGCCAAGAAAACCCCAAATGGGGTCATGAAGAATCAGGCATGACTAAAATGACTGAACAAAAGTGTTCAGAAAGAAAATTTGATGAGGAAATGATAGAAAGAAAAATTACTTTCTATTAGGAGGAGAAGCAATATAGTACAGTAGAAAGAAAATGGGCTTAAATTCAGGAAGAACTTACTTCAAGTCTTAACCTCTTAGAATCTGAGACAATTCTCTGTCTCTTAAATTATAGAACAATTTCTGAGCTACATCGTTCTAGGGAAGTTTTATACTATTAATTACCCATACTGATGAAATCATAGGAGTTTGAACTCCTCTCCACTATCCTGCCTCAAAATTAGTTGATTAGTCTGGATAGGCTTGAGCCTCATTTCTATGAAGTTACTACAGAAATTTGTTTTTATTGGAATCATATTTTTATTAGACTCATGATAGTTTTACAATTTGTAGACATATCTGTTAAAAAATTCTCAGTCCCAGAATAACAAAGCAGCAATAAACCACTCAACATTTAGTAAACGCTTATTGTGTGCTCCATAAAAAATAATCTTTTTTTTTTTACATCAAAAAATATTTTATGGAGAAATCATACATGGCAAGCGCTCAGAAAGTGGTCAGAAAAAAAATGATACAAGGACACTCTCAAGTTCCCTTGTTTGAACTTTAGAATCGATTGGATAACATGGGAGAGGTGGTCCTGGGCTCTGTGAGCAAAGCAGAATTGAATTAGCTCAAGAAATGTAAGATGCAAAAAGTCAGAGAATCCCTCCCAAATGTTCAGAGGGACTAGTTATATCCAACTTGTGGCAGAGCATTCCCAGATTGGTCTGATCAGCCACCTTGAGACACATTGTAACTCCCCTCTAACATAGTGATGTCATTTTGGTCCTCTTAGAGAACAAAGGACAGCCATCCATTTACCACATGCTAGGTACTGTGCTAAGCACTGGAGACCCCATTGGTAGGTACAATAGGATTAATAATAATAGCAAAAACTGACTTTTATTTAACATGTTGATATTTGCCAAATACTCTACTAAATATCCCAAGTAGAATTTAAATTCAGTGCTTCCCGATTAGAAACCCAGCACTCTCTTAACTCAGGTTTTGTATTTTCATTCAATTTGCCTGTATTTGTTATGTATGTGCTATGGACAAAGTTATTCTTTGTGTAAAGGAAATGGATTTCTGGGAGTTTCCTACTCTGAAGTAATATAGATTTGATTCCTTCCCAAGGCAAAAGGAGCAACTTCAGAAATTCTGCAATCTAAGGGTACCCTTGAGGGGGGTCCCTTTGTGGGTCATTGTAGTAAAATGGATAGAGCTCTAGACTTCATACCAGCCTATGGTCAATTATAGATTCTGGTCTTTGACACTTAATGTCCATGTTGGCAAAACTGACAGTTAACTTGCACTAATCATCTCAATAGGGTTGTTGTGAGAAAGTGTTTCCTAAATTTTGAATCACTATAACAATGGAAGTTAATGAGATTAGGAAAAAAGGGGAGGGTAGAACACAATGGGTTTAGGGATTCCTCATAAAACAACTATTTCTTCCAGGGAGATTTCTTTGCATACACTTCCTGTTGAGGTGTTTATTCTCTAGGAGTGATAGCTTTCTCTTTACTTAGAGTCTCATCCGGAAGGGGACCATTATTTTTATTCTACTTCTATTTCTTTCCTTTGCAGAAAGAAAAGTGGTAATAACATGATATCCCTATTGGACCAATGAGTATAGAATAATGCTTCAGAATATGGAGCACAGTCAGTTTCTTGGGGTATTTTGAAATGTCCTTGTACTATCTGAGCCAATACTATCATATGATACATATGGGAACATTTTCAAGGCAGCAGGCTGGGATTCACACTCCCACTGCACTATAATCTAGCAGTGCTAGAACTAAAATAACAACAACAGAAACTCTCCATCCAGTTTTATTGTTATGAGTTACATTAGCCATTTAGGAGCCTCAATGGCTGCCTAGGGCACCTGAATGGGAAACTCGATTTAATCTGTGGTTGGGCATAATCCCAAACCTCCAGTACTTTGTAGAGGATAATAGAAAACTGTATGGTTGATTTTATAGGGCATATACATGTGTTTGTACCCTGTGAATCAATGTCTTCATGCCTCAGTTCTGAGCCACATATAAAAAGGGCCAGTATCTTTTAACCAGTAAGGATCCTGGAAAGATATGTGTTTTTTATCAGCACAGGGTACTTCTGGTATAGGAAGTTTCTTCACTAAGGCAGATTTTAACCAGCAATGATTTAATTTATTAGTTCCAGGGAATTACCAGTTATAATTTATTATACAAGTTCTATGGTACAGTTATGTTGTAGTATAGAAATCCTAGAGAATTACCAAAGATATGTAGAGGCAAAGTAGCTAGTCCAGGATAACAGCATTTATAAGTATCACAAGTAGGATAAGAAGCCAAGTTATTTCTAGCTACAAAATCAATATTCTCTTTCTATCCTATTCTCTCTCTCTCTCTCTCTCTCTCTCTCTCTCTCTCACACACACACACACACACACACACACTCTCTCTCTCTCTCTCTCTCTCTCTCTCACTCACTCTTTCCATACATGTGTGTATATGTTGCATATGAATGTTGCATACAAAATTAACCTTCAATAAGTTTGATTCCAAACTAGGTTATCTATGAATAACCTAGTTATTGCATCTCTGTATTATTTTAAAGTAGTAAAATTAGTTTGTTTTGCTTGGCCTCTGAGGACAAATGCAGGAGCAAAGAAAGGAAGTCACAAAAAAGTCAATTCATTCTTGATCAGGGGTAAAAAAATTCCTGATAATAAGAGCTACTCAAAAGGTGAATGAACTATTTCAAGAATTAGTGGATTCCATAGAATTAGTGGAGTCTATTAGTGGACTCCATGGGATCTTAAGCAGAATTAGATCACCACTTCTTAAGTATGTCATAGTGGGGTTTTCTCTTGGGTGGGATTTGGACTAAATGGTAGCCGAGATCCTTTCCATCTTTCAAATTTTGTGACTCTATTTTTCTGTTTTGTAAAGCATATAAAGCTAATAAAATAAAATAAATAACATAACCTACTCTCACAACAGCAGAATGTTTTTCATTTTAAGAGACTGATGGAATTTAAGAAAAAAAAATTAAGAGGATTAAACATAATCTTAGTGTTTAGAGCTTAAATGCACATAGTATTTATCTTCATTTCCAATTGACCTTCATTAATCACACTCCAGAAAACATCTTTGTTGGCAAGATTTCAACAAGCCTAAGATAAGGGTGATCTTTGTGAAGGGCTAAACCCAAAGACCAATTATGTCTCCTTAACCTAGATTTTATTCAGTGCTCAAAAATATTCATAAAACACAATGGGAAATCCTATTATTGCCTATATTGTTAAGAGGTCCATGCACATTATATTTTACAGATCAGAGTCAGACATCACCTTTTTGAGAATATAATTTCTTTAAATATGATCTGTGGTCTATTTAGATTGTCCACAACACATAAACAAAAGCAGGAAAGTGGCCTGTCAAAAAGAATTTCTAAGGCTATATTCTGATTACTAACTGCTTCAGATGCCTCAACTCTCTGAAATGTCAGTTTTAGCAAAGACATTGATAAAAAGCTAGTGATGATGGCAAATGGAAAGAATCTTATAGCAGACCAAGGGGTATCCATAGATGTTCCTCAAGGAAGGAATTCATAAAAGGTCCAATGATGATTTGCTATGTTGGAGAACCTCAGATCTCATTAGGATAATGGTAACTTCAGGTAAAAAGCATTACATCATAGATAAGACAGGAGAAAATTGAAGAGAGAAGTAGCAAGTATAAGGAGAGCATCTTGGCTATAACAGTAGGGAGGATCTGAGGTAGAATCTTAGCATATTAAATATAAAGATATTTCCCATTCTGTATAGATCATTATTATTTTATGGACTATTTCTGTTCCATTATTGTAATAAGTATATTTTACATTTCAAATTTATTTGCAAGAAGTTTATAACAACTGGCCCCTCACAGCAATGAAAAGGGAAGCTTCAGTAAGACATCCTGAGGTCCCCAGCCTAGGAAGTATTTAAGCAGTTTTACATTAGGGTAAAAACTTAAATTAGTTGACCCACGAGGTTCCTGAAGATTTTATGATTGTGCTATTAGTAATATCAAAATGTTTGGTGAAGAAAATATTAGCAGAACTATGTATAAAATACAAAAAAATTAATAAAACCACATAAATGTATCACATTGGCAAAAATCACTCAGGAGTCAGTATGGAAAAGCAATTTCCGTGGATCATGTGGCACAAATGAATGGGCAAATGTACTTTTCAGAGAAAATTTCCCACTTATTCCCAATTGCAATCCTAAAAATAAATGCTTACACTGCCTAAAACATAAACCTCTCTTTAAGAAATGGAATTGATTTTAGGGTAAATGAGCAGAACAGCTGTTGGCCTGATATGAAAGGGATATTATAGAAATAATGCTGATGAAAGTGCTGACCTGTAAATCTATAGGACTTTCCACCCAAATGAGAAGCATTACCCCCAATAAGAATGATCAAAGTTCAACAATGCCATTAAATTACATCCATACTAGGTATCACTATGTTGGAAAATGAGCCCTTGTTATCTTTTTTTATCCTGGGACTTATGGGGGCAGGTATCACCTAACAAGCAGCTGATTTGGTATGTTGATTTCAGCTCTATTTTCACAGAAAATGATCTGGGTCACAATTTTACAATAGTGGGAAAAATATATACCTGAGGTTATAGGTATTTTGTAGGCTTTCTAAGTATTCTGGAAGATAGAACACACAGATCTTTGGGATTTATCATTTTAAAGCTCATCTAAACAATGACAAAGATAATGTTTTTCATCTGCACAGGATCTTAAATTCGATTTAATAGGAAGAAATAGCTAGAAACATAATTAGACCATCCACTGATTTAAAGGCCAGGACTGGTATCATCATCTGTTCACTATCTCTGATAGTTGGGTGTTAAATCTGGTCTTGAATATCTCCAGGGATAATGATTTCATAATCTCCATGCCAAGTACTTCAATTACTTTGCTGGAGATAGTTTGTGAAGATATTTTCCACTATTAAAGTCTATTAAAATTCTTACTATTATGCCCTTATAAGAGTAACTAGCAGAGATGAGTGCATATAATGTGTATATATACATATATATTTATCTAATATCATGATAACGTGACTTTCAGACTATCTGTGTATGTATTCAAATCAGCAGACATTTATCAAGCACTTAATATAGAGCATCATTGTCTTAGACCATAGGGATACAAAGGGAAAAAAAAAAGGAAACTTTCCCTGTCCTCAAAGAGTTTACATTTTGCTAGGATGAAGTATGAAGGAGAGCATACTCTCATGCAATTCAATGAATACACAAAATAATAAAAAGAAATATCAAGAGGAAGATATTTTAAAAATAGATCAGAAAATGCTTTATGCAGGAATGGGCTATGAGTTGTCTTTTGAAGGGATTTAAAGATTATATTTGCATATATTTATGTGTATACATGCACATACCTGATTCATGGTATATGTCTATTTTATATATACAGTGCATATTCACAACATGCACTTATAAATAGACTATATATATATATATATATATATATATATATATATATATATATATATATATATTTATACACACACACACACAACAATATACTCAAGAAATATTTAATTGCCCAGTGAGAACCAGAAACATTTATCTTTGAAGTGACAACTAAATAGTTGAACTACTTGGTATGGAGATTATATATATTAGCTGAGTAAAATAACCTATCCTTTTATTTATGGGTTAGGGATTGGACTAGTATTTTTTTTTTTTTTTTTTTTTTTTTTGGCGCAGGGAACTACTAGGTGAGAAAATTCTCTCTATAAATAAAAGTCAACAGCTTATCTCTTTGTTATTGTCTACAAAATGTTACCCAGAGCATTTGAAAGGTCAAGTGATTTGCCTAAAGTCATAGCCAGGGTGTCAGATAAAAGACTTGAGTGAACCTAATTTTTTTGGCTTTGAGGGTAACTATTTGCTATGACATACTGCCTCTCATATAGACTTACAGTATCATACTTACATATGTATGTGAGTCACACACATGTGACATTTATAATATGGTTTTACAATTCTTTATATGCGAATGTATGTGTATAGGTGTATATATATATATACATGTATATAAAAGTATATTTATATATGTATATCCATGTATACATACATATGTGATATTACACACCTGTATGTACATGAATGTGTAATTAATATCTTTTCAAGCTATGTAGTTTAAGAGTGAGGGAGTTGGAGGAGAAGAAAAGTAGAGAGAGGAAAGGAGATAAAGGGAGGGTGAAACAGAGACAGAAGGAGAAAGACAGAAAGAAACTTAAGCATATGAAAGAACAGATTCATCCTATTTTAAAAAAAAACAAACAAAAAAAACTTTGCCTGAAAGATTTTCAATATAATATAAGGATAATGGAGAAAAACCTACTACAGCCAACTGTCAATAGGGGATGGGAATAGCAAGGATAAATGAAAACCTTTAGCACATTTGATTCTAGTTCAGCAATTTCTTGATTATTCAGAACAGCCCATTCAAATTTGGGGTTTTTCTACTTTCTCTTCTGCTGTGGTTAGATTTGAGAATATCTCACTATGACAGCTAAGTTTAAGGGAAAAATTAAATTTAAATCAGGTAATTTTAATATCATAAAGTGTTGGTGAAGAGAAAGAAATTGAAATATTTGCCTAAAATGAGATTTGAAAATTCCCTGTGGATTTCATTTTTTCTCATGCCATTCCTGTATAGCAGTAGAACAAATCTGTATTTCAGCCCATTCATTGTTTTTTTCAAAGTTTAGTTTTCCAAATTACATACTATGTTCCCCACAAACACTACATCATATACATCCAGAAATAAATAATCTCATTTCTCATTTAATACAAAGAACCCCTTCTGTTCATACACTTACTTTTCTAAAGTTACATTTTATTGTTGATCAAATTTTTCACCAATTTCAAACTACTTAATTTTTTCTTTATTCTTCTCAAAGTTTGCCTAGTTTATCTATGAATCTGATGATTATTTCTAGTTCTTTTGCAAATCCAATTTGTTGAATGTTTTCTTGTTTTCTCAGGATAATAGATCATTTAAATCTCATTTTTGTAAACACTTTTAGCTAATGTCTTCCCTCAACTTGACATAAAGCATTAATGAGAATCTATTATCTCAGTCCCAGGTAAATCGTATTTCTTCCTATCCTAGAAGGTTGCATGGGGCCATTTTAAATCTTTATTTAAAACGATATGCCATGTCCACTCATTTCCTTGATCTAAGCTTTTTATCTGATCAAAGAAATTTAGTTCAGCATAGTGGAACCCATGCATGTTTATAAATTATGCAAGTCTGTCTTCATCCAAACAATTAATCTTCTTCTAATGGAAAGTAACCAGGTGGGAGAAAGTGATTTGCCAACCTGTCTCAACATTTCCAAAAAACAGCATGCACAAAACATTATGAATTTGATTTCTACCTTGCTTCAAATGTCAAAAATATGCTTTTACCCAACCACCTCTTCTCTCAGGATTTAACTGTTAGAATACTTGGTGGAGAAATATGTAGAGCACACCTGTTCACTTAATTATCCTTTGGAATTAGGTCCAAATTCCTTAGCTTGACTTTCCTTTTTTTTTTTTCCCCTGAGGCTGGGGTTAAGTGACTTGCCCAAGGTCACCCAGCTAGGAAGTATTAAGTGTCTGAGACCAGATTTGAACTCGGGTCCTTCTGAATTCAGGGCCACCTAGCTGCCCCCTGTTCACTTAATTAACAAAATTAGTAACTTATTGAATATGGAAAACCCTTGGGTAGGGAAAGTAGGGGTAATGATCAATAGAGAAATATAGAAACAGTTATCAGATATTTGCCTTTTGCGTCAAGGGACTTGCTATCTATAAAGAAAAGACTGGACAAATAAAAAAAAATAAATATATATTCAGCACATTTAAATAGATTTTTATTGATATATATATATTTTTACATTTCACTTTATATCGTTCCTTTTGCTTTCAGAGAACCACTTATTTTATTTTATATTAAAATAATAATATTTTATTATTAAAGAATGTGTCTTCTTGAGAGCCATCTACACCCAGTGGAAACTGAGTATGGATCACAACATAACATGCTCACTCTTTTAGTTGTTCTCTTGCATTTTGTTTTCTTACTCATTTACTTTCTTTTTTGATCTGATTTTTCTTGTGCAAGAGAATTGTGAAAAAAAATATGTTTGCACATATTGGATTTAACATATATTTTAACATATGTAACATATTGGATTGATTGCCATCTAGGGGGAAAGGAGGGGAAAATCTAAAACACAAGGCTTTGCAAGGCTCAATGTTGAAAAATTATCCATATGTATGTTTTGAAAATGAAAAAGCTTTAAAAATTTAAAAAAAAAAAAGAATATCTTCTTCCTGCCCTTAATCTTGACTCTTCACTGCATACATCACAGTCTAAAAACAATGTAGTGACTTATGATACTAGCATATTTTTAATAGCATTGTGCATTTTCATAAATGTGATCCTTCTACTAATTTTAGCAATAGCTCATTATGCATTAGCAGAATCTGGCCTAGATAGGCATACTTTTTTATTCAGTCAATGGGCTTCATTTCATGATTTGGAAAACATTTGTTTTTTATCCACTCTGCTTTTAGCATATATATATACACACACATATACATGCACACATATATATACATATATATATAATGTATATATTTATGTATATATATGCGCTAAACAACTAGTATAGTTGTTTAGTGTAATGAATTAAATGATTAATGTGGGTTTCATAAAAGAGTCTCATAACTTGATGAAATTTGTTAATAATATTTGAAAATAAGCATGTGGGAAGATCATTATCAATAAAGACATCAAGCATTCTTCTTTAGGCTCCACACAGAATGTACTCCATGCTCAGGGTGAGCATGTAAAATGAGAATATTTCTCCGGATCTTATGTTTTTCTTGATTTTGGTACTCAGTGGATGAAACATTTGTAGAAAGTTATTTCTGAAATCTTGTTTGCATGTTACATAAATTGAATGATCTCTTTTAAATTGTTGACTTTTCATACCATGTTTTTTTTCTGAATGTTTGGGGTATGTATTTTTGACATGTATGTGATATTATACACAAATGACAGATATATCTGTAATATAGATAAGAATAATTCTATATACAGACAGATAATATATATGTACGTATATCTGAGTTTATATATGTATATAATATTATACATACAGAGGCATAGGATATATCTCAGCTTCTTAAATTGTGATTTAAGACCCATATAGGGTCTTCTGAACTGAATTGAAGCTCACAAAATTATGATTCACATTCACTATCAAATATTTAATTTTACCTTTTTATATACCTATATATCCAGGGACATGTAAAAATTTCTAAGGGGAAAAGGGCTAGTGAATGGAATAATTTTAAAACTCTGTATATATAACATATGAAGATTATATATATAACATGTACATATGAAGAGGTAATTTATAATATATACACACACATTTATATAGTTATAAGATGCTGCCTTATAGACTTTAATTTTATAAGATTTCAGTGAGATCTTGTTTGAAAGGAGTGTCTTTTTGGTCAAATACTTTTTTGAAATCAATATAGAAGGAAAACCACAGGTGCGTATGAGTCAGTAATATGACTGAAAAAGTTGTTTGCTGTAGAAAAAATCTCTGAATTTTTCTTTTTCTTTCTTTTTTTTTTTTGTTGTTCATCCTTCATTTTCTTTTTTTTTTAATTTTATTTAGAATTTTTCCCCACAGTATATATGCATGAGTAATTTTTAAATAATATTATCCCTTGTATTCATTTTTCCAAATTATCCCCCCCCTCTCTCCACTCCCTCCCCCCGATGACAGGCAATACCATACATTTTACATGTGTTACAATAAAACCTAGATACAATATATGTGTGTAAATACCATTCTCTTGTTGCACATTAAGTATTAGATTCCGAAGGTATAAGTAACCTGGGTAGACAGACAGTAGTGCTAACAATTTACATTCACTTCCCAGTGTTCCTTCTCTGGGTGTAGTTATTTCTGTCCATCATTGATCAACTGGAAGTGAGTTGGATCTTCTTTATGTTGAAGATATCCACTTCCATCAGAATACATCTTCATACAACATACAGAGATCTTCTGGTTCTATCCATTTCACTCAGCATCAGTTGATGTAAGTCTCTCCAAGCCTCTCTGTATTCCTCTTGCTGGTCATTTCTTACAGAGCAATAATATTCCATAACCTTCATATACCATAATTTACCCAACCATTCTTCAATTGATGGACATCCATTTATCTTCTAGTTTCTAGCTACAACAAAAAGAGCTGCCACAAACATTTTGGCACATACAGGTCCCTTTCCACTCTTTAGTATTTCTTTGGGATATAAGCCCAATAACAGCAATGCTGGGTCAAAGGGTATGCACAATTTGATAACTTTTTTGGGCATAGTTCTAAATTGCTCTCCAGAATGACTGGATTCTTTCACAACTCCACCAACAATGTATCAGTGTCCCAGTTTTCTCACATCCCCTCCAACATTCATCATTATTTGTTCCTGTCATCTTAGCCAATCTGACAGGTGTGTAGTGGTATCTCAGAGTTGTCTTAATTTGCATTTCTCTGAACAGTAGTGATTTGGAACACTCTTTCATATGAGTGGATATAGTTTCAATTTCATCATCTGAGAATTGTCTGTTCATATCCTTTGACCATTTATCAATTGGAGAATGGTTTGATTTCTTATAAATTAGGGTCAGTTCTCTATATATTTTAAAAATGAGACCTTTGTCAGAACCTTTAACTTTAAATTTTCTCAATTTGTTACTTCCCTTCTAATGTTATTTGCATTAGTATTGTTTGTACAGAAACTTTTTAGTTTGATGTAATTAAAATCTTCTATTTTGTGATCAATAATGATCTCTAGTTCTCCTCTGGTCATAAATTCCTTCCTCCTCCACAGGTCTGAGAGGTAGACTATTTTCTGTTTCTCTAATCTATTTATTATCTCATTCTTTATGCCTAAATCATGGACCCATTTTGATCTTATCTTGGTATATGGTGTTAAGTGTGGGTCCATATCTAATTTCTGCCATACTAATTTCCAGTTTTCCCAACAGTTTCTTCCAAATAATGAATTTTTGTCCCTAATGTTGGTATCTTTGGGTTTGTCAAAGATTAGATTGCTATAGATGTACCCTTTTTTGTTCTTTGTATCTAATCTGTTCCACTGATCTACCAGTCTATTTCTTAGCCAATGCCAAATGGTTTTGGTGACTGCTGCTATATAATATAGCTTTAGATCAGGTACACTTAGACCACCTTCCTCTGACTTTTTTTTCATTAGTTCCCTTGCAATTCTCGACCTTTTATTCTTCCATATGAATTTTGTTGTTATTTTTTCTAGGTCATTAAAATAGTTTCTTGGGAGTCTGATTGGTATAGCACTAAATAAATAGATTAGTTTGGGGAGTATTGTCATCTTTATTATATTTGCTCGGCCTATCCAAGAGCAAATTTTTCTTGTTTTCATGTTATCTGAATAGAGCAATCTCTTTTATGTTATTTTTATCTGAATATATGGGTTACATATATATGTGATATATATTTGATATGCATACATATTTATGTATATATGTGTATATATGTATGTCTATCTATATCTATATAGAGGTAGATATATATATCTATATATCTATATATATGTATATATTCATATATATATGAGTATGGAAATAAGGTACATGCCTTTTTCATTTCATCAAGATCGTTATTGTTACACAGTGTTCTAGGTGTTTTTTTCCATTTTTGTAGTCCTGAATGTTATTTTCCTGGTTTTCCTTATTTTGCTTTCCATCAATTGGTTCATATAAATCTTTCTTGTACTTCATTGAATTCCTTCTAGTCATCATTTCTTATAGCACATTTCATATTCACATACTACAATTTAATAATTTAATGTCTCTTTTATTTCTAATTTTCTTATTTAGGCTTATATGGGACCCTTATTTCTTTTTTGGTCTCCTTAGGTTATATACTCAGTGGTAAGATCTTTGGGTTAAAAGACATGGATACTTACACATACTTTTGTAATATAATTTAAAAATCCTTTTCAGAATGGCTGGAACAACTCATAGTTTGACCAACAGAGAATGAAGGAGGGGGAGAGAGAGGGAGGAAAGAAAGGAGGAAGAGAGGAAGGAAGGAAGGAAGGAAGGAAGGAAGATAGAGGAGAAAAGGGAGGGAGGGAGAAAGGAAGGAAAGAAAGAAGGAAAAAAGGAAGGAAGGAAGACAGGAAGGAAGGAAGATGGAAGAGAAAAGGGAGGGAAGAAGGAAGGAAGGAAGGATGGAAAGAAAGAAGGAAAGAAGAAAGAGTATTACTGTACTGTAAGACATGATGAACATGATAAATACAGAGAATTATGGAAAGGCTTACTGGAATCAGATGCAAAGCAAAGTAAGCAGACCTAGGAAAAGAGTATACAAAATGATTACAATGTAAAAGTAAAGAATAACTACCACAAAATAATGGAGATGTGTATAATATCAGATTTTTTGGGGGGGGAGGGAGAGTTGTGTTAATTAGTTTGGCTGATATTTTCCTTTTCATTTTCTTTTGATTTTCAATGTGATTTGTTCTAAAGGATGGTTCTCTGGGGAAGACAGGGATGTATACAAAAGGTGATATAAAAACAAAATATATCAATAAAAACGTGTTTGCGAAAAGAATTCTTCTCTTGGACATAATAATGAAAAGTCCCAAGAATGGTGCTTTTCTAAAATTTTTATGCTGTGAACTTTAATATTCATGCTGAGTATTCAATTTGAGTCTATTTTGTTGTAATGTGTAAAGTGTTGCTATAAATTGTATTTCTACTAGACAAATTTCCAATTTGAACAGTAGTTATGAAACAAGGAGCTCTTCTTTAGGTGACTATTTTGCCAGTTTATGAAACAGTGGTTCAATTGTTCAATTGTTTCTGATTTTCCTTTATTGGTTTGTTTCCTTATTCATTTTTCTTTTTTTAATCAGTACCAAGTAGTTTGGATGATTACTGCTCCATAGTATAATTTGAAGTCTACAATTGCTATTTTTCCTTTATTCTTACCTTTTTCACTATCTCTTTTGAGATTCTAGACCTTTTGTTCATCTAAATTCTTTTTTTTTTTTTAATTTTGGCTATTAAATATTCAGTAGTCTGATTGGTATTGCACTAAATATGTAAATTAATTTAGGTAGCATTGTAACATGATTATATTGATCACTGATTTCATACATCATTCACATAAAAATTTTATAAATATGTAAATGTAAGCACATGGATTACCACTTACTAATATATTTTCAGTAAGTGTTTTGGGAGAAATCATTACATTTTAATTAAAGGAGACACTCATCTAGAAATGAATGAAAGTATTATTATTTCCCCAAATATAAACTTGGTTGAAAAAAGTAATTATTTTGTATTTACTTTAGAGAATCTGTCCTGGGTAAAACTATTAGGAAGAGTAGATTTTCTATTCTATGAACTTTTCAAATATACTTCATTTTCTGAAAGATAAACACATCTAAAGAGTTCTGAATGAAGGAACACTTAAATAGTTTTTTAAAAAATACTTCATTTGACAAGCTGAGTCAAATACTCAGCTAATTCTTTTGTAACTAGTGGTTGATAATTCTAATTTGTAAAGAGAAATAGGATAGAAGGGATAAATCAAGGTTACAAATCATCCCAGTCTTATTTTTTATCACTAGTTTCAGCAGCTCTTTATACAAAGTATCCCCCCTTGCAACAATATTAAGTGTACAAAAATTGACTTGTATATGTTAGTCTGTATCTAGTTTGTGTCCTTTTGTTTTCCAGTTTTCCCAGAAGTTTTTGTCAAATAGTGAATTCTTATCCCAAAGAGTGGAGATTTGGGGTTTATTAAACCCTAGATTTCTTTTATCATTGACTACTATGTCTTGAACACCTAATCTATTCCACTGGAGCACCACTTTAATTCTTATCCAGTACCAGATAGCTGTGATGATTATTACTTTGTAATATATTTTATAGTATGGTATCACCAGTTCACTTTCCTTTAAAATTTTTATAATTTTGTAACTGTAATTTGTAATTGTTTGGTAATTATATAGTTCCTGGGTGTTTTTACAATAAAATATTTTATATTGTTTACAATTATTTTGAATGGAATTTTTCTTTATATCTCTACCTGCTGGACTCTTTTGCTTATATAGAGAAATGCTGATGATTTAATTGGTTTTATCTGATACCCTTATTATTTCAAGTAGTTTTTTAGTTGATTATCTAGAATTCTCTAAGAATACCATCGTGTCAGCAGCAAAGAGTGATAGTTTTGTTTCCTTATTGCCTATTCTGATTGCTTTAATTTCGTTTTCTTCTCTTATTTGCTATAGTTGACATTTCTAGTACTATATTGAAGAATAGTATTTATAACAAACATCCTTGATTGACCCCTAATCTTATTGGGGAAGGCTTCTACCTTATCCCTATTACAAACCATGAACCTATTACAAATAATGTTGGCTGATATTTTTAGATAGATGTGATTTATTATTTTAAGGAATACTCCCTTTATTCTTACACTCTAGGTTTGTTGTTGTTGTTGTTGTTGTTTTTGCTTTGTTTTGTTTTGGTTTTATTTTTGAGGCAAACCTGGATAAAGCAACTTTCACAGCTAATAATGTCATATGTCTGAGGCCAAATTTGAACTCAGGTCCTTCTGACCCTAGGACAGGTGCTCTATCCACTATGTTATCTAGCTGCCCCTATATGTTTTAATAGGAATGGGTGTTGTATTTTGTCAATAGCATTCTTTTTTTTTTTTTTTTTTTTTTTTTACCATCTATTGATAACAATTTGATTTCTGTTAGTTTTGTTATTAATATGATCAATTATGCTGATAGTTTCCTTGCATTCCTGGCATAAATTCCACTTGATTATAGTGTAAAATACATTATAGTGTACAATCCTTGTGATATATTGCTGTAATGACCCTGTTAGCATTTTGTTCAAATATTTGCATCAATATTCATTAGAGAAATTGGTCTACAATTTTCTTTCTCTATTTTAGCTCTTCTTGGTTTAGGTGTCAGAACCATATTTTGTCTCATACATAGAGTTTTGTTATAACTCCTTCTTTGTCTATTTTTCCAAATAGTTCATAAAGTATTAGAATTAATTATTCTTTAAATGTTTGATAGAATTCACTTGTGAACCATTTGGCCCTGGGGATTTTTTTTTTTAGGGAGTTCATTAATGGATTGTTCCATTTCTTTTTCTAAAATGGAGTTATTTAGGCATTTTATTCCTGATTTGTTAATCTCAGTAATTTACATTTTCCACAAATATTTGTCAGTTTTACTCAGATTGTCAGATTTATTGGCATATAAGAAGGCAAAATATTTACTAATGATTGCTTTAATTTTAATTTCTTGTTAATTTCATGTTGATCCTTTTCATTCTTGATATTGAATATTTAGCTTTTTTTCTTTTTTAATCAAATTAATTAGTGGTTTATTTTTTTTTCTCATAAAATGATCCCTTAAATCTATTTATTAAGTCAATATTTTTGTTGCGTTTTGGGTTTTTTTTTTTTTTGTTTTGTTTTGTTTTTTTGGTTCTTCCTTTCAATCTAATTAATCTCTTTTTGATTTTCAGGATTTCCAATTTAATATTCAATTGGGGATTTTTAATTCATTCTTTTTTTCAATTTTTAAAAACCAATTTCATGCCAAATTTATCAATCTGTTCTTTATTTTGTTGATGTAGAAAGTTAGAGAAAAAAAAACAAAAAACTTCCCCCCAAGTGCTGCTTTGGCTATATATCGCATTTTTGTATTTTGTTTCATTTTAATGTTGATATTCTTTGTAATGTTGTTTTTATGATTTTTTCTTTGACCAATTTATTCTTTAGGATTAGAATATTTAGTTTTCAATAAAATTTTAATCTATCCATCACCCTTTCTTGAATATAATTTTTATTGTATAATGATCTATTTTAATTTATATTTAATAATGTAATATATCTTCCTTTCTATATTTGAGTTTAAAGTTTATATATCCTAATACATGGTTGTATAAAGGCCATGTGCTGCTGAGCAGAAGATATATTTCTTTCTGTTCTGATTCAGTTTTCTTCAAAAGTCTGTCAAAATCTAATCTCTCTAATATTTTATTCACATCTTTAGTTTCTTTATTGTTTATTTTTTCAGTTAAATTAGTTTAATTCTGAGAGTGAACAGTTGAGGTCCCCACTAGCATAGTTTTGTTTTCTATTTCTTCTCTTTACTCACTTAACTTCTTTAAAAATTTGTAAGCTATACCATTTGATGTATATATGTTTAGTGTTGATATAGTTTCATTTGACTATGATAACTTCCAGCAAGATGTAGTTTCCTTCTTTATTTCTTTTAAATATATCTATTTTTGATTTTGCTTTGTTTGAGATCTATAGTATTACCCCTGACTCTTTTTTAAAAAATTTTAGTTGAAACATTATAGATTCTGCTCCAGACTCTCTTCTTTACTCTCTAAGTATTTCTTTGTTTCAAGTGTGTTTCTTGTAAACAGCATATTGTAGGATTCTAGTTTTTGATCCATTCTGCTATCTGCTTCTATGTTATGGGAGAGTTCAGCCCATTCATATTCATAGTTTTGAAAATACTGTGTATTTCCCTCCATCCTATTTTCCTCCTGTTTGTCCCCTGTCTTCTTTTTTCCTTTCCCTCTCTATCAGTGTTTTGTTCCTGCCTGCCATCCCCCTTATGTGTATTACCTTCTGTTAGCTAATCTTCTCTCTTCCTACTTCCCTGTTGAGTAAGATTAATATATTCAAGTAGTTATGTATATTATTCCCTCTTTGAGCTAATACTAATGAGAGTAGAGTTCAAGTGATGCCCATCTCCCACCCTTCCATCTTCCACTACTCTGTTATAGGTCTTTTGTGCATCTCTATGCTAAATAATTTACTCTATTCTATTTCTCTCTTCCTTTTGCACCCAGTATACTCCTCTTTCTCACCTATTAATTATTTTTGTCGTTTTTTGGTTTAATACTGGTCTTTTTATGAAAGTTGAATTCCTTCTATTTAATTGAATTATCATTTTTTTCCCATTGAAGTATCATGCTTAATTTTTCTAGGTGAATAATTCTTGGTGGTTGTTCTTGCTTCTTTGTTTTGCAGAAATCATGTTCCATGACCTTCGAACTTAATGTTGCAGCTGTTAAGTCCTATATAATTTTGATTGTGGCTCCTCATTGTTTCAGTTGTTTCTTTCTGGCTATTTGCACTATTTTTCCCTTGTTCTAATAGTTCTGAATTTTGGATGCAATGTTACTTGGAGTTTTTATTTTGGAATCTCTTTCCTGACATGTGCAGGGGATTTTTCTCTCTCTTCTTCTTTTTGTTATTGTTGTTAGTCATCTTTCATTTGTCAAAGTCTTTTTTTTTCCTTTTGTTTTATTAAAACAAATTATTTGATAATTTTTGACATTTGCTTTTATAAAAATTTTATTTTTATTTTTTTTCCTTTCTCCCCTTTCCCTCCCTAAGACAACAATCTAATATAGTTTATGCATGTACAATCATATTGAATTTATTTTTACATTATTCATGTTGTGAAAAAAGAGTCAGAACAAAAGTGAAAAACCATGAGAAAGAAAAAACAAAAAGAAAAGTTAAAATAGTAAGCTTTAATCTGCATAAAAATCAGTGAGATTTCTTCAATGCCTATTTTGCCTTCTGAATCTGGTATATAGAGGTAGTTTTCCTTGAAAATTTCTTGAAAATTGCTATCCAGATACTCCTTTTGATTATGACCTTCATGTCTTCCAGTGATTCTAACATAGTCTTTCCTGGATTTATTTTCCAGGTCAGTTGCTTTTCCTATGAGGTATTTTATATTTTCTTCTATTTTTTTTTCATTCCTTTTCATTTATTTGATTTATTCTTGATGTCTCATAGAATCAGTAGCTTCCACCTGCCCAATTCTAACTTTTAAGGAGTTGTTTTCCTCATTTAGCTTTTATGCTTTCTTTTTCATTTGTCTAGTTCTACTTTAAAGCATTTCTTTCTCTCTCTCTCTCTCTCTGTGTGTGTGTGTGTGTGTGTGTGTGTGTTCTTTTTTATTGTAGTAAGTTTATTTTTAATACACATTGTTTTATGAATCATGTTGGGAAAGAGAAATCAGACAAAAGGGAAAAACCATGGGAGAGAGAAAAAAAACAGAAGAAGTTATATAGAAATTATATATATATATATGTATACGATCTATCTATTTAGTTATCAGCATTTATATACACATATATATATATGTGTATATAAATGCTGATAACTAAATAGATAGATCGTATACATATATATATATCGTGTATATATATATATATATATATATATGTGTGTGTGTGTGTGTGTGTGTGTGTGTGTGTGTGTGTGTGTGTGTGTGTGTATAAATGCTGATGGTTTGTGTGGGTTTATTTTATATCCTACAACTTTGCTAAAGCTGTTACTTGTTTTGAGTAGGTTTTTGGATAATTTTCTAGGATTCTCTAAATATATCATTATTCTATAGGTTTTGGTATGTTGTCTCATTATTGTCATTTGCTTGGATGAAATAATGGATTGTTTCTGTAAATTGTTGTTTGACCTACTCATTCTTGTTTCTTTCTCATTTTCTTTCTTTTTCTTTTGGTATTTCCTCTTATTTTTACTTTTAAGGTAGCATGCATTAATTTACAATGTCTCATTGATTGTTGTTGTTGTTGTTGTTTTTTTTGTTTTTGTTTTGTTTTGTTTTGTTTTGTTTCTGAATACAGATGGCATTTTCTGTCCAAAGTCTATTGGAATAGCTTTGGATCACTGAACCATTGAGAAGAATCCAGCTTTTTATATTTAATCATCATATATTCTTGCTGTTATTGTGTACAATATATTCCCAGTTCTCCTTGTTTCACTCAGCATCAGTTTATGTAAATTTTCCCAGACCTTTCTATATTCGGCTTGTACATCATTTTTTATAGGACAATAATGTTCCATTACCTTAATGTACCAAAACTTGTTCAGCCATTCCCCAATTGATAGGCATCTCATTTTCCAGTTCTTTACTACCACTAAAGAGCTGCTACAAACATTTAGAGCTGATTTTATTTGTTAAGAAGTGTTTTATAATTATATTCATATAGTTCCTGAGTTTGTTTTGGCAGGTAGACATCCAAATATTTTATTTTGTCTACAGTTATTCTAAATGGATTTTTTTTTCCTCTCTCTCACTCTGATGGGCTTTGTCAGTAATATATAGAAATGCTGATGGTTTGTGTGTGCAACTTTGCTAAAGCTGTTACTTATTTTGAGTAGGTTTTTGGATGATTTTCTAGGATTTTCTAAGTATCTCATCATATCATCTGTAGAGAGTAATAATTTTATTCTCTCACTGCCTATTCTTGTAATGTTCTTCTCTAAAATGTAATGTTCTCTGGGAGCAAGTTTCTTGTGGGGCTTCTGGAGGCAGCCTTCCTTTTAGTTCAGTGTAATAATCACCTCAAATGCAGGCAGGGATTAAAGTCCAGATCCTTTATTGTCTCCATCAAAATCTTATCCCCTTCACTTGGGGCTCTGATAGTTCTCTGGAAGCCTTCCGGATCTTGATTTCAGTGTTCTCCACAATACACCCTGCCACTACTTCTCTGTCTTCCTTCTTTCTGCTTAACTGAATCCTGGCTTCTCAGTCTCCCAGAGTGCATCCTGGTTGAGGCTGCTAGCTTATATATGCTCTCTTCAAGGTGTGAACCTTGTGGAATTGTAGTAAGTACTAAGTACATCTAGAGAACTGTTAAACCCCCTGCTAAACAACCATTGTCTCTATTAATTCCACTGATTTAGCACCTTGTAAGAATTCTAACATATTCTAATTCCTTTAATTTTGTTTTCTTATTGCTAAAGTTAACATTTTAGTACAAGGTTAAGTAATAGTGGTGATAAAGGGAATCCTTGTTTCACCTATGATCTTATTGGGAGTCCATCCAGTTTCTTTCCATTACAAATAATGCATGCTGTAGATTTTAGAGAGATACTGCTTCTTATTTTAAGGAAAGCTCCCTTTATTCCTATGCTCTCTAGTGTTTTTAATAGGAATGGGTGCTGTATTTTGTCAAAACCTTTTTCTGACTCTATTGAGATTATCATATGATTTTTGTTGGTTTTGTTATTGATATGGTTGATGGTGCTAATAGTTTTCCTGATATTGAACCAGGCCTACATTCTGGTATAAATCCCATTTGGCCATAGTGTATTATCTTCCTGATAAGTTGCTATAATCTTTTTGCTAATATTTTATTTAAAAATTTTACATCAATATTCATTAGGGATATTGGTCTATAATTTTCTTTCTCTGTTTTGGCTCTTCTTATTAGGCATTAGTGACATGTTGGTGTCATAGAAGAAATTTGAAAGTACTCCTTCTATACCTATTTTTCCAAATATTTTACATAGTATTGTGATTAATTGTTCTTTAAATGTTTGGTAGAATTTACTTGTAAATCCATCTGGACCTGGGGAGTTTTCCTTAGGGAGTTAATGGCTTGTTAATTTTTTTTTTTTCCTAAAATGAGACTATTTAAATATTTTATTTCCTCTTCTGTTAATCTGGGCAATTTATATATTTGTAAATATTCATCTTTTTCATTTAGATTGTCAGACTTGCTGCTATACAGTTGCACAAAATAGTTTATAATTATTACTTTATTTTCTTTTTCATTGGTAGTGAGTTTACTCTGTTCATTTTTAATGCTGGTGATTTGGTTTTTTCTTTCCTTTTTTTAGATTTTTTTTAGATTAACCAAAGATTATTTACTCTGTTAGTTTTTTTTCATAAAACCAACTCTTAGTTTTATTTATTAATTCAATAGTTTTCTTAATTTCTATTAATCTCTCCTTTGAGTTTCAAAATGTCTAAGTTGGTATTTAATTAGGATTTTTAATTTGTTCTTTTTCTAGATTTTTTTAGTTGCCTGCTAATTCAATGATCTCCTCTTTTTCTATTTTATTTATATAGCCATTTAGAGAGAGAAAATTTCCCTTAACTGCTGCATCCTATAGATTTTGCTATGTTGCTCATTATTGTCATTTGCTTGGATGAAATGGATTGTTTATGCGATTTATTGTTTGACCCCCTCATACTTGTTTCTTGCTCAGTTTCTTTCCTTTTCTTTTGGTATTTCTTCTTTTTTTTTACTTTTAAGGTAGATTTCTGTTCTTGGGGCCAGGGGGAATTGAGCCAAGCTTCCCTTGTAGCTCTGAGCCTTGGCTTTGAGTATAGCACCCCCTTGTGTTTGTAGAAGGTAGCTTTGCCTGCTCTTTTCAGGTACCAGCATGGTTTCCCAGAGTTTGACTCCTAAACTGGGATTGGAAGCTGCCCGCCTGCTGTGCTTTTCTGCTGAGCCAGGATTGAGACTCTTACTTGTTGATTTGCTGTGATTAAGATTCTTTTCACCCCAGTGAGACTGACCTTTCTTGAAGTTTTTCCAGGCCATTTTGAGCTGTCCTGTGTTTTTTTATTAATCCCACTCACTGTCTCATCTCCTATTACACTTCCCCTTCTCTTAGTAGTGTTTGAAGATTAAATTTTCTGTTCAATTCTGGTTTTTTCAATAGAAATGATTGAAAGTCTCTTATTTCATTGAAGCTACATCTCCTCTCCAGAAGATAATGCTGAATTTTGCTGTATAGTTAATTTTTGGCTGAAACCCTAGGTCCTTTGCCTTCCAGAATATGGTATTCCAGGGCCTCAGATCCTTTATTGTAGAAGCAGCCAAATCCCACATAATCTTGACTATTGTTCCTTGATATTTTAATTGTTTTTGTCTGGGAGCTTGCAATATTTTTTCCTTGAGATTATAGTTTTGGAGTTTCACAACAATGTTTCTTGTGGTTTTCCTTGTGGGATCTCATTCCAGAGGTGATCAGTTGATTCTTTCAATGAGTATTTCCTTCTCTTTCCAGTGTACTGGGTTAGTTTTCCTTAATGACCTCTTGTAGAATGCTATCCAGGCTTTTTTTGGGTTTTTTTGGTCATTACCTTCAGGTAGGCTAATAGTTTTTAAATTGTCTCTTCTGTATCTACTTTCCAGATTGACTGTTTTGCCAATGAGATATTTCACATTTTCTTCCATTTTTTTCTTTCTTTTTAGTTTATTTGACTGATTCTTGCTATCTTACAGAGTCACTAGCTTCCATTTCCCCTGTTTTAGTGTTTAATATGTGATTTTCTTCAGTTATCTTTTGTATCTCTTTTTCCATTTGATTTATTTCCATTTGATTGATTTAAGGAGTTGTTTTCTTTCCTTTTTCAAACTGTTGACTCTTTCATGCATACTTCTCATTTCCTTTCTCATCATCCCCTTGTGTTTGCAGAAGTAGCTTTGCCTGGTTTCCCAGAGTTTCCTTCTGAGCTGGGACTGGAGGCTGCCCCCCTGCTCTCTGCTGAGCCAGGACTGAGGCTCTTAGCTGTTGATTTGCTGTAATTAAGATCCTCTCACCAGCTTTACCAGACTGTCTGAACTGGGCTGAACACCCTTTTCACCCCAGTGCAATTGACTTTTCTTGAAGTTTTTCCAGTCCATTTTGAGTTGGAGAGTGACTCTGTTCAGAGGCTTGATTTCAGGTGGTTTTTTTGAGGGAAACTGCTTTTTTAAAGCATTCCTTTTCTTTTTCTATGCTTTTGGCTATCTTTATTTTCCTAATTCTCTAGCATTACTCTCATTTTTTTTTCCCATTTTTAAAATCTATCTTTTACATGATTTTTAAGTACCATTTTAAGCTTGTCTATGATTTTTTTTCTGGACTTGAGACCATTTCTCATTTTTCTTTGGGGTTTTGCCCCTAAGTATTTTGACATTGTTGTCCTCTTCTGAATTTGTTTCTTCATCTTCACTGTCATCATAATAACTTTCTATTGTCACATTCTTTGTTAATGTAGTTCTTTTGCTAAATTTTTTTTTTTCTGCCCTTTCCCTTTTAAATTTGAGCTCTTCTCTTGGGGCACTGTTTCAGGATTTTTTTGCCAGAGACTGCAGGCACTGGCTGTCTACCTGGTGCTGCACTGATATATCTGTTGCATGCTGAAGCCAGTTGGCTGCTTCTATATTTCCCTGGGGGATGCTTATCCATGTGCATGTCTGGCCATTGGAGGTTGCCTGTCTCTCCAGGACTGTGCAGAAGCTTTCGGAGTTTTCCCTGCCCATTTTCCTGCTTATGCTGAGGCACATGGTATAGCCTGGTGTTGGAATTTGACTGCCCCACCTCACTGGGATTCAGCATGTTTCCCTGACTTCTGAGGTGGGAATTGCAGGGATATTTCCTGTCCTGGACTTCACTCCCCTTTTATTCATATGAGAAAGACTCTTCCTACCTGCTTCCCTAGTTTCTCTGATTCTGCTGTCCCAGAATTTGTTATGGGGCAGTATTTTATAGTTGTTTGGAGGGGCATATGGGACATTTTGGTAATTTAGTTCTTACTCTGTCAAATTAGCTTGAGAATTAGAGAAAATAAGTGATTTTCCTAGGTTTATATAGCTAGAATGTGTCAGAAGTGGGATTTCAGTACTCTGGATTTTAGGGCCTGAAGGGACCTTAGAGACCATCTTGTCCTACCTAATTTTGATTTATTTTTCTTTGTAATCTAGTTAGTTTTCTTTCTTTCTTTCTTTCTTTTTGTCTTTTTTTTTGAAAAAGTGATTTTTTTTGTTTTGTTATTTTAAATCTCTGCTTGTTATATTCTATTGCTTAGTAGTAGAACCCTGAATTAAAATCATCCATGAAAAAGGGCTCTGCTATTTTCAGGTAACAGGGCATGGAATAAACTAGGTCTCAGTTCTCTCAGGAGCCTTACTAAGCTGAATGATAGGAGCCCAGTGCATAGAAGAGGTATAATGCAGTTAAGTTAGTGGGCCTTTGGAAGGAAAGGGTGAAGTCAAGGATTTAGGAGACTCAGGGCATTAAAGGTTGTTGTCTAAATTTGGATTTATTCTGTATAGTTCCAGAGGAAAGAATTAAATCAGTCAGTCATTCAGTCAATAAGCATTTATTAAGAGTTTATTATGAGCTAAGCACCCAGCTAAGCGTTGGTAGTACAAATTATTTGTTTGTTGTTTGTCTTTCATTCTTGAAGGAGGATGTCTTGATTGAAAGGGAACTGGATTTAAGTGAAGGAAAGCTGTGCAAAGTTATCAGCCTCACTATCTCCTCCAGAGCCATCTGGATCCAGTGGTACCTACTTAGTCAGGAGAAGTGGTGTTGACTCTGGATACAATGCACGCATCCAGTAATATATGTGCAAGCAAAAAGAAAGATAGATTGATCTGATGGAGTTTAAAACAAACGAATGGAAAATCAAGGAGTAGGGAAGAGCAAAGGGAAGGAGAAAAATGAATAAATTCATCCTTTTAAAATGGGGTTTCTGGGAGGAGTTATCCATTCAGGAGAAGAAACTACCAAAGCAGAAGGTACATATAAATCAATAGGCAGATAGGTTGGGGGGATGATCCTTGGCTTAATATTAGGAAAACATTTCTAACTTCTAACAACTTAATCCTAACCCTTCACCCTAAACAACTACCACCTATCTGGAATGGTCTACTTCTTGAGGTATTCAAGCAGAAACTAGAATCCTGTATCATAGGATCAAAATTTGGAAGGGACCTTGGAGTGGTCCGGCCACCTTTACTTTTACAGATGAGCAAAGAGAGGAAATGATTCCTCTGGAATAGTGGACAGAGCTAGATCTTTGATTAAGAGGGCCGAAGCTCTTTCCATTGCATTATGAATATGTATCATATGAATGGTAGAGAGGATTCTGGCATGTGACAAAACCTTGGACCTTTAAGATCTCTGTTAACTGGAAATACTTTTTTTTTTTTTTAAGTCTAAACATGAAAGGCATTATCTTGTGAATCTTATATTTGGATGCTTACTAGAGGCTAGCAGCTGTACTTTCAAGCTTTGAGTGTCTTATTATTCTATTACTCTGATAAGTAAGAGCATTTGAAGTGTGCTGGAAGCAGAGTTTGTCTTTTGTCTGCCAGATTAAAGTCGTCTGCACGAATTTCATTTGCCTGGCCTGAGACTCATACCTTTGATTTCTATTAAAATTAAAAGAGAGAAATGAAAGGCATGTGTTTTAAGACAAGATATTTTAAATTAATCACAATACTCCAGTCTATTATAAGAAAATGATGTTTCCCTTGCCCTAGCCCTGACTTCCAATAATAGAAAATGTGCTTCTTAAAGAGAAAGAAAAAGGTAGAAACATGTCTTCAAGTTTCCATTTCAATATGATCACAGAACATATTAGTTCTGTTGTTTATTTAGTGTTTAGAAAGGTGTTTGTGTTTCTACCTAAATGTCAAGAGAGACAAAAGGGACAAGAGTGTTAACATTCTTTTCCCCTCTGCAGGAAAATCACATAAATAATGCAAAGCTTGTCTGATTTTGTTGGCTGCCCTAAGAAAGGTGGACTGGAATAAAATTAAGCTGTTAAGGTTTGCTTATCTATACTCACCCTAAAGCCATTCAGGAATAAAGAAGGGTTGGGGTTGTTCCTTCTTCAGATCTTTGATAAATCATTAAGACTTTGCTTGTGTTCTTTTTATGCTTTTTTCCCAAAGAACTTTAATTGGGTGAGGCATATGGGGATAATGTAAAGTATAGAAGCTTAGATTTAGAGCTAAGAGGGTTCTCAAAAGTAATTTTATAGAGGAGGAAACTGAAGCCTTTCTGGGGAATGCTGCCTTAGATTGGAAGACCTGGAGTTGGGTGTTGACTTTGTTTACCTTTGTGACCTTGGGCAAATAGCTTTATAGTTATGAGCCTCAAGTTCTTTATCTATAAAAAGAAGGGGTTGGACCTGATGATTTCTAAGGATCTGATTCTCTTTCTATTTTCTGACTCCTTAGATTTTCACAGAATTTGCTTTACAATATGTAATGCTTTCTCTCATCTCCACTCAAAGCCCTACTTAAAGCAAAGCTCAGGTACAGCCTCCTCTAAGAAGCATTTCCTGATTCCCTCTGTGGTTAGCATTTTCTCCCTCTTAAAATTACATCATTTAAGTGCTTTAGTTGTCTTTTCCCAATACAAGAAATTGGGGCCCCAGGGATTGGATGGTATATTTCCACTCAAGTTTCTTGAAATATTCCTCAAAGAATAGGGGAACTAGGGAATGCCTCTCTTCAGATAAAGTTCCTGAGCCCTTATCAATATATTAATCATTGGTTCCTTACCATGATTATTTACAGATATTTATATGCTATGACATATACAGTTTTTACATATGCATTTACAACTATATATTTTATTATATATCACACATGCATACATAACCATATGCTATATTGCACATATCTATTCATATACATGCAGTATTATATTATATATGCACCAATTATACATGCATATATAGTTATGTTATTTGCATGCATAATCATATATTGCATATATAATATATGCATCTATATATGTATAGATATTATATATTACACATATGTGTCATACATTATACACATATATCTAAAATATAATAAATATATATATATAGATACAGACATGATAGACATGATACAGAGTATATGTCTATAGATTAAATATATAGACACATAATAAATGTGGATATAGATATATTTATTAGATAGACTTAATTAGCTCTTACAAATGGGTATTTAAAAAGTTTCAGCTAGTAGAGGTACATTCTTTCACCAACCAGGTTGTGCAATGTTCAGGGGATAGTAAGGTCAGTCTTGGAGAATGTATGTGGCAAGGAAGCATCTCACCACTGACTTGTTAGAAACTCCTCCTCTGGGTTACACAGAATGCTCCCCTTTAGTATGGAGCTCCTATTCTGCTAGGTTCCTTGTAAAGCTTTCAATCTGCCTTTTTTCAGGTGCAGTCTTATTTAGGCTGCTGATGCAGACTCTTCCATCAGCCACTACTAGTGCAGATATCTTCAAGGACTAGAATGATGAGGGAAAAGTCCAAATCTTCTGGTTCTTTGAAGTTTATGAGGTCAAAGTGGAGTGGCTGGGTGCATAGAAGAAAGTGTCTCTTCTCTCTGAGGGCACTTGTAATCTCTGTCACCAGATATTTGAATTTAGATTCCAAATTTAGATTGCTATGCTATAAATGTCCCAGGAGAGTGACAGAATTTAATCAATCTGAATATATTTCTGGTGTTGCATTACTTCAGTTAATCTGGGTGAGTGGGGAAAATAGTTTCAAAAATATTTAAATTGTTTTTTTCCACACTTAAACCTAGTCTCTGACTAAATGATTTAATAGATACATCCTCACCTAGCACAGATATCTAGAAATAGTATTTTATCAGTTACTTTAAGGGAACAGTATGATTTGATTCCTTAACCCCTTATATCCCCACTCTTACACAAGGATTATAGAATCATAGAAAGATTTAGAACTGGAAGAGTTCAGCCCTCTCTTTTTGCAAGCAAGGAAATGGAAGCCCAATCGGTTTAAGCAACTTGTGCAAGGCCAGGGAGTTGGCACTCTCTGGATTTGAACTCAGAATTTGCATTCTGAATTCAGCACCATTTCTGTCACTCCATAGGTAATTCCTGGTGAGGAAGCTCCTTCTATCAATGAATCATCAACTTTTGGGGGGTGAGAGGGCATTTTAAATAGTAACTTATCTGAGCCTTTGAAAGTCTTAAATGGTCACTGGATTGCACATAAGTCGAGGTTACACACTGGGTCTGATTATTCCTTACTCTACTCCAGCCCTCTATCTCTCGGGATGTCACTCTGGTAAATACTACAGGAGTTTAATTATCATATTAGAAATCATTGATCTTTCCATTTATTCTCATAGGTTAGGTCATTCCATAGCACATGGCTACAGTGGTTTAGCTGTTCTGCCCTTCGATTGTAAATCTGAATCCTTTTCTTCTTCTCCATCAGGGACCTTAAAGGTCTTACATTTCTTGCTTATAAGAAATTAACTGCAAAAGAATTTCATTAATTTAAGAATAAGGACTGTCTTTTTGCACTCCTTTCCCCTTAAGACATGCATCATTTTTCATCTTGATGAATGAGTTACTTTATAATTTTTTTTTTAATGAAGAGAAAAAACTTACATAAAAAGTGGCATGACAAAAAAGGGTGACATTCAGTTATTTCAAATCAAGGAAAATAAATGCAACATGAAGTGACTTAATTGAACTGTAACCACAATCTTTAAAGTATAAAATGTGGGCTTTAGCAAGAACTTAGAAAAGGCACTAGACACAGTCATTCACTACTTGATTATAGATACAGTCCCAGATGATGATATTCCCTCACCTCAACTTGATGGCCTCATATAATCGGTCAATGGCCTATGTGAAATAAATCAGAATTCTAATGGGTTCCTCATATTATGTTAGGAAAAAAATACCATCTGTTGGCTTCTTTTTTGTTAAAAAACATTATTGGCATGGAAAGTATGAGAGGATTTCCTCCCCCCCAGATTATGACAAAGTCATTAAAATAGCCAGTTCAAGGAAGAAGTAAAGGTAGAAGATTAGCACTACTTTAATTTTAATTTCCCCCCCAGATATACTGGAATTTAGAACCAGAATCTAGCATGATTATACTTATTCCTGACTCCTAAGGTTTAACTTTAGCTTAATTTGCCCATTTGCCTTTGCATATAAGAGCAAGAGGTTTTAGTCTGTGTGTTCAGAAAGGTTGGATAGATTTCACAAGATAGATTTCACAAGATAGATGGATTTTCACAAGATGGATAGATTTGTGGCATTGCATGGGAAAAATAATTATATCTTTATTTTTATTAATCTTTAGTTTCCTTTACAATTCTATGAATTTTATTTTATGTATTTATTAATATGTTTCTAAAAAAAGGTTCAGTCTATATCAGAGGTCAAATTTATTTTTGCCACTTAGAACAAAGACATCATGATAGAATGGATTGAAATATGTGAAATTCACATTTTGTCTCTCTTAGATATTGGTTAGATGATACTGGTCAAGATAATGGATTTCTTGGAGGTCTCAGCAACTCTATTAGGCCATACATTGCAAACCTGAATTAATAGACTTTATTTCTCTGAAAATTCCTTTTATCAGTGAAGTTAAAAGGATCCAACTCCTATTTCATATTATGGAACATGAAGATGTATGGAAGTGGGAATTATAACAAAATGATTATAAAGTAGTTAACACTTATATAGTATAGTTAAATGGTATAAAAATAGTGTATATTACCATCCCTATTTTATAGATGGGAAAGCTGAGGCCAAAAGAGGTTAAGTTTGTTAGTTTTTAAAGTTAGATTTTAACTCAGGTGCTCCTGACTCCAGGCTTGGTGTTTTATCCACTATTAGCTAGATCCTCAAACCCCAGATAATTGGGTTTAGAATACACCAAAATAATAATGGGTTCCACACTGGTTCATCCTTCATTTTCTTTCTTTCTTTTTTTTTTCTTTTTCTTTTTCTTTATTTTTTTTTCATCCTTCATTTTCAAAGAGCACTAATGACATTATGGACTGATGTGTAAACTCATGTGTGAATTGAATTTAAATGAGGCAGAGTTGACAAAGCCATCAGCTTTATCCTTTTCTCCAGGCACCAAAGTCCATTGTGAAGACAAAAAAGTCAGGATGACTGCTGATGGCCAAGGAAGCAATGGATGATGACCTTAGCTTCTTTAATATATGACCAAACTCTAAGACTCCCCAGAACCTGGAGAAAATGGTTCCCATTGCCCATTCTGCCAGAGGAAGCCTTTATTATGATTGGGTCAGACACCCCCTAATTCCTGGAAATTTTTGTAGTCCATCAGTTTATCTTTAAATTCTTTATGCTATAGCTTCTTGGAACCACAGGTGAGAATTGGATGAAAGATTGACACCAAGATGGATGAATAATCTTGAAAAGTGCTTGGCAGCCATCCCAGCAAAAATGCTAGTCTTCTTTGAATATCCCATTATGCTACACTCCAACATGTTTGGAGCTCATCCTTGTTGTAATCCCAAAAACTCTGGTCAAGGCTTTAGTCAGAGACTAACCTCAGATTCCTTTTGGGTCTAATGGTATGGGAATGAAAGTTAGATAACATAATTCATATTCTAAAACAGAATTTTGTTTAAAAATATTTTGATAACTCCAATGGGTCTCACAATGAGGTGATTCAGGCTAATTCCAATAGACTTGTGATGGACAGAGCCATTTGTATCCAGGGAGAGATTATGAGGACTGAGTGTGGATAATAGAATAGTATTTTCACTTTTTTGTTGTTGTTTGCTTGCTTTTTCATTCCTCCCTCCCCACTTTTTGATCTGATTTTTTTTTTTTTGTGCAGCATGATAAATGTGGAAATATATTTAGAAGAAGAATTGCACATATTTAACATATATTGGATTACTTGCTGTATACAGGAGAAGGATGGCAGAAAGGGAGGGAGAAAATTTGGAACAAAAGGTTTTGCAAGGATATTGAAAATTATCTTTATATATATATATACGTATATATATACATATATATATATATATATATAAAATAAAAGCTACTATTAAAAAGTTAAATTTGCCCTTTAAAAATTTTTTTAAAAGCAAACAAATTGATAAGTATATTTCAACATAATTGGTTTTCCCTGTATTCCTATGGATTTTGTAATGGATTTAAAAATACTATTCTGAGAAGAGTTTTTCATAAGTTTCACCAGATTGTAAAAGAGGGATCCAAGATATACAATAAGGTGAAGAACCTGTGGAATAGTGGGAAAAGGGAAATTTTCAGTTATATATATATTCTAAGAATTTTAGCAGTATGGATCATATACTTATCTCTCATATTGTGGAATTAATTCAATGCATCATAAGGAAGGCACCACAGGTATAGCTAAAATTATGGTTATTGATACTTTCAAGCTTTAAGGACTCATGATTTCATTGATTCTTTCACTGAAATAGATTGCAACTACCTGTTTGGTTTAATAGAGGGTCTTTTCTTAAAAGAGCAAAGTGGTTTAGGTAATGAATTATTAACTCCATTTTTCAGATAAAGAAATTACAGTCCAGAGGCACTATGGTTTTTCCAGCTGATGTCAGCCCTATCTCCTTCTTGAAGTTATCTTTGTATTATTTTACATTTTATTTGGTATTTAATTTTATGGGTGCATGTTGTGTACCTGGAATACTAACTTTGACTCTTTGGAAAAAACAGGGACATTTTCACTTTTGCCTTGATATCTTTGTAAAATGGGTATAAAACAAACACATCTATTTCAGAGTTGTGAGGATCAAATGATCTAAGATTTATCTGAAGCACCTGTCTCAGTACCCTTCACATAGTGAACAATAAGTATTTGTTGATTGGATTTGGATTATTGAGTGGTTACAGATGAAATAAATTCATCCTCTTGTGATAACTTTCTGCTAAGGACATTCTCCCAACTCAAATGTACACATATTTGAAGCCTCTGAGAGTAAAGGGTCATTGTTGGCAGGAGTTAGGGAATAGTCTGGGTCTTTGGAGCAGATTTCTTAATAGTAAAAGCTGAATCACTTGATGTCTCATGTGATGCCAATAAAAAACTGTTTTCATTCCCTCTTAAAAAAAAAAAAAAGAACATGCTATATGCTCAGTACAACCTATCATTCTTTTAAAATTGCACATACTTTTTTTAGAATCAGAACTGAAAGTTGTTTTGACGGTAGCAGTAATCATAGGCTATCTGTACACGAGGAAAGCATTAGGTATTATTCAAATAAATGTGATTTAGAGGCTTCATTTTCATTACTGATGACAAATACAGGCTTCTGGAAGGCACAGAACTATACAATTTTCCTTTGTGTAGGCCATTAATTTTATCTATGAGGGGCAACCAGGTGGTACAATGATAGAATGCTGGGTCCAGATTGAGGAAGATCTGAGTTCAAATTTAGAATCAGACATTTACTAGCCATGTGATCTTGGGCAAGTCATTTAACCTCTGCCTCAGTTTCCTCAAATATAAAATGAAGATAAAAATAGCATTTACCTCCTAGAGTGGTTAAATGAAATAAAATCTGTAAAATACTTATCACAGGGGCTGGAACAGATTGGGCCCAAATAAATATTCCTCTCCTTTTTTGTTCCCCTTTCCCATTCTTTCCTCCTTTGTCCTGTACTTCCCTTTTCCCTTCCCTTTCCCTTTCAACTTAGCTTTTCCCTTTCCTTCTCTTTTTCCTTTCCTTTTCCCTTCCCTTTTCCTTTCTCTTTTCCTTTCTTTTTCCTTTTCTTTCCCTTCCCTTCTCTTTCCCTTTCCCTTCCCTTCCCTTCCCTCCTCCCTCTTCCTTTCTTCTTTCCCATTATAAACCTTTACTTATTTAGCACTCAGGAAGCTATGTAGGTCCTTTGATTCCAGTTAGTGCAAGTTGGTGTGATACTGTACCTGTGATCCAAACAATAGCTTTATATTGTAGTTATAGTCTCTCTGAGATGATAAGCATGATTTTTTTTTTTTTTTTTAAATTTTGCTTCCTTCCTCTCCTTCCCATGCTTCTGATTCAAAGGATTCTGCTATTAAGATCCAGTTGTCATCTAATCCGGGAATTTCCCTCAGTACCTCAGATCTTCTCACTGTCTGCCATGCTGACCTCTTTCTGTTACTGATTGGGGCTTCCACTTTGGGGACAGAACCATGTTGACCATGTTTCATTCTTGTGGACATACTTTTGATTCTATGCCGCCATGCTTCCTCAGTGTTTCAGGCCTTTTCATTCTGGAATATCCTTAAATTCTGACAAACCCATTTTCTTCCTGGTAAAGTCTATAAGGGCCTCCATTTTGGAAATGGACCCAGAATGGCTAAGATTTATTCCACTTTTGGCTATACTTCTGACTTTATGGACATAGCGCCATTCCCAGAGTTGAATATCCTCTTTCCATTTTTCAGTTTCTTTTTGTATATTGTCTTTCCCTGTTACAGAAACACCTAGAGGACAGAGATTGTCTTTCTTTTTTTTTTTTGAATTTGTATCTTTAGTCCTTATTCTAGCTCTTGGCACATAGTAAGTGCTTAATAAATGCTTGTTTGCCTGCCTTAGATACTGATTTAATTAAGCTATCTAACTATTGTAAATTGTAAATTACTAGACATGTATTTTTTAAAAAACATACAACCCATATATGCCATAATACCTATGTATCCTTCTTATTAATCAACAAGTATTTTCTACTTCTTTCCCATTTTTCCCTTTATGACTTCAAAGGGAAAAGCTCTTGTCTCTTTTCTTTTGGAGTTTATTTTGAAGTTTAATTCCCCATTTCCAGCTTCTTTTCACAACTGCAAATTATCACTACTATCTCAGTCTTTCTCTTACTCAACTACCTGACAAAGTAGTGTCAAGGGAAATTGAAAGGCAGAATCTTTCCTCCAGCATCCTTTTCTTAGAATTCTTCTTTTCTTTTTACCATGTGGCATCAGCAAAAGGAAGAGATTACATTTACACAGTATGATTTTCCTAAAAATCAATGTGAAATCCCATACTTGACTTTTTTTCCAATCAGAAGGCAATGATATTTTCTTTTTTCCTTATGAGATAGAAAGGAACTCACCCTTCTCCCAATGGATTGTACAACAGGTCACTGGGAAAATGTGTAAGATTTAGAGCTGGAAAGGACCTCAGAGATCCTGTGGTCCAGTCATACATTTTTTGATTGAAAACTTTCTTGCGATGCATGATAACTTTCCCAAGATTACAAAGTAAGTAGCAAACATGAGATTTAGATTTGAACCCAGGCCTTCTGATTTATTGTAAATATTATCTGAAATCTGTATGTAAAGGATAATTTTTATACATTCCATCCAATTTCCTTAACAATTGTTCAAAGGAGGCTAAATAGTTGACTTGTATTTATTAAATTCTTGCACCTGTCAGGCACTGAGCTAAGCAATGGGGACAAGAAAATACAGTCTGTACTCTCAAGAATTTCACATTTTAATTGGAGAAGAGAATATATACATACATTAGATGAATACAAAATACTTGTTTCTGATGAAAATGTTTTCCAGTGTAAAAAAAACCAAACAAACCTACATTTATTTAAAGTGATTTCTTTGGGAAGATTCAATGAATTCTGCTGGAGTTATTAGGACTGGATATTTGAAAAAAGAATTATCCGTGTCACTACATGATGGTAAGTGGATCTGGTGATTAGAAGGTCATTGGTGAGACTTGAAATATTAGTTTTAGTAGAGTAGGTGGAATGAAAAGTACAAATTGAGGAAAAAGTGGATGGTGAAGAATTGAAAGTATCAGATGTTTTCCCAGAAGTTTGACATTAAAGGAATGTGTGAGAGAGCAAGTTGAGGAGACTTGAGCATATTTGTAAGTAGATGGGAAATAATGGCTAGTGAGGACATAGGAGGTTTGACTGCTGGAATTAGATCCTGGAAATGGCAAGAGACAGAAGGATTAGACATAGAAATTCAATTCAATTCTGTTAAACATATATTAAGTGTCCACTTTTAATCAGTGCCAAATTGAGTAATGGTATTGCCAAGACAAAAATGAAATAGAATCTGTCTTCAAAAAATTTATGTGGGAGAATTCTGGGAAGATGGCAGAGTATGTCAGAAAATTCCAAACTCTCTAGATTTCCCCTACAAAGAAAACAAGATTGCACCTCAGGGTCAATATAGAATTGTAAATTCTACTTATGGTAGAACAGGGGTCCTTCTGGGACAACCTGAGAAGCCTGGAAGACCCCCTACTTGGTGTTTAACCAATGTGAAGTACAAACTTCTCCTGGCTAGCTCTTCAAAAATACCAAGGAATCCTAGAGAAACCATGGGGTGAGCTGTGTGAGAAGTTGGGATCTAACTGCAGGCCCACTGAGAAAACCTCAGCTTTAGGAATGCCAGGTGGTCCTGGGGGAGAAAGAACCAGCATCAGAAGTGCAGAGACAGTGGGGTAGGGACACTGCTGGTTGTGGTCACTTGCAGGAGAGGGAAGCTATTAGTTTGGGGTTCCAAGTCAAAGTGGAGAGCTCAAGTGAAGCTAGAGGTACCATCTTCCACCCTACAATTGGAGGTATTACATACTTCTCATAAAAAAAAAAAAAAAAAAAAAAAAAAAAAAAAAAAAAAAAAAAAAAAAAAAGAAGAAGAAGAAGAAAGAATCCAATTATAGAAACTTATTATGAGAATATGGAAGACCAGGGTTCATCTTCCGAGGAGGATAGTAAAATAAAAAAAGCCTCTTCTACCCCAAAGGGTAGCATTATTATTATTTTTTTTTTCTTTCTTTCTTTTTCTTTTTTTTTCCTGAGGCTGAGGTTAAGTGACTTGCCCAGGGTCATACAGCTAGGAAGTGTTAAGTATCTGAGGTCAGATTTGAACTCTGGTCCTCCTGAATTCAAGGCTGGTGCTCTATCCACTGCGCCACCTAGCTGCCCCAAAGGGTAACATTACAAGAAAAGACTTCAATAAATTCTGAGAGAGATTGAATAATCATCATCACCATCATCATTATTCAAAAAAACCAAGATTATGAAAAAAAAGTTAACCAATTAGAAAAGGAGATACAGAGCCTTGAAGAAGAAAATAATTCTTTGAAAATTAGAATTAGGCAAGAGGAAGCCACTGACACTATAAGAGATCAAGAAATAATGAAACAAAGCATAAATAATGAAACAAAGCATAAATAATGAAAAAGTAGAAAAGAATATAAAATATATTATAGAAAAAACAACAGATCTGGAAAACAGATCAAAAAGAGAAAACATAAGAATAATTAGACTATCTGAAAGCTGTGACCAAACATTCCCCTCCCTCCCCTAAAAAAAACAAAAACAAAAACAAAAACAACAAAAACAACTTCTCACAATAATGCAAGAAATACTTTTTAAAAATCGTTCTGTAGTGATAGAACCCCAGGGAAAAGTAAAACTCAAAAAAAAAAAAAAAAAACCCAACAACAACCTACTAATCACCACCTCAAAGAGAATCCTACAAGGAAAACACATAGGAATATTATTGCTAAATTTCAAAAAATCCAGATCAAAGAGAAAATTCAACAAGAAACAAACATAAACAAAAGCCAAGTCAGATATGCTGGAACAACTAAAAGACCACAGGTTCTGGAATAATATATATTGAAAATATAAATTACTTATGGCCAAAATATTATATTCATCTGATAACCATAATATTGAACAACAACAAAAAAAAAATGGACATTCAACAAACTCACAGATTTTCAGCACTATCTCAACCAAACCTGAACTCAATAGAAAATGTAACACATAAGAGCCAACATCAAAGATCAGTTTCAAGGAACTCAATAAGGACTAATTGTTTTTTACATAGAAATATGTTAAACCATATGTTTAATTTAAGACTCACATCAGTAATTGGCTGACTCAAAAGAAAGATTGGAACAGAACTAAGTATGATCTGACTCTAAAAAGCAAAACTGTCTAGGAAAAGGTAAAAATAAGTAATTATGTTATATTAATGAAGTATGGTGGAAGAACTGACAGAGAGGCATTAGAGCAGGAAAAAGAACTGATAGTTATAAAAACCTTCTCACATTGAGACTGGGTTAAATAAGTAAGAATACATACATATATACATACACACACACATATATACATACATACATACACACAATATGAAGGGTGGGTATAACACCCTCCAAAATCTATAAATAAATAAGGGGGAGGACCTCCTGGAAACAATGAACAACTTAACAAAATTACTTGTTATAAAATAACAAGTATATATACAAATCATAAGCATTTCTATGTATTACTGGCAAAGCTCAACAGCAAGAGATAGAGAAATTCCATTTAAAATTACTGTGGAAAAAATAAAATACTTGGGGGTCTACTTGCTAAACTCAAGAACTATATGAACACAATTACAAAACACTTCTCCTATAAATAAAGTCAGATCTAAACAATTGGAAAAAAATCAATTGCTCATGGGTAGGCTGAACTCATATAATATCAATGAAATTCTGTCTAAATTGATGTGCTTTTTCAGTGCCATACCAAACAAACTGCCAAAATATTATTTTATAGAATTAGAGAAAATAACAAAATTCATCTGGAAGAACAAAAGGTCAAGAATATCAAGTGAATTAATGAAAATAAGATACAAAGAGTGTTGACAGCAGTACCACACCTAAAACTATATTATAAAGCAGCAGTCATAAAAACCATTTGGTATTGGCTAAGAAATAGAGTTGTGGATCAGTGGAATAGATTACATACACATGACACAATAATCAAGACCTATAAGTAATCTAATATTTGATAAAATCCCAAACTCTAGTTTCTGGAATAAGACCTCACTATTTGACGAAAATTTCTGGAAAATAAATATAAAATAATAACTTGACATAGACCTACATCTTACACCCCATACCAAAATAAAATAAAAATGGGTACATGATTTGGCCATAAATGATTATATCATAAACAGATTAGGAGAGCAAGAGAAAATTTATTTACTAAGTCTTTAGAGAAGGGAGGAATCTATGCCCAAAGAAGAACTAGAGAACATTATGAAAGGCAAAATGTACAACTTTGATTACATTAAATTAAAAAAAAATTTAAAAAGTTTTTGCCATAAAAACAAAATTAAAAGGGAAGTACAAAGCTGGAAAAAAATCTTTACAACCAGTATTTCTGATAAAGGTCTTATTTCTAAAATATATAAAGAATTGTGTAAAATTTATAAGAATACAAGTCATTCCCCAGTTGATAAAATGATCAAAGGATATGAATAGACATTTTTCATATGACAAAATTAAAGCCATATAAAAAATATATGCTCTAAATCACTATTGATTAGAGAAATACAAGTTAAAACAACTCTGAGATACCACTTCATACCTCTCAGATTGGTTAATATGATAGGAAAAGATGATGATAAATGTTGGAGGGGATGTGGAAAATTGGGACATTAATGCATTATTGGTGGAGTTGTGAAATGATGCAACCGCTCTGGAGAGCAATTTGGAATTATGCCTAAACTCTGCATATCTTTTGACCCACAAGTACCATTACTGGGTCTGTATCCCAAGAAAATCTTAAAGGAAGAAAAGGACCCACATGTACAAAAATGTTTGTAGCAGCTCTTTTTGTGGTAGCAAAGAATTGGAAAAGGAGTAGATGCCCATCAATTGGGGAATGGCTGAACAAGTTGTGGTACATGAAGGTAATGGAATATTATTGTTCCATAAAAAATGATGAACAAGCTGATTTTAGAAAGGCCTGGAAAAATTTACACAAACTGAGGTTGAACGAAATAAGCAGAAGCAGGAATATATTGTACACAAATACAGCAAGAATATGCAATGATCAACTGTGAAAATCTTCATTATTCTCAGTGGTTCAGTGATCCACAGCAATTCCAATAAAATTTGGACAGAAAGTGCCATTTCCATTCAGAAAAAGAGCTAAGGAGACTGAATGTAAATAAACACACACTATGTTGTTATACTTCTTTTTTCTGTTTTTAAAATTTCTCCCATGGTTTTTCCATTTTGCTCTGATTTTTCTCTCCCATCATGATTTATAAAGTAATGTTTATTTAAAAAGAAATAAGTTTACTAGGGAAAAAGAAAGAATTAAGGGGAGAAAGAATAGGATAAGGTGAGGTATAGAAAAGTGTGTAAATTTATGAAAGTGGAACAAAGTGTGTGGATGAATGGGAATGAGATGAAGAAGGAGGGAAAGGGCAAGTAGAGAAAATAAAGGGAGAGAGATCCATGGATGTAAAAAGGTTGAGTAATAGCAAGGCAAGTTACAAATTAAAGTAGGAGAGTTAGTAGGGATAGGAAATAAAAGATATATACAAATACTACATCAAGGATTGGGAGTAGAATTTATTTATTATTAGATATAGAACATTAGTAGAATTATTATTAGATAAAGTCAACCAGATTAATTCAGGAGAGGTCTGCATCATATGTTACTTATATTAATATTGTTTTATATGCATGTCTACATATGTGCAAATAGGCACATAGGTGTGCCTGTATATTATAGGTATATATACATCTGTGTTGTGTGAATATGTATATATGTGTATATGAATATGTATATCCCCTCCCAAGCAATAAATTCTTTCTTCAATTAATTTTTAAAATATTTATTTCTTTAAAACTAAATATAAAATAAGAAAAAACAAAATAGAAAAGGAAAGCTAGAAAAGGAAAATAAAAACAAAACAAAACATTGTCATATGCCTAGCAGAACTTCAGGAAGAATTCAAAATATATGACAATAACTTTCCATTTCAAGAAAACATATATAATAATAGATCAATCTTTGTCTCCTCCTTTGTGACAATGGAGATGGAGAAGAAAGCAAATGCTGATGCTGAGGAATTTTGAAGAGTAAAGGAGGGGAAAGAAGGGAGCTCCCTTTTGTTGATTTTAATTATATTAAAAAGTAGGAGACCAAGTCATTTGCTACAAACATATTTCAGATAATGGGGTAGGAGTTTGGGGGAGATCTTATTGAAAATATATATAGCAAAAAAAGGTATATAACAGTGATTATGAAATCAGAAAGAGAAAATCACTTTTTAATTAAATAGCTTATGAGTAATTAGAAAAAGAATTATTTGAAAGGCACCCTCATCAATTTCCTAAAATCAAATATTTCTAACTTTGACAGCAATTAGATCAGGATATTACTAAAGACATCATATATCTGTATTCAGTAAAGAATTTGAAACAAGCTTCTCATGATATTCTTGTGGACAAGAGAGAGAGAAATGATGGGTTCATAATGATATAAGGAAGATTCATGACTAGTTACATTATTGATTAGTCATGTCATGTAGAAACAATGCCTGATTTGAACTGAGTGAGGACATGTATTCAAAACCCATTCTCTTAGTTACTATTAGTTGAATAAATTATCTAATCTTTCAGGGTTGCAATTTCCACATCTGCAAAATGAGAAAATTACACCATATCATGTCTCAAGCTCCATCCAGTTTGGGGTTTAAAATCCAGAAGAAATGTGTTATGGAAGTGAGGGAAGGTGGGAATGAATTTAGAGACAGAGTCTGTGCTTTAGTCCAGATACAGAGGATAGACTATATGATCACATAGTTCTCTTCAGTTTCTAAATGTATGATTCTAGTATCCTAATAACTAAATCTAATAAAGTATTGATTGAGTACATGGTTCTTAGTAAGCACTTCAGTATTTGTTGACTGAATAATGGATTGATTCATATTTGGACCATTATATTCAGTTCATTATTTTAGGGGGGAACATTAATAAACTAGAAGTAATCAAGATCGTATTGCTATTATGATGATGCTTTTCCCCCAAGGCATAACTATGCCTTTTTTCCCATACTTCTTCCAAAATTAGTTATTCTCTCCCTTTCCCTGTTCCTCCCTACTCCTCTCTCTGCTATCAGCTTTACCAAATTTATGTATTTGACATAGAACCTCAGATTTGCTTTAATTATTATTTCTCTGTTAGTGCTATGGATCATTTAAAAATATACTTTTAAATTTATAAACAGATCAGAAGAACAAAAAAGAAACTTTACAGATCTGTGGATGGAGATATAGAGTTCATGATCAAACAATCATGAAAGGCCACAGAAATAAAATGGAATTTTCTTTTTTTTTCTTTTAATAATAGTTTTTTTAGTTTCAAAATATATACAAAGATAGTTTTCAACATTCACCCTTGTAAAACCTTGTGTTTCAAAATTTTCTCTCTCTTTTCCCTCCCCTTTCCCTAGACAGCAAGTAATCCAACATATATATTAAACATATGCAATTATTTTATATATATCTCCACATTTATCATTCTGCACAAGAAAAACCATATCAAAAAAGGAAAAAAAAATGAGAAAGAAAAAAGCAAACAAACAAGAACAACCAAAAAAAAAGGTTAAAATACTATGTTGTGATTCACACTCAGTCCCCACAATCCTCTTTTTGGATGCAGATGGCTTTCTCCACTACAAGTCTATTGGAATTTGTCTGAATCACCTCAAAATGGATAGTTTTCATGACAAAATTAAAAAATCTACCCAAACAAAATCAGATAAGATTAGATGGTAGAGAACTAATTGGAGGGGAAAAAAAAAATCTTTGTAGCAAGTTTCTCTGATAAAGGTCTCTTTTCCAAGTGACATAAGAATTGATTCAAATTTATAAGCATAAGAGCTATTTCCCAGCTAATAAATGGTCTATAGATATGAAGAAACTGAAATTCGTTTATTATATAATTTATTTGGAATTTATCTTAGTGTAAGAAATGAGATGTTTATTTAAATCTGATTTCCACCGTGAACTAAAAAAACAATCATATAAAAAATGAAATTATTTTAATATCATTGCCTTCTTTTTTAATCCTGTGTATTTTAATGTAAAAAAAAAAAAAAAAAACCCAAACATTTTGAGATGTGGTTTGTAGATTTTACCAGAATAGCAAAAAGGTCCTCATGTAAACAAAGTAAAAAATTCCTGTTTTCTGAGGTAATGTGATAAGACATATTTCCGTGTATGTCAGAAGAGTCTCTGCTTCCCAGAGAAATCACAAGTCCTAGATAGAAAACTGATCACCAATATTTTCCTATTATACACTTAACTAGAACCTATTTTCAAGCCAGTTTGTTTCTCTATTTATAGGCTGCCACAAGTATTACTGTTTTGCCTCCCCCTAAAATATACTTTTGGAAATCTTTACAGTTTAATGGTTGTTATTTAGTGTTCTCATGATAGTCAATAACATTCTTGAAAAATGTTTTAATATTTGGATTTAATATTCAGTGAGCCTTAGCTATTAAGATGTTTTATTCTGAAATAAGCCAAACCATATTATAGTAGTTTTCCAATAATTATCTTTGCTTTTTTAAAATTGTAGTTTCAAAATTGTATTAAAATGCAAAATCCCAAATAAAAATGTGTGTATGCATGCGTGTGTGTGTGTGTGTGTGTGTGTGTGTATGCTTACATAAGTATAGGAATCTTTTATAGGAAATAGTATATGGAATTTAAGAAAAAGTAAATTATCACAGATTTATAAATATTTTCTGCTTCTTTTTTTAAACCATAGAATTCAATGAAATGCCCTCTGAAGAAGTTAAAAAATCAAAAGCTATTGAAATGATATTCACTCTGTATCCTCCGGAAGGTGCCCATGTGAGTCATTTTTGGGGCCTAAAATCAACTTGGACAAGACCCATAGTAAATGGAGAAGAAGCATATAAGTATATAGGTGAGTCATTGTCCTTTATCATCTCTTTCTCTCTCTCTCTTTTTCTCTTTCTCTCTCTCTCTCTCTCTCTCTCTCTCTCTCTCTCTCTCTCTCTCTCTCTCTCTCTATATATATATATATATATATATATATATATATGATTAAAAATCATTATATATATATTTAATGGGGTTTTTTGTCTTTTAAATTCCTAAGAAATGTAGTTATTACACAATAGCTTTTAACTTGGGGATCACTGATTTGAGAGCTGAGTATGGAATCAGAAATAATAAATAATCACTTAATTCCTTTCAACTTCAGTTTTCCTTATTTATAAGAGATAATAATAGCAGGTATCTCATATGGTTGTGAGAAACAAATTGCATGCTTATTTGGGTGTATGTATATAAACATATAAATATATATGTGCATGCATGTATATATGTTTATATAGAATTTAGTATACTTTGAAGCACTATTTAAATAATGGTTTTTGTTATTAGTAATAATAATAATCTTATAAGCCTATGAGAAATAATTTATTTAGAAATTAAAATTTGCAAGTATAATAGAAGAATATGTACTAGAGACAGCTAAGTGTCACCGTGGATAGAGTTGAAGACAGAAGACTTGAATTCAAATAGCTTTGTATATTCAGAATATTAGTGTTGGTTTTCACATTGAGTTAATTTACATGAGAGAGCTTAATTAACCCTAATGGAGATATGATCTAGTGGAATGCTTGTATACATAAGTATGGAAATTATTAAATATATAGTGTAAAATGATATAAGTAAAAAACACACTCTCTGCAATGGAAGGAACTTTAGTAGTAATATGGTGCACCAGTGGCCCACTCAAGGAAGAAATCTTCTCTTCTTCCACAATAAAAGGCTGCAATCTCTCCTCCACATTGCTGCCAAAGCATTTTTCTTAATGAGTATGTGGTCTGATCTTGTTAATTTCCACTTCAATCAACTCCAGTGGCTCCCTATTTCTCTGGAATCAAATATAAACTGCTTTTTGGTATTTCAAGCTTTTTACAACCAGGTCTGCCTTCTTACATATTATTCTTTTTTGCTCTATCTAAAATTAATCTGTACTGGTCTATATACAATATATCCGTTCTATGACTTGATATTGGCTATTATTGATACCTGGAATCTTTACTTATTTCTCATAGAATGCATGACTGCCTTCAAAACTCAATACCAATGTTCCCTTCTGCAGAAAGCCTTTCTCCATCCCCATACCTTCTAAAGCCTCCCTTTTAAACTTACCTCTGATGAATCTTGATATGTCTTTTATAAACTGATTTCTAGTCCTATTGCAATGTAAGATCAGTGAGATCAGGGACTATTCTTACTTTTTATTTATATCTTTGGGTGATTAGCACAATGCATAGCATAGTTGATACCTAATAAATACCTGATTTCTTAAATTAGTTATGAGGTCCATATATCATAAGATAGCCCATGTCATTGTTGGTACATTATTATAAAATGTTTCATGTTTTAAAAAAAAATGTCATTTTTAGATTGAGTTGAAGTTGTTAAGTTTTAATTGTTTCCTTTTGTCTTTTAAAGATCAATTTTTTAAAAATATTCTCTTTTAAAAAATTTCAAGTTCCAAATTGTGTTCTTTTTTCATCTCCTCCCACTCATCTAGAAGGCAAACAATACGATATCCATTTTATATATAAAGTCATGCAAAACATATGTCCATATTACCCATGTGACAAAAAATGCAAGAAAAATAAATTTTTTAAAAAGCATGTTTCAGTCTACATTCAGACTTTGTTAGTTCTCTCTCTCTGGAGGTAGACAACATCTTTCATCATGAGACTTTTGGAATTATGTTTGATCATTGTATTGATCAGAATGGGCTAAGTCTTTCATGGTTGATTATTATGAAATCTGTTTATCTAACTGGCATTAGTTCTTCTCTCTCATTAAAAAAGCTTAAATCTAATCCTCCTTCTGAGCAATAATTTGTCAAATTTTTTGTAACTTTTCTGGCAGGAGCATCAGAGACTTGGATTCTAGTTTGTTCTGTACCCATTACCTATTTATATGACCTTGAACAAGTCACCTCCCTTGAAAATAGTAATAATGTTATCCAATCTATCAGAAGGCTCATTTGTAACCTTGGGTTCGTATCCTTTTTTTTTTTCTTCTCCCAAATAGTTTTCTTTTGACACTGTTGTTGTGGAATCTGAAAAGGATCTGTTGGGCTCATTTCCAATTCTCAATGTCCAGGATGCATAGGTGTATAACTTTAGAAGTTGAAAAGATCTTGGCGGTCACCACGGAAAAAAAATTGAGGCCTAGAAAAATTACATGCTTTATCCATAGTCATATACAAAATAAACAAACTCCTTTGTGCTATCGCCATAAATCATTTTAAGAGATGAAATGCCAAAACAGAACAACCACCAAAAAAAAAAGACAAAGGAAATGTTCACAAGTCAGGAGATTAAAATCCTTAATAAAAATCCTCAATTATATGACAGTTTAGGTCAGCAAGGCAATTTCCTTACAGCTACCTTGTGAAGTAGATGGTATAAGTATTATTAATCTCATTTTATATATCAGGAAATTAAGGATCTTGCTCAGAATCACATGATTTGCAATCAATTGATAGAGGATTCAAACCTAAGTAGGTTTCCTGACTATGTTCTATGATATGTTGGCCCTTAGCTCTTTAGAATTGATGAAATGACCAAGTTAGTAAAACTTATTTAGACAATTAGCTTTTAAGCATGCATTCACTTTAAGTTTCAAAAGCAAGGTGTTAGACATGCTATTTCAAAGGTTAATAGAGTCATTCTTTAATATCACAGTTTGGGTATGTATTTGCCATGTGGTGCTCAACATTCCTTGGATCTTATGAAAAGACCACAATTACCTGGCCCAAGGTAGGATTCAGAATTCAATTTAATAAGCATCAAGTACCTACTATGCGCAAAACACTACTTGTACTTGTATTAAATACCTACTATGTGCTGGGGATTCAAAATGAAACAAAACAAAAGAGACTCTTCCTCTCCTCATGAAACATAATACACTTTACCTAAAAGATATAGCATTTAGCCAAACATATATAGTATATTTTGAGTAGTATCAATAATTAAGAAATCAAGGCAAGCTGAAAGGAGGAATCTAGCATCCTATAGTTTCTAAGAGGCTGAGGTTAGAGATATAATGCAGAAGTACAAGACAGTCTTTACAAAAGTCTGGGTAGTTGTGGGGATGAAGAGAGGTAGAATGTTGAGTTCAGATAAGAGGTCAGTTTGGCTGAAAAATACAAGATGCAAGGGAGGGGATTATATGAAAACATATTATGCTTCTGCCTTCAAAAAGCCCAAAAATTTATCTGAAAAGGTGATTAAAAGGCTAGTTAGTCACTCAGTGGTATGATATAGTCTAGCCTTAGTGCATTAGAAATTCTAGAGAGTAAGTGGTCACTTTGGGCTGAATGCAATAGGGAAGACCTTGTGGCTGAGGATGGGGAAATAAGGAAATAAAGACATTAGTACATATATGTGATTTAGGTAAGTAGAAGAGAGATGGCTAAGTTTTTCTTGAGGGAAAAATAGCATGAAAAAATTCAAGCTGCCAATAAGCATTGAGACAAATGATTATTAATAACTAATGATTTGGGGAGATGTAGAATTCCCTGCTTTTTCTAAAGTCCTGATTTCAAAAATTCACTCTCTTGAAGGATTTTACTGATGAGATTGGCTGTTATTTGGCAACCAATTAGTTTGGGTGGGGATACATTTTTTGAATAGATTGACCAAGGCTGGGATAATTTAGAAGTAAATGATATAATCAAAGTTCATTTGAATAGGTTCAGTCCCTCTTTGTCATTAATTGTCAGCCATTCAGCCATTCAGAATTGATTTCCACTTTTGGGAATACTCCTCTTCCAGGGGACATATATAAACTGAAACTTGCTGACATGTTTATCTGGAGAGAGACAATCAAATGACTCTGTTTTTATTAAAATATTGGCATTATTAAAAAATGATTGAATTATCCCTAAAATATGTTTCTCAAACTTCTTAAATGCACCAGCATTTTTAAAGTACTTGCTTTGTGTCTAGTGCTACACTAATCACTGGAGTTACTAATAAAAGACAAACTCTCCAACTTTAATCCCATAAAAATATCATGTGTTTTATTAATTTAATCTGAGTTAAGATTTTATTAAAAAGTAGTGAAAAATAAGGTTGTGTAATTAGGGTTGGGTGAAATAATGAAGAGTATTGACAGCCAAACAGAGGAATTTGGATTCAGTGCTGGAGGGATGGCTTATCTGTTTTTTAGATCCTTGACTAGACATTTTTTTTTTCCCCCCAATAGGAAAGTCTTTGCCCTAGGGCTTCAAACTTCAGAATACCTGTCAGAACTCTTCTCCAAGTTAACTAATGCTCAATTTTGGGTTCTTTAATTTTGTTTTGCTTTTCACCTAAACTTCCTGTTTATTGAGACTTGTGTTGATCAAAGACCTCTCTTTAGCTAGTTTAAGATTAGAAAATCTATGTAGCTCCCTATTTTAATTTCTTATAGCCAAACTACTTAGACTTAAACTTTATCTATGTAGGGATTATTTTTCTGGCAAACTGCCAAAACCTTAGTTTTGTTCCCAGTTTCCTAATGCCAAAGTTCTTCCTCCCCTCCCCTCCTCATTCCCATACAAATGAGTGCCAATGGGAATAGTCCTAGAGCAAAACCAAAGTGAGGAGACGATATCATTATTTTCCCACCTCCTCATTCCTACCTTTATTATTTATATATATGTATATATACATACATATATATAATTTATATATTATATTTTCATATAAAATATATATTATGTAATTTAATATAAATGTAATAAAGGTAGGAATACATATATATACATACGCATATATATACATATGCATATATATGTACATATATATATATATATATATATATATATATATATATATATGAACATTTTTTTTTTTGTCTTTTTATTTCCAGCACCTAGAAAAATGACTTCCTGGTTAAATCAGCATTTGTAGAATTGAATTTAGTAGAAATTCTAGAGTAGAATACTTTCTCTTTAATTAAAGGTATCTCCCCTCCAATGAAATGGATTGAAATATAAATGAAGTTATTATTTCATATATGAGGGTGTAAATTTTCTTTCAAAATCCACTTTTGAAATTTTGGCTCTAATGGGACAAATGATTAAAACAAAACAAAAAAAAAGGGTTCTGTCTTGATTAGGTCAGGTAGAGAGCTCTGAGGTGAAGACAGATATAGGACAGCAGTTGGTATGGGGAGTATAGGCATGTGACATTATGTTGAAGAAGTGAAGTTCTATGTCTGGTTGGTTGAGTCTGCCATCTTTTTGAGCTGCAGTTGTTATTAAACTGACTGACAAGGGAGATGTAGCAGTTCCCTTGAAAAGAGATTAATCAATTGAAAGAACTTTCTGTGGCTCAGGGACTCTTGCATCTACAAACATTTTAGGGAAGATAGCCCTGGAAATTTATTATGTGTCCTGTCATTAATACTCAGAACTTGCAGGAGGTGGACCTTCCCATGTATTGATTTTATACCCACAGATTCAGAGATGTATTACCAGCAAGAAATTGGGGAGTAATTGAAATGAAGCTTCTAGCTCTTCTCTAAAAAACATGGTAGAGTTTTGGCAGGTGTTAATGCGTGTATTAGTCTATATGCTTGGGTGACTCCTATAAATTGCATCCTACAATATATTTGTAACTTGTAAAATGGTGCCATGATATAGGTTAAAATGGAATAATAATTTTAAAATTTTAGCTTTAAGTTCAAAATAATCTTTCAAAGAATATATGATCTTTTTTGCTGATAGTCAAGGTATTGGTGATGGTTACTGAATGAATAGGATTGTCCTTTACCCTTAAATACCTTCTGTTTCATATTTTCCATATTCCACTTTTCCTATGATTAGTAAATGAATTTAGACATATTTTAATTATGTGTTCATATTTTACTTAGGGTACCTGTTTTACCCTAGAAAGTTATTGGAAATTTCTTTCTTTGGTCCAAATATCTATGCAATAAATCTCAACCTATGTTACATAAATGTCTGATATAATGGGAATATTATTTTAAAGTTATTAAATATTTGATGGTAGACAACATGTCATAGTAGATAGAGAACTAATCTTGGTATCAAACCCTGCCTCTTACATGTATTGACAGGGTAATCCTGGGAAGTCACTTAATTTCTCAAATTAAGGGTAGACATTGATTTAAATTGATGGGAGGAGTTTTCTTTTGGGAAATTTCCATTAGCAATGAATTCATAGGTAGAATAACAAAGATCTAGTTTCAAGTCTTTGACAAAAGCTAGGAGGCTGTGGAAAAGTCATTTAACCTCTCACTTCCCTTGACAACTGTTTATGACAAAGTTGTGGACTGAGGTCCTGATCTGCATTAGTGGAGGAAGTTTTCAAAATAGAAATTCCCCAAAGTGAGAAAACCTGAAATCTTGACCACATGAGTGCATATGTGTGTGCATGCATGTATGCATGTACATGTATATTACTAATTCCATTTTCTGAAAATCACGTGTGTATATATGCAAATATAAATACAGATATATTTGTTTTGTATATGCATGTATGTATATGTATGTATTATATTATATGCAAACATGTATAAGCATCTATATATACTATGCACCTTGTTACCAAGTTTGTTTAGTAAGACATGGTCAGCATTTTACTTATGTTTAGCTTCTGAGACAAAATTTAAGAATAGCCTAGAGTTCTTTTTCCTGCCCTGTTTATATACAGCCATCTTGGTTTTGGGTGATTGAGTTTCTGTCCCTTGATGTGCTCTCCGGAATTTGTCCCTGGTCTGATTCATTCAGTTTGCAAATGAGCATTGATCACACTTGTCAAGATTAAGTTGAGCTTGATTCTGTTCACTTAGATGCTCTGTAGAATTAATTATTCTCAAATGAAAATGGGAACACATGTATTAGATATAAAGTAGTAATTTCATTTGGGAGGGCCAGAGTTTATTTTGCCTGGTCTTGGGTATGTTCTCACTTTCCTAAGCTTACTAATTCCTGTTATATTGCATCTCCTTGTCATTCACCACAAACATGAGCTTGAGCTCAGACCCCACTCCAGACTCAAGATTCAAAAATAGACTCCAGACTTTATCCCTGATCATCCTCGTGGTGACTCTCCTGTTAAGATCAAGGCCCATCCAGAGATCCTCCAGAAAGCTAACCCGGGCATTGAATTTTTCCTTTCTACTATGTATTTGAATAACTCCAAAATACATGAATACCTGTAGACCCTGATGCCATTCATTTGCCAAACTTAACATTCTGAAATATTGAAAGATTGAAAAAGGAAAGTCACCAAAATAGCTGTCCCATAGTATTGACAGCAGTAAAGCGTCAGCTTATAGCAAGTGAATAGGCTAAAACCTATTAAAAGCAGACACGGAATTCAAAAGGATTCCACTTTTAAGTGTGTGGAGCAAGTAAGTGTAAACAACCCATTGGTCCTTGTGAGAATCATAGTAAAATACTAGAACAGGAGAGAATTGTTGAGATCACTTATATGATCCATCATTTTACAGGGAGAACAAGTGACTTACTCAGGTTATATAGCCAGGACACCGTGTAATGAGCTAACATTTTGATGTTCACATTTACAATCCTATCTCATCTTAAATCAGTTACATTATTTTCACTTTATATTCTTTTTAAGAAAACAGGACAAATGATGTTTATTACTGCAGTGCCTTTGGGAGGAAGAAAGGACATATGTGTAATTTACAAAAACTGTAAACTTTTAATTGATGAAGGATGTAGATGACATAGATTAGTCTTTGCACATTCATTCTGAAGAGGTCTTCCATCATCATTGCTTGGGGGACTGGTCCTAGAGAGAGTAGCACAACAGAAAACAACCTAGATTGATTCTTTATTGGTACTGAAAGTAATGTGGACTGAATAATTCCCATGAGAAGTAACAGTTAATATCTACCAAAAGGTTATACTTTTTCCCATGGAAATCAGATATACAATTATTTTATGTTGTGTTGTTTTGTGGTACGTGTGTGTGTGTGTTGTGTGTGTATGTGTGTGTGTCTCTAGTGTTTTGTTTTTGTTTTTGTTTTTTTTAAGAAAATACTTCCACTTTTGGAGAAAGAAAAGACAAAATGATCTATAATAGATTTTAGCATAATAATAAACTGTATTCAGAACTGAATAAACTTTGGAGATCATCTAATTCGGCTCCTTTATTTTTTAGATTAGGAAATTGAGGCCCAGGGAGGTTATGACTTGTCTGAGGTTACACATGACAAATGGCAGATTTGGGATGTAAAACCAAAGTCTTTTGACTACAATTCTAGTGCCATTTCCCTCTGTACCTTCCAATGAAACTTATCTCCAAAAAAAGATCAAAGTAAAAATAACTATTTTTGAGAATAAAGCCAAATTATATAAAAAATATTTGTTTACTGGGATAACTTTCTTCCCATATGGAAAATTCTTGAGGGCAGGACCTTGAGCTCTGTGTCTCAAAGGACCAATTGCCTCCTCCCTGTCTAGTTTCATTCCTTGTCCTTTTTTCAATCCTAGTCTTAATTTTTTTTTCTCCAGTTTAAATATCCCTTGCTGTGATTTTGACTATAAGTTTACTCCAGGAATGGTGAAAATTAAATAAAGTAAAGCATGTCATAGTCTTTCATTTGGGAGGGACAGTGGGAATTGTAGACTTAAAAGTAGCCTCACACTTGTGTAATGTCTCACATTTTTTCAGATTAGACCTCGATCTCCCAGATATCTCCCAGATGAGATCTTTCTCTTCTCTTGGGATACCTCCCTAACTTCCTCCTTGAACAACTCTTAGCTAAATTCTTCATCTTTAAAAACTGCAACAGTAAAAGAGAAAGTGTTATGTTTGTGTGTAACCTACATTTTTTACTGAATACTTTTGAGATAAAATTTAATTTATATGGAAGAGCATCCCCATACCCCTAAGCAAGAATGAAGTATTAACTCTAGCTCAGTAATGAGGTGAAAATGTTGTCAAAATATTCTAGAATTTGGGTAATTGTTTGTCTTTTGTACTACTTGACTGTCAAACAACATGGAAAAAATTTGATAATTGTAGGAAGTTGATAAGGCTTTCAAAGAAAAGTATGTCATTATGTTAATCAGGTTTGAATATAGCATGCCAACATTTTGTTTTGATTATATAATTCTAGAATAATTTTTGCCTATTAGATATGCTTACCTGGAGGGCATACCATATTTGTACATCTCTAAAATTAATATTAGTTTAAATAAGTATGTGGATTGAGTACTGAAATTCCTTTGGTGAGAGTTGCTTTTCTTTTCAAATTTCTTTAAACATTTTGAGATGGGAGACATGCTGTAAGGCAAATGACATGTTAGTATTACAGAGGAGAATGCCAAGCTCATACTGGTCCACATTTAACATTTAATTCAACAAGCATTTATTAACATGGCAGAACCTTGAGATATGAAGAGAAAAACTTGCTTTTGCCTTGACTTGACCTTAAGCAAAATATTCAACTTTATTGAACCTCAGTTTCCTCATCGGTAAAATAGGGATAATAATATATACAGTATCTATCCCCTCACAGTGTTGTTTTGAATTCACAGTATATAATATGTGTTAAATATTATCTAAATATCCTTTTTATTAATCTTTATGACTCTGAGAAAATCTCATGGTTTTTCTTTCCCTCATTTTCTTTCTGGTAGAATTAAATGCTAAGTTTCTCTATAGCTCTGAAATTCTGTAGTGTTCCAGTTTGAGGATAGACGTAAGAGTTTAGTGACCATTAGTCCTAGTCAGAAGATAGATTGATAAAGGTATGCTTTATTATAGCCTCCTGGAAAGAATGTATTCATTGCTATTGAAACATTAGTAAACATTTATTAAGTCTTTACCATGTTCCAGGCATTGTGCTAAGAAATGGGGTTGTAAAGAAAAGCAAAAGATAGTCCCTGTGTTAATGAACCCACAATCTAATGGGGGAAGAGAACATGAAAATAATTATTTACAAAAACTAAACACAAACAGGATAAATTGGACATGAACAGCAAAGAGGAAGGAATCATTCAAGGCTTCTTACAGAAGGTGAGATTTTAACTGGACTCAAAGGAAGTCAAAGATACCAGCAGGCAGTGTTAAGGAGAAAGGTAGCCAGGACAAATGTCCAGAGTCTGGAAATGGAATGTTTTGTTCAGAAACAGCTAGGAGGCCAGTGACACTGCATTATAGGGGGTGGGAACAGGAGGAAGTAAAGTCTAAGAAGCCTGAACTTAGTATTCCATTTCTTGCCTATTCATCTTTGTATGAGCTATATCTCTTATGCCTAAAACACATTTCCTTCTTTCTGATATTTCTTTTCTCTACCTTCCTTTGAGACTGATTCAAGTGCTTCCTGTTATAGGCAGCCTTTCTTGCTCTCCTGAATTTAATGCTCTCTGGATCCTTAGATTATCTTGTATTTATTGTCTGTTGACACCTTATACACTCCAGTAGGATGTGATCTCCTGGAAGTCAGAAACAATTTCATTTTTTCATTATGTCACTAATGCTAGTTGCATACTATAGGCACTCAATGAATATTGGTTCAAATAAATCATGTTACAATCTATAAACTCATGTTAATGAATGTGATTATGTTGTGTCCATTGATGTGACCTATAAAACAAAAGACAAAGCAAGAGTCCATTCCACATTGCGAAAATGTCCAAGTTCTTTCTTTGGATTATAGTCACTTCTGAAGAGTTTGTTGTTTTGATTTTTTTTCTAACATTTGTAGCTGGCTTAAGTTTTTTCAAATTGAATCAACAAACATTTATCAAGTGCCTGCATGTGTGAGCATTCTATCAAATGCTGTAGGCATGGCTTTCAAAATAGAAAACAGAATTCCCAAAAGAAAATTATAATCTAGTTGGAAAATTTAAACTTGTGAAAATCTCATTAGCAAGAACAAAATCAAGTAATATTCTAAAACAATAATAAAAGAAATGATAGAAGAATCTGAGCCTGGTGTCATATTAAGTATGCTGTTTGAATAACAGCCTAAGAACAGGGAGGTTATCACTAGTAGGCTAGTCACTTGGTGATGGATCCTTTGGACATAGCTTCCCAGGAGAGAAAAATGCAAAAGGTCCCTCAGGTTCAAGGTATACGTGATTAATTACCCAAATGAATTCCACAGATAAACATTGTTGTGTGAAGTTAGAAGACCAAAGTCTGGAGTAGTCAAGGAAGGCTTGAAATATATGTCATTCAAGAGCAACATTATCTGAATACCATTCCTGAATGATCATCTCCTGACTATTATATTAAAAGCTTTTTTTCTAAATATCTAGAGACATATTTTTTTTTATCATACTCTAATCTGTCTTGAACAGGATATCAGAAATTAAAAGAAGACATCATGTCAAATCTTTAAAAAAAAATCACTTTTGAAAGGGCTAAATGTAAAGCATTATAGTTGGATTGGATTCAAAAAAACAATTTAATAAGTACAAGGTGAAGAAAACATGAGAAGAGAATGAAAAACAACCACAACAACTTAAATCTGGGGTTTTAATGAAGCATAAGCTTCTTGAATCTGGATTCCCTTTAATTTTGTCTTTATTTCTAATACAAGACCTCAGGAGTGGTATTTTTTTCATTCATTCAGTCATGTCTGACTCTTCATGGCAAAGATATTGGAATGCTTTGCAAATTCCTTCCTTCTCCAGCTCATTTTACAGATGAGGAAACTGAGGCAAATCGAGTAAAGTGATTTGCCCAGTCACACAGCTAGTAAGTGTCTGAGGGCAGACTTGAATTCAGCAAGATTGGTCTTTCTGACTCCAGGCTTAGCACTCTATCCGTTGCACCACCTCATATTTAATAAATGTTGATCTGAATTGGCTTCAAGATGAACACAACTCAATGATACGATATAGGGGCCAAAAATTACTAATGTGATCTCGGAGTTCCACAGAGAGTCAGAGTCTGACGGAGTACTTGCTCCTTTATGAGTATTACATGTTGGGACAGTCTTAGATGAGTTAGGACTTGTTCAGAACAAGATGATCAAAGGGGTTAGAGCTTTAAAGACTATGTATGCCATGTGCAGAATATAAGATCCTTGAGGGCAGAAACTATCTTTTGTGACTGTATTACAGCCCCTGGCACAATGTCTGACATATATTAGAATAAATGTTTCATTTTGAAGAACTGGGAATATTGAATTTAGGAAAAAGAAAGCATGGGAAGGTCTTGACAGCCATCCTTAAGCTTTTGAAGGGTCATAATATGGAAGAAGGGTTAGGTGTGTCCTCCTTGGTCCATGAGAGCAAAATTTGGAATAATGAGCAGATATTGAAAAAAAAATCAGATTTAGGCCTAATGTTTTCTCCCTATAAATTAGAGTTATAACAAAGTGAAATTCATTATCTCAGGAAGTAAAGAGTGTTCCCTTTCACTATAATTGAGATAAAGGTTAGGGTTTCCCCAGCATTTTCCATACATTATTTCATTCTATCCTTACAACAGTACTATGAAATAACACTTCAGATATTATTATCCCTGTTTTACATAGGAATCTAAAATCAAGTGACTTTTCTATGGTCACCTGTGTAGTCCTTGTCAGAGGCAGGATTTGAAAACCTTGCCCAATTCCAAGTTCCACCTGCTTTCTGTGTTGCTACTTTACTCATTTTTCAAGTAAATATTGTTAAAGAAGTTTGGTCCTTTCCAACTCAGACTAAAATGGGTTCCATTATCCATTCTTCCTTTATATTACTGATGGTAGAAATAGGCTAGGGTAGGATACCATCCCTACTGACATAGTCATGTCCAGTCATGTGATTCTTTGAATTTTTCCTATATTTGATCACAATAATTGATATTTATCTAATGCTTTAAATTTGCAAAGAGCTTTTCTCACAACCCCATAAAGCTGTAAAGCTGGAGACAGTATGTCTGCTAGAATTTAAACTCCTTAAGAGCAAGAGTGATTTTTTTTTTTTTTGTATCTCTAGAATCTAGCAGCATATCTGGCTAATAATAGAAGCTTAAAAATGTATGTTGATTAATTGCTTACTTAAAGATTAATAATAATAATAATAATTACACAAAATAATAAGAGCAGACCTTTAAATATAATAGCTTAATATTTATAAAGGACTTTACAATTAAAAAAAATTTAACTTCAAAACATGGTAGACACTATCATAATCCCCATTTTATAGGGAAGAAACTGAGATAGAGAGATTAAGTGGTTTACCCAAGTTTTCACAGAGCTAGTAAGTGTCTGAATCCAAATTTGAATTCAGGTTTTTATAACTCTAGGTCTAATGCTTGACTCCCTGTGACAATGAGTTGCCCCATGTTGTCACATTAGTTCTGGTCCACAAAGATCATAATTCCTTTACTATGTGTTGCCTTTAAGGACGCATCACAATTCCAGGATTGATTGAGGTGCTAGTATAAGCCAATGCAGAAAGCTGATGTCTACCTTTCCAGTGACTTGAAACAGAGATGCCATTTTTCTTTCTGAATATGAAAAATATGGATGACATATTTGAAATCTAACATCATCTTGGACTTCCGGTTGTGTGTGAAAAAAAGGTAGTCTAACACTCATTTTTTTTTAGGGTACCACAATTAAGCTCTAGGTCCCCATGGCATAAGTGAAAAGCATGAACTGGAAAGAAGACCTAAGCTTTCTCCTCCCATCATTGATGGTAGTTGAATCCGTAAGCAGTCTAGATAATGCATATATTCAAGGTTATCCTTCACTACGTGCATTTATAAATAGTTTGATCATGCAGCATGAAATCAGTTGAATAGAATCCTTGTTTAATTTAGAAAATAGAAAATTTTAGGTGAAAACAAAGTTAGAAGGGAAGATGAAAAATGGACTGGATTGAGAGACAGAAGGACCTAGTTTGAATTCTTGAATTTTCCATATCTTCCTTGTATGAACATGAATTTTACCTGTTTAGGACTCAGTTTCTCTGTCAAAAAATGATTGTCGACTTAACTGACTTTTCCAGATTCTTTCAGATATAAATCTGTCATCCTATTATTAAACATGAAAATCAAAATCATTTTAAGAAAAAATATCACAAAAAGAAATATGCATAGTGTAGTTTTCATAACAAAAGTTATTTGAATGGATTCTGTTTTGAAATGTATTTATTTTTAATGGGAGGTTGAGCAGGATACTTTCTTTGAGTGCTTAGGAATGGAGAGTTGTTTGAATTGATTTAGAAACCTTGATGTTTATAGAGTTCTGTATTTTGACCCATTCTATTTTTATTTATATACAATATATTTTTATATATTTTTTTCAAATTAGCAAAAAACTTGGCCTTTCTTCCTCTCTCCAAATTCCTCCCCAATTGAGAATTAAAAAAAAAATCAGAAAGTATTTTTTTAAGTTTTATTTTTATTTGACTTTTCAATTAGGATTAAACCAAAATAAATTTTTTTAAAAAGAATATGAAATTGTAAAACTTCCAATCCCACATTTTAAGAATTCAGTGTGAATAATGAAAATATGTATTAACATTAAGGATAAAGACCAGGCAACATAGTGAAGAGCCAACCTTGAGTGCAAATCTGACCGTCCATAATCTCACAATTCAGACACCTAGCTTCTTAAAGTGTGGGTCACAACACTCATCTTCTGAGTACAAAGCCAGATTCAGATAGACTCTGGGCAAGTCCATTTTCTCATTTATAAAATGAGCTGGAGAAGGAAGTGGCTAACCACTCCAGCATCTCTGCCAAGAAAAACCCAAATGAGTCATGATGAGCAGGACATGACTGAATAACACATGAAACAAGTTATCAGCAGATGGAAATATGAATTAGTAGAGGAAGTTCCAGCACTGGGAGTTTCTCACCTTGTGTAATTTTAAATCCTTTGAGAATTTGCACATTAATGTTAGTAAATTCAAATCAATAAGGAATGTATGTTTCCTTTGTGGAGAACACTGTGTTTGGTACTAGTGGATACACCATTTAGTGAAATTGGGCCTTTCTTCATTGAATTTATAATTCAGGAAATGGCCATTAATCTAGAACTGCGATAAATATTAGAGGTCATTTAGTTCAGTTATTTCATTTTATAAATGAGGAAACAGATGGCCACCAAAGTTAAATGACCTGTCCAAAAACATACCGGTAGGGGATTCAAACTCAGATCCTGTGGTCCCATTAGAACACTTTCTGTGATACTTTGTTACCTTGATGGATGAATAAGTCCTGATTTGCTGATATTTTTGTATTTATTTTATGTAAGATTAAAGGAATGTTATCATGATAATATAAGAAATCACACTGTATAGGGGGATTTTGACTCAGCTGCTTATTACCCTTTTAGCTTTAATCAAGTTATTTGGAAACTTCTTCATCTCTAAAAGGAGGTGGTTCAGTTAGATGGACTTTAATGGACTTTCCAGTTTTATTCATGTAACATTGGGCAAGTTACCCATCTCTCTGGTTTTCATTTTTCTCATCTCTAAAGTGAGTAGGTTGAACTTGATGATTTTTGAGATCCCTTCCAAACCTAATTTTTTTTTGTGATTCTTTGATCCACTAAGTAGAATACAGGTCATAACCTCTTAATTTTATAATTAAAAAAATTTAGGATGAAGAATACAATCCATATGGGAAATTCTCAAATACATTAAAAATAATCATGAAATATAAATGTGTAGAGAAATTTTTTTTAGCATGAGAAACATAACCAACAAATTGAATGAAACAATAATCATCTAATTAATTAGAATTTAAACTTAACTTCCCAAGTCTCAAGGCTATTCCTAAAAGGACTTGATTAAAATAAGTCTTCTTACAGAATTGTAACTAGAAACTGAGTGCTTGAGGAAAAATAGTATGTACCCTCAAATGAACTCTTAAAGGCAACTTGAGTTAGTTGTTTGAGAAAATTCAAGGGGAGTGATCTTGGATTTCTAGTAATAAGACCTTATGAGAGTTAGAACTTAGTCCATCACTAGGAAAGCTGTCACTAGGGAAGGAGCAGGGTGAGCCCAGGCAAAGGGAGAATTTACTTGGTGTCTGTCAATCAGAAGTGAGAGAATACATTCTTTTAATTAATTTGTTGTTGTTGTTGTTCAGTGATGTCATCCTTCAATACCCCATTTGGGTTTTCTGGAGTGTTTGATTATTTCCTTCTTCAGCTCACTTTACAGATGAGAAAATTGAGGCAAACAGGGTTAAGGGACTTACACAGGGTCATGCTGATAGTAAGTGTCTGAGGATGGATTTGAACTTAGGAAGATGAGTCTCTCTGACTCCAGGTTCTGCTGCTCTACTATGGTGATAATGAATACTTGCTAACTAGTTTCAAAGTGCAGTTATTTCCACCCTCTGACAAGAGTGAAAATAATGTCATCTACCTTTATTCTTTGATGCTCTGGGGCAAAGTTTTAGTTAGCTAGCCTGTTACAGCTCTGCTTTCCAACATGGTAAAAACTAGAAGCCTTTTTTGAAATGAGATGCCATTTCCCCCAAATGAGAGAGACATGTCATTGTTCTTCTGTACTATACTTTCTCCCTATTTATTGAAAGGAAAAGTTGGAATACATCATGAGTCACAGAATAAAATATTCTGAAGAAATGAATATCTTTTTCCTAAGATACTTTTAAGTATCAATTTGAACAAATAGATACAGATATAGATATGAATACATCTATCTATATCTACCTATCTAATGGAGGAGACAATGCCGAATGATTGAAAGCTTTGATGACTGAGATTTTATTGGGAACTCAGATCTTTAAAAAGCCAGACTAAATTCTGAGTACTCACTGATTTCCATCTTCAGCTCCCCCCTTGGCAAAGTTTTAATTACAAGAGAGAAATTGATAGAGTAGGGCAGGACTTTTATGATGAGAGAGAAAATAAAAAAGAATGTTTTCTGAGGCATTCATCATGTTCAAAATGTGCATAGCTTAAATCCTTGGAAGTCAGTGAGAATTTGCATTCATACTTTAACTAGAAATGTTTTTATAACATGCCTAGGGGAAAATTCTTTGTTATGGCTTCACTGAACACTCATTAATTTTCTAACAGAAAAGGTAAGTTGATAGAAATTTTGCACCTTATCTGCAAATGTATGAAATGTTTAGGCATCTCAGGTGCACGATTCTTACATGTCAACATTTTTTGCTGGATTTAATGAAAATGCTTACTTAATGGGAGGGTATAAGGTAAAAAGTACAAACATCAAATATTCTGGCTGCTTAATGAAGAATTTTTTTTTTTTTTTTTTAATGACTGTATTGTTCCTACTTGCTGAGGGCTGAGTCTGGGACTATTCTATGTAATGAATGAAGACCTTGGCAGAAAACTTGGGAAGGTCATGTGGCATCTAGATTTTTCCTGATCAGGAAAAGATCAGAGGAATCTGATTAGTTATACTGTGTCAGAACAGATTGTCAGGTAAAGATGGGGGCCAAGTTTGGTGGCCTGAGGGAGAGGTAGAGCCCTTATCAGAAGCAGATAAACTAACAAAAAACACCCTTCAAAGACTGAGCTAAAACACATGACTTGTTGAGATAGTAATTCTGAATTCCATATAGAATTTGCCACAATTAGTTTTTTTTTTTTTTTTTTACTAGTGTGTGTTTTCATGTGAATTAGTCATTATCCAATGCCTTCTATTGTCTTTAGATGATTTCCATGACCAAATTTCTCTCTAAAGAAATGTCTATGTCATGTTGGACATAAATGCTTTTCCTTAAAAAATTATGTGCTATACAATGTATGTATACACACCTACAAGCTTGTGCATACACGTGTGACATATACATGCACACACATATGCATGTGTATGTCTTATCTATATATTTAATTATTATTTAATAATTTAATGATTATTTAATTTTAATATGAAAATCCCTAATAAAAGTTGAGACAGCTGGTAGAAAGAGAAAAGTTTTTTGGGAGCTAGTATACCAAAGACACCTGAGTAATTAAAAAGGGAAAATGGGAAAAAAATGAGAGAATGCCATGAGAAAATTGCAATAACATTTAATACTGAGGCAAATTTTTGACATTGTGATGATCAATGGGATAAAACTAGAAGAAAATTTTTGTTTTTATTATTCAGTTATTTTTCAGTCATGTTTGAATCTTTGTAAACCCAATTGGATTTTCTTGGCAAAAATAACTGGAGTGGTTTCCATTTCCTTCTTCAGCTCATTTTTTAGATGAGGAAACTAAGGCAAAAAGGCTGAAGTGACTTATCCAGAATCACACAATAAGTGTCTAAAGCTTAATTTGAAGTTATGTAGATGAGTCTTCCTGACTTCAGTTCCAGAATTCTATCCACTACACTGCTACTGAAAGGCAAATATCAATAGTGGAAGGCTACATCAATCAGTGATCAATTCATGGGGACTTTTATCATTTGGAGGATTAGCAATAGGGATTCTAATTTATTTCAGGTGATACCCTAAAAAGTTAATTATTGATACAGGGAATATCTAAGAGAAATGCTAATGGATCCTTGATTTTTGGATATGGGGAAAGTTTAATAGTCATGAATTCTAGCCATTGCAGTGGTCATTGTATGGTATCTGCATAAGAATGAAGACAGTAACTCTTGCTCCATTTTCAAGGTTCCCTAGCTTTTTAAAAAGTTCCTGAATTTTCCTGTTCTCCTTTTGAAAAATATTGTTCTTTTGTGTTTTTCCCCTTTGTAACATGGTATTGATGGTAAGAATAATTATGCATAATTAGCCAGTATGACAAGTGAAAGGACTTTCAACTCCACATCCATGGTTCTCTTTTTCTTTGGTGTGAATATTCTTTAAGAAAAAGACTGATCATTACAATTAGTTGGTGCATGGCTTGATTATTAGTTGTAGTCTTCTTGTTTACCTTACTGTGAAAGTTCATAATATAGATCTTTCTATGAGATTTTCTGAATTTGTCATATTTTTGTTGTTGTTATTGTTGTGTTGTGTCCAATTCTCTATGACACCATTTGGGATCTTGGCAAAGATATTGGAGTGGTTTGCCATTTCCTTCTTCAGCTCATTTTATAGATGAGGAATTGAGGCAAACAGGATTAAGTGACTTGTCCAAAGTCACATAATTAGGAAATGGCTAAAGCCAAATTTGAACTCAAAAAGATGAGTCTTCCTGTGCTCTATCCTAGTACTCTACACTCTGGGCCACCTATCTATCTTCCATCATTTTTTTCAATTCCACAATTTTTTCAACCATTCCAGAAACAATTGATAGTCATTTTGATTCCCAATTTCTGTACCACATAAAAGTGTTGCTATATGTGTTTGATATATGTGGGTGCTTTATTTCTGATATTCTTTTTGGTGTATTTTACCAATAGTGAGATCTCTAGTTCAAAGAGTTGAAAGATTTTTCTCAAGGAATTCTGGATTGTTTTCCAGAGTGGTTGAATCTATTCACAACTCTAGAAACTGTATCATTTCTATCATTGGTCTCCTTGGTTCCATTCTTTTCCTTCATTTCTAAGATAATAGATCTATGGAGATTTGTTATGAATATAATGGAATAAAAGCCTAGAAAGCCTCTAGGCATCCAGGTTGCATAACAGAGTCCTAGATTTGGAGTGAAGAGAATATCATCATCATCATCATCATCATCATCATCAAAATCAAGATAAATAGCATTTAATCACTTATAATTATGGTCTTATTTTTGTCTCATAACAACTATGGGAGATAGGTGTTTTTTTTTATCTCCAATTTACAGATGAGGAAACTGAGGCAGACAGATTAAATGACTTTCCCTCAATCACCAAGTTAGTATCTATTGTAAATGTCTGTTATATGGGTTTGATTTCTAATCTTCCTCACTGTAGGTCTAGGCTCACCTAGTTGCCTCTTAAAGGCAAGCAAATGGTGTAGTAGATAGAGTACTGGACCTAGAGGAAGGAAATTTCATCTTTCTGAGTTCAAATATAGACTCAGACACTTCCTAGCCATGTGATCTTGGGTAAGTCACTTAACCTTGTTTGCCTCAGTTTCCTCATTTGTAAAATGATCTGGAGAAAGGAGGTGGCAAACCATTCTAGTATCTTTGCAAAATGGGGTCACAAAATCATACAGGATTAAAACGACTCAACAGCAATGGTTGTCTCTTGAGTTCTTAGCCTTCTTCATTTACTAGTAGTGTGATAATCCTATCCAAGTCACTTAATCTCCCTCAGCCTCAGTTTCCTCATTTATATAATCAGGATTATAGGTGAGGATAATAGTGGTACCTTCATTATAGTTGTTGTGAAGAGAAAATAGGATTTTTAAAATTTTAAGTAATGTTATTTTACCATTACTTTTCATCTCATTAGGAGACTCAAGTAAGCACTAGAAACCTGAATTGACTCCTGAATTAGTAGCTGACTCTCTTCCTCTCAACTTTTTCCTCTATTCAGAATGTAGCTCATTGCTTTTTCTAGTACAATGGAAAAGTTAATTACTGACTTCTGAAGCTGCCAGGCTGGGTGCAAAGCTTGGGAGCCAAACTGGCTGTTTAATGACAGGTAATTCTTCACCTCTTCCTCATAATCAAAACATATATAAATATACAAGCATATTTTTAACAGTCAGACAGCAGAATTTTCGCCATAGGAAGTAAAGCCCAATTAAGAAGAAACAAACCATATAGTAGATTTTTAATGGATAAACTAAAACCTAATTGCCTTAAAAAAAGTAAATAGCATTTGAAAAACCCTTTGTTGATTACAAAAATCACAACTGAAGAATTTACTGTAATTTAAATTCACAATGATATGGATATTTATAATTTTGACTGCACATTAAGATACTCTCTTCCTATTGGCTATCCTGTGGATCTTTGGGCTGTATATAGAACACCATATCCATGGCAACAGGGAGTTCAACTCTTAGCTTTTCAACACATACTAAGATAATTACTTCATTTTTTTCCTTTACTTTGTTACTTTCATAATTTAAAACCACAATAATGCCCCATGGGTAAGGAATTTTCTGTCATTTAATAATAATTACAAAACTACTTTATGATAATATTTCTCTAAGGAGCTAAAAGTGCTCTTCATGCATTTATTCTCTTGTCTATGCAGTAGTTTGCCTTTTAATGAAACAAAACAAGCAAGGAAAGAAGAAAAAAAGAAAGGAAAGAAGAAAGAATGAAGAGGAGAGGGGAAAGGAAAGGAAAGGGGAAAGGAAAAAAGGAAAAGGGGAAAAGGAAAAATAGGAAAAGAAAGAGGATGAACTTATTTACCCAGGGATATTTTGTTGTTATGTTGAGATAGATACTAAATTTCTAGACTTTTGCTCCAAGTATTAGTCAAATGTTTCCTTAAAGGGCAGTTTCATTACTTTTTAGCCCTCAGTTCATTCCCCCCCCCCCCCCCCCCCCCCCGGACTCATGATTTAATTATTTGGAGTATTTCCTCTACCAACCAGACCATAACCCATGTATGCTCTTAGTAGATAAGTCTTTGTGATTTGTTGTCCAAAAGAAGAAGAAAGTCATCACCTTATGGCCATTTTTTATTTATAAGTCTGCATTTAGGTAGGACGATTTTTAGACAGTAGAAATAAGTGAATTGGTCATAGAAGCTTTTATTGCTAGAACTTGTGTTCCCAAAGCATACTAGGGTAAGGGCTCTTAACTTGGGGTCTGTGAATTTTTTTTTTATATTTTTTTAAAAAAGATTTTGATTACTATATAAGGTATCTCCAAAGTCATAGTGCAGTTTTAAGCTGCTAAAGCTTAAAAATGTATTATGACTTTTGGAATACCCTGAAAGTCATTATAATTGGTTTTCTTTATAATTCTACATATTTTATTTATGTATTTAAGAACCTTACTCTGAGAAGAGGTCTTCATCTAGATTGTCAAAATTGGTCCATTACATGGAAAAAAATTAAAAATCTCTGGCTTAGGAGAGCCCAGGGTCATCCGCATACCACTGTGAAATGGTGTACATTTATATCATTAAAACATCTTGTAATTCCTTTTTTATCTTGAATTATCTTATGTTAAAGAATCTTGCATCTGACTAACATAGGTTTAGCTACTTTAATAGTTTTATGCCAAAAGTTCTTAGGAAATAAGTTATCATTCAATTGCATCTAGTTCTTCTTGATTCTATGGACCATATTGTACATAGAGCTTTCTTGGCAAAGATACTAGAATGGTGTGCCATTTCTTTCTCCAGTGGACTAGGGCAAAAAAAGATTGAATCACTTGTCTAAGATCACACAGCTAAAAAGTGACTGACGGTGCATTTGAACTCATGTCTTCCTTACTCCAGACTCAGTACTCTATCCACTGAGTCATCAACATGTCTCATGAAATTTGCATTTTCCTTGTGCTGCTATCAAGCTCTCTTGGCACTGGATTTGAAAGCCCGGGGTTTTCCCTTAAAGAAGCAATGATTTGGAGATTAAAAACAAAAAAAAAAAAACAAAAAAAAAAAACATTTGTTAATCTTTCTGGCAGGGACTAATTTAAGTTGTCTAGAACAGAGGGCTCAAACACTGATTTTGGCAATACTTTTGAGTGGCCCAAGCCATATTAAAATGTAATTGAGAAATACTTAATATTTAATATTAATATAAGTAACAGTAATATAAGGGATCCTTATATACAGGAATAGTGGTCCTATGTCTACTTGAGTTTGATGGCACTGGTTTAGAGAATCCAAAATATTTAATTAATATAGAACTGTCTTTTAGGGAGGTTGATTTTAAAATCTAATCATTTTCTAATCATTTCCTTCCTTCTCCTCTTCCTCTTCCACCTCTCTCTTCCTTCCTTCCTTCCTTCCTTCCTTCCTTCCTTCCTTCCTTCCTTCCTTCCTTCCTTCCTTCCTTCCTTCCTTCCTTCCTTCCTTCCTTCCTTCCTTCCTTCCTTCCTTCCTCCCTCCCTCCCTTCCTCCCTCCCTTCCTTTCCTCCCTTCCTCCCTCCCTTCTTTCCTTCCTCCCTTTCTCCTTCCCTCCCTTCCTTCTTTTTTCCTCCTTTTCTTTCTTTCTTTCCCTTCATTCCTTTTCTATTCTTTAATTTCTTTCTCTTTCCTATTTATTTTTCTTCTTTTTTTATCTTCTTCTCCCTCTTTTTTTTTTTTTTTTAAACTTTTTCTTGCTCTGCTCTTTCCCCTTCATTTTCTTCCCTCCACTGATGAGTCTCACAATTCCTTTGCACATTACTGGTGAATGATTTCATCACTTCCTACAGATAAAACGCGATCACATGATGACCAGATGATTTCCTTAAATGATGAATTTCAAATCTCTCTAGTTTAGGTCTTTAAAGACAGTTCATTCTTTGACCGACAGCTGAAACCTCTATAGTTTGCTAAAACATATGCTCCTAAGGTATGGTCTTTTAGATCCCAGGCTGGCTTCCATGCCTTTTGTAGCACCAAAAAAAAAAAAACTTTTTTAGTGGAGGAGGTCATATTTTGAATGATTTAGTAGATAAAGCACAAGATTTAGAGCCCTTGAGACCTGGGTTCAAATCCAACCTCAGTTTCTATAGATCTCCTAAGTTCTCTGTATCTCTCAGTTTGTTCAGCTATGAAATGAAGGGGTTGGAGTAGATGAATTCCAGTTCTTTCAAACTCTAAAGCTATGATTTTTTGATAGAAGGAACTATGAAAAAGAAATACACTGAAATATTTAAAAAAATGATTTTTTCAGCATAGACAATAACAGCTAATAGGTAGTGGTCAAGTAAATAAGGAAACTCCAGTGTGGAAGAACACATGGAACTATAATAATAACATTTTCATAAGACTTTAAGTTTTGCAAGGCGCATTGTACAAATGTGCCATTTGATCCTCACAACCACCTTACATGCTACATGCTATTATGCTCCATTTTATTGCTATTGTCATCATTGTTGAGTTCTACATCACGCTTTGTGACTCTGTGGACCATAGCATGTCAATACTGTCCGTGGGGTTTTCTTGGCAAAGATTCTCCAGTGGATTAAGGCTAACAAAGGTTAAATAGGTCACACACTTAGTAAGGGTATTAATCAGGATTTGAATTCAAGTTTACCTGACTCCTAGTTTAGTTTTCTCTTTACTGTACCACATATCTGACTTTACTATTTAATTCACTGATACTGAGTATTAGTTTTATGTTTTTATTTTTAAATCTACTTAACCTATAAATGGGGATGCTAATCACAGGTGTAAGGGGGTGATTTAGGAAAAGGCAAGAAGAGACATTCTGAAATATTAAATAATATTATTATACTGTATAAGATAACAAAGATTTGACAGATGTCCTTTACTTTTCACTCCAGAATTTAGCTTTCTATTATTTAGTCAAACTTCAGTGGAAATGATGATATTTGACAGACTATTTTAGTCATTTCAGTCTCTAGACATGGCTAAGTCACGGTAGCCTTCGAGGCTCAGAATTGTAGTTAAAATTTTAGGTCTAAGTAAAGAAAGGCAGCCACAAGCAGAGCAGACGTCTGACCAACCTCTGACACATGCCGGCTTTGTGCCTTTAAACAGATTATTTAACATTTTGGAGAACTCTCTGAAGTTCTTTGTTCCTGAGGGGGCACTGAACTATGCTGGCTACGGTTCCTTCCTGGGAGTTCCCTTTGCCAATAAAATCATGTCTCTCAAAAATACATACACAAAATGGCAACAGCAGCAACAACTACAAACACAATATTGAGGTTTTATTCTCAGTTTTCTCAGCTAGGTCTTTTTTTTTTTTTAAATAAGACTAAGCCAAAACTCTCAAAGGAATGGATTTTGAGAGTTCCTGCTCTCCCTAATTCCTTGCAACTACACTCTACAATATCTTGCCTTCTAATACTTCTTAGCTATTACTTATAGAAGAAAGAAGGAATTCAAACACATTTCACAAAACTCAAACTTGGGTTTATTAATACCTCCCAAGGACAGGTCTGGCTCCCAGATAGACTGACTCAGCTTTGTTCAGATATGCTTGAACGTGCCATAGAATCCACACTATTGCCTCCTGTGCACAACTTCGTTTTCCCCAGGATTCCTGCCAAGAGGATCACAGGGGGTCACAGATTTCCTGGTATATGCCATTTCTGGAGTACAGAGATGGATACCTGGGTTGTCAGAATTCACTGGATCAATTCCAGGGTCTCAGAAGCTATTCTTGTGCTAAGAGGATGGCTCTGGAGGTGCAGCTTAAGACCATTCTGGGACTTCATCCACCAGGGTATCCTAAAAGATCCCAGACCAGTAGCCTAGGCTAAAGAGCTGTGAATATGAGATATGCAAAAAGGCTGATATTAGTCCAACTCACTCACATTCATGCCAGGCTATGAAACAGTCTCCCCTCTGGGCCAGAAATGTCACACAGCAGAACGGCAGATTGGCACTAATGTTGGCAATCCCAGGGAAGCACACTGAGTCACAAGATGTGGCCAACAGTCCAGCAATTATCATCCTGGCATCAGACAAAATAAAAATCATTGGACTGCTTTGATTCTAATTCTTTAGTGCCAATCTGACATAAAAATTATGGAAAGTACTTTCTACCTATTCTTTATTTTTCTTGCATAATATTGTATCTGTTTATGTGTACATTGTTTTTCTGATTAGAATGTAACTGACTTATAGGCAAGGACTATTTTTGCTTTTTCTTTGTATTCTTAGTGCCTGATACATACTAAGTACTTAGTGAATACTTATCTTTGTTGAAAAGGACCTATGAAAACGATTCTTTCTTTCTTTCTTTCTTTCTTTCTTTCTTTCTTTCTTTCTTTCTTTCTTTCTTTCTTTCTTTTTTTTAAATCAAATTTCTTCTTGATGTTAATTAGGAATTTTTGGGTGACCTATTGAGTCACAAACAGGAAGATAATTTTTCCTCATCTTTAAGAGAAGAATGATGATAACAGTGGTCAGGTTTTGTTCACATTTAATAGCTGAAGATAATGGGCTTTCTTAATTAAAAAAAATACAATTTTCTAAAAGAAAGGAAATCAACACTATGAGAATTGTCGGAATGAAAATATTTTCTAAAGAGAAAATGTCTCCTTCAGAGACATTGCCTTGACTCTAGTTTTGAATCCTGAATCTGGGACTCATTTAGAGAGCTATCTAAGACAATGGTGGCCCAGAGGATGAATATTCCATCATGCTCCCAGGATCCACAACAAAAGAAAATGCAAAAAATACAGGAAGCATTTCCATATATTTCCATATAAACATGGATTCACAGCAGCACATTTTGTAGGAGCATGGCAATAAAGTGGAATAATTGGATTTTATGTTGGATCATAGTTCTAGAGTGGGAGGTAACCTCGTAATCATCTAGTTCAATCCAAGAGGTTAAGGGATATACCCAGTTATTGAGAAGTAGAGTAGAAAACAAGACTGAGATATCATGATTCCAAATTTGGCCTTCTAACCACTGTACCATGTGTCCAAAAATTAAAGAAAAGATCAACTTTGAGTGTATGTATATATGATAGAATGCTATTATACCCTATTTATGACTGTGAGGAATTCAAAGGAGTTGAAGGCCTGTAAATTCATTGATGTGGTCACTCTCTTCCTTAAGCAGATGGTAAGTCATCAAATTCTCTTATATAACCTATAAACATCCATAGAGAATCTTCCCAACCTATGGGAACCCTTCTTCTGGGTATTTTAGCATCTTGTTGCTTGTAAAGCAGTACCTAAACTATCCATAGGATATCTGTAATGTGAATAGAAGGATGGAATTGGAATCAGGAAGACCTGAATCCAAATCCAACTTTGGATGTTTACTAATTATGTGATCCTGCACTAGTCACTTAACTGCTATCTGCCTCAGTTTCCTGATCTTTAAAATGGAATATAATACTTCTCTCCTAGAGTCATTATGAGGATCAAATGAGATAATAGTTATATAGCATTTTGCAAATGTTAAAACTATGTAAATTTTAATTATTGTTAATTGATATTATTATATTTGCTTCTATTGATATCAGACCTTTTTGTTCTGGGTTTCTGTAAACCATTAAAAACAACCCATTGTATATTCTAGCATTATTAATAAAAATATACTGTTCCATATGAGAGGAAGCATGGTATGTTGAAATAAATAATGAACTTGAATTCCCAGCACCTGAGTGCAAAAAAGACAGTGGAGTACAATGGAAAGAGTTCTGAATTTATAGAAGACGTAGTGTCAGACTTGGCTCTGTCTTCTACTAGCTGTGGGATGTTGGGCAAATCACTCATTTTTCTAGTCCTCAATTTCCACATCTGTAAAATGAAAAAATTGGATTAGTTGGTGTTTAAAGTCCCTTCCAACAATAACATTCAGTCTTTTAAGTTTATAGATAGTTGAAATTTTTTTCATCCCACTTGTTTTTTTTTCCATCAAAATTGAAGCTCTGTGAAAATTTTGTTTATTCTTTCTTGTATTAATATTCGTATGTTATTATTATATATTCTTCAATATTTATATTATTCATGTATTATTATTGTTATTTTAATGGATTAAATTTTCTATTGATTATTTGGGATTGAGGGTGTTGGCCTTTAATAATAAACCTTTAACACTAATTGAGACCCAAGAGCTCTTCTCATTAAATGTTCTATGATTTTTATTTAGCTCAGTTACTAGCCCCTCAATCCCTTTCCTCTGCTTTGAAGGATCACTCCCTTTGAAAATTCAATTTCTTTATTTTAATGGCATTCAGTAGAAATATTTCTAAATTTCCCTGCCACCAAAGGCAGAAAAAAATACAAAAAAAAAAAAAAAGATTAAATCTTTATTTAACAATTCAAGGTTTTAATTGTGAGGACTATTAAGAATATAATGATAGTGGAGGAATGCACAGTTAGGGGGTTTAGCATGATTTCTGAATATTTGTATTTGCTTTTAAATTATTTATTTATTCTCACCCTTTCAATTCAATGACTGACTGTCTGTCAAGGGACCCTTCTATCTGCTAACAGTGAATCTGTCCTTAGCAGCCTTTCCACGTCTATTTTGCTATTTCTAATATTTTGTGGGTAGCAAAATCAACCAAAAAGTTTGTTAGAATCACATCTGGAAAAAAGGAAGAATGGGTTCTAATAGAGGGCTTTTGGGCTACTTAACTATCATCCATGTGTTTTATTTCATTTGTGAACTTTATGACATCATTTTGGTTATGGAGACTTTTTTTTTCCTGACTTCAGCTGCTTTTATTCCTGGTCCTCAGAGATATCACTTTATTTCTATTCTCTGTCTCTTTATCTGTTTGACTGTCTCTCTGTCTGTCTCTATTTTTTTTTTTCTCTCTCTCCTCCTGGAATTCCTCTGATAGCTAAGAAAAAGCAATTTATCTTCATTTTTTATTTCAAAATTTTATTATATTATAAATGTATTTATTTTGTTTTAACCTTTATTTCTGCATTTCTCTGCTTTCTTTCAGAAAGAATTTTTGTTATTAGCAAGTTTATTTTAATTCAGGAGGGGAAAAATCCAATATGAAAATATCATGTTTGTTTCTCTTTTATACTATTGTTTCTCTTCTCCCTTAGAAACCATATTCTTTTATTTCTCCCATTTCCTCTAACACTTTCCTATCCATGGTCTCTAGCTGCAATGTCTTTAAAAACATCTTTTCCAAATCTTATTTTGCTTTTTTTCTTCCTGAGCTCTCAGAAGCTGTTAAGCTATGTATGTACATATATGCTATATATGTTTATTATATGCATATTTTGTTATTTTATTATTCTATTATTCTGTTCTCTCTCTCTCTACACACACACACACACACACACACACACACACACACACACACACACACATACAGGGAAGATTAGTATCTTTGATATGAGGGCTTACTGAAACTTTTTCTTTTCTTTTCTTTTTTTTCTTTTTCTGAGGCTGGGGTTAAGTGACTTGCCCAGGGTCACACAGCTAGGAAGTGTTAAGTGTCTGAGACCAGATTTGAACTCAGGTCCTCCTGAATTCAAGGCTGGTGCTCTATCACTGCAGTACCTAGCTGCCCCTTACTGAAACTTTTTCAAGGCTTATTATGTCCATGAGTCTAAGAAGCTATAATGTGCAATTCATACTTGATAAAATTGATAAAATTGATAAAATTAACTTGACACACTGGCTAAACCAGGTTGAGGGCTTCAGATTCCTCAGTGATTTAGGGGGATGTCCATCCAAAGCATTTGAAGATTTCCTCTGGTAATAAGGGTAGGATGAAACCATTATTCCAATGGCCATGAAAATGGCTGAAGCTGACATTGTAAAGAACTTAGGGCTTGAAGGTAAGACATTGAAGACACCAAGGCCATCCACCACATCCTGGTCTTGACCAACCACAGGTCATCTTGACTTCTGTCCTGTCAGTGGACTCTGATGATTTAGGAAGTAAGAGTGTAGTTGGTGACTTTGTAGAACGTTGTCTCACTTAAATCTAATTCATGGGCAAGTCAAAACTTTCTTTCGTGATATCATTGGTCCTTTTTAAAAATGAAGAATAAATATCATACACACATATATATTTCTTGTGTTCTCTTCCTCCTTTTGTATTCTGAAATGGGAACTACAATAGTATTTCCATTTTAATTTTATGTCTCTGCATCCACAGAAATGAGTATTTCACTTAATGTTTTTAAATATCAAGGTTATCTTCACTTATTAAAATATAGCAGCATATTTGTGTATATTAAAATATAGCAGGAATTTTTGCGACTAACAATTGGTGAATGGCTGGACACATTGTAGTATTGGAATGTAAGGACATATTTTAGTATCATAAGAAATGACAGATATGACTAGTTTGCAGCTAGAGTCGAGAGAAGAATCAAAAAATGTACACAATTATCATAATTATGTACATGAAGACAATGAGAGAGATAGACACATACATACACAGAAAGAGAGACAGAGACAGACAGATAGATGAGATGCTAAAGGAAACATTGATTTCAGATGCTCAAGGTCAAAAAAAGACTTCAGTTAAAAATGGTAAAATATAAGAGAAGAAAATATCTCTTGTTTACAATAATTCATTTAGAAGGTTTTGAATAGTTTTTTAAGAGAAGATATTGGATAATTGTTGAGACTTGTTGAGAATTGATTATTATGTCAAAATAAAATGAATTAATATATTTTAATTTAAAATATTTCAGGGATAAACAGTCTTTGTTATGATTCCCATATATATGGAATTCACCTGTACAGTCTATAAAACAACATCTAATTTTTATTATCATGGAAAGTCAGAAAGAAAATCCAGGATGTTGGCCAAATTACCAAATCGTTGGCTTTTCTTAGTAGCTAGTACTGTCTCCATTGTGAAAAATTTGCACAAGGGCCCTATCAGCTAACTTCAGAAAGAACCAAAACATAATTTGCTGTTTACACTTGAGAAAACAAGCAAGAGCATCCCAGAGGGCCAAAGCTTCTAGCTAATACTTTCAAGGTACTAGACTGGTAAGATTTTTGTCACCTACTTATTTCTTTCTGCTTTATTCCTTTGCAATAATCCTGTGAACTTTCTAATATATATATATATATATATATATATATATATATATATATATATATATATTTAAGTGAAGATCTGTAATTATGAAATGACTTTTCCATAAACATATGATATCAATTATTTAATCAGGATCTTCAACTTTAGTTAATTTTGGATATCCATAAGTACACAATAAATTATTCCCGATCAACATTTTCTTCTGACTTCACAACCCAGTCTTTCCCTTCTTTCTTTTGTCATCCTATTCATTTTCTTTTTACTCTTTCCTTATCTCTTTCCCTTCTTCTCTTTTCTCCCTTCCTTTCCTTTCCTTCTCCCCCTTTCTTTTTCCTTTCTTTCCTTCCTCTCTTTCTCCTTTCCTTCTCTTATCTCTTCCTCTCTTTCCTCCCCACTTTTCTTTGCTTCCTTCCCTTCCCATTCTTCCTATTTCAATATGTTTTTAAAGGCAATAGTTTTACAACAGTGATTTTTAACTAAAAACAGCAATGAAGTATCAGTTATTAAGTAACATTGATCATTAATTATCACCTAACCAGAAAAAAGAAAGACAAAAAAGAAAGGCGGTTTCAAGAAAAATACATCTTTGGCTGAAATTTGACATGTCAGTTTAGGAGCTCAGTAACTTTTCAACTTATGATCTTCATAATGGAAAAAAAGATCTTTTTAAAACTAAAGCTTCATAAATGGCATAACTCTGGTGTTCCTATTTGGAATCCAGCCCTTGTTTTCAGGGATTTACTGTTTTGAAAAATGTTGAATAAATTTATAGCAGAAGAGAAAATACTTCTGCCAACTACGTAAGTGCTTTGGACATAATTTGTATTCCTGCTGTTACATGCAGAGACTTGTGCCAGAGAAAAGAAGTAAAAGAAATTTGGTTTGGAAAGAAACCAGCAGTCTGGAAAGGTAGTTTTTAATCTATAAATATCTTTCTTAAGGAAAGCTGAACGTGAACTAAATTTCATCTCTTAGGCAATAAAATGCATAAGATAATCAGAATGTCCCATTCATTAAAGAGGGCTTGTGGAGGATATAATTTTGTCACAAATTTGAACTGTGTTTGGCATCAAAGAGCTCTACTGAAAAGTAATTCATGAAAGTATAAAACTACTGTAGGTTTTAGATCATAAAAAAACAAGCTGTGGATTTAGTAAGAAGAAACTCCAGATATAGAGAACCTTTTTGTAAGCCTTAAAATTCTCTCACAGATGACTGCTAGGGATTGTCAGGAATTGCCCACTTATGACTATAACACAGTTGAACAAGTATATGAATCTACAGAAAATATCACTAGTCTTATTTGAGTCAATAAAGCTTCATTATGCAGACTCTTGTAACTGGGACCTAGCACAGTGAACAAGCATGTCAAAGTAGGCACTTTTCATAGCAGTTCTGTACCAGGGTTGGTCATGAGAGGTACCAACAAGAATCATAGAGGATTGAGGATTTTGTTGCTTTTTTTTTAAGTGTGGGGAGTAATTTTATAATGATTCAAAGAGAATATGTGGATATGTCTATGTCAGAATAGAGGCTGGTATCCTTCATAGAGGGAAAAGTATAAGAAATGAAGGAATGCCTTTCTTTGTCTTTGACATCATGGAGAATGAAGAGTACTATAGGGGAAATGTCTTTGATCAATACACTGACTCAGATCATAATATGATTAAGAAGTGTTGCTTATGAAAGGTACCAACAAGAATCATAGAGGATTGAGGATTTTGTTGCTTTTAAGTGTGGAGAATAATTTTACAATGATTCAAAGAGAATTTGTGATGTTTACATTTCTGGATATGTCAGAGTATAGGTTGGTATCCTTCATAGATGGAAAGGTACAAGAGACGAAGAAATGTCTTTCATTTGTCTTTGACATCATGGAGAATGAAGTGTACTATAGGGGGAATGTCTTTGATAATATGATTTAGAAATTTTCATGACGTGTAAAACTAACTCCACGGAAATGTGCCATAATTAGTAATTTCTTTATAAAATCCTTTTATCTGTCTGTTTCAATGAAGAAGAAAGAAGCTCCTGCATAGAGAAAGGGAATCTTTCAAGGGGAGAGTTCTGGGAAGATGCAGAATAGGTTGGTGAATTTCAAGCTCTTCTGATTTCCTCCACAAATAGTGATTCCTCCACCTCAAAGGTGAACATAGATTGATGAAAAATCAAGAAGACTTGGGGCAGAACCGGGATCCTTCTGGCACAATCCTAGGAGATCTGAAGAATATCCCCAGCTGGGATTAACCTGTGTGGAGTGCAAACACCTCCCAGCTAGCTCCACAGAAACACTAAGTGGAGAGCCCTGGAGCTACCTCTCTCTGGCTGGAGCCTCAACAGAAATCACAGAAACTTTTACCTCTAGGATGGCTTGTCAAGTCAGGATTTGAGTCCACGAAGACTAAGTGAACCTTTACTTGGGAGCACCAGGCCCAGCTCTGCTGCTGAAACTGGCCCTGGGCAAGAAGGAAACAGCACCCAGTGAGTGCAGAAATAGGGGGGCAAGGGCACTGCTGGCTGTGGCACTGTGGGCACTTGCAGGAAGGTGGAGCTCTTGGTTTGGGGTCAGAAGAGAGAGCTAAAGGAAGGTACCATCTCCCCACTCCATTATTAGAGGCCCTTATATTAAAACCTTATTTTAAAAAAAAAAAAAGAATTGGCAAAAAAGAAAGAACCTCACCATTGAAAAATATTATGAGAACAGGAAAGACCGCAGTTCATTTTCAGATCAGGATTTGTGTATCCGAAAGAATAATGTGAAATGGTTCCCTGCCCAGAGAGAATTTATAGAACTCAAGAAAGAATTTTAAAATCAAATGAGGGACATTGAAGAAAAACTAAAACTAAAGTAAAATAAAAACCAAACAACAAAAACAAGAAGATTATGAAAAAAAGTAACCAATTAGAAAAGGTATAGAGTCTTATAGATGAAAATAACTCTTTGAAAATTAGAATTGGGCAAAGGGAAACCAGTGAAGCTATGAGAAACCAAGACATAACAAAATAGATTATAAAGAATGAGAAAATAGAACAGAATGTGAAACATAGGAAAAATGATATATCTAGAGAACAGATCAAGAAGAGAAAATATAAGAATAATTGGACTGCCAGAAAGTTGTGACCAAAAAGAGAATCTTGATACAATGATGTGGGAAATAATCCAAGAAAATTGTCTTGGAGTGATAGAATATGAGGGGGAAATAGAAATAGAAAATAAAATCCTCTGATCATTACCTCAAAGAGATCCTTTGTGGAAAATACACAGGAATATTATTGCCAAATTTGGAAACCTCCAGATCAAAGAGAAAATTTCACAAGAAACAAGAAAAAATAATTTAAAGAGACTGGAGCTACAATTAGAACTGTGCAAGAATTATTAACAAGTACAATAAAAGGCTGCAGGTCCTGTAATCATATCTATTGACAATTGGAAGAAGTAGCTCTGCAGCCAAAAATATCATATCCAGCAAAATTATCTATAATTTTGAATGAGAAAAAAAGACCTTCAACAAACTTGCAGATTTTCTTGACTTTCTATCAACCAAACATTACCATATAAGAGTCAATATCAAAGATCAGTTTTAAGGAACTGAACATGGACAAACTAAACATGAACAAACTGCTTTTTTTTACATGGGGAATGTATGCTATATGTTTAATATTCATATCAACAAAGGGTTACTCAAAAGAAAGATTGGCAAGGAAAAAAACAATAATGTTATATAAATGAAGTGCAAAGGGCACAGAGGCATTAGAGGGGAGAAAATGGCTTATAATTCTGAAAATCTACTCATATGAGAACTGGGTTGAATAGGCAAAATTACATATATACCATAAAGGGTGTAGCACTCTCCAAAATCTATAAAGAAATTAGGGGGGAGGGATGGGTGGATAGGGAAGCAAAGGGTAAGGGAAGAAGACAAGGGAGGGATCCTTGGGTAGGGGAAGGTTAAGTAATAGCAAGGCAAATTATGGAGCAGAATTTAATTAAAGTCAGCAGGGATAGGAAAAATGTGTGTGTGTGTGTGTGTGTGTGTGTGTGTGTATATACATATGTACACAAATATATCTTAACTATAGCTTGCTTGGCAGTGGTGGTGGTGGGGGCTAAAAGGGGGGAAAGAATAAAGCAAATAAAGAATAAAGCAAAGAGAACAAAGAACAATTTACAAGGAAGAAAAGAAAATATGGACATTCATTAATATAATTTCTTCTACTTATATATATATTTATGAGTTTTTGATATGATAATTTGTTATTATATATTTTGAATACTCCCTGATGTTCTACTGGGATATGACATTATTCCCTTTTGTTTTGCTTTATTTTATTTTGTATTCCTGTTATGTTTTTCTTATTCTGTTTTTTCAAATAAAATAAAAATTTAAAAAGGTATCTGTCTTTCCTTCTCTCTCTCTCATATTCTGTCTCTATCCTATGTCTGTCTCACTGTTTCTCTGTTTCTTTGTGTCTTTCTGTGTCTGTCTGTCTGCTTTTCTGTCATTGTCTCTATCTCTGTCTCTCTGTCTGTCTTTCTGTCTCTGCATCTCTCATTCTCTCTGCCTTTCTCTGACTCACTCTATCTCTGTTTTTCTATCTCTCATTCTGTATATATCTTCTTTTGTCTCTCCCTCTCTCTCTGTCTCTGTCTCTCTCCCTCTTTCTCTCTCTCCCTCTGTGTGTGTCTCTTTCTCTCTGTCTCCTTCCTTTGATCCTTCCCTCCTACCCTCGTTTCTCTCTTCACACTTCCCACCTCTGCCAAGTAACTTTAAAGTGGAATTACATGACAACTAAGAGACATTAAATCCATCTAGGAGCAAACACATATACTCCAGACACACGCATTTACAGAAATTCAACTAAATAGGAAATAGCTACAAGGGATATGGACCCTATCAGCAGAGAAGAGCATCTGACTATAGAGAGAAGCAGTTTCTGGGAATACAGCTGAGGAACCTTCCCTGCAGAGACTGTACTTAAGAAGAACTGCATGAGAATGCTATGAAAGAAAATGAATTCCCAGACCTCTGCATCACTAGGATCTGTGAGATGCCTTTGTCCTTGTTGGAAGACAGAATCCTATGAGTATGTCTTAATGCTATTGAATTTTAAGTGGGAGCCCACTCTTCTTGTTGGATTCTAGAGTGGCTGAATGCTCTTCAAGTTTTATGGAGGAATTATGAATTAGCTACTGCTCTGTCCTATGTCATTTGGGTAAATGTCTCTCCTAAGAGATAAGTGAGTCTAACGGCTGATTTTTTTTTTTTTAATGAGAAACATACTACTTAAGGACTATGGGATTTGTTATTATGAGTTGCAGACCCATAAACGTTTACTCTTATCAACCACCCTTTGGAAGATGGAATCTGCCAGTGCAAATACAAGTTGAGTGAGTTGATTATATTAATCTCTAGGGGGTTAATAGAATTCCTGAAAAAAAAAAAGTATTTCAAAGAGAAAAAAAAGAAAAATAACTAGAACAAGTAGAGAGATAGGTGGATGTAGGAATAAAATAAAGTGAAGAAAAGGAATATGGGGCAGCCAGGTGGTATAGGGGGATATGATGCCAGACCCGGAGTTAGAAAAATAAATATACAATTCTGGCTAAGTTCAGATACTTATTATATATATAAACCTGAGCAAGTTACTTAACCTCTATTTGACTCAGTTTTTTCTTCTCTAAAATAAGGATAATAACATCATTTACCTTCTAGGATTGTTGTGAAAATCAAATATGATAATAATTGTACATCACTTGGCACTGATATATAACGGTTAGCTATTGTTATTATTAATACTGATCACTTGAAACTGTATAATAAATGTAAGACTTTTTTTTTCCTGTAGAGGCAGAAGGTAGACCATCTTAGGAAAAAAAAATCTTGTGTTCTAAGAAGTGGTGAAATACATCTACACATACTGTCAGGAGAAAGATTATATCATGTTGGTTATAAGAGGATCAGCTGAATAGTGGTTTTTGAAAACTTTCTTCTGGGAGGTAATGAGACAATTACATGTCAATATAAAAGTCTATGATCTTCTGAGGGATAAATCTAAATCATAATAGAAAGTCGCCTTAGACTCGCTCAATTTGACAACTATTACTCCACTAGCAACTATTCATGTGAAGAAAATTATACTATTGGATATCATATAAAAGGCACTGCTGAGAATTTTGAAGTCCTGGGCAACAAAGTTAGGACATTAGGGGCAGAGTTGGTATTCTCACTACTGCAGACTAAAGCAGCACTACTGCTGCTCACTATTGAAGGCTTTAGAGATCAAAAGCAGTTTGAGAAAGTAAATAGTTGGTTTAAAAGATGATATTTAAGAATTGGGTTTGGAAGGTTTCAAAGAAAAAAAGGCAATTTGAAGAAGTAAATAGTTGGTTAAGAAGATGGTATTCAAAAATGGGTTTTGGGTCTCTGGATTATGGCTTAAAATATTAGAATGATGGGCTAATGACAGGGCTTGGACTACAGACAATAAAGACTGGTAAAAATAAAAATTTCCTACAGTTTAACAAACCTCAGCAGAGACCTTAAACTGAAAAATGTTGTGGAGTGTGAGTATGTGGGAAATGGAATGAAGGATTAAAAAAAAATCCACTTTAATCATTATTATTCCTGTATAAAGTAAGAAGAGATAGCAATGAACATTCCATTTAAAATAATAGTTACATTAAAAAATTTGGGAGTCTATCTACTAATACAAATTTAGGAACTAAATTGAGCACAATTATAAAGTATTTTACAAAAATAAAAAAACTTAAATTATTAGAGAATTAATAATGTTAAAATAATAAAAAAATAATACTGGTAGGTCAGAATAATATAATAAAAGTAGCAAATACTATATAAATTAATTTATTTGTTTTGGGCCATGCCAAACAACCAAAGTTTATTTTATAGAGCTTAAAAACTACATTTCTCAACAAAAACAAAAATCAAGACTTTCAAGAGATATAATATTTTAAGCAATAAATACCAAATATCAAACAATATTACAAAAGTAATAATTGAGATTTTTTTGTATTGATTAAAAAACACAGATGCAAAATTTTAGAATAAATTAAGGGCAAAACATAGAGAAACAAATGAACATAATAGCTACTATTTAATAACCCTAAACAACTCAGCTATGAAAGTACAGACTCATTACTTGTTAAAACAACAATAAAAACTATTGGAAAAACTAGAAAACGGGTGGAAATTACATGACTTAAAAGATGACATTATAAACAAATTAGAGGAACAAGGACACAATTGCATTTTGGATCTTTGCATAGGGCAAAGAGTTCCTGACCAGAAAAGGGAACTGAAAACATCACAGAAGATAAAATATAGAAATTTTATTGGGTAAAATTTTTAAAAAATGTTTTTCACACAAAAAACAAATGTACTTTAAATTATAAGATAAAGAAAACTGTAAAAAATTTTGTAATAAATATCTCTACTAAAGATCTGATGCCAAGATATATAAAATACAGATTCAAATTTATAAGAATTATAAATTGGGGGCAGCCAGGTGGCGCAGTGGATACAGCACCAGGCCTCAAGTCAGGAGGACTGGAGTTCAAATCTGGTCTCAGACACTTAACCCTTCCTAGCTGTGTGACCCTGGGCAGGCCACTTAACCCTAACAGCCTCAGGGAAAAAAAAATATATGTTTATATATATATACACACACACACACATATATATTCTTCAATAGATAAATAATAAAATAATATAAACAGCAGTTTTCAAAAGAAAATATCAAAGCCATCAAGAGGCATTTGAAAATGTTCCAAATCACTAATAGAGAAATTTAAACTAATAAACTAACATAATCCTGAGGTTCCATCTTATTCCCATCAAGTTAGTAAAGATGCTAAAAAAAGTGGGAAATGGCAATTATTGGAAGAAAATAAGGAAAATTAACATATAAATGTTCTGTGAATGGTGGAGAGAGGGAGGGAGACAGAGAGAGACAGAGACAGAGAGAAATAGAGTGAAACAGATAGAGAAGGGAGAGAAGAGGGAAAAAGAGAACACACATATATTTTTCTATATATGAAATAATATTTATTAGCAGTATTAACAGTAGTAATGATATTTACAACATCTCTTTTAGTGGCTTTAAAGAATTAGAACTCTGGGGCAGCTGGGTGGTGCAGTGGATAGAGCACAAGCCTTGAATTCAGGAGGACCTGAGTTCAAATCTGGTCTCAGACACAACACTTCCTCACTGTGTGACCCTGGGCAAGCCACTTAACCCCAGCCTGGGGAGGGGAAAAAAAAAGAATTAGAACTTTAAGGAATTAGAGGTAATATTTATCACTTGAGGAATGGCTGAACAAATTATTGTATATATATATTCATGATGTATTATAGTATATTCATATACTATTGTTCTACCTAAAAGAAATAATGAAACAAAAATTATGAGTAATCTGGGAAGATTTAGATGAAATGATGTAGAGTTAGAAGAGCAGAATCAGGACTATGATTTCTTCAATAACAATATTATAAAAAGGGGGCAATTAGATGGCACAATGGATCCTGGTCTTGAAGTCAGGAGGACCTGAGTTCAAATCCAGTGTCAGACACTTATTAGCTGTGTAATCCTGGGCAAGTCACTCAACCCTAATTGCCTTGCAAAAAAATTAAAAACTTAAAAATAAAAAGACTTTGAAAGACTGGTCAATGCAAAGACCAATCATTCAAAAAACTGATGAGAAAACATGCTTTCCTCCTTAACCTCCTTAATCAAGAGGACTAAGAGATGGATTAAAAGATCTAAGTAAGACATAGCTGAATATGGGTGGATTTTTCTTAACTATTTGTATTTGTTTAATTAAAATTTTATTTTGTTTTTAATTTATGAAATAAATAAGTATTTCTATAACAGAATAATTAAAAGATGATTGCATATGAAACTGCAAATTTATTATATATAACTTGCTATTCCTATTATATATATATATACATATATATATATTTAAGTTATCATGTTTTCCCTTTTTTCCTCCTATGCCCTGCCTTTACTCTAGAGATGATTGCTGTTTCACACTTTTAAAAATAGTTCTAATAGTTTGCATTTCATTAGAGCTGCCCAGATCACTTTTGTGTGTGTGGGGGATCTGATTATACTTTCTCCATTTTGCACTTGGGAAATTTATATTTTTTTAGTTAAATAGAAGAATTTACATGTATTCCTATTTTATTCACCATGTCAGTTTTGTGGTTCTCCATATATTTTGAGATTACTGACGGGGCTTCAGCAATAACCACCACCACTTATCTCAGTACCACAGGAAGTCAATTTGATTTTAAATGTCTTTATTAAAGGCATACGATATAGAAAGAGGAGAATAAGTCTTTTATACTCTGTGCCCTGGGACCAATCACATTTGGAGGACTGTATCTGATTCTAGTCAGATGTCAGCTATATAAAAAGAAACAAACTTTTTAAAAATTAGATCTATTACAACATATAACTATCTCAGGAGTTCATGACGTCCTTCTAAGTCAGGGATTCTTACCCTGTGATCCGTGGATTCCTATATACTGTGTTAATAAATTGGGGAAGAAGCAAATGAATTCAAATGGGGAAAAGTAACATCTTTATCATCAGTAAAATCACACTGAAATTTAGTGTTTCCTTTAATCATGGATATAGCTTGCAAACATAATTCTGGGAAAGATTCCATAGATTTCACCAAACTATCAGAGGGATTTACAGCACAAAAAAGGTTAAGAATCTCTCTTTTAACTGGCAGTCAAGTGGAGACTGGATAATCACTTACCTGGGATGCTATTGTTCAATCATTTTTCAATCACACCTGACTCTTTGTGATCCCATTTCAGGTTTTCTTGGCAAAGATAGTGGAGTAGTTTGGCATTTCCTTCTCCAGCTCATTATACAGATGATGAAAATGTTAATGAACTAAACCTGAAGTGCCACAGATAAAAATTCATCTGATCCCTACCCAAAAAATCTATAAAGATGACATCTAAAGTTGGAGACTCCTGCTCTCCCATACCTCATTACTGGTCCATCTCCATTGGATTCATGCTGCTGAGTGTTCCCAACTCTAATCCATGGTTATATGAGTGATTAGGTCCCGTACCTTCTGTTTCTTTTTAAAATGTAATTTCCCTTCTGCCATTGTGATTTTTCTCAACACGTACTTAAAGAATCAAGCATGTTTGCCCCATTTTATAATTTCATTCATTAATTAGCAATTCAACTGCACTACTATGCTTTAAAATAATATACATTAAATATATTAAATATACCACACCACACCATGTCAACTATATGAGATGATAGAGTACTTGACCTTGATTTAGGAAAATCTGAGTTAAATGTGGCTTTAGAAATTTATTAGCTGTATCACCCTGGGCAAATCAGTTAACCTTACTTTCCTCATCTCTAAAATGGGGGTGATGATATTACAACCATTAGGATTGTTGTGAGAATAAAATAAGATGGTATTTACAAAGTGCTTGGCCACATGCTTCATAAAGAAATGTTAAAATAAATAAATTTACTGGGAAAAAACTGGGTAAACTTTAATGTGCTACAAATAATAATAATAAGTCAGTAGTAGTAGTAATAATAATAATCGTTGACATTTATCTAGCACTCATTATAGAACAAGCACTGTGTTAAGTGCTTCACAATTATTATTTCATTTGATCCTCGCAACAATCTCAGGGGGTAGGTGTTATTATTATTCCCATTTTACAAATAAGATAACTAACAGTTAAGTGTCTGATTCAAGATCTCACAGCCATATTTGAACCAAAGACCCTGACTTCTGGCTCAGTGCTCTACCCACTAAACTGTGGCTGTTCCTGTTCCTGCTATAGCTGCTATTGTTTTTCTTGGACCCATACGTATTACAGCTGTTAGTGCCACCCTGTTGAAGGGAATATTTTGGAGGCATTAAAGTCAAAGATATAAGCTTGAGAATATCATTTAATTTTTCTTTACCTGAAACTTTGGTGTTCAATAATGTGGTTCATCTTTTGTCTATCTATACCTTTCTTTGGATTCTTTTGCGGCTAATACAGATAATCACTTAGCAAAAGGCAGTCCATGCTAGTAGGTTATCATTAGATCTAAATTACTTCCATTTAAACCAGCATGGATAGTCTCCTAAACCTGTTTTCCAAATCATCAAATAGAATCTTTACATTACCATCATAAATATTCGTTGATTATTGATTTAAAATAAAAGTATGTTGGAGACTTTATTCTCTTTAAAATCTTTAGAGGGCACACATACAATAGCATTTTGAAATGGCTGCATTTTCTTGGACAAATTGCTTTAATTTTTGCAAGGAAGGGTTTTTGCTAGTGGTAGTAAAAAGTAGCCATTGACAAAGAATCTCATCAACTTAAAAAAATGATTATATTGTACTGATAGCCCAGAAGCAACACTTCTCTTTCACCACTGAAAGAGCATTTTCATTCCTAATGATACTTGCATCTTAATAATATATGTTTGTGAGACCCTGAAAATCTCTACAATGGACTTTGTTTCTATGGTTACTGTTGTCACAGAATGGTTAAGCTTATTAAATAGTTGTATATCTCCTATTGCACTTTTCTACCATGTTCACTAGTTTGGATATGGTCAAAATGTCTTGCATGACCATTGACAAAAGCTTCCCTATAATAATATCAAATATAAATACATGCGGAAGCTATATTAGAGGATTGGCTTTGTAGGCTGGGTGATTTTATCTATTTGGAATCCTGGCTCTTGAGGGATATTAGCTGTGTGACTTTGGGCAAGTAATTGGTTCATACTGAACTTTAGGAAAGTTGATCCATATTGGTGGAGAGTACCCCTTTATCAATGAATTCCCAAGTCATGGATGTATTTGTAAATAGGACATATATATTCATTTAGCAGACATAGAGAAATTTAGCAGCCATGAAGACATGAAAATCAAGGAAGACATTAAAGAGCACTTGGTCATTGGAGTGGATCTCAAAGTACAGGAAGGATTTCAACAGCTAGAGATGGGATCATCAGGTGAATGTATGAGCTGGGACACAAAGATTGGAAAAGACATGTTTAGGTTAATGAATAAGACTTCTATTTTGTATTTATCTTATAGGTTCTAATTTATTTTTATGTTATTTCCCCCCTTTAAACATAAACTCCTTGAAGTCAGAAACTGTTTTTGTTTTTTCTTTGTATTCCTAGAACTTTCTTTTCTTAGAACTCCTGAACATATATTAGGATTAATAAATACTTGTTGATTGATTGATTTTCCTGAGAAAGGAACATATATTCTTAGTTATTTTCTTTTTTTAATAAAAATATTAATTTATAATTTTATATCTTTTTCATTTATATAACCTCTATTCTTTCTATTCTCAACTCCTACAACTAAATAAATCATCCCTTGTTATAAAGACTAGAAAAGAAAATGGAAGAAGTAGTTTGGCAAAATTTGTCAATGGATCAAACATATTTAACTTTGATTTATCAGGGATTTCTCTTTCTTGGGTTTTTTATAACAATAGTTCTGCATATATATAAATATTTCTCTTACACAAAAATATACTATATCAGGGATGAAAAAAGAGAAAGAGAGAGACTTGGATACAAATATGTATATGTATATATACCCATATAACTACATGTATGCATTTGTGTAAATGTGTGATCATATATGTGATTATCTCTATTCATCTATCTACCTATGTCTAGCAGTGAGCCAAAAGGTATGAGCATTTTAATCAATTTTTAGTATAATTCCAGATTGCTTTCCAGAGTGGTTATACCGATTCACAACTCCATTAATGATATATTACTGTGCTAGTATTTCTACTTGGAATTATTTTCACACGAAACCTACTCATTTTTTTAACCTTGTTTGACTTGAAAACAGTGTAATAGTTTCCAACAAAAGTTTACCAATATCTATGCTAGACAGCTGTGTGAAGTACTTTATAGAAAGTCAATGTATCATACCAAACTATACAGGAAAAAAGATATTTATATCTACCAACCTTACAAAATCTATTGGAGCAGAAATATTTTGTTACAAGATTTTTATTGCTGAATGGACAACAGAGAGATACAAAATATTATTAGAATTAAGAAAGTGTCCAAAAAACCGAAAAGAAAACTCATAAACCCAACTTTTCTTCTTTCTTCTTTCTTTCTTTCCTAATAATTTTGGCTTAAAACCTCAAGGTAATCTTTGATTCTTTCTTATTCTTTATCCTTCCTATCTAGTCAATAGTCAATCCTAAGTGCTGAGGATAAAAAGATAAAAAAACAATATTTGTTACCTTCAAATTTACATTCTAATGAGATAAATAATCAATTAATTTCATATAAAATAAATCTATATGTACACATAATGTCATACTCATATACAGAGATAATAAATATAAAAGCTTATTTGAATATATATATATATATCACTATATGTGTCATAATAATTTCATAACCAAGTGTCTCCACTCCACATCTGTAAGAGGAATAGGAAATGCCTGAGCAAGACAGAAATCAGGAGAGGAAAGAATAAGTAGGCTAATTTTTGAGTAAGAGGATGATGTGATCATAGAGCAACTAGGTAGCACCACAGTGCACAGAGTGCAGCCTTGAGTCAGGAAGACTCAGCATCCTAAGTTTAAATTTGGCCTTAGCATAATACTAGGTATGTGACACTGGCCAAGTCACTTAACTCTGTTTGCCTCAGTTTCCTCATCTGTAAAAGCAAGCTAATGCCTCTAAGATTGTGTAAGAGAACAGGAAAAGATAATGAGGAATGTTGGAGGGGATGTGGGAAAACTGAGACACTAATATAACACTAATACATTGTTGGTGGAATTGTTAACTGATCCAATCATTCTGGAGAGCAATTTGGAGCTATGCCCAAAGGGCCATCAAACTGTACATCACTCTGGTTTTCTAATGTTTTTAAAGTGTTTTTAATATTTCTAATGAGTCTGTATCTCAAAGAGATCATAAAGAAGGGAAAGGGACTAACACGTGCAAAAATGTTTGTGGCAGCTCTTTTTGTAGTGGCAAGAAACTGGAAACTAGGATGCCCACCTAGTGGAGAATGTCTGAATAAGTTATGGCATATGAATGCTATGGAATATTATTGTTCTATAAGAAACAATCAGCAGGATTATTTCAGAGAGGTCTGGAGAGACTTACAGGAACTGATGCTAAGTGAAGTGAGTAGAGCCAAGAGAATATTATACAAGGCACCAAGAAGTTACCTGATGATCAGTTGTGATGGATTTGGGTTTTCTCAACAATGAAGTGATTCTCAAGGAAATTCTAATAAACTTATGCTAGAAAGTGCCATCCACATCCTGAAAGACAACTATGAAGATTGGATGTGGATCAAGGCATTTTGCATTTCGCCATTTTGTTGTTGTTTGTTTGCAAGGGTTCTTCTTGGTTTTCTCCTTTTTTCTCCCTTTTGATCTGATTTTTTTTTTGTTCAGCATGATGCATATGGAAATATGTTTTGAAGAATTGCACATGTTTAACCTGTATAATATTGCTTACTTTCTTGTAGAGTGAGGATTGGGGAGGAAAGAGAAAATTTTGGAACACAGGGTTTTGAGAAAGTGAATGCAGAAAACTGTTTTCACATGTATTTGGAAAAATAAAATACCATAAAAAGGAAATATAAAAAGAAAAAAAGAAAAAGTGAGGTAGAGAAGGAAATGGCTAACCACTCTTGTATTTCCACTAAAAAAACTCCAAATGGGGTCACAAAGTTGGGTATGACTGAAACAACTCAATAAATAAATATGGTCATACCTATGCTTTAGGAATATCAGATTATGGAAACTGGATTGGGAAGGGAGAGGCTAATTGCCAGGAAAAGACAAATTTAGGAAGCTTTTATAGGTAAAAATAATGGAGGTCTAAATTAGGACAGGGGGCATGTAAGTGGAAATAGAAGAGAGTACCTATGAAAAATGATGTAGAGGAAGAATTGACAAGACAGATGAATGCAAGGGGATGAATGAAAGTGCAGAGTTGAAGGTGATACCATTTAGATTAAATCAAAATGATGGAGAAAAAGGTGGTATCCTTAGCAAAAATAGGAAAGGGGAGTAGTTTCAGTGGGGAAGATAATGAGTTCTATTTTATGTCTTATAATAATAACAAATCAATAGTGATAACTCATATTTATATACAGCTTAAATGTTTGCAAAGTGCTGAAAATTATGATTTTATTTTATCCTCAGATCAACCCTGGAAGGTAAGTGCTATTTTTATCCCCATTTTACAGATGAGGAAACTGAGCCTTGCTGAGATTATGATTTACATATTATCACACAACTAGAAAATGCCTTATCTTGAATATAAACCCAGCACCTTTAGTTTCTAAATCAGTACTAATATGAAAAGAAGAAAATTGAAAAAGGAAATGAGTTATGAATTATTGTGATTGATACATTTCATAGCTTCTAACTAGGAGTTCTTGAATGGAAAGGAGGGAATGATCTTGTAATTTGAAAGCTATTTCAGAGACAGAATGAAACTGAGATTCTGATGGGATGTGGTATTGGGACTGCTGAGGAACAGGGAGAAATAAATGAGATTTCCATGTTGTTGGGCCAAAATCAGAAAGCTTGGTGGTCCCATTAACAAAAATGAAGAATTTAGAAAAAGGAGTAGTTTGAGAAAATGGTGAGTACAGGTTTTTAGTATGCTAAACTCCTGCACTGGTCCTTTTTCAAGATGAAATTTTTGTTCCTGGATTTTGGTTCAGCCAGCATACAAACAAAGCAAGAGATGCCATAATGTTAGTCTCATGATTCAAATGTGCAATATCAATAATATGAGCCTAGCTGACAAGATTGAATACTAACAGCATGTCAGTGGAGTCTTTTTTGTGAAACTATAAATTCTTTACCCCTTTTGTCCTTTGAAATTTATTTGCTCTAATGTAATATTTTAAACTCCACTCCTTGAATAACCTAACAAAGCCAGAACCATTTCTGTTTCTGTCAGTCTAGTATTCAGAGATATAAAGCTTATTTACTAGCTTTAAAACAAACAAACAAAAACTACAATACTTCTCTAATGCATTTTTCCAGAAAAAAATGACAATTTTATTTTTTGTCCTTTGACAAATTCTGATTATATGAGATGGTGACGACTATTATGTCTACTGAAGTTACTTGTGCGACTCGGGAGTTGCAAGCTGCCAACTCTTTTGTGTTAGCCATATCAATATTACAATCATTGTGTTGTTGATTTAAAAGCTGGAAAGGACCTCCTTCCTTTTATAAGTAAGGCATAAGGCAAACTGAGGCCCAACGTGGTTAAGGTCATGCAGGTAGAATTATAAGCAAATCATTCACTCTCTCTTAGCTTCAGTTTCCTTATTTGCAAAATGGAAAGGGGTGTACTTAAAATTGCATGAACACCTTTTCTAGATCTAAATCTTTGATCCCATGAATGCAGACCTTCTGACACCAATTTCAATGCTATTATCTACTGCCCACCTTTTAAAATTGTAGTTAACAACCTCCATATGGGGTAACTAAATGTGAAGGGTTGTGAAATTACAATTTATTACCAGCAAATGTATGATTTGTATTCTATTTTATATACCTATATACCTAGAGTCACATAAAAATTTCTTGGGCAAAAAGGGGTTGTGGCAGCTAGGTGGCACAGTCGGTAGAACACCAGCTTTGAAGTCAGGAGGACTTAAGTTCAAATCTGATCTTAGACACTTAACACTTCCTGGCTGTGTGACCCTGGGCAAGTCATTTAACTCCAATTGCTTCAGCCAAAAAAAAAAAAAAATGCTTAATCTACGATAATATGCTGCTTTCTCTGTCATAAACAAACAGTCTCTATCTGGAGGAAAATTAAGAGCAGGGCAATATAAGTATCACTTTGCATCAATATCCACTTGGCTCTTCATCTTCAAATCTCATAGCAAAGAAATTTTAGGGAGGAGTTCAAAAGGAAAAGTAAACTAGAACTGAGAAATAGGACTTATCAGGAAAAATCAAATTTGCATTTGAATTAAACTGAATACTGAATAAGGAGGTTTTAGTGTGCAAATGACTTTTTAAAAGAGAAATATTTCTAGTTATTTTATTTTTTTTTTGAAGACTTAAGAAAAAATGTTTCTACTGTGTGATTTTTGCAAGACCCAAGAAATACTTTCTGAAAAGAAGTGTTGGTAGTCAACAAAGTGAATTATCAAGTATAATTTAGAAATTCCCTTCACTTTTTTGATAAAGAACAGGTAACCTTGTAATTTGTGGGTATTACACTTTATCAGATGAGATGCTTTCAGTTTTTTACTTTCATAATTCTACCCTTTTTATATACACTAAAAGGAGTTTAATGAAAAAATATATATCTCTGGGACCCATAATGAAATTCTTCTTAAAAGAATACTCCCATATTAGAATGGGAGACCACATATTCCTCATGCTGGGCCTTTTTCTGAAAGCCCATATGGCCAAGGGAGTAGTCTCCTATAACTCAGATGGCTGCCATTGCTGCAGAAGTGGCTCCCAACAATTCTGCAGAGCAGCACCAACTGAGTTTGAACATATACACAACACCCCTATCCTTTTTACGCCAAGGCGGGTTAGCCCTTTAACTGTTGGCAATGAAAATAGGGTTTTCTTTCCTAGCTGCCATGTGTTTCCTAGAGGAACTTGTGATCAAAACAAATGCTAGCTATAGATATGTTTGTATATGGTGCTTTATGCAGTTTTTCCTGTTGTAGGGTTTGGTCATTAATGTTTGTCAGATTTCTTGCCCTCTTCTTTACCCCACCACCTTAATTTTCATTGGGATATATTTAGTTGCTTTCTTTCTGAGCATATTCTTCTTATGTTTATACAGAAAAGTTGTCTAATGTATTTTTCCTCCAAATATATTTTATCCTGGAGTCAAAAGGATACTGTTTGGTGTACCTCTAAAACCCAAAGTAACCTTGCTGCAAAGCAATGGTGTAGGACTTTCAGTGATGAAATTCTATCGCCCACTGCTAGGTACATTTCTGGACCATTTGTAGCTAAGTTCCTTTCTTTGACAAATTAATCCTCATTGGGTAGAAATCCTCTACCTCTTTTTGGGTGAATATCTTAGAAATGCCAGCTTATTTAGAGTAAGGTTCTATGATTAAGTCTTCAAGGTGATCAGTGTGGTCAGACACACATAAAGAAGGACTCACTTGATTTATTCTCCAGATGAAGAAGGATGCTCAGGGACTGTTTTCTTCTAAGGGCATTAAACGGCCTGTTTTTGTCCGATGTAAAACACATGGAGGGTATTCGGAGGAAGAGATTATTCTCACGTTTCTCTCTCTCCCTGACTTGATTTGGGGACATTTTATTTTTTGCTTCAAATAATTTAAAGGCCAATCACTAAAAATTAAAATTGCATAAATTACAATTTAACAAAATGATTCCCCTTGGAATGCTAATCATATTTGGTTAAAATCTGAATGTTTCACCCTTCTTTTTTTTAAAAACTCTGATCATCATTTCACCTGATGTCATCCTATGTGATTTTTGTACAGTAGAACAGTTCTATTGAACAATTCTCTTGAAGTCCTTTTTGAAGCAATAACTTGTTTCAATAAAAATTAATTTGCCTTCAAGTGCTTAAAGCAGGTGAAGTAAAGAAAATGCATTTGTAGCCTCTAGATGACTCAACAGACAGAGCCTTCCATTTGGAATCAGGGAGAGCTGAATTTAAATCCTGCATAACTTATTAGTTATGTGGGCAATTACTCTCTTTGGCTTAGTTTCTTCATTTTTGAAATGGGAGTGATAATCCTTCAGAGTTTAAGTGAGGATCAAATGAGCTGTACAAAATTTAAAACTTGATATATGTATAGCTGTTATTGTTGTTACAATGATTATATTTATTTTTGTTTTTATTTATTTATTTTTTATTTTATAAAAGAGGTAAGAGGCACCAAGGCATTGCAGAGTTTATTGCAATGAACTTTAGAATCTTTAGAACATGGATTCTGAGGTTCGTGGGTAGATTTCAACTTGTTTGGGAGGAAAATTACATCTTTGTTTTTACTAATTTTGGGGTTCCTTTGTGATGTTATATCTTTTATACTATACATTAAAAAACTTTATTCTGATAAAGAGTTCATGGATATTAGCAGACTGCCCAAGGGTCCAAGACACAAAAAGAGTTAAGAACTCTGATTTAGGGAAAGAATTACCAGCTCCCTCATGTGTGTTAATGGAGAAAGGCTGGTGTGATTCAATGAAAAGTCTGAATGGAACAGTTTTAAAGAAAATGCAGTGTTATTACTTTCAACCCCACAATGCAAACTAATGGCTAACAAAGTGTTGCCAAGTAGAGAACTTGCCAGACTTGTATTAATGAATAGATAAGGATCATTTGTAAGCCACAGCCAGCCATTTGCACATAATTAATTTGCTATTAAGTGCTTGAAAATAGTTTTTCTTAGGCTAACTATCCAATCAATCAGCAAGTAAGCATTGAGTGGCTATTATATGCCCAGCTGTGGGGGATCCAATCCAATCCAATAAACATTTGTTAAGCTCCTACTATGCTCAAGATGGGACAGCACAAGGTGGTATAGGGGGCTTAGAGTGCTGAGCTGGGAGTGAAGAAGAATCATTTCTCTGAGTTTAAATCTAGCCTCAGACACTTACTAGCTGTGTGATTCTGGGCAAGTTACTTAATCCCATTTGCCTCAGTTTCCTCATCTGTTAAGTGAACTTGAGAAGGAAATGACAAAGCAGTCCAGTTTGCCACGGAAAGCATAAATAGGATCCTGAATAATCCAACATGACTGAAAAATGACTGAAATGTTCAAGACCTTCTGCAAGGTCCTAGTGAGTCAATAACAAAAGAAAAATCAGTTCCTGCCATCAAGAATCTAATTCTATTGAAGAAAATGGAATACATGTCAAAAGAAATAATTAAAGAAGGGCTATATACCTAGTTCCCTATTCTCAAATAATTTTTTTGTCTAAAAATCTCTGCATAAAAGAATAAAGAGACAATTTGATAACAGTACAAGATACTATGATTAGGAATAAATTATGTGAGACTAATATAAATAAAGTAGGAATTTAAAGAAGGGGGATCAGTGTGAGCTACAGAAATTAGATGAGGCTTCAAGGAGAAAGTGGACCTTATTCTTTCTGGTCTTGAAGTATGAGAATACTTCAGAGGCAGAGAAGATTTGGGAAGAAATTCTTAGCAAAGTGACAAGACACAAAACAGGAATGAATGTGGCAACTAGAAAGATCTTGACCTATAGACCTATAGAAAAGACCTAGACCTTAGACACCTGCCTAACTGTGATAGAGATTTATTTTTCAGATGGGGCTTAAATAGTTTTTGGAGGATCTTTGAAAAATCTGACATCATTTAATGAGCAACAGGGAGTCATCATTTCTTAGAGGTTCTTTTTCTTTTTTTATCTTTTGTTTTATCTTTTGGGATATAGACCCTAGTAATGGTAATGCTAGTTCAAAGGGTATGCGTGGTTTTAGAGCTCTTTGGGCATAATTCATTTTGTTCTGCAGAATTAGTGAATCAGTTCACAACTCTGCCAACACTGCATTAATATCTCATTTTTCTCACATCCCCTTCTCCATTTGTCATTTCCTTTTCTGTCTTATTAGCCAATCCAATAGGTATGTGGTAATACTTCAGCATTGTTTTAATTTGTATTTGTCCAATAAACAGAAAATTACAGCATTTTTTTCACATGGCTATAAACAGCTATGAATATTTCAGTTGAAAATTTTATAACTTTTGGTAATGTATTAATTGGGTAATGACTGTTATTTTTATAAATTTGACTCAGTTCTTTATGTTTGAAAAATGAGGACTTTATCAGACAAATGTTGCATTTTTCATTACTTTTGCTACCTTTATTTCCCCTATTCTCTTTCCCCTCCTCCCTTTTACCCTTTTCCATCTCAAAAGTGCTTTGTTTCTAACTACTCCTTCCCCAGTCTAATCTCCCTTCTGTCACTGCCCTACCTTCTCCTATCCCTTACCTTTCTACTTTCCTGTACAGTAAGATAGATTTCTGTTAAAGGATTGAGTGTGTGTATTCCCTCTGTGAGCCAGTTTTGGTGAGAGTAAGATTCTCTCACTCTTCTCTCTTTCCCCCACTGTTAAAAGCTTTTACTTGTGATTATGATAATTTATTCCATTCCATGTCTTCCCTTCCCTCTCTTCCAGTACATTCCTTTCTCATCCCTTAATTTCACTTTTTAGATATCATCCCTTCATATTCAACTAACACTTCTATTGTCTGTGTATATATATATATATATATATATATATATATATATATATATATATATATATATATATACATACTCTTCTATGAGTCCTACAATGAGAAAATTCTTATGAGTTACAAGTATCATCTTCCCATATAGGAATGCAAACAATCTGATGTCATTAAATCTCTTATGTTCTCATTTCCTTTGTATCTTTTTTTATGTATTTCTAGAATATGGTATATGAAAGTCAAAATTTCTATTTAGCTCTGATCTTTTAATCAAGAATGCTTTGATGTTCTTTATTTTATTGAATATCCATTTTTTTTCCTTTGAAGTATTATACACAGTTTTGATGGGTAGATGATTCTTCACTGGCATCCTAGCTCATCAGCCCTTCAGAATATCACATTATAGGACCTTCAATTCTTTAATGTAGAAACTGCTAATTCTTATGTTATTTTGATTGTGGTTGTACCATACTTGAATTGTTTCTTTCTGAACACTTACAATGTTTTCTCCTTGACATGCTAGTTCTAGAATTTGGGTGTAATATTCCTGGGAGTTTTTATTTTGGGTTACTTTTCAGGAGATGATTAGAAGATTCTTTCCATTTCTATTTTACCCTCTGGTTCTAGAATGTTTTCTTCGACATTTTCTTGAAAGATAATGACTTTTTTGATCATGGCTTTTCAGGTAATCCAATAATTTTTAAATTCTCTACTAGATCTATTTTCCAGGCCAATTGTTTTTCCAATGAGATATTTCACATTGTCTTTTACTTTTTTCATTCTTTTGTTTTTTTGTTTCTTGATTTCTTATAAAGTCATTAGCTTTTTTCTTTGCTTAGTTCTAATTTCTAAGGAATTATTTCCTTGAGGGAATTTTTCCCTACTTTTCCATTTGTCCAATTCTACTTTTAAAGGAATTGTTTTTTGTCAGTGGATTTTATTTTCTTCCAATTTGTCAATTCTACTTTTTAAGAAGTTTCTCTTTTCATTGAATTTTTGTGCCTCTTTTTCCATTTGGCCTATTCTACTTTTTAAGGCATTCTTTTCCCCATTGTCTTTTTGCACTTCTTTTTCCAAATGGAAAAAAGCTTAGATGGCTTTGAAGGTAGGAGCTTTGACTTTGTTATCTTCTTCTGAGTGTGTATTTTAATCTTTGTCATCCTTGTCATCATAGTGACTTTCTAGGGTCAGACTCTTTCCTGTTGATTGCTCATTTTCTTGTCCTTTTACTTGAGTTTTAACTCTTTGTTAAATAGGGCTTTGCTTCCAGGGTGCAGCGTGCATCCTCCAAAGTTTCAGGGGTTTTATGCAGCTGTTTTTAGAGATATTTCTAGGGACTTGTAAATTTCAGTTCCTTCAAGGTGATCTGACCTAAGGAGAACTGTTTTTATTCTCTCCTGGCCTGTGCTCTGGTCTGTGAGCAACCACAATCACGGTTTTCCATCCTGGTGTCCTCAGGAATCCTTCCCTCTTCTAAATTGCTATAACCTCGGAGGTAATAGTGCTCCTTTTCACCCTTGGATTTCCACTGAAGGTTGCAACTTAGATTCAAATATGGGGAAAGCACCAGAGTCCCACCTCCCTCACTTCTAGCAAAGAGACCCCTATAATCTCCTTTTGACTAATTGTTTGACCCCCTTATCATCTATGGGCTAAGAGATCCTGAGCAAATTGCTGTCACTGAGGCATCAGTAGTTCCCAATGCCCAGTCCTGGTTTTCTGGAGCCAGCGCTGTGCTATTGTGGCTTGGGCTGGACTGTATATTCCAGTTAGGGGCAATAGATCCTTCCTGCTGCTACTCTTAGTTTTCTTGGGCTAGAAAAATGTTCCTCTCCATCTTTTTTGTGAGTACTGCTATTCTGGAATTCATTTAGAGTTATTAATTAAAGTTATTTAGAGAGATTTGGGGGAGAGCTCAGGCTGCCTTTACTCTGCCATTTTAGTTCTACCCAAAATTTCTAGCTCAGTAAAAATATCTCTATGTCTCTGTCTCTTTCTCTTTCTCTCTCTTTATCTCTTTCTGCCTCTCTCAGTCAAGTAGATCACAGTCATGAAGACTTGGTTCCAAATCCCATCTCTGATACATATTAGCTGTGTAATCCCTGAGAAAATTGCTTGACATTTCTGATTTTATGAAGGTTGCTTTAGATGATTACACTAGAAGAATCTATGGTTTCATTGCCATGGATTATACCTTGTCTGGTGTGAATTTTCACTGTCCTTCCATCTCTTAATGTTTTTATCAGAGGTTGAGGCCAAGAAAAAATATCACTTGGTGATTAATGGTATAGTGATGAGCCTTCTTATGAATTTACCTAGCAGACGTACTTCTATCACTGGATTGCACTTGTAAGCATGCTATTTGATAGAACATCCTAGAGTTTGAATTCTATGAGCATAGCTTTTTAGGACTCATGATCACCTCCACACCTTGATGGAGCATAGACTGTAATTTCTTTAGCTGATGCTGAGTTTTTGTTTTGGGTACCATATTCTTTACAAATGAAAGATAGGATTTCATCAGCTGTTGGTTTATTGACTTATCTGAATTGTGAGAGATGTAGAAGACCCTTACCCAAAATGACTACTCAGAGATCACTCAGTAGAAGGCAGAAAAGTTGTTTATTGAAAACCTCCAGCAGATTAGCAGTCCCCATCGCAAGATAAGAAAGAGAAAGCTCATGGTAGGAGGGCTAAAGTAGTAGTAAAGATACATAGCTTTTATACAAGAGATTACATCACAAGTAAGAGAGCATTGAGAAGGGGAGGGGGAGGCATCTAATTGGTTGTTGCTATTTGGAGAGATTGGAATGGAAGGTTTCTGTTACAAAGGATTAATAATCATAAGTTGGGGAGCATTGAGAAATAGGTGCCCTCTCCCCTTGACTGAATGTTAGACATGGATGCAATAGACATTCAAAATTTAGATTACTAAACTAATAGCATTCAAGTAATAGTCTAAATATTGATAACATTGAATAGTGATAAATTTCATCATTTCAGGTCAAGTAAATATGATTATAGCTGGCCAAGGCTCAAGTAAATATGCACATATTATACAGGTCATAGGGGAAACACAGAAATAATGAAAATAAAACACAGAAAAAGAATTCACATATTCCTGTAAGTTCTTCACCTTATCTCTCTCTATTCCCCACAGAATGATGCATCTGATCAATGCCCCATGGACAGGTAGCACAGGTTAAATTTAAATCAGACTTTCCCCATTGCTAAAGGATCACTGAGATATTCATTATTCATATGTGGATTCACAAAGTAGTAAGATGCACCAACAGGTCCTAGGAAGTAAAAAATGAATCGAGTGTGCGTCCTGCCCCGCTTCATTACACCTACACCATCATTTAAGTGTTGGCAAATGACAATGAAAGGAAATACCAGAATCTCCTTGGTTGTCAGTTCTTCCACTCTTAAGACATATAACTTTCAAGGTAATCTCTTGTAATGCTATGGAGTTCCTTAGAAAGATCCAGAGACCCCATCCTCCTAACAGCATTTCTTGCTGGCTTTGTTCATATATATATTTGTATCCACAGTCAGATGAATTAACATGATTTTCCTTCCTTTCCTTAACATATTTTCCTTCTAACACCCAGAATACGATCAGTAATGTCTTAACAAGACCAATAAGACCCAGTGTGCAGTTTAAAAAAAACACAAAAAAACATTTCAGATCTAAGCCAGATGCATCAACCATTATCAAAATTGATGAGCTTAAATCTTTGACATTGTTCTAATAGATATATCCAACCCTCAGGGTGAGGATGCCTTTGGCATCATTGAAACATATTATGAACAACATCACTCAAAACAGCCATATAATAGGGCTGTTATTGTTGGTTCATTAGCATCCAGAGACAGTTTTACAAGGGATTATTCCCTTCTATTCTTCCAGAGGGTTTTCCTTTTCTTCTCCTTCTAGCTGACATTGTATTTTTATCTCTGAAGATTGCTACTGGCCTAAAGCAATCAGATGCCAAATAAGACGTATTCCTTTTATCTATGAGCTGTAAAAACAATCATTCCTCTGGAAGTGTCCCATCCTGTTGGAAGGGGTTTTCATTGAATGTTGAAATTATAATAGACTGAAGAGTCATATTAAAACTAAAACCAGACCTGGTGTCAATTACATTGTAATCAGCTTACCAAACTTTCCATGGAAAACATTTCTTTCACTGGCAAAATCACTCTCCATATCCCTATTCTGGCCATGAAATAAACGCAGATGCAAGGTCTAAACAGAACAAAGTGAAGAGTTGGCAATTATCCATTTAATTAGAGTAGTAGAGACAGCCAATTTAAATAATGCAGCAACTCCCTCCCTCTTGCCTTATGATGTTTATTAACTGGATTATATAGGAAAATTCTATATGTTTAACTTATTTAAATACTGAGACATGATATAAGCAAGAAACACCATTCTATTCAATGAAATAAAATTTGTCAATAAATTGAAAATATTTCAATTATAAGTTAATTTATACTTTTGGATCTTCCAATGAAAATTCTCTCATGAAGTGGGAGGTCAAGTATCATCATCTTCAAGGTCAGTCTCCAATTCCATGATAGATAATTATGATAACTTGTATTTTATAATGCTTTATGTAACAAAGCATTTAACATTCTTTTAATTTAAATATTCTTTAGTTACCTATGTGGGATGATTGCTTGTGAAAAATTCATCAAAGTAGACAGATTTATTCCAGCTTTTCACCTAATCATCCCCATTTGTTGCCCAGCCTTTGACAAGCTGCTTTTTATGTC